>NC_140950.1:4385000-5072500 GCF_014529385.1 Adiantum capillus-veneris | reverse complement strand
AGCATACATAGTTTAGCAAATGACTCTTATTGGATGTATGTTTTTTTCCTTGAAGCCACATATATGTATGCTAAGAAACATACATCAAAGATGAAATGCAACCTACTTACTGATGCAACTTTGGGAGCATACAAATATTTGATTGCTACTATTATGATTTGTATAGGTTGAGCTTTTTCATAGGTTCAAAGAGAAGAATTGAGATTACAAGAGATTGGCTTGTGAGTATTTGAGACACTCAAGCCATTCTTGGTACGATAGCTAAAGGATAGATACAATTGTTATTGTGAGTATCATTTTTAGATGTCCTATTTAGAAGACGCTTTGAACCATTTTTTTATCCTAGGGGTTTGGGCTCAATGGACATGATTGCAACTGTACATCCTTCTTATGTGCCTCGGGTGATGGCAGTGGTGCGTGATGCACAACCACTCATCACGCTTTCCATAAATAATTGTTATATTTACTCACATGCCAAGCTCAAAGGTAACATATATATATATATATATATATATATATATATATATATATATATATATATATATATATATATATATATATATATATATATATATATATAATTAGGGATTATGAGAGACAAAGAAAAAGGAAACAAGGAGAGAAGAAAAAAACTTAAGCACATTCAAGTTGGAGAGCTTGCCTTTGATGAGGAAAATAAGAAGAAAATATCCTCTAAGATTGTGGCAATGTTCAAGAGGAGGACTGAAGGCATTAGGGTACAACCCCCAACTTAAGGCCACCTAAGGGGCACTGCAAATTGCTGCCAGCATACTCCACTATTTTCAGGCTGGATGGGCACAATTGGAAGAGCTCATCAACGCCTACCTACAATAAAAATCTCGCCCATGAACGGTGCTTCGATGGCTATGTGCAACAATGTCAAAGATTTTCTATGTAACCAAAATGGACGTGAGTGAAAAGCCACACCAGGGGGGTATTATGAGACATGGTAGCCATCAAGGTTCGAACCCAGATCCAACGACAATGATTTAATGTTGAGTTGAGCTAACCACTTCGCCACAAGGCCACTTGTGTCCCAATATTGGACCTTTATAATTTTAAATTTGGGGAGTCCAGGGTCCCATTACAAGGGGGCGGTCTTTTATTGGCCCCTTTACCCTAGTGCAAAATTCAAGCAAGAAATTTGGTATCTAGTCACTCATCATCCTACCATGCAAGCAATTTGTCCAAAGTCTACACTATAGGAGTTTACTATTCAAACTGAAATCATGCACAATGTTTGCAACACCTTGGATCTTGTGAAGCAACCAAGTTATAATGAGGATTTGTATTTGAAGAATACATCATTGTGTATGATGTTGAATTCAAAATAGAACATACATATGTCAAAAGTTTTGAGAGTCCTTAAAGCCCCATGTCGCTCCTTGTACAAGGTTGAATTGCATGTGAGATCAAATGTTGATGGTGGAATGTTTTGATTAGCCTCATGTCACAAACATGGATCAGCATAAGACAACTTTTGCAACATAGTGGGATATATTTTCCTACAGGGTAATAATGCCTTTCAGCCTGACCAATGCCGTTGCTACATTCAAAAGACTAATGAGTCATGCATTCAAGGACTATCTCAGACAATTTCTAGAGATATACATGGATGATCTTTGTGTTCATTGTCATCAAAGATGTTGATGCATCAGCCTATGCCATAGGATGCATATTAGCCTAGCTAGGAGAGAAGAAAATGGATTTTCCCATTTGCTACTCTAATCGACAGCTAAACAAGGCAGAGAAAAATTATACCACTACGGGAAGAGAAGGTCTGGGAATGATATATGTTGTCAAAAAATTTAGACACTACCTTCTTGCAAACAATTTTGTTCTCTTTGTGGATCACCAAGCACTACTATATCTAGTAAACAAACCTTGCAACACTGGAAGAATTGTTCGCTGGTTTATACTATTTCTTGAGTTTGACTTCACCATAGTCATAAAAAAGGGAACTATACACACACACACACACACACACACACACACACACACACACACACACACACACACGAGCATATCATCTTTCACAACTGTTTCATGGAGAAGCACTTGAAGGTATCGATAATGATGATCTTCTCGACTCTTATCTGTTTAACATCGAGATGGTTCCAAGGTGGAGTGAAGAGGTCATTCCTCTACTCACAATCGGGTCATTACAAATAGAAAGACAACCATCAATTATACATCAAACACGAAATCTCTAGCTTTTAGCAGGACGAATGTACAAACACGGTAAGGATGGGATATTGAGACTATGTATAGAGCTCGAAGAATCCACCTACTACCTCAAACAGGCTCATGTACAAAATACGGGATTTCACAATGGAGAAACGCAGACAGGACAACAACTAAAGAGACTGGGAGTCTATTGGTCAAACATGGCACACAATGTCCATACATATGTAAAATCGTGTGATAGTTATACAAAACAACCTCCAGTGGAACATGCCACCCTATTTCAAGTAGTACAAGAACCCAAATGGAGTACTCACATAGATGAGTACTTTAAAACAACCTGCGAGAGCTGGAATTGAAAGATACTAAAAGAGACGCGTCTAAGGCAGCTAAAGATGCCGTGCAGCTAAAGCAAAGAATAGAGGCATTAGAGAAAGCACAGCTCCAAGCCCAATCTGAGTTGCAAAGGGAACAAGAAAATGCAGCCTACTATTACAAGGAGGTGCAACAGTTTAACAAGGCAAACTCCGCATTGCAAGTCGAGCAACAACGCCTCAAGGAGGAACTAACCAAATAAAGGAAACAGAACGAGAAGCTACAAGGCTCATATGTTGTGGTTAGTAGGACTCGGACTCAGCTCTTAGCCATACAAGAGACCCCCACTTCCTCAACAGTGACTGCAAGATCAGTTTCCTTGAACCAAGAGGTTAAAGATTTAAAAGAATCCCTGGCTCACGAAAAGTATGAAAGACAGATCATGATAGCAGGACATAGGGCCCTACAACGAACCAAAGACAAAGAAATTGAAGAATTAAGGAAGCAGTTGGCTAAGGCACGAGGGGACTTGGAGACTCTGAGGGCCAATCAGGAAAAGCATCAACAAACAGCCCCAGTATAATTTGAGCAAGAAAGAGGTTTTGAGCAGTCCACATTTAAGGCTCACCAAACTGAGGTGCCAACTACCAGCACTGGAAAAGCTACACAAGAATCTGCAGATCTAGCCACGACATCCACTTCGGATTCGGCCAAGGATGAAATTCAGCGTTGGATCTCAGAAGTCAAGGATCGCTCGCACAAAGCATATCTGCAGTATGAACTGAAAGTACTGGAATCGGCTGCCCTCCTTATGCTCACTCTAAATGAGGTGGTAAAGAACCTCAGCCATGAGATGATCGCCCTACCACTAATGCGGCAAGAGGCTAGATTATGGCAACAAAGAATGCTACCAGAACTGTAACCAAACAGCCGAGGAGATCACAGGGATATTCCTGTCACGGCACTTCAGATTCAAACCATCATTGACAATCAACCCCTCTGGCAAAAGAAATGGTTGAGCAAAGACCAACACATGAGCTCCCCATCACCTCAGGATCTCGACCCAACTGACTGCCCCATCAACAAAAGGCGATCCTGGGATAGCTTTTACTCTTGGCAAAGCAAATGGCCGACGGTGCTGAACTACCTAGTTATCACAAAGCCACTCAATAACAACCCACCTTCCTAGCAGTATATGGTTCAGACTCTCAAAGAGGTGATTTTGGATCTCGCATGCCAGATGCTCATGAAAATTGCCAAGATGCTAATCACCTGCATTACAACTTTTAATGATATAGAGGCAGTAGAGCATCCCTGGCAGATTTTTATGGGAAGGCACAAGAGGGATTTGTTGGAATATGGAGACAAAAATCCCAAGCAGGAATGTCATCATGGGATTGTATGCAAGAGTCATGTTCTTGCCCTCCCACTACATGCAAATTTTCAAGGAGGCGTTCATGACCGGCTTCTTCGAAGTGGACTTCTCCATATTCAATCCCATGACAAAATATCTACCAACATGCCATATCGCATATCAAAGTACTCTCAGCAACAACCCTTTCAGAGAGCTGGCCACCAAAGTAGAGATTGAGGTAAGAGCGCAGAAGTTCAAACACCTCACTGCAACACTCGAGAGAAGACAGTAGACTACACTCAGAGACAGATTGCACGAGGACGTGCAATGAATAGGAAGGGGGGAATTTTTGGTGCATACAATGATCCGACACATGACAGACGAATGTACACCTAACCTTGTAAACACTCGCTCAATTTTTTGAAAGAAGTCGTATAATTCAGCTTATAATGATTTGTAATTGTAATGTAATTTGACATACCCTTTCAGCCTCTCTGAGTCTTCACCCTTGTAAGGGGCTAAATGACCGTGGGAAAGCTCCCTTAACCTTTAAGTTTCCCTTAGTTTTAGACTAAGGAGGTATCATTAGCAAGAGGATTTTTGAACGTTCACTGTGAGAGCTTCTTGCTGCTGCAAATTGTAATCCTCTTTTCTCCTGGATTGGTAATTAGAATTCATTTCCGAATAGCACATTGTGTTCCTTGTCTCTTGCTCTACAATCTAAGTATAACCATTTTCAATTTTGATGTGGTTCGTGACTCGTTGCTTGTAAGCTAAATGCATTGATTTGAAGGTTAAAATGGTTGTGTTTTGATGTTTTGACCATGGATAAGTGTTTCTTTGCTTAAGGGGGACCTTTCTGAGTAGTTCTGTTTCAGTTTTTTGCACATTTGTTGTGATGCATCGTGATTTATGTACCTTCCTAGATGGTGGTAGAACTTGGTAGAATTGTGCCCCTAGGTGTTGTAATACCTCTCCTTAAGTTTCACTTTCCGAATTTGTTTGGATGCCAAAAAAGCGTGATGACTTAGAGCAATGAGATTGGACGCATACTAGTTTTCTGACTAGGAAGTGGTTGATTTTCTTTTGTCGTAGTGTGAGTAGCCCTCTGAGTTCACTTTGGTGAGATCGAGTCGCTTCCTTGCATATTGACATTATGTTAGTACAAAAGAGCTATGCTACAGACGTCCGTCGCGGCGATCCGCTAACAGTCACACATTCATCAATCATAGTATCATGATTTGTCTGATCTGTCTCATCTGTAAGGATAGTTGTCTGGTATGGAACCAATAATATTCAAGAAGTGTTTACCACTAAATTTCCCAACATAGGTTTCTTCCACAAAGCTTATAGCATGTCAAGTGTGGTCGACTTGATGGACAAACTCACTATAATAGGTTGTTACGATGTGGTAGCTTGATCAATCTTGTTGGAATTAGGGTTGCAGAGAAACGCACACAGCTTGGAGAAGATGAAGGAAGCTCAAGGCACACGACCTCCCACGTGATAACGTCGTCTGTAATTATCTTCTAGCTTTTTGTTTCCTATGACAATTGCAAGAGCTTCAAACTTCTTAGCAACTTTGACA
The DNA here is from genome assembly GCF_014529385.1 of Adiantum capillus-veneris. Lineage (NCBI taxonomy): Eukaryota > Viridiplantae > Streptophyta > Polypodiopsida > Polypodiales > Pteridaceae > Adiantum > Adiantum capillus-veneris. The sequence goes on along the minus strand of NC_140950.1, from coordinate 5,067,038 downwards.
ATCCTTAACATTTGGGAGCGCATTGCCAAGTAGTAGAACATGTCTTCTAGGCCTCACCATATTCTGAGTGGAAGTAGCATGAGGTTGGCACCAATCTCTTGGGTTGTCGTCAATATAGATGAAGAATTGACGGAAGGGTTCTTGGTAACGTGTAAGGTAACTACGATCAATACTCTTCCATCAAGTTGTGCTTCCTGGCATGCCAAAGACGTTGGTCTCAATTTCTAAGTAAAAGATTTCCCCTTCATCCTTGGACAACCGTGTCGCCATATTGTTGAACACTATGGCCAAAACCTCATTCCCCTGGCTAAAGCATTCAGACGTCACTCTCGGAGCCATTTGTTACTACAAAACAAACATTGAAAGAAATTACAACACCGTTGTTGAACACTTCAACCACTTCACAATAACTCAAACCAAACACTTCCACTCAAGAAGACAAGTCAAACAAGTACCACCAACCAATGTCACTTATAGATGCATCATGAATACAATATCCTTTCTCAAACAGCATGCATGAATGCGTGCACGATGCATAACTAGCCCTATTAGTATCGAGCTTTAGGCTATCCCCATAACCTTAAGCATAGGCTCTCATACCAGATGAGAGATGCCCCTCCCCGGGGTCTATGCACAAAATATACAATTTACACTTTTATACACTTTTCAATATATATCAAAGTTGCGGAAGCATTTTCATACGAGAGGAGCCTGAACACCCGACCGAGAATGGAATTTAGGCCATGAGACAGACTGCATCCAGTAATGCAATGACAAAATCTGGGTATACCATAACATCAAAAAGTTTATGACAAAACAACTAGCAGAGCACCGGACCCTGTGTAGGGATTGATCGATCCACCCATCCACATCCGCTCTACTATGGACAGAGAGAATTTCACTACGCTGGGAACGAGCCAGAACACCTCCAACCTACCTAAGTCAGACATAAGCTGAGGCCGCTTTGCCGCCCTCCATGAATCCAAGCTCTAAAAGGATCCCAAGTACCAGTAGGTGGTAGGGTATGAACACCAACCATACCAGTTTAGGTACCACACCTCGTCAATGCCCAGCACCAGGTGTTTAGGCAAACCCAAGGAAAAATCTTTGATGCGTTAGCCATGTAGGTCATTCAACCCCCGACGCACTAACCGTGTAGATGAGCCTAACAAAAAGAAGAAGACCTAGGCAGCACCCCGGATCCAACAAAGCCCTAGGTCAATGACCATTGAGTCTATGACTAAGCAATGAAAGTGATCCTAGTCTTGTAGCAACTTTGCCATGAGAAACATAACACGTGAGTCCAATCACGATAGCACTTTCCATATGTGCAAACAATCTTTTCCAAGAAGTTAGACTGTACAAGGTCTCTACCCTTACACGTACCATAAACCATCTAGATCACTTTATGATCCAATCCCAAACCATAAACCATAATCCATTCACATCACACGGGTGAGCACTCCACCCAACTTGGGTGAGGTACGACCAATCCTGCATAACCACTTTAAAACATAACCATAATCCATGAGGGAATCTCATCCCTTAACCATAAATCATAATCACACTGAACCAACTCCCACACTTGGAGTTTGACATATATCCCCTGCAGTCAATCGGAGTCCATACACATATGACTCTTAAGACATGATTCTTTCATGCATAAAAAGAGTCTGACCAAAAACTTATTATGATATAAAAATCCAATTTTGACAACATCCAACCATGCAAAGTTGATGCATCACATCTGCACTTCACCTCCCTAGCACATAGAGCTAGTTTTGACCTAGAAAGGTGGAAAGAAATCATAACCATGCATATGAGGCATCCATATTAATCCATAAGTTTCCATACATCATATTATAAAATTCCATCACCATAAACATGATGCAAAACAGCTCCGACCTTTAGGTCAACCTTAACTTCCCACATATGCAAAAAACAACTTTTTGGACATTTTTGGGAGCATGCATAACATGCAAATGAAAGTATTTGACCTCAAACCAATGCATCAAGCTTAGATTCATAATATAGACTAGCACTCTATCACATCACGTTACCCATATGGTACTTACCAACAAACGATAACCCAAAAGAAAGCCACTTTAATCATATTTGCCTATGCAGTTTGGGATGTCTAACCATATACCTTCACATAAGTTTATGGGCATCTAATAGTTGACATCAACTCACCAAAACAAACCATAAATCATACATAAATAGTTCGGTTAAATCACGACATCATGTGGTACTTCCCCTCGGTAGCAGCCCTACATGCGTAGGTAAAACTGGTTATGGAACGATTAATAACTCGCATTTTCGAGGTGATAACGGAGACCTAAATACTTTATCATCAAGTTTCATCAAGCTTTTCAATTGGTTAAGTGGGTTTGCCCATCCGGTGAATCTATATAATGGTTCTCCAAGGATTCTGGAGTAAAAAAATTTGGTTGTGCATTGGGCAGCAAGCTGTTTTTTGACCATATCTCTTAGCTTGTGCATGATTTTCACATGACACTTAGGGGAGAAAATGTTATACATGATGTGTTTTATCTCTGGTATAAAGGGTTTGGGCTGATTCATAACGGTTTGTGAGTTATGACCAAAACAGTGTTCCTGTTGCCTCTATGACGTGAAACGAAAAGCGCTTTTTATGCACGCACATGATCTAAATGCGCCATGTTCATAAATCATCGTGTTAAACATGATGAGATAATCATGGGGCAACTTCATACGTACTTGGTTAATCCATACATATGCTCGTATATGAAAAAACAATCATCGAGAGGGTGACTACTCAGAAACACAACATAGAGAGAGAGATGATGATGGCTATGGAGTTTAAAGCTTCTCACCATGCTTTAGAATTGATTAGGGGCTGTCAAAAGTCTTCTTGCTTTGCCGCAAGAGAGTGTTGATGAGAGCTACGTCAAGCTACAGGTAGCGCTACCTCTCAGCTAGGATTAGCTTCCTGCTTTTGGGAAAAGACTCCAGTCTTTTCTAAAAACATGGCACAGCTTTTGGTGGTCAACTCTCCCACTTACCATTCAATTTTTCCAGTAAAATTGACCAATTGAACAGTATCTGACCAACTAATGAAACTTTAGCTAGACTATACCGTAGTGTAATGTCCCGACATAATTATGACTTTTCCGTACTGCCTCGGCATATTTACGGTATGCTTTTATAAAAATAATTCCCGTAAAAATCCCATTTGGTCTCGTTTTGCTCTGGGTGATCATATTTAAATCGGACGAAAACTAATTTATGTTTAGGTCATCCTAAAAAGCACATTTTTTTTCAAAAATGCCGAAAAGCTAAAAATAGCATAAAAAGAAAAAAAAAATTCTAAATTTGAACCACGGGTTTCCCTCGTCCCACTGGGATAAGAAAGTGGATTTGCTTTTCACTAAAAAGCACTAAAAATCATGAAAAGCTAAAAATAGCGTGAAAAGCACTCAAAAAGTAGATTTTTACAAAATTGAACCATAGCTTCCTTGGAACACGTAGATCAAGGATCCGACCTTGCTTTTTGCAAAAAAACACTTGAAAGCATAAAAAACATGAAAAAGCTATAAATAGTGGATTTTTTCAAAATTGAACCAAACATCCGTCTAACCTACTCAAACATGGAAACGGCCTTGCTTTTCACTTTAGAACCTTACATTACTGTCAAGCAAGCATCTTAAGTCAAAATTTGACAAAATAGATATTGAAAGCTAATTTTCTTAGTTTTAAAAGAGACTCAAAAATTGGGGATCTTACATCAACATACTTTCGTAAAAATGCATTTGGAAAAGCATCCTAGCTACCTTGTTTGTAGGTGTCAGCTTTGCATACCATTTTTACGAACCACCTCAATGCACGTACTACAATGTCGACAATTTTTGCTCTTCACTTGGAATTTCTTGATTTACGCGGAGCAAATCCAACTGGTATTCTACAAACCACTATTTAGCTTCTTCATCACTTGTGTAAACATGAACATGATCTCCATGATAATCAATTAGTTGAATCCACAAACTTGAAACACATAAGAGATCCATCAGTGCTCTCTTCACTAGGGGCAACAATAGGTGGAGGAAGGGAGTGATGCACACAAACCAAACACAAGCTATCTACCTATCTATAGCCTAATGATTACACAAGACCCTCCACCCCTTTTACACGCACATAAGCGCGTGCACACACACACACACACACACACACACACACACACACACAAAATATGGAGGGCAAAAAAAGATGGAGGAGGGGAATGATGCACCCATACCAATCACGAGTTGTCTACCTCTCTATAGCCTAGGGATTCCACATGACTCTCCACCCCTTGTACACACACACACACACACACACACACACACACACACACACACACAAACCTATAATGAAATAATCACCGGTATATGCTCACATCTAAGCATCCCATATTACACACACCCATCTATGTACACCCACACCCAATAATGCATTTAGTCCCCACATCTACAATCACACATTCTTCTTGCTCACACAATCTCTCTCTCTCTCTCTCTCTCTCTCTCTCTCTCTCTCTCTCTCTCTCTCTCTCTCTTTGTGTGTGTGTGTGTGTAGTTGTTCTAACATAGATAATAAGACATAATTGAACTTTTTACATTCAGAAGACAGATGGCTTTAGAATAGAGGAGATGATAAGTACAAAACAATTCAGCCTTAGAATTAATTTTGTATGATGATTATAGGAATGAAGCACGATTTCACTATACAGTTTAACAAAAGAACTTCCCAAGCAGTAGGTACATGTGTAATCTAGTGTTGGACAATTTGCTAGCCAAGAAAGCCTTTCCAAGATAAGATAGAGTCCTTACCTGCATCCATCCAAACAAGACAACAAATACGTTAGCCTTGGATGTGTTTTACAGGTATCAATGGACCATATTAGTTGTTATCCATGTCCATCTTACAAACTTTTTTTTATAAACTTACAAGCCTAGTCCAAGAGTAATTTATGTGTTTCCAAAATGTACATCTGCTTTCATAAAAAACCCAATTTTTTTAACAAAAATATTATTATTATGATTAGAAGGCCTTTACCCCTTCCAATCCAAATGTCTTAATCCCCCATCAACATTTTTTACCAGTTTATTTAAGTTATCTTTCAAGATTAATGAAGCTTCACCACAAGAAGCTATAAAGGAAGCTTTTCTACATAGAAAATTATTTTACTAGTTTAAAATATCAAGCTCGTTTTAGTTTAGGTTAATAGAGTTTATGCCCTTCATGGTCCAAAGGATCCAAATAATTCCCCTCTTTGTGTATCACTTACCTTAAACCTCTAAAAGCATGCCAAGTGTCAATCCAATCTTTATGTCAAACCATGGAGGCAAAGGAGTAAGAGCCCATATTTTTTTTGCATTTTTACCTGTCCTTGTGAATGCCAAAGTACTGTAGTACCTTATCAAGACACCCAGTCCAGTAATTACAAGCAACCAGGCCAAAACCCCAAAACCAGATAACTACAAATCCAATACTTATAAGCAGTCTGGGACCAAGCCCCCTAGTTTTACCAAAAAGCCAGAACGGTGTTCGTAATGCAACCAGCCAGCGAGTTTTAAACCAAAAGAAAACCCGGTGTAAAGCACACCCTCTTTACAGGTTTCAATAGTGTTAACGCAGAGGGGTAACCATCGAAAACACCCCCCACCCCATTGTTCTTTTTAAAACCAAACCCATACCAGTAAGCATTTAGAACAAAAACCCAATTTGACCCGATTAATAATGTGCAACCTGTGAAAAACCAGTAGAAAGCGTAGGGAAAACCAGTATGATACCATAGAATGTATTGCTACAACAACACGCTATTATCAATCAGGGCCTACTTTGCCAAGCCATGTGGTAACAACATAACCCACTATGGTCAGAATAGTAAAATGCAGAAAGGTAAACACTCCATGCCAAAAAAACATCATCTCATATACTCATCACCCAACCACGTCCATAACCAGGAGCCGTTAATGTAGAGCAGAAACAATATTAAGAACTACCATATCAAACCAGGTTACATCATAAAAAAAAAGGTGCATTAGCACCCATCCTTTTTCCCAAAAAAAAAAAAACCAATTTGCAAAAAATATGCAAGGGCAGAGAAGCCAACCTGAGACACCTGCGTTGCAAGCTCCATACTTCAAAGTAACACAGCTACTCAATTTGTACTCGATGTAAGCAGAACAACAACCAAAAGCTAAGTGAGGGGCAGAGATGCGCCCTCACCTCTTTAAATAGAGGAAGGAGGACGGTCGTCAGGTCGGTGTGATGAGCAAAACGCCATGAATAGAGAGATCCCCACAGCTACAGCGAGGCCGCATATAGGCATAAATGAGAGAGCTATACAAGGCGCGTTCATGGCAAGTAATATTATAGGTAGTAAAACGCCCTGCTTTGTAAAAAAACCACCTTGTCCCCCGGAAGGGTTAATTCCCATAGTGGCCTCCTAATGTGGTGAAGCTAAAGGTGTCCAATTAAGCTAATGATCCTTAGGTAATACAATGTGTGTGTGTGTGTGTGTGTGTGTGTGTGTACAACTACACTAAAACAATCTGGAGCCAACACTTCCACGGGCACTATACATGAGACAACACAAGAAATAGAAATCATTAGATCAATTACCAAAAAGAATTGTGTTTTACTCTACTTTACTCAAAACCTGTATACAAGGATGCCACGAAATCATTTCACGGTTTGAATTTCACAAATATGAGGGAACGGTTGCACACTGCATGTGCTAAAACCCTAAAAAAGTGTCGTAAAATCTAATATCTAACCAATCCAAATGACTTTCTCATATTAAATTGATCATTTAATGTGGGAGAATAAACAAGAACAAGGGTTAAGATATAGACATGTGCTTAAAGATCTATCTCAACAACACGGGGCCAATGGTAAAGGGGCCCAAATGAGAGATGGTCTATCATATAGAAATGCTAACCAATGGAGCATAAGACCTTAGGGTTATCTTCCTTGAAGACCTCCAATGTTTAGTGTAAAAGTCCTTTGACCTTAGGTAAGCTAGGGCTGAGCTTGAGGTGGGAATCCGGCCCAATCTTGAGGTGCTTGAGGTGGGAACTCGGCCCAAGCTTAAGGTGCTTGAGGTGCTTGAGATGATTGAGGTTCTTGATGATTGAGATGCTTGAGGTGCTTGACATGCTTGAGATGCTAGGGATGTACTTGAGGTGAGAACTAATCCCAAGCTTAAAGTGCTTAAGGGCCAAGCTTGTAGTGGGAACTGGGCCTAAGCTTGAGGGGCTTGAGGAGTCAAAAGTCAAAGATCCAATCCCTACAAGGAGGGGGCGAGCCCTACATGAGGGTAAATGAGAGAGAACATCCACACACTCACACAAGGCATAGTTGGTACAAAGAAAGCATAAGGGACGATTGTCAAGTTCCTCCTCATGTTGCACTCACGGTGTGTCTGAAGTCTATTGGTTGGCCACCCAAGGGGTCCAATGATAATTTAGGAAATTTAATTAATTGTCTTTGCATTTATCAAGTCCTCTCTCTCAAAGGGGAAAGGGGGACACTTGTCCCAAGGCTACCCTTGTTGCTTGTAATGCCTCCTGCTTGTGATTGGCGCCTGAAGGGGTCCAATGAGCTTCAAGCATGAGCTACAAGGGGGGTCGACCAAGGCAAGCTAGGGGGTTTCTTGAGGGTTATACTCTCCCACACACACTCTCATTATGCATTGTGCAAAGTGAAAGAGCTCCCTCTCCTTCTCTAAGCAAGTAGAGGTTGAGAGCCTACACCAACACTCTTGGCTATCCAACCAAGAGCCATGCTTCAATCCTTAAGCTTGCCATCGTCTCCATCTTCATTACTATGCTATTATGTATGCTAGCAATAAGAGTTATGATAAGTGAGGAACTAATTCTTTCTCCTATGAAATGTTTCTTCTTCCTCCCTACCCTGATTCCTTGCTAGCTCTTTCCACCTTCGAAGGTGTTTGAGGTCTTGGAACTTAGGCTTGGGATAGTTAAATCTTTCTTCAAAGTTTATGTTATGCTTGTGATGCATGAAGCTTTCCATATTCATTGCATCACCTAGGTCACAAGGAACACAAAGATTGTATTGTAACAAGTCTCTCTTAATGGGAGAAATCATATACAAATGCCTATTGAAGGGGGGACCAGCTCCACATAAATTCGGTCCTCAACTGTTATGTTCTTTAATATTCTCTCTCTTGCAAAAGAATTGTTCATGCCAAGTTAACTAATTGCTATGTTTATGTTGTTATCTTCAACTATGTTCACTCGCTATGCTCACAAAGTAAATTCTTTAAAGTATTCTCATTAATTTCCGCTACTCTCAAGTTAATAGGCCAATTCCATTACATTGGTATGAGAGCATTTGGTTTCACTTTTCTTGCTTAAGAAGAGAGGTCCTTAAGTAGACTATAAATGGTTGATATTGCTAGTTATATTAGGGTAAGTGGAACTGGGATCTATTATCGGTTTTGTTGAGCCCACTATGCTGGATATGGTGCACAACTCAGGAGCTTTGGACTTAATAATGGAGTCTTTTTAGACTTGCCTATGGTTTTACCATTATGAGCCATAAGAAATCCGAAAGGGGATAGCCCTCGGCAACTATGATATTTTAGACCTACTCCACTACTCTTTATGAATAACCACTTCGAGCCATGGGACTTAAGAGCCGATTTTCAAAGGCTAAGAGGAGTGGCACAACTAAGGTTTTGAATTGCCAAAGCATACACTAAGTACGTACACAAATTTTGTTAACATGGCTGACAACAATCAAGAGAGTAGAATGAACATTGATATCTTTGATTTTGCACATGAAGGTGCTAATGATGATGCTCCCATGTTTGTGAATTATCTCGTTATTAGGTTACAACAAGCTATGGGCAACCCTGATTTGCAAGCCGAAGTTACTCAACAACTTCGTGCTTATGGAATTTCCCTTCCTCTCCAAGAGGAAAGAGAGCTTAGGAGGCTCTTGAAGAGACCCCCAAAAGAAGACTCTCTCCCATTCAAGAGGAGGAATACAAAGAGCAAGAGGACAATGAAACTTTAAGTTCCTCTGAAGATGTGGCTCCACAAAGACAGCGGTCTAGACGATCACCCACTCCTCCCAAGAGGAAAAGATCAACATACAGTCCCTCTCCTCGTCATTTTGAAATAGAAGAGAGGAAACAAAGGAAGAAAAGGGCTAGAAAGAGGTCACCCTCTTTTCCTTCTTCTTCACCTTCCTTCTATTCTGATGAAAGCTATGGCTATTCTCCTAGAGAATACAAGAGGGGAGGACATTGTAAATCATACCCTGCATGGCGAAGGTCACAAAAGCTAAAGTTGTTCAAGGAGGGAGGAAAGAGTGTCTCTTTTCTCACCTATGATGGCCCCTTTGGTGCTACCCAAAAAGTGTTGGACTTCATCTAGCAATTTGATGTGGCCTTTGGAGATGAGAGCTTCACAGAGTCCTCCAAGCTACACCATGTAGCTATGCACTTCCAAAAATCAGCTCGTCAATGATGGGCTAGCCTTCGTGGCAACGATAAAGCCCCAAAGACATGGAAACTCTACGAGTTTCCATCATGAAGCAATTCCTTGCAAGCGATGCAAAGGACAAAGTGATTACCAAATGGATCACCTTGAAGCTTCTCTCTCATGAGCCTATCCACAAGTATGTGGACAAGTTTTGGGATTTACGTCTCAAGGCTATTGTCTTTCAAAAGATAGACTTTGTCGAGCAAAGGCAGCAATTCTGTGGGATTACCTAAAGAGATGGCCAAATACATCAACTCTCAACGGCCTGGTTCTATTAGCAAGGTAATCCCTCACAACATGGTTGCTTCACGCATCAATTTCCATCAAGGGGCTAGACGGAATGTCAAGCCCATGGAAAACAAAGATAAAAATGATGCAAAGGAAAAAACCAATGCTCAAACTTCTTCCCAAGGCACTTCTGACAACAACAACAATAACAATCGGTCCAAGGAGAAGGGAGTTTACAAAGGCAAAGACAAACTCTCTCCTGAAGAGCTTGAAGCTTTTTGCAAGGACCATAAGTGCTTCAAGTGTGGGGAGAAAGGACATGGCTATCGTTCTTGCCCCAAAAAAAATGCTTGCAATGAGACTCCTAGGGCTTCCACCATTCAAGCTCCAAAAGAGGATGTTCATTGCAAAGGATCATCACTTTCCTATGTTGCTTGGGGAAAGGTAAGAGAGCATGATGCCTTCATCTTGTTTGATCTTGGCTCTACTCACAACTTTATATCAACGGAGTTGGCCACCAAGTTGGTCATTCAAGCTTTCGAGATGGGAGATGTGGTAATGACTGACATAGCTTTCAAGGGACAGCAAGCCTCCGTTACTCCCTTGACTGGTAAGTTGAGGCTTCATGTATAAAGCTATGTCGACAAAGAAAAATTTTTCATCTCTCCTCTCCAACATGAGGATGCTATCCTAGGGGTGCCATGGTTTGATTGCATGGATGCCAATATGAACTTCCTTGAAAGGAGAATCTACTTCACCTACAGGGGAAAAAACATGTATATAGATGCTAGTGAGCGTGGTCACACTATTCCACTTGTAAATCCTCTTGCTTTTGATAAGTCAATGAAGAGCTTAGATTCTGCGCACATGATTTTTGTCAAAGAGTCTCTAAAAGATCCTAATGTTTCATCAAATGTAAATGGTAGGAATCAAGAAGAGTTTGACTTGTCTAATTTTCTAAAATGATTCCAAGATGTGTTCATCGATGATATCCCTATGGACTTACCTCCAAAACGAGGGGATGATGACCATCGTATTGAGCTCCTTCCAGGAAGCTCACCACCTAGCAAGCCTCCTTCTCGAGTCCCTCAAGCTCAACAAGAGGAGATCATGAGGGAAGTACATGAATCGGTAGACAAAGGTATAGTGAGGCCTAGTTCCTCTCCTTTTTGTTCTCTAATCCTTTTAGTGCAAAAGAAAGATGGTACATACTGTATGTGTGTGGACTATCAAGCACTAAACCATATCACTATCAAAAACAGATTTTCCGTGCCTTGAGTAGAAGATCTGTTTGATAAGCTACAAGGCTCTACCTACTTTAGTAGGATTGACCTTAAAAGCGGCTATCAGATAGTGGATGAAAATATCCTAAAGACCGCCTTTCGCACAACGTTTGGTCTTTATGAATATCTAGTCATGCCTTTGGGCTTGACTAATGCACCAGCTACATTCAATTGTATAATGAGAAAAATTTTAGAGCTTACCGCAAATTCACTGGAGTGTTCTTTGATCGTATCATCATCTACTCCAAGTCTTTGGAGGAACATAAGCAACATCGCCAAGTGATTTTTCAAGCATTGAGGGAGAATAAGCTTTTTCTCAACCAAAAGAAAAGTGAATTTTTCCTTCAAGAGATTCAATACCTAGGTCATATTATCTCTCAAGATGGTATCCGTATGGATCCATCAAAGTTAGAGGTAATAAAAGCATGGCCTAATCCAAGAAATCTACATGAGCTAAGAAGCTTTATTGGTATGTGCGCATACTACAGACGCTTCATAGAAAAATTCTCCCGAGTAGCAAGGCCAAAACATGACTTAACTAAGAAGAACATTAAGTATGTATCGACTGCTAATGAGCAAAATCCTTTTGATAAGTTCAAAGAGAAGCTTACTTCCCAACTAGTCCTCATGCTTCCGGATCTCTCAAAGCCATTTGAGGTCCAATGTGATGCTTGTGGTGATTGCCTTGGAGCAATTTTGCTTCAAGAAGGGCATGCCATAGCATGTGAGAGCCGAAGGCGCAATACAGATGAACGAGTGTTGGGCATTTATGAGAAAGAGCTTTTAGCTATTCTACATGCCCTAGACACATGGAAGCACTACCTATTCAGGACTCCATTTATTCTACAAACCGACCACCAAAGTCTCAAGTATTTCATGACACAAACCAAGCTTTCCAACAAACAAATGAGGTGGGCAAATATTCTTTTGCAATTTAATTTCCATATTGCTCACATTGCTGGTAAGCCCAATCAAGTGGTCGATGCACTTTCACGACGACCAAAAGTTAATGCGGTGTCTATAGCTACTCACAATGATCTATCTTCTATGATAGATGAGTATGCTACTGACCCTAAATTTAGAGACATAATGTCCGCCCTTGCTTTGGGGAAGAAAGAGGAACCATTCACCTTGCAGGATGGTTATCTTCTCCACAACAATAGTCTATGTGTTACCCATTCCCTTCATGAGAAAGTTATGTATAAATCCCATGCTCCTCCCTATGTGGGGCATAGTAGAATTCAACCTACTCTTTGAGGAGTAGAGACGTATTTCTATTGGCCTACCATGAAAGTGGACATACAAGAGTATGTTTCAAAATGTGTAGTATGCCAAAAGATCAAATATGATAGAGGGAAGCAACCTGGATTACTCCAGCCATTGCCTATCCCAAATTCACCATGGGAGTATATCCATGGATTTCATCTTTGGATTACCCAAGTCTATCCATGGGAATATGAGAATATGGACAATAGTTGATAGGTTTAGCAAGCAAACACACTTTATTCCTGTCAAAAAGACTATTAAGGCACACCAAATGGCAACTCTCTTCATATCACAGATTTTCAAACACCATGGATTACCAACATCCATCGTGTGTCAGATAGAGATCTTAGAATGACCAGTAATTATTGGAAAGGTCTCTTTGAGAATCTAGGAAGTAGATTGAATTTCTCTTCGGCCTATCACCCACAAACGGATGGCCAAAGTGAGATAGCCAATCTTACAATACTCGATCTACTCAAAACTTATGTTACCGAAGTAGATCAATGCTCACAATGGGAAAAGTACTTACCTCTTGTAGAGTATGCCTACAATAATACTGTACATTTTTATATGGGAAAAGCACCTTTTGAGATAATTGAGGGAAGACCTAAAAGTCCCTTGTTACTCAAGGTACATGGGAAGATCTTTGCCACCGATGAGTATAGCCGTGACCTATTCAAAAGATTAAGGAGGCTATATCCATATCTCAACAAAGGCAAAAAGCTGTTGCTGACAAGCACAGAAGGGCCTTAACATTCAAAGAAAATGATTGGGTCTATGGGCCATCAAATGTATTATGCTAAGCTAGCAAAAAGCTGTTGCTGACAAGCACAGAAGGGCCTTAACATTCAAAGAAAATGATTGGGTCTACGGGCCATGAAAAGTATTATAATAAGCTAGCAAAAAGATACTATGATCCTTTCCAAATTTTGAAGCCTATCAATGAGATGGCCTACCAACTCAAGTTGCCCAACCATTAGCTCATACAAAATGCTTTTCATGGGAGCCTACTTAATCCCTACAAAGAAGAGCCACCAAGTGAACCAATTATTAAAGACCCTCCCGAAGTTGAAGGAAAAGAAGAGGTGCTACAACCCGAAGCTATCCTTTGGCATGAAGGCAAGGTACTACGACATGGTAAGATTATCCGATGGTATCTTATTAAGTTCAAAAATTATCCTTTTGAAGATGCTAGATGGATGCAAGGAATACAACTTAAGGATAGTATGAACCTTGTCAATGCTTACAATGCTACATTAGAGTAAGTAAATATATAAATTTCTTTTAAATGACCAATGTTTTTGTCTTATAAGACTAGTTCTCTTTTTAATTGTGCACAAATTTAAATAGTATGCATGCTTAGAATCATGTTTGTGATGACGACGTCTCTCAAACACCAAGTAGAATTTGTCACTCTACTTTGGGAGAATGAAATGGACTAAAGAGCAGACATGCTTGCGGCAGCTATGTCTCCCAAGCACCAAATGGATTAGTCATCCATCTTGGACAACTATGATTTCAAGACAAGGGTAATGTCATAAAATCTAATATCTAACCAACCCAAATGATTTTCTCATATTAAACTAATCATTTAATGTGGGAGAATAAACGGGAACAAGGGTTAAGATATAGACGTGTGCTTAAAGATCTATCTCAACACGGGGCCAATGGTAAAGGGGCCCAAATGAGAGATGGTCTATCAAAGAGAAAGTCTAACCAATGGAGCATAAGACCTTAGGGTTAGCTTCATTGAAGGCCTCCAATAGTTAGTGTAAAAGTCCTTTGACCTTAGGTATGCTTGGGTTGAGCTTGAGGTGGGAACTCGGCCCAAGCTTGAGGTGCTTGAGGTGGGAACCCGGCCCAAGCTTAAGGTGCTTGACATGCTTGAGATGCTAGGGATGTACTTGAGGTGAGAACCCAGCTCAAGCTTAAAGTACTTAAGGGCCAAGCTTGTAGTGGAAACTGCGCCTAAGCTCGAGGGGCTTGAGGTGTCAAAAGTCAAAGATACAATCCCTACAAGGAGGGGGCAAGCCCTACATGAGGGGGGATGAGAGAGAACACCCACACACTCACACAAGGCATAGTTGGTACAAAGAAAGCATAAGGGACGATTGTCAAGTTCCTCCTCATGTTGCACTCATGGTGTGTCTGAAGCCTATTGGTTGGCCACCCAAGGGGTCCATTGATAATTTAGGAGATTTAATTAATTGTCTTTGCATTTATCAACTCGTCTCTCTCAAAGGGGAAAGGGGGACACTTGTCACAAGGCTACCCTTGTTGCTTGTAATGCCTCCTGCTTGTGATTGGCTAGGCTTGGAGGGGTCCAATGAGCTTCAAGCATGAGGTACAAGGGGGGTCGACCAAAGAAAGCTAGGGGGTTGCTTGAGGGTTATACTCTCCCACACACACTCTTATTATGCATTGGCAAAGTGCAAGAGCTCCCTCTCCCAAGCAAGTAGAGGTTGAGAGACTACACAAACACTCTTGGCTATCCAACCAAGAGCCATGCTTCAATGCTTAAGCTTGCCTATGAAATGTTTCTTCTTCCTCTTCCCTACCCTCATTCCTTGCTAGCTCTCTCCACCTTAGAAGATGTTTGAGGTCTTGGGAATGAGGCTTGGGGTATTTAAATCTTTCTTCAAAGTTTATGTTATGCTCGTGATGCATGAAGCTTTCCATCTTCATTGCATCACCTAGGTCACAAGGAACACAAAGATTGTATTGTAACAAGTCTCTCTTAATGGGAGAAATCATAATACAAATGCCTATTGGAGGGGGGATCAGTTCCACATAAATCCGATCCTCAACTGCTGTCATGTTCTCTAAATTCTCTCTCTTGCAAAAGTATTGTTCATGCCAAGTTAACTAATTGCTATGTTTATGTTGTTATCTTCAACTATGTTCACCCGCTATGCTCACAAAGTAATTTCTTAAAAGTATTCTCATTTATTTCCGCTACTCTCAAGTTAATAGGCCAATTCCATTACAGAAAGAGTCTCAAGTGACCCTATTTTGAAATTGGGACCAAGTTATGTCCAAAATAGTGGTTTTTGGCCCCAAAAATCCAATTAAGGCACCATCTATAGCTTCTCTCTACTATTGCAAGGTGTTGCAAAAAATTCTACAATGAAAATTAAAAAAATCAAATAGACAATTTTGTACAAAGCATGCCCAAACCCCCAAATAGACCCTTGGACCACCATGTTCCAGCTTTGGGTGAGAGAGAGATGAGAAAAATAGTGTTCTTTGGCTCCAAAAAAACCCAGTTGATCTCGCTCTACTTATCCTCTCTCCTACCATGGCGAGTCACTTTTCTCCTTGTGTTGCATGCTATCATTAGCCCCACATTCTCCTCTTCCTTTTTATGATTGGCTCCCTTCCCTTTTTCATGGGATGTCACTCCTTCTCCTTGCTTTCTAAAGCATGATTGGTTGACCCTCTTTCTTATTCTCTCTCTTTTTCTCCTCAACACGCATTATGGAAGATCTCCTTGTAGCACTACATGCAGCCCCTTATGCTCCTTTGTCTCCAACTCTATGGGCCAATCTGTTCAAGTGTTGCCACCCATTCTCCCCTTTAGTGTTTCTTTTTCCCCCTCTTAGAACCTTAGCTCCTCACGGCATTCTTGCATCCTTTTTTCCATGTTTTTTTGAAAATAAAAATTTTAGCTTCCTTCCAGTCCTCATCGATTAGTTGCATGCGGGGATTTTTTTTGCTGAGCATCTCATGGTGAGTGCTTTTTTAGAATTTGAAGAGCAAATTCTAAAAAGATTCTAGATAGATAATGAGAGAGAGAGAGAGAGAGAGAGAGAGAGAGAGAGAGAGAGAGAGAGAGAGAGAGAGAGAGAGAGAGAGAGAGAGAGAGAGAGAGAGAGAGAGAGAGAGAGACTCGACACAACAAAAAACTATACGCTATGATTGATAATATTCTTTGTAAAGAACCTTACAACATATAACGCAAAACTTGCCATGCAAACTAAAAAAGGGAGCTTGAGTTGTTCTGCATGCTATAAGCGGTGTTCCCACGGGCTTGGAAACCTAACAGGAGGGAGGAGGGAAGGAGAGGGGATATGTGACCAAGGAGGAGAGGAAATGCATTCCACAAAGGCCGTTCTAATCTATGGAGAGAGAGGCATGTGTATAGGTCTTGGATAAAAGAAAAATAGATCCTAGGATACATACACGTTTTTTTTTACAAAACTCATGATGCTCCATTCCGTACCCATTGTACAATTAGATCAAAACATAAAAAAGATAATCATTCATTATTCAAAAAAACCATTACACTTTATATCAATTGTAGTACATATGGCATGTGGATAGAGCTTGGATAAAATAAAAATAGATCCTATGAGACATACACATTTTTTTCAATCGAACTCATAATGCTCCATTATGTACCCATTGTACAATTAGATCAAAACATCAAAAAGATGGACATTCATTAGTCATAAAAACCATTACATTTCATATCAAATGTAGTACATAATACGACATCACTTTATATGTTGGTGGAAGGCCCTAGTTTGTAGTGTTTCTCTCTTGTGTGAGTAAGAGATCAATCACCATGTGGCCTAGCTACTCCTTTAGTTTCTCTTCATCCTCCTTGTGATGGTCCCACTTCTCTTCTAGCAAGTGATGGTGAATTTACCCTTTTTGTTCCAGATTTACAATGAGCACATTTTAAGCTCCATGCACATTTGGTAGCAACCATACATTTCCACCATTGTATTGACAGCGTGATTGAACCATTGTTTTCCATATATTACTTTGCCATTAAGGATGGCCTCCAAGAAGATTTGATGAAAATCTCAATATCATTAGACATTGTGGTTAGACAAAGTAGTGCACAATGTTAGTTGTTGAGTGGAAAACAAGAGAATATGTGGGCACAAATCTAGCTACTTTATAACATTTAGAGGCTATTAAGTTAATATTCAATTGAATAAACTGATTTGACAACTTAACAGTCATGAACCTATTCAAAAGAAATATATCTAAACAATGCTTTATACAAGTGTATCCAAAATAAAAGCATATATTAAAAAAACCATCATTAATAGAATTCTAATATGGCAAACACATTGAGGAGAGATAACAAAGGCCATTGTAGGAAAAATGGTATCAAAAAACACTAGCTACATATCCATGGTAGGATAAGTGCGCTCTCCATTGAGTACTTCGACCTCCCCAAGTTAGTGGATAAAAATATTTCCATTCTGTCTTAAGCCTAACACATGCACAAAAATGAATTAAACATGATTACATGATGCAAGGTACGGTTGCTTGCATGCTATACACTTTCAAAAAATCAGGCATGTACAACTTGGCTCTTTGCAAATTTGGACCTTGTATATATTCACATGATTATGGTCTCCATGTGATTCAACCTTGAAAATTTTGTTCACTCTTTTCACCCAACGAACTTCCTCTACCACCCTTGCCTTCAAAGTTAGAGCTAAAGCACTTTTTCAACTTGGCAGTGGTGTAGTACTTTACTCATACCCCATCTCAAGTGTTGGAAGGACCGCTCTGCATTGGACTTTGTGATGATCCCCTCACATTCTCATTTACACTTGATGTCCCCAAAATATCTCAAGTAGACTTCCCTCAATACCCTCCTTCATACAAATTTTTCACTTCCTCCAAAGAAAGGTTTGTTCCAATTTGAGCAAGCCAAATAGTGGGTATTTTCCTAGGTTGTGTGTCAATATTGCTATCCAAAATATGACAATGTAGAACATGCTTGAGACAAAACTAAAACCATGGTCGGGACATTCCCCTTGGATTTTTGTGATATCCTTTGAAAGAGGGAGCTAGAACTCCCACATTGGAGCCTACAATAAACCTGCCATACCTTCTCCCCCCCTTAGACATTTGATTATATGTCACTTGGTTGCCTTTGTGGGTGCATCAAATAGCCCAAATTGTTTTGTCAATTTTTCTCTCCTTTACCTTGAACCCTCCCCCTTCATTCCTCTTAAGAGACATGTTTGACATCCCTTCATCTGTAAAATGTATCTTTGTTGGCCGCCCACCTAGTTGTTGGTCCTGTGTGATTGAATTATATTGTGATCCATGAGTTGACTCATCCTCAATATTAATCACCATTTTTGGCAGTCTCTTCTTTTGAGAACTTTTCTTGTCGCCTACTATGAGAGTTGAGGGCATTCCCTCAATAGCTTCATCCAAAGGCATGTGACATAAGATGGTCAATTACTTATTACCTACTCAAAAGCCCTTTGTAAGGACAAAACCCTCCCTAAATGTTTTCCCTGGTGGAAATTATGAAATAGCTTTGGTACTCTATTAAAGTGCATTAGCTAGGTTGATGGTGGATGCATCATACAATGATGTCCACCTCTTGAATCCCTCTTCTGCTAGCCAGCTCTCATGTTTACTCTCGGCAAGAGTTGTGCGTGGAGTGTTGGGACCGCCCGTGTTGTTTTCAATGGATGTCATGATGCTACACCAAAGGGAAATGTGCACCTCCCACCAACTTAATCATGAATCCATGTATGCAAGTTTCTTGTCCATGCAATTTCCTAGTTGTCACTATTGTCATATCAATTGGGCTTTGACGGCATCTTCCTCCTTTAATGGTGCTTGTCTCCACTTCTCACACATTTCTATGTGTGTTGCTTGTGAGGGTGTTACTATGTACTTCACCGTGTGTTGATTCATGCTTTGCTTCCAATTAAATAGGCAAGAAATATCCTGGCCCTCCATCACATTTCCCTTACTACCGATGAACATTGGTGCATTGCATTACAATTTTCTTACACTTTAACTTCCATGAATCCAAAGAAATTTTCCCGTTCACACCCCTGTTTGACCAATGTTTCATTGAGGCATTCTCAAAAGAGACAATATGACTCCATATGCTCTTCATTTTTCATGTGGCTATAGTGAGGAGGTCTTGCTTGCTATCCCACAAAGGAATGAAAATCAAATTCTTGTAGGACAATAACACCTATGTTGACCCTGGGTCAACAATACAACATAACTCAAATTTTGTACCAAAGCCTTTTTTTTAAGAGTTATAAAATGATGTGAATTATGGTTAAAAAAACATCATTTGTAATGAGTAGATATTCTAGTTGCAGAAGCCGAGGTATAATGGCACTTCTAGATAGTAAATACAAATCCATTTGACCCATTGAACTCTATTTTTGGTTTAACCTATGGTAGCCTTAGTATATAAGGTACCCAGGTCAAGAGAACTTTATCATAATCAAAGTTTTGAGCTGCCGTAGACAGTGAGAGAGAGAGAGAGAGCATGAGCTTCATCCTGGTACTTCTTCTTGCTTTCTCATCACATTGGAGATCCAATTGCACCATTGCAATAGGCTCGGAGAGAGCTAGGCAAAAACGTCAAGCATTCGATGCGAAATGGAGCACACGTGCTAACGCATCTACGAGCTATTTGTGGTTGTAAGTGTATCAAACGTTGTTTGTTTTCTACATGCGTTAGCACACATGCTAACGCATCTACGAGCTATTTGTGGTTCTAAGTGTATCAAACGTTATTTGTTTTCTACATGCAAGTAGTCGTTAGAATCGTCGCGACATAAGCTACACATTGGTACTCATAGATTTCAATTTTGGACATTTTCAAAATTCTGCTATGTCTTCATACTACACATTTTTTGCAGATGGGTTTGGAGTGAGGGTTTTGAGTGTAGTGGCTTTGGGAGGTGTATCCTAGTGAGGGGATGGTTTTCCTTAAGTTTCAAACGATTGTGGTATGATTTGGCGAGTTTCCTTCTGTTTGTGTGTGTGGGGGTTGAATGGTGTAGTTGAGAGCTGCAAGATTCTTGATTTTGGTTTATTTGGCCTTCCAGAGTGTTATATGTGTGCGATGGTCTCAGTCTGACAAGCTATAGATATTTCCTTCCTGCGCCTATTGTGTCATCTATGTCCTCAATTGACATTATGTTGATCTAGGTAGTGTTGCATGCACTTTATAGTGGTGTGATTCGCTCCCACAACATATGTGCCGCTATCGGGGACACAAGGACTTGAGTGGGTAATTCTACTTACACTTGTGTGATGGTTGCTTGCTTTACTTTTGACTAAAGATAATATTTTTCTTAAGTGGATCCGGAAGAGGATATTTCGAGATCAAGTGGACAGCCAGGAAGTGTATGTCTTGTCGAGGATCTCCCAGTAGGTAGATTTAGTTAGGATTTGTAGTATTAATTGTAGATTATAGTAGTTGTTGGTAGGGCATCACAACACATTTAATCTATATCTCAGCAATTTTCTCTGACGGTTTTCACATTTCAAGTAAGAATAAAATGGAGGAGTACCCTCAATAAGCCAAGTTTTTTTACACAGCATAAGCCATGCATGAGGAGTATGGCCTCAGAATAGAAGGAAAACTCCCTAAGGACCTGACTGATGAAGAATTGCCATTTGAGCAATGTTAACTATTTTCAAGTACAAGTACCAAAAAAACATCAAGATCTATTTAAACCATTTGCAATCACATCTGGATGAAGACTGCAGATTTCTTTTCTCCAAAGTTTATCAGGGGGCCCCTTCATGTGGTGAATTGACCAACAAATTCGCTAGGTGCTATGCTTTTGAGAAATGCCATGCAGCAAAAAAAGACCCAATAGGGCATAACATGGCCCGGTTTGGGGAAGGAGTGTTGCAAATGAGAGCATCTAGGAATGGCGGGCTTGATCATAAAATTGAGGCATGTAGGAGGCAAAATGGTTCCTCCACTAGAAGTGTCCTACGTTCAGATAAGAAGGCACGTACGACATCAAATCCCTATCCTAATGAAGAGATCATAGAGGTTGAAGCTAAGCCAGGAGCAAGTCAGCGCTTGGTACAATGACACAAGGTTTTCAAACATATCCAGAAGCTTCAAGTTGAAGTTCAATAGCAGGAGGTATTGGGTGAAATCATGTGTAGGTGGTACCACTTTTTTCACTTTATAGTGGTACCCTTTAAAAAAAGTGGGGAATGGTAAATTTACTGCAGAAAAAATCAAAACTTGTCTTACTTTATAAGTTTTAGATTCTACATGAAAAAATCTTTCTATTGATATATGAGACGCTAGTGTATTTTACATGTAACACATGAAGATGGGGCCTGTAAAGTGCTACCAAAGGACTGTAGACACCCCTTTTTGGTACCACCAATACACACTTTTACCCTATTGTATTTTTGGCTTATTGCATTGTGTATGACTGTTGAAAGTGTTTGCACATGGTTTGATGACTTGGCATGTTTGACTTCTTGATTGGTTTATGTGATGACATTTTTAGGTGTTTTTGGTACTTTCTTGAACTTGTTTTGGTTCTTCCTCTAATTGTTTTTGTACTCTGGTTAACACTAGATTTTGTCCAAGTATTTTCCTTGGTATTTTATGGTGCTTCTTTATTTCATTTGGTACTTTCTTGAACTACTTTGGTACTTTCTTGTTACTAATTTTGAGTCTTATAAGGTACTAGAGGTTTTGTCTTGGGTGCTATGTTGGCACAAGCCATGGTACTTTTACTACATTTTTGTTCCTTTGATAATCTTAAGGACAATTTGAAACTGTTTTGGTACTTTCTAGAACTATTTTGGTACTTTCCTAAAATATTTTTATAGCACTTTGATAATTTTTTGAATTGTATTGCTACTTTATATAACTGTTTGAGTACTTTTTTAAACACTAGGTGCTATGTTGGTACTTTCATCGACAAATTTTAGTGCTTTTTTATTACATTTGGTATTCCATTGGACTATTTTGGTACTGGTTTGGTACTTTTGGGTACTCATATACTGTACATTTTGTTTTGTACTGGATGCTATGTTGGCACAATCCTCGGTAACTTGGGTGCTTTTTTGTTCCTTTGTTGTTGTTTTCACCTCCTTTGTTATTGCTTTGGTACTTTCTAGTTACAAAATTTTTGGTCTTATAGGGTATTGTTGTTTGACTTGGGTACTATGTTGTTAATGTCTTTGGTATTGTTGGTGCTTCCTTCTTTTGGTGCTATTTGGAAATATTTTGGTACTGCATTGGTACTATTTGGGCACTACTAAATATGTCTTGAATGCTATATTGGTTCTATCTTTGGTTTTTTTGGTGTTTACTATGCTTCATTTGGTACTATTTTGAACTATTTGGTGAGTTGGTACCGTTTTAGTGGTATTTTGGTACTATTTTGAACTATTTTGGTGAATTGGTACTGTTATGGTTCTATTTTAGTTCTGTTTTTATAATCTTTTGGTAGTGCTTGTGTTCTTCCTTGTTTTTTTTTTTTTTTTGGGTAGATAAGTTAATAGACTATTCTGTTTTGCATATGGATTATGCCAAGCTCTATACTGGGTGCCTGGAAAACCAAGATCGTTACAATTTTGTAAGCAAGTTGTGAGTTGATGTGAAGAGGGCAATTGAATGCACATTGTTTCCAAGGCCTCATGTTGTGGACACAGAAAACACAATTTATGTGTTTGATACTTGTGTTGCCAATGGGGAAACTGGAGGCTTCTTACGTCGTTGGTACCTTCATGGTTCCTTATCGGCATCGGTACCATCCAGTGTGTTTTGCATCTGTGTTGAGAGTAAAATATATTTGCATGAAGGCACGTTGCAACATCACAATCCCTTTGGAGGCAAAGGCCTGGGTGTCAGGGAGCTCATTATTGAAGAGTAAGTGGGGTGTTGTGCTGGATACTATGCTTATACGCATTTGACTTGATGATCTAATCTTGTCTTTCATCTTTGTGTATATGTAGGTAGAGGATCTTTTGGTGTGGACACCCATGACAATACACCAGTGGATCGGAAAGATCTATGTAGTCATAGCAAGTCAGATGTGGCTCACATGTTCCAGGAAGATCCTCACAAGTCAGAGTAGGAAATACCGCAACAGTGGAAGGGAAAGGCACTAATCCTGCTATATACTCAAGTTTGGAAGAAGATCAAGTGAAATCTTATGTGCAAGAAATACTGCAAGACCTTGATGCCATCACAATGGAAGGGAAAGGGGTTGAGCCTACTGTGGATTCAAGCAAGAGAGAAGATCAGTTGAAAGTTGAATAACAGGATATACTACAAGACCTTGATTCTAGCATAGCGAAAGGGAAAGGGGATGAGGGCACTATGGACTCAAGCTTGCGAGAAGAGCAGTTGAAAGCCAAAGTGTAGGAGAGGGTTAAACAGAATAAAAAGGGAAGGGGACAAGAGGAGAAACAACAAGGGAAGTGATCCAGCTGAGGAAGTTGCTGAAATGGAGATTGACCAAGGCGAGAAGATCAATGAAGAAATGCCCGCTAAAGAGGTGGCCGTTGAAGTTCTCTCTATGGAAGAGTTTTTGGATGTGACATCAAAATTTGGAGAGGAGAAGGTGGCTAGAAAGAGGAGGAAAAAGGAAAAGTAGATGACAAAACCTACTAAAAGTGCAAAGGAGGTTGTAGGTGTTGAGGAGCCCAAAGGCTCGGAGGAGGCTTTTGGCACAGAGGAGGCCAAAGGGTCTAAAACTATAGAGGCAGCTAAAGGCGTGAAGGAGGCCAAAGGATTGGGCGAGGGCAAAGTTACGAAGGAGACACTTGATACGACACCCTTAGAAATAGGTGATAGCATTGACTCAACCACTCTCTTCCAACTCTTCAATGTGAAATCTAGAAAGTGTCCCATTGGTCATTTTCTCAAGCCATGAACCTACAAGAATTAGCTGTTGTGACAGCATTTTGTACTTGCTTCCGGCTTAATATGAAATACCAACCCATTTTGCTTATGTCAATGCGTTTGGTGGCATGTCACTCTACTCTTAAAAGATGTCAATGTGTTCGTAAAGTGTCATGTCCTAGTGTCAGAAATTTGTAAAATTTTATGGTGTCTAATGTCCAACTTTGCTATTGCAAAAAGGTTGTGTTCTTCTACTCATATAGTTTAATGGTACTACAGCCAGGGACAGTTGGTGGCTAAATGAAGAACGATTGGATACATCAATGCCGACAGATGTAATGGCGAGCGATAGGTGCCTTGTTATTTTGGATGTGAATGGAGTGCTACTGAAGGATTGTGTTGAAGAACCCAAATATTTGTGGAATATCCCATTCCCAACGGGATGTAGGCCCCGAGGTGTGCAACTCTTTTGATACAAATATTGTGTGGTCAGACTTGATGCAGAGGACTTCATTATCAACTTGAGGAAGTGATGCTACGTGATGCTCTGGTCATGTAGCCAAAGGAATAATTTGATGATTATAATGAATGCTTTCTTCCCTAAATTGATGAAGATGAAAGACCTCTTTTTAGGTATTTGTCCCTTAACTTTCAAACTAGCTTTACTACTTTACTAATTTTGGTACTATCTTGCACTTTGCTACTGATTTGTACACATTCTGGTACTATATGGTACTTTGGTTTGATAATGTTTACTGCTGTGTATAGAATTTGGTATTGTTTGTGTCTTTGGTTTTCTGGTTCTATGGTACTTTGGTATTGTGTACACAATTTCCTATTGTTTTGTACTTTGGTTCTTTGCTGATTTGGTACTATGTGTTTGTTGCTTTGGTTCTCTTATTTGTATAGCTATTCTAACTGCTTAGTTTCTCTGTCACATATATTTTTGACCAGTCTCAATGTGAGATGTGGGCTCCCACATTCAGAGATGTGCCAGCACTTTTGGAGAGCTTAGCAACAAGCCTTTTACTAAATCTCCTAAGAAGAGTGTAACACAAGCATCCATAGTTCAATGAACCAAACACCCTCCTTGTGGATGACACGAGATACAAGTCCTTGAAGAACGATTATGACTCGTGCTACTGTATCATATTAGCCAACATATTATGACCTAGAAAAGCCAAAGTATCTTATGGAAGGCATTTTTCCATAAATCTGTGGGTGGCTAGATGAGAAGTTCCCCACTACTTATAGCCGCCACACACCCTTGTTTGATGTTGAGGATGACATTTTCTTGTACATTGCCAACTACTTTGTTCTTGCTTCTATCCATGGATGTTCTTTTGCATGATGCCCAAACTTGTTCTGGTGCATTTGATTGATCGCATCCTTGCAGTATACCATCTGGATATGGTAAACACAGCAGCAAGTATAGCACTCTTTCAATTTTCAAACAAAGAATGTTTGAGTGTCTCAAAGGACCTAAGTGACAACTTCATCGCAAGATATGTGCTCTTGAATCTTTTGTAGAGCTCCACCTGTAAAACAAAAAATAACCCACGTTAGAGCTCATAATATTACAAAAAAAGAGTAAAGCACCAAAGCAGTTTATAGTACCAAATTCGGTATTGTAAAACACCAACTCATTCTAAAATACCAATTTTGGCACTGTACTACCAGAAATCAGCCTATAGTACCAAATTTGGTTCTATGTGACCTATGCAAGTCCCCTAAAAGTAGATACTCTATTTTTTGAACTATACTACCTATAGTGACTTGTGCCCAAAAGAATTAAATAGCATATAACATTTGGCACTATGCTGCTTAAAAGCACAAAATTTGGTGCTATGGATCCCCGATAGTATTATGCAGGCACCCTGTATAGTACCCAATTTTGTACTTTTTTGTAAACTCCATAGTACCAAATTAGATCGCTAATACCAAGATTGATTTTTTGGGTAGAGAAATGCACTAATGTTGGTACTATGTATCCAGTTTGGTACTTTGCAAGATACATTCAAGGCACCAAATATGTTTCCAAACTGAGTTTGGTATTATAATACCAATTGTGAGTGATGCCCAAAAGTACCAAATTGAGACTGTTATATGCAGGCAAACTCAAAGCACCCTGCATATTAGCAAATTGGGTACATTTCCTTACACGTCATAGTACCAAACTAAATTCATAGCACCAAACAAAAACTTTTCTACATACTACATAGTGCCAATGTAATTCAGTAGTACCAAATGGGGTACTTTCCATTTTCCTAGAAGCTTCAAGATTGGTGTTATGCATATTCTTTGGTACTTTGCAGGTAGCATTGAAAGCACCAAAAATCCAATTTGGCACTATACATTTGAGTGTAAGAAGGTCTCAAAAGTATCAAATTGGTACTATGGATCCCTTTAGGTAGTATGCAGACACACCTAAAGTAACCTGCATAGTACCAATTACATTGTATCATATTTTAACTAGGTGTATCTACATTTTGTTGCAAATTACCCATGTGTTCTTCATCTAGTCTATCATCCCTTGTAGTTTGGCTTCCTGCTTCTTCAGATGGCCTGCCATCCAAATTCACTAGTCTTTCTCCTGGATCATACTAAATGAAATTCTCTAGGTACTGCTACCTTTTTTATCTACCCTCTCATGATCCAAAATCACTACATTTAAATTTATCTTTGCTTTGAGAAATATATTCATGGATGCTAGCATTTTTTCAATCTTCTTTGTTCCATATTTCCTACAAAGTTTCATCTAGCCTCATTGCCATTTTCCAATTTTTGATATTATTTGTTTTTACCTATATTTTCCTATTGGGTCCTTGTAGTTGGTTGCATGTCTTGAATTCCCAACCTCTATCTAACTAGGTCCCTCAAGATGTTAACACCGGTATGGCCATCCAATATTTCCCCTGATAGTGGCTCCCACTATTTCCTAATTTTATTATCAATTTGGATGACCAACACATCATCATCTTTGATCTTAGAAAAATCCACAACCATTGTATCTGGTTCTTTCTTTCTTCACTTCTTGATAAAATAAGCAGCCTCTAGCAAAGTCCTTCTAATATTTTCCACCTCAATAGTAAGCCTTTGATTTTTTTAAAAACCTTCATATAAATCTCATTCTGTTCAT
Organism: Adiantum capillus-veneris; assembly: GCF_014529385.1. Lineage (NCBI taxonomy): Eukaryota > Viridiplantae > Streptophyta > Polypodiopsida > Polypodiales > Pteridaceae > Adiantum > Adiantum capillus-veneris. The sequence continues at coordinate 5,039,954 of NC_140950.1, read as the reverse complement.
TTCGAGAGCTACTTTGTGAACTTGATGATCTCCCTTTCGAATATTTTCCTTGCAATGTTATGCCTCTATTGGCCTCATGCATCTCTAGATGATGGATATTTTGTGAGAAATTAAATAGTTTCTTTTGAACATTTTCTATTCCCAAAGCATATTTATTAGCCTCGACCAAGTCTACCTTGACTTGTTGCCAGCATCTCCCTTGCCAAAAAAATTCTTTGGGAGTCCCTTCTCCTTACCTTTAGAGCCTTTGAAGATTCTCTGGCATCTTCCTTGCTAGATCCTTAGTGATCTTGGCTACTTGTGTCCTCTTCTCTTGCTATTCATCCACCTCTTTTGCCTTTCCTTTGGCCTTTGAGATGGCTCTTTGCTTCTCCCAATGTTGGCTACTTGTGTCCTCTTCTCTTGCTATTCATCCACCTCTTTTGCCTTTCCTTTGGCCTTTGAGATGGCTCTTTCCTTTAGCCTCTTCAATCTACTTTGTTTGATTGGGCGACCCATTTGGTAACTCATTAATGACAACCCAATGCTCTTTGTGATCACTCACACTAGAATTGAGCTTTCCATCTTACCTTTGGACACTTCAACTTTAACATTATCTGGGCACTAAGCTGCAAAATTTCCATACTTACCACAAGTATAATAGTTGAAGTCACCTTGTAAAGTTAGCTCTTCCCCAACCTCTACAAACAAAATTTTTGATATCTACCACTTCTTGACATTTTACTGGTATCGATCCCATTATCCATATTATTTGAGATTCCCTCTTGCTTTACTGGTTTTGGGTTTGGCTAGTGCCATCAAGGACACATCTTTGACTTCTTTAAATTGGTGCATTTTGATTATGCATTTATTCCACAAATGCTTTATAATAGGTACATTGGCAACACTCATGAGACCTATGCTCTTTTGATTATTACTTAGTACATTAGTTCTCCACCTTTCCAACTATAGGTCTAGTCTTTCATATTTTAGATATCTATTTTGACATTGTCTTTGTCTTCTTGGTCCATGATCCCTTCTTCTTACTCTTTGAATGGTCCTTTGACTCACTTTTAGAATCACTACAACTAGAACTAGACTCCTCAATTGATTATTGATTGTCACGTAAATTTTGTCTTCCCTTATGGCCCCTTTCAATCTTTTTCTACTTCTCCAATTAAAAAAATCTATATAACAGGTCATTGAATTTTCTAGTTGATGCTAGTACCTCTTGATCTTTGAGTTTCTTAGTTCTTGAGTGTCCAAAAGTACATATAGGGTGGACACCTCCTCCTTTTTCATTGCAGTACCAGTCAAGGTACCAGCCCTTGAAAAGATCCTATCCAACACTCCTATCTCAGATTCCACCTTGACAATGATAGTTTGATTTTCTAGAGGAGATGTTTGTAACATTTGCATGTCTGCTTCGAGTCTCTCCATCTCTACTATAACTGGAGCACAAGCCAACTAGCTCCCTTTGTTGTGTAGCCACAAATCACTCTTCTTTGCAAAGAACAATTTAGCAAAAGTGACTTTTTCCTCAGTAGTATGAACCTGTCCATCAAGATCTTTGGAAATTTTACACACACAATCTATGTATAGGGGTTGGGATGCAACCTCACCCGCTTTTGCAGGGTGATTGGACGTTGTTGCACCATAGGAGTCAACAACATAATGTGTTTGTCCATCAAGATATTTGGAAATTTTATGCACACAATCTATGTATAGGGGTTGGGATGCAACCTCACCCGCTTTTGCAGGGTGATTGGACGTTGTTGCACCATAGGAGTCAACAACATAATGTGTTTGTCCATGTAAGATGGACACACCATAATCAAAGAAGAACTTGTTCCCCTTGCAATCCAAGCATCCCCTTTGGGCCTTTATACTCTCTAGGACCATACCACCCACCACAACCCACGCAATCTTGTGATGTTCGAGTTTAGCTTGCATTGCTACACAATCCTCATAGGTGAATCCCATAGAAAACTTTGTCATTATTTACCCATTAGAGGAGGTAGCATGGTACACTTTGTGATACAAAATATGAAAAGCATAGTAGAGATGATCATGCACCATATGCAAGAAGACCTTTGAGTTCTTCTTCTTGAAAAATTTGATGACAATCAACCATCACTCAAGTGTAAAATCTTGGTTAGTAAGGTCTTTGTGTAGCTTGCCCTCCAAGCTCAAGCCGTACTCAACATGTAGATCATCAAAATTGAGTAGCAAAATTGGAAGATCTTGGGGTACAAAGACGATATTGTCAATAAGAAAGAGAACAAGAAAACATTAATTCTCAAGGGGTCATCATGCACCAATAGGGTAACAATGTGTAAACAAAAGAAAATGAAGGAGATGTGTAATAAGCATATGTGCATGTAGCAAACATGGAAGAAGAGCACAATACGTTTCCATTTACCGAACTTTGCAATCGAGGGAGCCATTTTTGTCCAGGATGCTACACCCTTCTCTAGAGGTAGTGAAGGGGTCTACATGATAGAGTCGACATCCTTGGAGGGTCTCTTGCTCCTACTGGAGGGGGTCCACCTCCTAGAGGGGGTGTTCCTCTTGGGGGTGATAGTACTCATCTTTGTGCACAAAAATTGGTGTGAGACACCAAAGAGATGAGTGAGCATGAAAGAACTTGGCAAGAGGGAAGGCAAGAATGGAGTAGTAGAGAGGATATGGCTCCCGCTTCTAGGTCTCGGGGTTAGACGGAGTAGGGCAACGTGATGGGCATATTAATGGGGACCCAATAGGCGCATCAATGGGAGGAGGACCCCAGCTTTGTTGAATGATTACTCGCATGCATGTAGAGAAGGTACATAGAGCATAGGCCATAGGAGAAAATTTCTCTCCCTTTTACAAATTTCTCTTCTTAGGGGGATATTTCTCTCCTTTTTACAAATTTGAAAAACACTAAATTTCCCTCCTCTTAGCTATTGATGGTACCATCAAAAGGTGAAAAAAGTGGTACCACCTATACATGCTTTCACCCATTCCTATATTCCCATGGATAGGCTTTGGTAAACCAAACATAAAATCCATACCAACAATCTCCCATGGAGAATTAGGAATTAAGAATAGTTGGAGCGAACGAGGTATAAAATGAGCTTCTTTGCTAAACCTCTCTACTATTGTTCATATGCCTATATTCCCCTTGATAGAATTTGGTACAACAAACATAAAACGTATACCAATACTCTCCCATTTTTTAAGAAATGTTTTTTTTTTGTTATTCTAAAAATACTCACACTAGTTCTTTCGATGCAATTTTTTATGTTTAGAACTACTCCTTTTACCTTCATGGGAGGCTTGTGGACCACATCCCTTATTTCGATTTAGGTTGATATGTGTTAATGATAATACTTTGGATCCCATTCCCATCTTTCAGTTAGACATACCGCCCACTTTCCAGGGCTTTTGAGATGTGTTTCGGACTATTTTGAACTCAAAGATATCCATTTTTCCCCATAAGATCTCGATTGAATCCTTATCAAATTCCAATGGCACTTTTGAAAAATTAATTTAAATTTTGGAACTCTCTAGTTCATAAACAAATTCGTCTACTCATTGTACATAATTCCTTTTCTACTATTTTGATTTTCCCTCACAAGAATGGGCAATTCTAGAGAGAAAAAATTAATTTAAGTAAACTAAGAATGAGATTTGGTGACACCCCTCCTTCTCATGTTGTTGTATGAAAAAAAAAATGTCACACTATGGAGGATTTTTCCATACCGGTCCCCTTATTTTGCATTGTGACATGATAAAAATTTTGTGACACCACAATGTGAAACAATGGAGGGGGGTGGTAGGCACCCCTCCTTCTCACATTGTGGTGTGATAATTTTTTGTGTTGCAACACAACATGAGAAGGGTGTGGGGGTGGGTGGGAAAATATCTATATTGCATTATTGCATGACTAAATTCTTTTGTCGTGCCACAATAGGAGATGGGGCAGTGGTTGGGGGAACCCCTCCATTTTTCATTGTGGTGCAACATGTGGTTAGTGTAGCATAATGAAACATCACCTTTTTCATTGTAGCATGAACCCTTGATCTTGTGTTGTGGCATGATAAAATTTTATTATCATGCCACAATGCGAGAAGGAGATGTGCAATTTTACCACCTTTCCCTCTTTCTTTGTGGCACAATTGAGGACCAAAGAATGCACAGTGAGACATAGATACAGAAACAAGATGGGATAAATGACACACATAATCAAAGTAAATCAAAATGGAAGAGTCTTACTCTAATGATGCACCCAAGGATAAGCTCTTCCATTTTTATTTACTAGATTTTCCTTCAATAAGGGAGCAAGAAATCAAGCCAATATTTAATCATGTCTACTCATTGCAAGAGTAGATGGCTTCTACATGACATTTCTTTGCAAATTTTGAGCGTACCTACCAATAATAGATGGCCAATTGCACGCTGGAGTTTGAGGATTCTTGTTATTTCCATTTAAAGGACATAAGTTTAGACTATTTTAAGAAAGACATTTTCTAGAGGAGCACTCTCAAGCTACTAGTCTATTTACGTAGGAATGACATCAAATGTATAGTATATACTTAGAAGTTTCATTTGGCATACTATGGAGAATTAATTTAGAAGACCACCAAAATACAACAAAGAAGGCACATTGTAGTTAGTCTTCTGTTAGTCAGATACTCTACCAGGTATCTACTCCATTGTCGTGTTACTGAAATGTAGAATATCATGGCATGGGGTATGGCGGCTTTTTCTTGACATTGAGAGCAATCATTCACATAATGATGAGAATCTCTGTTCATGGTAGACCAGTAAACACCCAACCAGGTTAATCTTTGTAGGGTTTGATCTCATGCAAAATATAGACCTACAATTGTGGTATGAGCTTGACTCAAATAGGCTTCTTCTTCCTCAAGATTAATGCACAAGAGCAGGATTCCATCCTTGTTTTGCGATACAATCTTCCGACTAGCAATTGATATAGGGTGGATTGCTCAATCAACCGTGGTGTAGTAGGAATTGGTATTTGAGAATCCACTTGTGATATAGTCATTAAGGACACAATATATTTTAACCATCTTGGAATCATTTCCAACGAGAACAGATATGCATCGAGTAAGTCATTGTCTACCCCTTTAGGTGCTTACCCCCTAGTGAGTCTTGATAGATGATCTGCCTGCTAGCGAGTAGTGCCTTTTTTAACCACAATGATAAAGTCAAATTCAAATAGGATGATAAGCCATCTTACTATTCTATCTATATTGTATGGCTTATTCACCAAAGAGAGTAATTCTTGATGGTCTACAAAAAAGACAAAATGGTTAGCTAACAAGTAGTGTCGGAATTTCTTGACTGAATACACCATACCAAGACCTTCTCTTTTAGTGGTTGCATAGTTCTTTTTTGCCAGGTTTAATTGTTGACTAGCATAGGAGACAAGAAAATCCATGATTCCCTCCCTTGGTTGGGCTAAGATGTAGCCAATGACATAACTTGAAGCATCGACATATATGTGGAACACTTTGTTCCAGTCTGGAGCTTCCAATATTGGTGCTAAGCTCAATGCTTGCTTAAGCTTTTGGAATGATTCCTCACATTCATCAATCCATTCAAAGTGAGTGATAAGGCTACTGTTACCATATACATGTGGTAGTGATGTGTGTGAATACACTAGGACCGCCGGGGCATTTTTTCCCTCTTTAGGAGGTTTTTTCCCTTGTGCATTGTATATACGTCCATCACTCTAGGGCTATCCATCTTTCAATTGCACACTAAGTAACACACTCTCTATTGTGTGCCTTGAGCTTCCTTCGTCTTCTCCAATCTATGTGCGTTTCTCTGCAACCCTAATTCCAACAATTGGTATCAGAGCAGGTTGCATCCTCTGGGGCTTAGTCACCAGCTACTCCAGCACACGCCTGCTCACTTTATCCAATTTCAATGAGCTTTGGCAAGCGTTCGAAGGTCGACAAAAATTTTGGGCGTGTTCATAGAGCTTAGTCTGCTCAGGTTTTGATTCGGGCTCATTTCGGCCTCCGTTTCCACTACAGACAGTATTGCACAGGCTATTTCATCATTTTGTGCAAAATTTCTGTCGGTGCTGGTTTTTGCATAATAGGTGCCTTACAGTCTTCTATGGTGTCAAGGATATCAATGAGCAACTTATTTCTGCAGGTGAAGTCATTTCAGGCAGTTTCCTTGTGCAGATTGTTCTTGATGCCTTACCAGATTCTTACGAGACTTTTGCTAGTACTTGGAGACTTATGACCCAAGGAAATCCTGAAGCTGTTAAGTTTGATGCATTATGCACATTGCTATTGCAAGAGTCACTTTCCAAAAAAAATAGGACTAGGCAGCGTGCAGTTGAATAGGCTTTTATTGCTTCTCAAAGAAAGGGTGGTAACAGCAATGCAACCACTTCTTATGCTTCTGCTGCGAGTGGCAAAAATTCTATTCCTAATGCTTCTCTTGGCAGCACTTCGTCTGGAAATTCTCGTGATAAGGGCAAAACAAAGATGCGTTGCCATTATTGTAAAGCTAATGATCACTTGATCAAGCAGTGTCCTAAGTTGAAGGCCAAAGAGGCTAAGAAGAAAGAGGGTGGTTACCCTACAAATGCAGCCATTGTTATGTCATTTGTAAAAGGAGACTGTAATGCTGATGTTGATGCAGATTGGCTTTTAGCACAGAGTGCACTTACAATCCTGTTGTCCATGATGCATGCTTGTCAGTTGTTGCTGCGGATTCACATGTGTGGTATTTCGACAGTAGTGCTACAAAGCACATTACCTCACATCGTGAATTGTTTACCTCTCTCGAGTCTGTCCCTCATGGGAATTCAGTCACTTGTGCCAACAATGCCTCTTATCCGGTTCAGGGAGTTGGAAAGATTGTGCTTACTGCTGCAAATGGCAGTTCTTTCAAACTTGTTGATGCACTTTATGTACCTGGGATCAAGAAGAATCTTTTGTATGTATCGCACTTGCTAGACTTTGACTTGTAGTCAAATTTGTGGATAACAGATGTACATTTCATGATATTATTTTTGGTGATGAAGTTGTTACATATGGGCTTTTGTGCCGTGGGCTGTATAAGATCACTTTGTATGACGAGTGTGGACAAAATTTTGCAAATGCAGATGCAGATTCAACGGCTATTTCACCTGCAAAACTTTGGCATGCACGTTTTGGTCACCCGAATTTTTCCAGTTTGCTGCGTTTGCAAAAATCTGATATGGTTGCTTCTTTGCTGCCTCTTGAAGCACCTGTCAAACATGTTTGTAAAGGCTGTATTTTGGGTAAGATGCAGCGTCTAAGTTTCCAAAGGATGGTTCAGTTTGGGCCACATGCAGGTCGCAGCTTGTGCATAGTGATGTTTGTGGGCCCATGCAAACACCTTCCTTGGGCAATTACCTTTACTTCGTGACTTTCATTGATGATTACTCTAGGCATGCATGGGTATTTCCGCTTAAAGCGAAGTCCGAAGTTTTTATGTGCTTCAAACAATTTCTGGCTATGGCTGAAAATGTCTTGAAATGTACTATGGGCACCCTCCATTCTGATTGAGGGGGGAGTATATGTCTCATGAATTCAATGCATTTTTGGCTAGTCGTGGGATAAAACACCAATGTACAGTGCCTTATACACCTTAACAAATGGTGTGCTGAGAGGAAAAACATGTCACTTACGAAAATGGCACGATGTATGGTCAAAAGTCAAGCTTTGCTGCATTCTTTTTTGCTTGAGTCCATCATGTGTGCCACTTATGTACTAAACAGGTGGCCTACGAAATCTTTGTTCCATATGAAGCATGGCATGATAGAAAGCCTTCTATTGAGAACATGCGTGTTTTTGGTCGTTTGGCATATGCTTTGGTGCCACAAAGACAACGCAGAAAATTGGATGATAAGACTGTTAAATGTATTTTTGTTGGTTATAGTGCCGAAAGCAAAGGTTATAGGTTGTATCATCCGCAAACAAAACGAATTTTGGTTTCACAGGATGTAGTGTTTGTGGAAGATTCCGTTCAGCCCTTGCTGTCATGTATTAGAGACAGTAATGTAAGCTCACAGGACATTTATGACACTTTGTTGCCTCTTTTCAGTGGTGGAAGTACGAATGTAAGTTCCAATGAGGCAAATGTATAGCCTATGGGGGTTTCTAAAAATGTTACAGATCACCCTATTACTGGTGCAGATGTACATGATGTACTTGATGAGGAAAGGGCTGAAAATGAGCAGGCTAGAGGTATGCCAAAATGGCTGGTACACACTTTATATGACAGTAAATTGGATGCACCTTTGTCAAGTTGTACTCGTTCAGGCTCTCGCCGTGCATCTTATGCATCAGATTGTTATGCTTTAGCTGTGTCTAGCTTACAAGATGTTGAGGAGCCTTTGTCTTTTGATGAAGCACATAATTCAAAAAATTGGATGGCTACCATGCAATCAGAATATGACGCACTTATAGAAAATGACACATGGACTTTATGTGATTTGCCTCCTTGCAAAAAGGCCATTGGTACGAAGTGGGTTTACAAGTTGAAACGTAAGCCAGATGGTGAGATCGATCGCCATAAATCTCGACTTGTTGCAAAGGGTTATGCACATAAAAAAGGCATAGATTATGAAGAGACCTTTGCTCCCACTTGTCGTATGACTACTGTGCGTTTTCTATGTGCATTGGCAGCTCATTTTGGTTGGGATGTACATCAATCAGACATTGTTACTGCTTTCTTGAATGGTGACATATTTGAGGAAGTTTATGTAATGCAGCCTCGCGGTTTTGTCAAGAAAGGACAAGAGGACAAAGTGTGCAAATGTAACAAGGCTTTGTATGGGTTGAAGAAACCTCCTCGTGCTTGGTATGAGAAAGCTGACACTCATTTGGTCAAAGAAGGCTTTCATAAAAGTTCAACAGAAAGCACATTGTATGTAAAGCGTGAGGGTGATGTACTTCTCATTGTGGTTCTTTATGTAGATGATTTGTTGATCACTGGACCAAATGAGAAACATATTGTTGAATTGAAGGCTGATTTGAATGCTACTTTCAAGATGAAATATTTGGGGATGTTGCATCATTACTTGGGTATACAGTTTAAGCAATGTGATGGTGGTATTGCTTTGTGTCAGAAAAGTTACATAGAAACATCGTTATGTAAGTTTGGACTTGAGGATTGCAAACCTATTGCCACTCCCATGGAAACAGGTTTGAAGTTGAGTCTATATGATGTTGGAGATTCTGCTGATGTCACTCTTTACCAAACTGTTGTTGGCTGCCTCATTTATGTATGCAGCACGAGGCCAGATATTCAGTTTGCAGTCTCACAGGTCAGCAGATTTATGCATAGCCCAGGGTCTAAGCATTGGCAGGCTGTCAAGAGGATTTTCCGCTACCTTAGTGGCACTTTACATCTTGGCTTGTTTTATCCCAAGGGGGGATCATTGCCGCCAGACTTACATGCTTTTTCGGACTCAGATTGGGCTGGTTGTTTTGACACGCGAGTGTCCACAAGTGGTTTTTGTTTCATGCTTGGCAGTTCATGTATATCATGGTTGAGCAAGAAGCAACCTACTGTGGCCACTTTGAGTTGTGAGGCTGAGTACAGGGCAGTCTTCACAGCTACGGTTGAGTGTGTATGGCTCAGACGCCTTATGGCTGACTTGGGTGTTGGACAAGACACTGCCAACACTATCTACACTGACAGTCAGAGCGCATTGGCAGTTGCGAGGAACCCAGTTTTTCATGCTCGCACAAAGCACATTGAGGTGCATTACCACTATGTCATGGAGAGGCTCTCAGCAGGAGATATTATCTTGGCTTATGTGCCAACACAGGACAACCTTGCAGATCTTTTCACAAAGGCATTGTCTCGTGAGAAGCTCAAAGCTTTATGCAAAGTTTTGGGCTTGCTCCCCTTTGTGGATTGATCATGTCCTCAGGGCATGGCACTTCCCTTTACTCATGTGCCATCTCTCATGCACTGCATCACTCCAGGGAGGATTTGTTACCATATACATGTGGTAGTGATGTGTCTGAACACACTAGGACCACCGGGGCATTTTTTCCCTCTTTAGGAGGTTTTCGCCCGTGCATTGTTTATACGCCCATCACTCTAGGGCTATCCATCTTTCCATTGCACACTAAGTAACACATATCTATTGTGTGCCTTGAGCTTCCTTCGTTTTCTCCAAATTGTGTGTGTTTCTTTGCAACCCTAATTCCAACATCTATATATGGGTTTAACAATTACTGTGCATACATGTACATAAATCTATGATAGTAAACACAATGACCCATAAATGCTTGCACTTCTTTGAGTGATCTTGGCCTAGACATATCAGCAATCGCTGCCACCTTCTCTATGTTTAGGGCTATACCATTTTTTGACACAATATGTCCAAGATTTTGCCTTGCCTAACCATAAAAATGCATTTTTCAGGATTTAAGCAAATCCTATATAGACAACATTTCTCAAAGACACGTTGTAAATGTTCAAAGTGACTTTCTTGTTTTGTGGAGTGCACACAAAGATCATCCATGTATACTTCCAAGAAATTTTGTAGATATTCCTTAAAGGCATGGCTCATTAGCCTTTGGAATTTTGATGGTGCATTGGTCAAATTGAAAGGCATTACTCGATAAGAAAAAATTCCCCATTCCGTGGCAAAGGCCATTTTATGTTGGTCTTTGGGATCTATAGTCAATTGGTTGTAGCTAGAGAAGCCATCCAAAAAGCTATAACTTCCTTGCCTGCTACTCGTTTGAGTACATGATTAGTGATGGAAAGAGGATAGTTATCTTGTATAGTGGCGGTGTTTACCTTTTTGAGCTTTACACATACTCTAAGTTTTTCATTCTTTTTAGGCACCACAACAATTGGTGATACCCAATCAGTGTGTTTTATTTCATAGATAAACTCAGCCTCCTTGAGTTTTTCTATCTCTTCTTTGATTTTTATTTGGCAAAGGTCTCATTATATGTGTAAGGTCTTTGTCTGGTTGGCTTAGCACCATCTCTCATAGGGATAGTGTGCCGGCATATGGCACGATCCACTCCTTTGAGATCTTTGTATAACCATGCAAAAACATCACTATATTCTTTTAACGTTCTTATGAGAATCTCCTCTTCTTCTTGCGACAGATCCATAGCTATGTATGTAGGTTTTGGCTCTTCTCCAAGCTCTACAAGGTCAATTCTCTTGGCAATATTGATTTTCCCCGGTTTGTCGCTATCCGATTCCATTTTTTGGTCCATACTTCTTTCAGTGTTCTTTTCAGTTCTTTGTATTTTGCCTTACGCTTTGTTTTTTTCATCGGAGGTTCTTTTGTTTGACTTTGGTTTTGTTTAGTTTTGTCTCTTTGAATGCTCTAGTTTGGATACCTTCCAATTATCTTGTCTTTTATGCAGTCGCCCGCACCCACTTTCATTAAGAATTGAGTTTTGGTGTCCAATGGCCGTTTTGTATTTTTCTTTCTTAAGTTATTCTCGTTTCCTATGGTATCTGAGTTGGCATCTTTGGTGTTGATTTGAAAACTATAAAAAAATTTCTTCCCCTACTCTGAGTAGAAGTTTGGCCCTTACCTTCTCTTTTCCAAAATCCAATTCCTCCTCTATTGTAATTGGTTCTTCGTCCCACTCGTCCGTAGCATCATAATAGTGATAAGAGAAGACATGTTGCTCCTCGATCATCTCAATAAATACCATTTGGATTGGGACTATATCATAGCCCTCTTTGTCACAAAAATAGGTGTGTATTCTGTCATAATAATCAATATCTAATTCTCCTAAATGATTTTCTCATATTAAACTAATCATTTAATGTGGGGAAGGCCAGGCGAGAAAAAGCTAGAATATTGGTTAAGCTAGCAGACCGGCCACAGTAGGGATCCAAAGGAGGGAAAATAGGGATCCAAAGGGGGGCCATCTGCAAAAGAACCATGTGAAACAATGGGCTAAAAAGACCCTAAGGTTCAGCCCATTAAGACTTCCAAAATGCTAAGGTTCCAAAATTCAAAGGTTGTGTCCAAAGGTCAACCCTAGGGAAAATTGGATGCTTTGTGTGTGCCCTAAAAGTCTTTGCACATCCCTACATGGGAGGGGGCGAGCCCCAAAGGTAGGGGATGAGAGAGAAAGCCACACACACACACACAGACTCCCTTTACACAAAGGGAATGAGGGACACATGTCAGCTCCCTAGCCCAGATGCCCACAAGGTGTGCCCAATTCCTATTGGAAGACCATCGAAGTGGACCAATGAGAATTAAGCTAGAGTAAATGTAGTTTAATTAATTTAAAAACATTTAATAAAAGAAACCAATGAGAATTAAGTCTCCTAGAAGACTATTGGGCAGTCTCCCAAAGGGTCCAATGAGCATTCAGAAGCCCCATGGCTTGCCTGATTCCTATTGGCCAAGAGGCAAAGGGGTCCAATGAGAGTTTAGTTTAATTATTTAATTACCTAAAGCTCTCACAAAAGGGGAAAGGGGGACACATGTCAGAAGGCTATCACTTATGCTGCTTAATGCCCATTGGCTTGACTTGGGGAGGTCCAATGAGGCAAAAGCCAGACCAAATTAGCAACAAGGGCTCGCCCAAGAGAGAGAGGGGGGTGATTTTTGCTTGGCATGGACACACACACACTCACACTTGACCATGTGTGAAGGAAGAATACTCTATCTCCTCCCAAGCTTTAATGGAGAGCTCATCACCTACTCTAAGCTTGTGAGATAGAAGCCTACATCAACACTCTCTTGGCATGTGGATGCAAATCCAACCAAGAGCCAAGCTTCAATGCATGCTCATCTCCTCTACCAAGCTAATAACTAAGCTAAGCTATGCTAATATGAGTGATTATGTGAGGAGATGTACATCTTTCTCGTAAGATACTCCTTCTTCCTCTCAATCTACTCTCATACCCTGCTAGCTCTCACCATCTTCGAAGGTGTGTGAGGTCTTGGGTCTGAGAACGGGGATACTTCAAGTTGTGTTTGATTAAGTGTTTTGCTAGGTGTATGAAGCTTCCATCTTCATTGCACTAGCTAGTCTTGAAGGAACACAAAGAATTGTATTGTACAATGTCTCTCTTGATGGGAGAAACCATAATACAAAGCCTTTTGGAGGGGGGACCGGCTCCATGCAAATCCGGTCCTCAACTGTTGTCAATAGCTTAATTTCTCTCTCTTTTGAAAGTATTGTTGATGCTATCTAACTAGATGTTATGCTTTTTGTTGCTCTCTCCACCCAAGCACTCTTGTAATTCTCATTAGGAATCTATTCTAATTAAATGCCCACTATGTTCATGCGAATTTCCGCTACACATAAGTTATTAGGCCATTAAATGTTACAGATTCATTAACACATACATCCATTGTGGCCAGGATTTGAGTCCATTCAAAGGGTTCAAACAAATGTTCAAGAAATGGTTTTGGTATGTAATCTACATCATTCACTTCTCTGTTAAAAACATAGTCTTCCCTTCGTAACCTACCCGATTGAGAAGCTCCACACATCCAAATTGGAGTGTTTTTATGTATCCATGATGGCAGTTTAGTCTCTGCACAAGTCTCCAAGTCCAATTTGTGTATTGGTGTCCTCATGACATCTTTGTAAGAATGGTCCTTCAAGTTCATTCGAGTGATTGCTCCTACTTGTTTCAGGTAGAGATAATCATTGCCCTAATCTTGGATTAACTATATTTGTCTCATGAATGGTCTTCCCAAGATGATTTCATAATTGAGTTTCTTCCCAAAGTCTACAATGATAAAAGTATGCTAGTCAGTCAATCCCACAGGAGGTGACTATCACATTCTCTAGTATGCACATTGGTTTCTCTATGACATTGTGTCCATTTGCCAATTGCAGTTTCATTATTGTTTGCCTAATTGTTGGATTTCCCCAAGCTCCGCAAATAGCTTTGGTTGTTATGAAAATGCATGCTCCTCTGTCTAAAATAGCCATGGTCGTTACATCATTGTATTGTACTAAAAGGGTTGTGTTTCCCTCATTCCCTTCACAAATAGTCCCCGACCTTGTTGATAGGTATAGACTTGACAAGTCTAGTCTGTGTCTCCTTGTTTTGCAACTTTTCTAGGTTCATTTGAGGTGCTCCTTTTAATCCCATCTTTCCTATGGTGGTTTGTATATCTCCCCATAGATGTGGTCTCAACTTCAGTAGCTCACCGAAAGTGATTGTGCACTAAATTGGTGTTGACATAATGGATTGTATATTAGCCACATCCAAAGTTTGTTTTGGCCTTTCTAGTTTTTTTCTTTTGCAGATGCTTGACATCTCTTCATTCTCCTAGGTAAGACAGTAGTGTCTGCAAAGTTTCAGCTTTTATAGAGTCTGACTTCCTTGATCCCCAATCTCCATACAATGATTGTTCATCTAGTTTCATGGGTGGTTTGTCAAATCGAACTTCTTCAATGGTGTTGATTTTAGAGTCAAGCTTCCATCTTTTGCTTCCCTAACTCATTCCCACATATAGTTTGTCCAATTGTCTTCAACTATTGGCACCTCGTCCCATCCTTCTTCAATATCAAGAGCTTCTAGTTTACGTGGTTGTGTTCCATTGTTTTTCTACTTTTTTGATCCTCCCTTTTCTTGAGCTTTTTCTCTCATGGTTTTGGTCTCAACTACTACTGTTTTTCCTATGACTTCCTGCTGAGGATTCTATTTCTCCATCAGGGTTTGCGTGATTTGCACCAGGTTTCTATAAGCCTCTAATTTAGATGCTTCCATTTTAGGTGTTGGATAGTTTTTCCATTGGTTTTCCAATTTTTGACCGGCTTTTAACCCAGCTTGGAAAGCTTGCAAAGCTATGTTGGTTGGTTCGTAGATTTTATCAACCGGAACTCATTCAGTCAATTTTGGTTCGGGTTCCTTAGATCCTTTGAAAGAGTATGCATTTTTTCTTCTATTTCCTTCGTATCTTCCCTTCAACCTCCTTTTGCTATTTTTGCCTCTTGAGTTCCTATCTTTTGCGTCATTCCTTCCTCGAGTTTTTGGAGGAAGTGCTGGATTTATTAGATCCATTTGTGTCTTTCTATTTGTTCTGCTTGGCTTGTGCTCTAGTCATCACTTAAATAGGAATTATTGGTTCCCCTTGTGATGAACTACTTGGCACCACTTGAACTATGTTTATGGCAGTTTTCCCTTTGTTTGCTGGATTCCTAGGGCAGTCTTCAAGAAAGTGTCCACCCTTGCGTCTGCATGCTGCACAATATGCCTCTATAGGTCTTGCATTCTTGTCCGGTTCAGGACATTCATTTTTCCAATGGTCATCTGCTCCATAGTTATGAAAATTTCCATTTTTTGTTTGGGCATTGGCTTGACCATAGGTGGTATCGCTCCCTGCAATAAAGTAAACATGTGTTGTATTAGTGGGTGCTTGACACATCGACTTCATAGGGACTGGAGTAGGTTGGTTATACCATTCTTCTTCTATCCTCATTGTTACTGAACTAGTTTCAAGATATGGAGTAACAGGTACTAGCGCCTATTCCTCCGCTTGTTCCTCATACACCCTGTACTTGATCGGTATAGATCTATACCCTAGAAGTGGCGGTTGCTGACCCAATATTGGTTGTGGTCTCTCCACATTCATGGGTGATCTTTGCATGGGTGCCACATTTGGCGAGTATCTATACATGGTTGCAATGCCTCATTGGCACATATTGGACATTTCCATCATATTTAGGCTTGTAATAGCACTCATTTGTCTCATGATTTGTCCATTTTTCTTCAAAAGTACCACATTTTAACTGCCATTTTTGTCCCATAGGTTGTCCCTGATTTGGTCCCTACAATGGGCCTCGCATCGCCATGCTTTGCATGTTGATCATCATATTGTTCATGCATTTAAGAATGTCCTTTTTAGCACTGGCAGGAGCTGCATCAACTAATTCTACTTGTGTTGGCATAGTGGTTGTGGTTTGCTCGCTTTGTGTATCTTTAGCTTTGCTCTCTCATTGAAGATCTCGCAGTTATCACTCAAGTCGATTGCATCTAGACTGCACACTTCCCAAGTCATGTGCTTTTTGCTATACAAAATAGCATACAAATATTTGTTTAAAAGCCCCTCTAGAAATAGTTAGATAAGTCTTTCCTTGGTTGGAATCTCCAACTCTGGGCATCTGTCTATGTACTGCCTCATTTGAATCACGCTATCTTTGACAGTTTCTCCTTGCTTTTGCTTGAAACTATAGATTTGTGCCATCGTACTATGCTTTATTCCCATTTTGGAGCAAGTAGCAACAAATCTCATGGCCAAAGCCGGTAAGTCGGTTATCAATCCAGGAGGTATGGTCTAGAACCAAGTCAAAGCTTTGCCCTCCAAGGTCATCCCAAATCCCTCAAACTGTGTATGCAAATTGGTTACGTGCTCAGCTCTCAAAACCTGTCTGAGCTGGAAAAATGGTCATACGGATCCCTTGACCCACTGCATTTTTTGACCCACTTTTAGAAATCTATTAGTATGACTCTACAATTGTGTTTAGCACCCACTCTCTCCCTTCTAGCCGGTGTTTCTCCCATTAATCCCTCAAACCAACTGTTTGGTAAGTGTGACTCATGTGGACCTCTTATCGTCCTCATGGCACTCCTTCCTCCCATATTATAAGTGGTTTTTGCCTTTATTTCCCTATTGGCATCATTGAGGTGTCTATTCCTCAATTGTACATCCTCTTTGATTGGCCATGCTATCATAAGCTCTAGCATTTGGATCCACATCCCAATCAGTTTCATGTATTGTTCCCATAATCACTTCACGGATTGAGTGTCCCTCTCTTTTGGAGTCATCATAACAAAACTGTTGTTGGAACAATCCCTAAAGAGATGAGCGAGAAGTTTTAATAATCCCTTTTCCTTGATCTTGAAAATGTACAAAATTTTCAAGGGTGTCAGTTGTCCTAATCTGGCATGGATAGTCCATACCAAATCCATAATATTGTTTTCTTTCCATCAATAAACTCCAAGTCTTGGGTTGTCAGTGGGGATGTGTTTCAATAGTTTAGCATCTATCAACTCATACCCTTTTATTCTAGCATCGAAGGTCCCTCCTTTACATCCTTGTCTGGTATTAGAGTATCAACCTCTAATCCCCATTTATCCATAGAATCAGGGTCTTGTATCTTGCAATATTGTACTCCATTTTGTTCCACACAAAGGTCTTGAACTTATTTGTTTGTGCTAACCTCCTCTTCAAAATTGATGGTATGGTCATTTATCCTCACTGCAAACTCCTCATTTGGGTCCAGATAAATTTGGGCTCTGTACTTGTTGGTCTTGAAGAAAGTCAAGATGTGCTTGAACTTGACAGAGGTCTCTGTTCCTGATTGAGTTGAAAAAGAAGACATATCTGAGCTTGAATCGGAATAAGTGTCTGGCACTTCTTTCGCAATAGTTTCTAATGGTCTCCCTTGATTTGATCTCTCTTCTGTGGATGCTCTGCTCCTATTCTCTCCTAAGTCAATTGAGTTTTTCAAAACTCTACTAGATCTTAAGTTCATATATGGACTTACACGACTTAATTGAGCTAATACTTCAAACCTGGAAAGTTGCCTTTGATTTCAATTGCAATGCTTTTGCTTTTTTCTCTCTTGTCCTTCACAAAGTCGTAATTTTCTGCACATCAACACTTAAAGCCGTATGTGATTTCACAATTTGTCAATCATCAGTCACAAAATATACAAAAGTTCCTTTTTCTAGTACTTGATAGACCCTATATGCAAAAAATGTGAAATTTTGCTCAGTTTTATCTTAGGCGTTCCTAAGATGGTTGCACCTATCTGTGGGGTCTAATTCAACTTTCATCATACAACTGGAGTCTCCACAGCTTGCCAAAGTCAATCCTGGTGTCAGAATGACAAAACTGCTTTTCTGGTGAGAGATTTATCTTTGGCTCGCCTAAGATAAATCTTCCCAATGTAAACTTTTTTTTGCAGTTGTGGCTTGGGTTGGTCTCTACAGGTGCTTTCAAGCTTTTATAATGGATTTTACAAAGTTTGGACGATTTACCAAATTTTTATCACTATTTTTGATCTCGTAGCGTGGTTTTTCGGTTTTCCTAGTGTTTTTACCCTTGCACGACTCCAAATTTGATGAAACTTGCTTAGGAGCTATATTATGATCCAAGTAGACCCCATGAGTTGAAATTTTGTCAAAATTACCTCTCTAGAGAGATTTGTATCTACGGCGCACCTAAGATGAAAAAATCTACCAAGTTTTGATTTTTTTACTTTTTATCTCACAGATTGATTTTCCCACAAGTTTTAGAATTTATCCACACCCTGGTTTCAAGTTTTAGCCTGATTTGACTTTTCCTTGTTGATTTTCTCTGAAGTCTGTGTTTTTTTTCAATTTTGGGCTTGACCAAGAGTTTTAGTGATCCAAATGTTTCTAAAATCAATGGGAGTAGTCTACCCAAATTGTTCTACCACCTTGTAAATCCAGTTTGTCAATTTCAATCTCAGAAACCCTTCTATCTTCAACACATCGAAGATAGATTTGATAATTTTTTGATTTTCTTCAATGCACCTTAGATCAGATGCAATCCTTGTGGTCTTTTACTTAACCTACTCCTACTGAACATGAAAAAACGGACTATTAACTAAAGCTCTTGAGGTCCTTACCGAGTATCCCTACTCTCAAGCACCTCTCAGCCGTGATAAAGTCAAAAAATGTGTTACTCTAGCCAAAACTAGAGGAAGTAATGGAAATTAGAGTAAATGCTTAGGGTTTTTCTCTCGTCTAGGTTGCCTCATCCTTAGCAACAGTGCCAAAATGTCGGTTGGCTGCCAAGCCTCACCATATCGATGCTAGCAAATTGAGAACCACAGACATAAAAATTATCAATCTGTAGGATGTAGTTGGCCCGACTAGTGCATCGTGGCTACAAGAGATAGCTAATCTCTAAGAAAACCCAAGTATAAGCCACTCCTACCTAACTCGGTCTCAGATGTGTGTCAGAAATCAAAAGCTACTTTTCTTACTGCAAGCTTGATCCGACAAATTAGTATAGCTACGAGTCTCCAAATGCAATGAAACTTAATTCCTAGCATGAGTACAGTATCCTTAATGCTCTCATGTAGTCAAATGTCAGTTTTGACACTCGACAAAAATCGCACATAAGATAAACATCCCATTTTAGGTCAGTAATTTTTTGCCCTCGAAGCACTCTATGGCTTCCTCTAGACGTGCTCTACATATTCCTAAGGTCTAAAACCATTTTTGGTGCGTGTATTGTGTGTAGGAAGCAAAAATAGCTCATAGACAACATGACTAAAAACAAACTTTCATCGCAAGAAACTTACATTAAATGGAAGAGCTTTCACATGCGAATGTGTTGGTATGCTCGGAATAGCAATGCAACATCGTACAAGAGAGACACAAGGAATTAAAGAATCAATGGACTCACATTGAGCTTTCGCAACAAACACTTACGTTCATTATCCAAAAACTTAGGTTTTTAATTACAAAAGTTGATTTTTATACCTTAGCCAAGGTTCAAAGAATGGATTCCTACCTATTTGGGCTCAATACAAAGTTTAAAAATTGCATACGATTACAAACTTGGAGGCCCTCAATCCCTTTAGACTCCTTGGCAATCAATAATATTACAATGGCTTTGGACTTTGCGGGATTTTTCAGTAATAGAAAGAGATTTAATACAATCAATTGGCTTTTTAAATGAGTGCCGTCCCTTTTGATGCTTTCTATCTGGCTCTTGTTAGCTGAGTAGCTAACAGGGGACATAGAACATCACAAGGTGGTTTGAGGCTCTTAGCTACACAGATATGTGAGATTTTGTCAAGCACATGCACTTGGATGCTTGTGAAGCCTACAAACACGGATTAGCAAAGCGACAAAGAATACGCAAAGCTTCTCAAGGAGGAGGCCTGCAACTCCCCCAACCTATGGAGCCATCAAAGAGATATTGCAAGGGGGGGAGTGGATGCAGGTCACCTTAGGATCAATAGTTGGTGGATATTTGACGAGGATTTTGTAAATATTTGTGACTTTTCTAATTTCCCCTTCTAATATTTTTATTGTATCCTATTGGCTAGGCTTCAAAGGGGTCCAATGATAAATTACTTGAATTATCTAATTGTTTTTGC
Source organism: Adiantum capillus-veneris (assembly GCF_014529385.1). Taxonomy (NCBI): domain Eukaryota; kingdom Viridiplantae; phylum Streptophyta; class Polypodiopsida; order Polypodiales; family Pteridaceae; genus Adiantum; species Adiantum capillus-veneris. Next base: position 5,019,861 of record NC_140950.1, on the reverse strand, counting down.
ATTTATCAAGTCCTCTCTCTCAAAGGGGAAAGGGGGACACTTGTCCCAAGGCTATCCCTGTTGCTTGTAATAGGCTCTGCTTGTGATTGGCTAGGCTTGGAGGGGTCCAATGAGCTTCAAGCATGAGCTACAAGGGGGGGTCGACCCAAGCAAGCTAGGGGGGTTCTTAGGGGGTATACTCACCCACACACACTCACAAGCACTCTCATTGTGTACTATGCAAAGTGCAAGAGCTCCCTCTCCTTCTCCAAGCAAGTAGAGGTTGAGAGCCTACACCAACACTCTTGGCTATGGAGTGCAAATCCAACCAAGAGCCATGCTTCAATGCTTAAGCTTGCCATCTTCTTCTTCTTCATTACTATGCTATTATGTATGCTAGCAACAAGAGTATGATAAGTGAGGAACTAATTCTTTCTCCTATGAAATGTTTCTTCTTCCTCTTCCCTACCCTCATTCCCTGCTAGCTCCCTCCACCTTCGAAGGTGTTTGAGGTCTTGGGACTAAGGCTTGGGATAGTTAAAGCTTTCTTCAAGTTTATGTTATGTTTGGGATGCATGAAGCCTTCCATCTTCATGGAATCACCTAGGTCACAAGGAACACAAAGACTGTATTGTAACAAGTCTCTCTTTATGGGAGAAATCATAATACAAATGCCTATTGGAGGGGGGACCGGCTCCACAGAAATCCGGTCCTCAATTGTTGTCATGTTCTCTAAACTCTCTCTCTTGCAAAAGTATTGTCTATGCCAAGTTAACTAATTGCTATGATTATGTTGCTATCTTCAATTATGTCTACCCGCTATGCTCACAAAATCATTTCTTGAAAGTACTCTCATTAAATTCCGCTATTCTCAAATTGAATAGGCAAATTCCATTACATTGGTATCAGAGCATTTGGTTTCTCTTTTCTTGCTTAAGAAGAGAGGCCCTTAAGTAGACTATAAATGGTTGATGTTGTTAATTATAATAGAGTAAGTGGAACTGGGATCTAATATCGGTTTTGTTAAGCCCACTATGTGGGGGATGGTGCACACCTCGGGAGCTTTGGACTTAATAATGGAGTCTTTTTAGACTTGCCTACGGCTTTACCATTATTGAGCCATAAGAAGTCCGAAAGGAGCTAGCCCTTGGAACCTCTGCTATGTTAGACCTACTCCTCTACTCTCTATAATTAACCACTTTGAGTCGTGGGTGTAGATACTTAAGAGCCGATTTTCAAAGGCTAAGAGGAGTGGCAACTAAGGTTTTGTATTGCCAAAGCATACACTAAGTATAAACATAAATTTTGTTAACATGGCTGACAATAATCAAGAGAGTAGAATGAACATTGATAGCTTTGATTTTGCACATGAAGGTGCTAATGATGATGCTCCCATGTTTGTGAATTATCTCGTCACTAGGTTGCAACAAGCTATGGGCAACCCTGTTTTGCAAGCCCAAGTTACTCAACAACTTCGTGCTTATGGAATTTCCCTTCCTCTCCCAGAGGAGAGAGAGCTTAGGAGGCCTCTTGAAGAGACCCCCAAAAGAAGACTCTCTCCCATTCGAGAGGAGGAATCCAAAGAGAAAGAAAGCAATGACAGTTTAAGTTCTTCTGAAGATGTGGCTCCACGAAGATGGCGGTCTAGACGATCGCCTACTCCTCCCAAGAGGAAAAGAGCAACCTATAGTCCTTCTCCTCATCACTCTGAAAGGCAAGAGAGGAAACAAAGGAAGAAAAGGGCTAGGAAGAGGTCACCCTCTTCTCCTTCTTCTTCACCTTCCTCCTCTTCCGATGAAAGTTATGGCTATTCTCCTAGAGAATACAAGAGGGGAGGACATCGCAAATCATTTCCTGCATGGCGAAGGTCACAAAAGCTAAAGAAGTTCAAGGAGGGAGGAAAGAGTATCTCTTTTCTCACCTACGATGGCACCTTTGGTGCTACCGACAAAGTGTTGGCCTTCATCCAGCAATTTGATGCGGCCTTTGGGGACAAGGGCTTCACAGAGTCCTCCAAGCTACGCCATGTAGCTATGCACTTCCAAAAATCAGCTTGTCAATGGTGGGCTAGCCTTCGTGGCAATGGAGAAGCCCCAAAGACATGGAAAACTCTACGAGTTTCCATCATGAAGCATTTCTTCCAAGCGATACTAAAGATAAAGTTCTTACCGAATGGCGCGGCTTGAAGCTTCTCTCTCATGAGTCTATCAATAAGTATGTAGACAAGTTTTGGGATTTGCATCTCAAAGCTACTGTCTTTCAAAAGATAGACTTTGCCGAGCAAAGACAGCAATTCTGTGCGAGATTACCTGAAGAGATGGCCGAATACATCAACTCTCAACGGCCTGGTACTATTACCGAAGTAATACATCACACCATGGTTTCTTCACGCATCAATTTCCATCAAGGGGCTAGACGTAATTTCAAGCCCATGGAAAACAAAGATAAAAATGATGCAAAGGGGAAATCCAATGCACAAAATAATTCCCAAGGAACTTCCAACAACAACAATAACAACAACAACAATCGGTCCAAGAAGAAGCGAGTTTACAAAGGTAAAAACAAACTCTCTCCTGAAGAGCTTGAAGCTTTTCGCAAGGACCATAAATGTTTCAAGTGTGGGGAGCAAGGACATGGCTATCGTTCTTGCCCCAAGAAGAATACTTGCAATGAGACTCCTAGGGCTTCCACCATCGAAGCTCCAAAAGAGGATGCTCATTGCAAAGGATCATCACTCTCCTATGCTTGGGGAAAGGTAAGAGAGCATGATGCCTTCATCTTGTTTGACCCTGGCTCTACTCTCAACTTCATATCAATAGAGTTGGCCATCAAGTTGGGCATTCAAGCTTTTGAGATGGGAGATATAGTAACAGTTGATGCAGCTTTCAAGGGACAAAAAGCCTCCGTTACTCCCTTGATTGGGAAGTTGAGGCTTCATGTCCAAAGCTATGTCGACAAAGAAGACTTCTTCATCTCTCCTCTCCAACATCAGAATGTTATCCTAGGGGCACCATGGTTTGATCGCATGGCTGCCAACATGAAGTTCCCTGAAAGGAGAATTTACTTCACCTACAGGGGAAAGAACATGTATATAGATGCTAGTGAGCGTGGTCGCACTATTCCACTTGTAAATCCTCTTTCTTTTGATAAATCAATGAAGAGCTCCGTTTCTGCGTACATGATTTATGTCAAAGAGTCTCTAAAAGCTAATAATGTTTCATCAAATGAAAATGATAGGAATCAAGAAGAGTTAGACTTGTCTACTTTTCTAAAAGGATTCCAAGATGTGTTCATCGATGATATCCCTATGGACCTACCTCCAAAACGAGGGGATGATGACCATCGTATTGAGCTCCTTCCAGGAAGCTCACCACCTAACAAACCTCCTTATCGAGTCTCACAAGCTCAACAAGAGGAGATTATGAGGCAAGTACAGGAATTGGTAGACAAAGAGATGGTGAGGCCTAGTTCCTCTCCCTTTTGTTCTCCAGTCCTTTTAGTGCAAAAGAAAGATGGTACATACCGTATGTGTGTGGACTATTGAGCACTAAACCATATCACTATCAAAAACAGATTTCCCGTGCCTCGGGTAGAAGATCTGTTTGATAAGCTACAAGGCTCTACCTACTTCAGTAGGATTGACCTTAAGAGTGGCTATCATCAAATAAGGATAGTGGATGAAGATATCCTAAAGACCGCGTTTCGCACAACATTTGGTCTTTATGAATATCTAGTCATGCCTTTTGGCTTGACTAATGCACCAGCTACTTTCAATCGTCTCATGGAGAAAATTTTTAGACCATATCGTAAATTCACTGGAGTGTTCTTTGATGATATCATCATCTACTCCAAATCTTTGGAGGAACATAAGCAACATCTCCAAGTGATTTTTCAAGCCTTGAGGGAAAACAAACTTTTTCTCAACCAAAAGAAAAGTGAATTCTTCCTTCAAGAGATTCAATATCTAGGTCATATTATCTCTCACGATGGTATTCGTATGGATCCTTTAAATTTAGAGGTAATAAAATCATGGCCTAACCCAAGGAATCTACATGAGCTAAGAAGCTTTATTGGTATGTGTGAATACTATAGACGCTTCATAGCAAAATTCTCTCAAGTAGCAGGACCACTACACGACTTAACAAAGAAGAACGTTAAGTTTGTATGGACTGCTAAGGAGCAAAATGCTTTTGAAAAACTCAAAGAGAATCTTACTTCCCAACCAGTCCTCGTGCTTCCAGATCTCTCAAAACCATTTGAGGTCCAATGTGATGCGTGTGGTGATTGCCTTGGAGCGGTTTTGCTTCAAGAAGGGCATGCCATAGCATATGAGAGCCGAAGGCTCAATAGTGATGAACGAGTCTTGGGCATTTATGAGAAAGAGCTTTTAGCTGTTCTACATGCCCTAAATACATGGAAGCACTACCTATTGGGGACTCCATTTATCCTACGAACCGACCACCAAAGTCTCAAGTATTTCATGACGCAAACCAAAATTTCCGACAAACAAATGAGGTGGGCAAATTTTCTTTCGCAATTTAATTTCCATATTGCTCACATAGCTGGTAAGCACAATCAAGTTGCCGATGCACTTTCACGACGACCAAAGGTTAATGCGGTGTCTATAGCTACTCACAATGATCTATCCTCTATGATAGATGAGTATGCTACTGACCCTGACTTTAGAGACATAATGTCAGCCCTTGCTTTGGGGAAGAAAGAGGAACCATTCACCTTGCAGGATGGTTATCTTCTCCACGGCAATAGGCTATGTGTTACCCATTCCCTTCGTGAGAAGGTTATGTATGAATCCCGTGCTCCTCCATATGCAGGGCATAGAGGTATTCAACCTACTCTCCGAGGAGTAGAGACGTATTTCTATTGGCCTACCATGAAAGTGGACATACAAGAGTATGTTTCAAAATGTGTAGTATGCCAAAAGACCAAGTATGATAGAGGGAAGCAACCTGGATTACTCCAGCCATTGCCTATTCCAAATTCACCATGGGAGAGTATATCCATGGATTTCATCTTTGGATTACCCAAGTCTATCCATGGGAATACAGGAATATGGACAATAGTCGACAGGTTTAGCAAGCAAGCACATTTTATTCCTGTCAAAAAGACTATTAAGGCACATCAAATGGCAACTCTCTTCATATCTCAGATTTTCAAGCACCATGGATTACCCATATCCATCATGTCAGATAGAGATCCTAGAATGACCAGTAATTTCTGGAAAGGTCTCTTTGAAAATCTAGGAACAAGATTGAATTTCTCTTCGTCCTATCACCCACAAACGGATGGCCAAAGTGAGATAGCCAATCTTACGATACTCGATCTACTCAAGACTTATGTTACCGAAGTAGATCAACGGTCACAATGGGAAAAGTATTTACCTCTAGTAGAGTATGCCTACAATAATACTGTACATACTTCTACGGGGAAAGCACCTTTCGAGATCATAGAGGGAAGACCTAAAAGTCCCTTGCTACTCAAAGTACATGGGAAGATCTTCGCCGCCGATGAGTATAGCCGTGACCTACAAGAATCTTTTCAAAAGATTAGGGAGGCTATAGCCATCTCTCAACACAGGCAAAAAGCTGCTGCTGATAAGCACAGAAGAGCCTTAATGTTCAAAGAAAATGATTGGGTCTTACTCAAGTTTCCTAAGGCTCGATTAAGGCAAACAACGGGCAAAAATGCTACGGGCCATCAAAAGTATTATGCTAAACTGGCAAAAAGATACTATGGTCCTTTCCAAATCTTGAAGCCCATTAATGAGACGGCTTATCAACTCAAGTTGCCCAACCATTGGCTTATACCCAATGCCTTTCATGTAAGCCTACTTAAGCCCTACAAAGGAGAGCCACCAACTGAACCAATTATTGAAGACCCTCCCGAAGTTGAAGACCAAGAAGAGGTGCTACAACCCGAAGCTGTCCTTCGGCATGAAGACAAGGTACTACGACATGGTAAGATAATCCGACGGTATCTTATTAAGTTCAAAATTTATCCTTTTGAAGATGCTAAATGGATGCAAGGAGTACAACTTAAGGATAGTATGAACCTTGTCAATGCTTACAATGCTACATTAGAGTAAGCAAAAGTACAACTCTCTTTTAATGACTCATGTTTTTGTCTTATAAGACTAATCCTCTTTTTAATTGTGCACAAATTTAACTAGTATGCATACTTAGAATCATGTTTGTGATGACGACGTCTCTCAAACACCAAATAGAATTTGTCACTCTACTTTGGGAGAATGAAATGGACTAAAGAGTAGACATGCTTGCGGCAGCTATGTCTCCCAAGCACCAAATGGATTTGTCATCCATCTTGGAAAGATGTCGTAGGGTAAAAAAGGGATCTACCCGCTAAGTACGATTGACTAATGACTAAGCCTTTATCTCTTCTACCTCATAGTCGAGGACGACTATGATTTCAAGAGAGGTAATGTCATAAAATCTAATATCTAACCAACCCAAATGATTTTCTCATATTAAATTGATCACTTAATGTGGGAGAATAAACGGGAACAAGTGTTAAGATATAGATATGTGCTTATAGATCTATCTCAACACGGAGCCAATAGTAAAGGGGTCCAAATGGGAGATGGTCTATCAAGAGCAAGGCTAACCAATGGAGCATAAGACCTTAGGGTTACCTTCATTGAAGACCTCCAATAATGTGTGTAAAAGTCCTTTGACCTTAGGTAAGCTAGGGCTGGGCTTGAGGTGGGAACCCGGCCCAAGCTCGAGGTGTTTGTCCGGCTTGAGGTGCTTGTCGTGCTTGAGGTGTTTGTCCTGCTTGAGGTGCTTGATTAAGGTGCTTGAGGTGCTTGACTTACTCCATGCTTGAGGTGCTTGACTTGCCACTTGATTAAGGTGCTTGAGGTGCCTTGACATGCTTGCCTGAGATGCTTGTGGGAATACCCCCTAGTCCAAGTGCTTTGTCATGCTTGATGACTAAGGTGCTTGAGCTCCTAAAGTCAAAAGCATCCCTACAAGAGGGGGGGCGAGCCCTTTTCCTAGGGATTAGAGAGAGAACACACACTCACACTCACAAGGGAAGCCCCAGCTTGAAGAGGCAGCAAGGACACATGTCAGGTCCCTACCCATGTTACCTTCATGTGTTGCTTGAAGCCTATTGGCTAGGCTTCAAAGGGGTCCAATGATAAATTACTTGAATTATCTAATTGTTTTTGCATTTATCAAGTCCTCTCTCTCAAAGGGGAAAGGGGAACACTTGTCCCAAGGCTATCCCTGTTGCTTGTAATAGGCTCTGCTTGTGATTGGCTAGGCCTGGAGGGGTCCAATGAGCTTCAAGCATGAGCTACAAGGGGGGGTCGACCCAAGCAAGCTAGGGGGGTTCTTAGGGGGTATACTCACCCACACACACTCACAAGCACTCTCATTGTGTACTATGCAAAGTGCAAGAGCTCCCTCTCCTTCTCCAAGCAAGTAGAGGTTGAGAGCCTACACCAACACTCTTGGCTATGGAGTGCAAATCCAACCAAGAGCCATGCTTCAATGCTTAATCTTGCCATCTTCTTCTTCTTCATTACTATGCTATTATGTATGCTAGCAACAAGAGTATGATAAGTGAGGAACTAATTCTTTCTCCTATGAAATGTTTCTTCTTCCTCTTCCCTACCCTCATTCCCTGCTAGCTCTCTCCACCTTCGAAGGTGTTTGAGGTCTTGGGACTAAGGCTTGGGATAGTTAAAGCTTTCTTCAAGTTTATGTTATGTTTGGGATGCATGAAGCCTTCCATCTTCATGGCATCACCTAGGTCACAAGGAACACAAAGACTGTATTGTAACAAGTCTCTCTTTATGGGAGAAATCATAATACAAATGCCTATTGGAGGGGGGACCGGCTCCACAGAAATCCGGTCCTCAATTGTTGTCATGTTCTTTAAACTCTCTCTCTTGCAAAAGTATTGTCTATGCCAAGTTAACTAATTGCTATGATTATGTTTCTATCTTCAATTATGTCTACCCGCTATGCTCACAAAATCATTTCTTGAAAGTACTCTCATTAAATTCCGCTATTCTCAAATTGAATAGGCAAATTCCATTACATAGAGAATGGTAGGTTTTTCTTTGAAATCCAAAATCAACTTTAAGTCCCTAAATATATTTAGAAATCACATCTTTTTTTTAATGTAAAGTCCATAAAAATACTTCTTTCTCTCTTTATAACAAAGATATATGAGCTTGTCCATAATTTTCACAGCTCAAATATTGGTGTTATCCATTATAGATTTCAAGTATCCACAATACAGCTAAATCAAAAAGGCTTTTTGTTCCTTCTTTTTCATAATTTTAAACCAAAACAAAGTCTTTTTCTATGAATGCTTAAGCAATAAGAAAAGCATAACTTTCTAGGGTTTCAGCTTAGTAAAGCAAAGAATCAAACTAAGTAAAAGTCTACAAATTTTACTTTGTCTCACTTTAAAGGGCATCCCAATGTGATAAGAACCAAGAGCTCTTAATCCAATCAAAAAGTATTCTAGGTTTAGTATCGGTTTGAAAAACACCCCTATATCATAACAAGTTGGCACAGTACATCAAGACCTGCCTAAAAATTTTGAACCAAGAGCATAACGCAAGATTAGTCCAAAAAATTAAGGAAAATCCATAAACGCTCATTTCATGTAGTCAAGAACACAAGAGTACTCAAAATCAGTATGTAAATCAATAAGAATCACAAGATCCATCAAACTATGAGTTCATACTTGCACTTTATATGCAAAAAAAATCACCGAGAGGGTGACTACTCAGAAAAACGACATAGAGAGAGAGAGAGAGAGATGATGATGGCTATGGATTTTAGAGCTTCTCACCACGGTTTAGAATTGATTAAGGGCTGTCAAAAGGCTTCTTGCTTTTCCACAAGAAAGCGGTAATGAGAGCTACGTAGAGGTTTTCACCACAAGAGCTTTTGGAGAGCACGTACATTGCAAAACGAGAGAAGAGATAGTAAGCAAGAGAGAGAATATCCTTCTTCTTCTTCTTCTTCTTCATGTATACGAGAGAGAGAGAGAGAGAGCTTATGGAGATGGTGATGGAGAGCTTGCACCACTCCATATAATTATAATAGCTACGTATAGCCTTGCGATAGTAGGCGCAACATATGGCACTAAAAACTGAGGTTTCTATGCCAATTTATAGTTTTTTCAATTGCCCTGAGTGTGTTTCAAGCTACAGGTAGCGCTAGTTTCACAGGTAGGAATAGCTTCATGCTTTTTGGAACTCTCCTAAAAATATACCTTTGCTTTTGGTGGTCAACTCTCCCACTTACCATTCAATTTTTACAATAAAATTGGCCAATGAAACAGTATCCGCCCAACTAATGGAACCTTAGCTAGACTATGCCGCACCGTGATGTCCCGATATAATTATGACTCCCCCCCCCCCCTTGTACTGTCCCGATGTATTTACGGTACCGCTTTTTATAAAAAATAATTCTCGTAAAAATCTTGTTTGGTTCCGTTTTTGCTCATGGTGATCATTTTGAAATCCGACGGAGACTAAAATTAATATTTTTATGTTTAGGTTATCCTAAAAAGCACATTGCTTTTCAAAAATACCGAAAAGCACAAAAAGCTAAAAATAGCGTAAAAAGAAAAAAACAAAATTTTCTAAAATTGAACCATGGGTTTCCCTTGTCCATTGGAATAAGAAAGCGGACTCGCTTTTCACTAAAAAGCGCTAAAAATCGTGAAAAGCTAAAAACAGCGTGAAGAGCACTCAAAAAGCAGATTTTTACAAAATTGAACCATAGCTTCTCTGTAGCACATAGATTAAGGATCCTACCTTGCTTTTTGCAAAAAAGCACCTAAAAGCATGAAAAAACTAAAAATAGCCAATTTTTTCAAAACTGAACCAAATGTCCGTCTAGCCTACTAGAACATGGAAACGGCCTTGCGTTTTACTTTAGAACCTTACAATACTGTCAATCAAGCATCTTAACCTAAATTTTGACAAAATAGATATTGAAATCTAATTTTCTTATTTTTAAAAGAGACCCAAAAATTGAGGATCTTACATCCTTCTACACTTGAAAAACTCGAGGTGTCCTCACCTCGACATGAAATGTGGATAATTTAGTTTCATTACATCATCACGTTCCCAAGTCGGCCACAAGATTTTTCTTCCCATTTTATATTCAATTCCAAAATCATATTCGCATAACAACTTCACCCATCTTCATTGCCGCATATTAAGGTCAGGTTAGGTGTAGATCCACTTCAGGCTTTTATGGCCGGTATGTAGTTCAAAGCTCCTTCCAAGAAGATAATGCCGCCATACTTTAAGAGCATGCACAATGGCCAATAATTCCAAGTCATATGTAGGATAATTTAACTCATGTATACGTAACTTACGAGATTCATAACTACTAGTTTTCCTTCTTGAAATAGAATGCCACCGATTGCTTGTTCACTTGCACCAGTGAGCACAGTGAATGTCTTTGAGAAGTCTGGAAGTTGTAGTATGGGAGCATTCACCAAAGATTCTTTGAGTTTCTCAAAACTAGCTTGAGCACGTTCATTTCAAGTGAACACTTTAGCCTTCTTAAGCATTAGTCAGTGAAGGTGCAATCTTAGTGTAGCCTTGAATAAATGTACGATACTATCCTGTTAAACAAAGAAAGCCACGTACTTTCCGTATTGATTTTGGTGTAGGCCAAGCTGCAATAGCTTCGATCTTACTTGGGTCAGTATAAACACCATCCTTGGATACGATACATCGCATATCTGCCACTTTGTCAGTAAAGAAGATGCATTTGCTACGTTTGGCATAAAGTTGATTTTGACGCACATGTTGTTCATGTTCTTCTCTGTCTCTTGAATAAACTAGGATATCATCAAAGAAGACAAGAACAAAATCATCAAGATACTCTCGAAACACATCGGTCATAGACGATTAAAAGTTGCAGGAGCATTGGTAACTCCAAAAGGCATAACTGTAAAATCATAATGTCCAAAATGAGTAGTAAGTCTTGTCTTTGGTATGTCCTCCTCCTTGATTCGGATTTGATAATACCTTGACTTAAATCAATTTTTGTGAAGATAGAAGCTTCATGTAATCGATCAAGCAGTTCATCAATCCTTGGTATTGCATACTTATTCTTGACTGTTACCTGGTTCAATCCACGATAATCAATACAAAGACGTAGAGTACCATCCTTCTTTCGTTTAAAGAGAACAAGAGTACTCCATGGAGAAAAGTTGGGTCGAATGAAGCTTTGTTCAAGAAGTTAAGTCAGTTGCTCTTTCAGTTCCGCAGATTCAGGTACCGACGTTTTGTATGGTCTACAGGCAACTGGTTGAGCTCTTGGAGAAAGTTCTATTGCATGATCAACATCACGCCTGGGAGGTAATTGTAAAAGTTCTTACATCATCAAATTCTGTTATCCATTTGGGTTCAGGTGAATCTATTTTCTTCTCCTTAGGGTTAAGCTTTACTGCATAAATCCTTTCATTTTCCCTATGACTCTTCAAAAGTTTGATAAAGTTCACTAGTATGAGCTTACGCTTTCCCCCTTCCCAGTAACTGTAACCCTAGCATTTTGGTCATTCTCGAAAGTCAATGAAGCGTCTTTATAATATATGAGCATCATTGGCTTTAAGCCAATCCATTCTTAGGATTCCATTGTAGATTCTTATGGGTAAGACTCTGAAATTCGCAAAAGTATTATGATCATCCAAAACAAAATTTAAGTTACCCACTGAAGTAGAAGATTTAACCTTCCTACCCATAGCTAATTCCAATGTAAAGTCTGTATCATGGTGTTCATGCAAAATGAGGTTTCTGATGCACTTAGGAGATATGAAAGAATGTGTACTCCATGATTCCACAATGAACCATTCATAATGAAAGAAAGCATAGTAATTGAATTAGATTGGATTTGTGAATACAAAGGGTTTTTTTATACAAGCTTGTCACATGGAACTTTCTTTCTACGCATGATTCTCACATACACACAAGCTTCTTGTTGACACACACTTCTTGCTTTTATCAATGACACACACACATACACACACACACACACATGTTGTACATGGCTTCTAAACTAGAGGGTTTTCCCACGAGTGTGAGGTGCTACAATGCACGCCCGCACCACAATCACTCTCCCTGTTGGGTCTGGGTGTATTTGCTCAAGCTTCATCATCTTCTAGTGTTTTTGCATGAGCCCCATCATCTAGAAGATGATGAAGCTCGAGCAAATACACCCAACCACCCAACATGCAGTCAATTGCCTCTAGCTTTCACCCTTCAGAGTACCATATAGCCACATAAAGGCAATCCAATAACAAACAACACTCACACTCCTACCAAATCTTTGGTATGTGCCTGTTTGCCTTCACCTTCAAGCCTTGCACACACCAACATCCATATGAGGAGCATGTACTCACTTGACCCACTGGGGACTCGCACATATCAAATACCCACAAGATTTTCTACCCCTCAAACATATAATACTCACACACATATATGGCAGCAAGAAAATGGATACACGAGCAAGAGAGAGGGAAAATATTCACATGAACACCAAAAATATAAAGAATATGGTAACACTGATGCAATTGGCTTCATTTAGACATTGTACAATGTTGATGCTCCAAGCACGCTAATGGCCTCCCACTTCCTATGCTCGTTTAACTCCATGCCTCCTTGCTTTAACGTTCTTCACTCAATATGGCATGCCCCTTTGACTTTCAAGGGCTAATTATCTTCTTGTCCACGGTGTTCTTTAGTTTCATGGAGCCCACCTTCATCCTTTTCATGCACACTTCCCCTTATGGATTTGCCCTTCCCGTGCTTGGTTCCCAGAAACTACCATCTGTCGGTAGCATCCTCCTTAGATGTCCTTGGAATCCCTTTTTTTGTTCGAGTTGACCACCCCTAGCCAGCCTCCACCTTCTCCTAGCTTGTAATGTTTTCTCTTTCCCTTGCAATAGCGCTCTTTTGCAGCTCCCAAGTTGTTCATGGCCCAGTTCTCTCCAAAGGTAGCCTTCCTGAACCTGCAGGTGTCGCCCTTTGTAAACGGCAGGTCTGCACTAGCACCCTTTCAAGGCCTCTGTAGCACTATTCTTCCCAGCTACCCGTCACATCCTGACCTGGAGCTCTTCCCATTAATGGGCCCCATAGCTCAGCACACAATAGGCCTTCTACCAGCCCTGCAGTTTGTTTTCAACCCTTCAAGCTCCTACAGATGTGCTTCAAAGCGCTCCTCTCCTTTTCTATTGTTGAGCCGATGCGCCCCCTTTCACCCTTGGCACTTTCTTGATGGCCACCAGCATGAGCAATCCCCCTCGTCCTCCCTCTACTGGTGCTCCTTTCCCTTCATATCATGGCGGTAGCTCCATGTGCAGGCCACGTCGCCCATCATTGCAGATGCCCACATTTTTTTTCAAATTACTTAAAAAAAACTTTGAATCAAGGGTGGGTTTCCCACCGGAAGGACTACCAAATACGACAACTCCATTTGATTCTCAAACATTGTTGAAGACACTCGTCAACCCCTCTAAACCGCTAACATCACAAACATTTATAATGTAAGCTGAGTCCCATCCATGATCGTAGCTTACAAGTTGCTACTCGCTTAGAGAGATAAGCTTGCCGACGCCTACAAAATTGGCACCCTCCATAGCACCTAATTCTCTTGCACCTTGATCTTTAATCTTGCTGACAAGACGACGTCCCTTGATCAAAGTAGCACCTCCTTTGTAGCTCGCTAAACTTCTAGCCAAAAGTTATCTGCCTGATTGCCATCTTTAATATTCAAAGACCTCCCCAAGCAAGCTTGACCTCCAAAGCCTACATAGACAAGCTTCTTGCATCCACTCTAGCACTTGCATAACCATACCCCTAGTGCTTGAAGGTTAAACCGCTCACTTATGGAATGCATCGGTTGACAGCAATCTGCAATCCATCACCGTGTGGGTATTGTTTGCAAATAAAACAAAAGGGATATAGCACTCACACAAGCCGCCTCCCCTCAAACACAAACAAGAATGAAGAAACACAAATTTGCATCCCCTTGACAGATAGAGTGTAGGCACACAAATGCTCCCTTCACACAAAGCTAGGGAGAGAAACACAAGCCTATCCTACACACAAGGGTGAAGTACACAAATCCTTCAAACACAAAAGTGGATAGACAAACTTCTCCTAACACACACAAGGGGGTATGTGGAGACACACAAACTGATCACTTCACATATTCACAAGGTCATTTTCTCGATTGGAGGATCTTCCCCCCTACACAAGTGGCGGTGGGCAAATATTGTTGTAGGCACCATGTTGTTTGTTGATGTTGTCATTGTTGTTGTTGTAGTCGTTGAAGATTGATGCCTTCATGGTAGCCCATGAGGAAGGTCTTACCTCCACTAGGAAGGTAGTGTCTACTCCTCTCACATATGAAATAACTGTGGAAGCATGGATGTAGACATACATATCATGAGGGTATGTGAGGTCAAAATGGTGCACAAATGGGGCATACATATCAATGTGTTTTGTGCCTGTAGGTACTAGAAATATATGCATGATATACAAATCTTTATGCTTGTTATCTTCAAAAAAAATTGGCATAAAAATTGTGAATAATGTGCCAAGTATGTTGCCAAACTAAAAGAAGTATCATTTTTTATAGTGCGAATTCCATAAACAATATCAAATTTACTTAATAATCCTTCCTTGCCTTCATGAAAATTGATGCCAAGTTATTGTCTTTCATTGTTTATTTATGTGCAGCTTGGAGCTTTTGGATGTGGGAATAGGATCTTAAGGGTTGGTTTATTGAGTCGGTGGCTTCATGTAGTGGAAGCGACCACCTGCAAGGGGCTTTGTAGACCAGTAGGTTGGCAGGTGAAGATGGCCCATAGGTGGGTCCACTTAACAAGCTCTTAGCAGTGCAAGTACAGGTGGACCTCATGGATTTGAGGTTGTGTATTGATGGTCGTCAATAGCCAGGCACTTGGGGCCAGCAAGGCGGCGTTCTACCAATATCATCCTATGAAAATGTCAAGCCTTGAGGGCAACTACACTGCCAGGTGCTAGTAGGAAGAGGTGGGTGGGTTGGGATCCAATTGAATCAATAATGACTATAATGAATCAGTAGAAATTGAGCAGGGTCGTGAAATTTGGGGATGCATCCACTTCTTTAGGTGCAAAGCACATGGCCAAAGCTAATATAGCAGATGTCGAGGGTTATGCTATGTGGGGAAAATGGGTTCAACACTATATTTGGGTTGCTGGCAGCATATGTAGCGTGAAGCCCAATTAAAAAGTTAGCTAGAAGACAATTTTATGTTTGTCTTTTGAAAAGGTGTGGCTCCCACCACACACAAGTACGCGCGCGCGCGCGCACACACACACACACACACACACACACAAGCTCAATTGATTATGACACCTGAGTGAGTCCGCTCTTAAAGGTTAGAGACTCTATTGAAAGCTGAAAAGAAGGGCTTTTTAAGCATGCAATTAGAGGGTTAAATCATGAATAATCTCAGCATTCTATAGCTCCACAAAAGATCTCGAGAAGCACTACATGCACACGCAAATTTCAAAAAAAAATGAATGCAAGGGAGAGGTTTATAAAAAAAACCTCAGTTATTATGCAAAAATGAAATGAACATGCAGACTAATGAGACTAATTGAGCTCTTAATTAACCTTAATCAATTCATGAGGGTAGTGGCCCATGGCCGTTCCCTCAATGAAATGAACAAAAGCTAATTAGAGCATTATTAAAATATGATTAGCGATTTTTATGGCAAAGAGAGAGTGCCAAACAATCTAGCATAGAGATGGTAGCTAGGATCAATATTGGTGATTAGAAGATGCTAATCATGCTAACAGGCTTTGATACTAGTTGAAAGGTTAGGGTGGATTGCATAATGAACCATTTATGATGAAAGAGAGCATAGTGATTGAATAAGGTTGGATTTGTGAATACAAATGGTTGCTTTATACAAGCTTGTCGCATGAGCCTTGCCTTCTACACATGCTTCTCACATACACACAAGCTTCTTGTTGACACACACTTCTTGCCTTTATCAATGGCACACCCAAACAAATGTTGTACATGGCTTCTCGACTAGGGGTTTTCCCCACAAGTGTGAGGTGCTACAATGCCCACACCCCAACAATAGCTAGCATATTATACTTTTTTATATAGCCTACATGTCATGCTTGTATAGGTTGTAATCAAGGTTTTTTTTATGTAGGCCTCTCAAAGGCCTTTCGTGATGTGGGCAACATGCATGACACCAAAGGTAAGGGAAAGGTTGAAAATGAGAACCCTTTGACTGAGAACGGTGGTGAGTTGGATATCATGAATGAGGAGTGGATGTGGGACCCCGTCAAGTACAACATGCTTTTGGTGCTATAATCATGAAAACAACGGAGGAAGGCGGTGATGTGAGAAACAAAAGGATAAAGGATGATAAGTTTTTTGTCATGGTTCCTCGTATGCATGTCATGCCTGTTGCAATTGAAACAGTAAAAACTTCTCAACACACAGTGACTAGTGCCTCAAGGAAAACACTGAAGATTGATAGCATAGAGGACATGCAAGAAGTTGGTGATAATAGCCCTCTTGAGGGGTTTTTGCAGAAACCTAAGCTAAAGAGAAAAGCATGCCTAGAATAGATACTGAAGAAACAACAAGCAACATCTATGGTTCCCCAAAGAAGATGGATGACAAAGCTAATAGCACCAAAGGTGAAAATAAAGCCACCCATTGAAGAACTTGCAAAAAACTAAATTATGTACTATAATCAAGCAAGTGTTGTGCAATTGTTATGCCTTTACTTAGTGTTTCCATACCTATTGTGCCCTTCATTATTTTGGCTAATCCATTTTGGAAACCTATTTTGCTTAGCGCCTCTTGTGGCATGTAATTTTTTTTATTTTCCAAGGAAAAGGTCTTTTGTGTAAATATAACGTTGAGCAACATTCTTGCATATTTTGTTGCTCCTTTATAACTTCTTCACTTGGTATTGTTGTTTCATTGTAGAGAAACAGAAACATGAATTATTTGCTTGCTTGATATAAATGCGGCCATGCAATGGCAGAAAGTACGAAAAATGGCAAGTTGCCAAAGCCAAGCAATTAAGAAGACAAAAAATGGAGATTTGAAAGCGGCTCAAAGGATATTCACAGCATGCCTATGGAATTTATGAGTACATAATTATGTTCACCAAGCCGGAGAGATCATATATGCTAATGGCATCCTCTAATCACGACCCAAAGTGGGTGCCTTACCAACAATCTCATGAAAATTGAGCTCTTTTACTTGATCTCAATGGTCATTTGATGAGGGTTGTAGAGACTCATTATGGCAAAGAGCCCCTTGCATTTGCAAATGAAATGTTAAAACACAATGTAGAGGATAAGGAAGTTGAGTTCTATCACAAGGACAACCATAGGATTCTATACCGGTGCCTTTAGTTCTTTAATGTGTATATATGGATCACAAGCATGCATCATAAAGTCATGAATATTTGCAGGACTATTTTTAAATTGCGGGTGCCAAAGATTGCCAATTTTTTCTCTCAAGAGCAACAAATATTGCAACCTCCATAGGTCTTCAGTATAGATATGCTTTTGAAAGACTTGGACTTATTTTGGAGGGACACTCGGGTGTACAATGTTCAACTAGAGTGCTAGATTTCTGAGGAGAGAGAACAATTTCTTATAAAATCTTTGAAGCCCTGGCTTTTTCTTTGGCTACAAATGTATGATCATGCTAGATACATTGCTAATAATGTGTTTGATATAGGCTCCAATGCCTTTTCTAATGTAGTCATCAACAAATTGCAGGACATCAAAAGCAATGAGCTAGAGGCTCTGAGACAAACTGAGATTCGTGGCACCAACAAATGAAAGTTGACCCAGAAGAAGAGAGAAATGAGAGGGAAATCAAAGAAAAGGAGTAGCAAAGAGCAGATAAAGAGTAGAATTTGCAAGATTGTAGAATGAAAAATGTTCCACCCATTCACTACAAGCACCCTCAGATGAGGCATAAAAAGTAGAAAGTATGGCCTCTTTATTTTAAACTTTGCAATAGTAGTCCTTTTTGTACAATTGACTCTTTTTGTAAACGGGATCTCTGTTCTTTGGATTTGGCAACAATGATTCTTTTTGTAAAATTTAAACCTATGTAGAGTCATTCGAGGTCGGAAGTTGATGATGAGATAACCTTTTCAACATCCAAAAATTGAGTTGGGAACTCACTTCTCATGTATGTGATGAAATATGATGTCTTATATTGGGTTTTTTGTTAATTAGCACACCTGGTTTTCAAGATAATAGACTTGGTATGCTAGTTACCATACCTTGCTAGGGAATAAATCAGCTACTTTGCAGATTCAAAGGTAGCTAGTTTAATAATGTAAGCTTGTTAGTATACAAGATATACTAGTTAGTACACACTACATAGTACTTAGCATATAATGTGTGCTAATAAACATATACTATATTCTAGTAGTACACAATATATGCTAATTAGCACACACCAAATAGTGGTTAGCATACGTGCTAGTAGGTATATATGGTGTGCTAGTAAGCATATACTATATGCTAGTTAGCACACACTGTGTAGTAGTTACCATACCTTTTGAGGAAATAAATCAACTACTTTGTAGACTGAAAGCTATTTAGTCTAATAATGTATGCTAGTTAGTATACATTGTATACTAGATAGCACACATTGTATAGTAGTTAGCACATATATTGTGTGCTAGTAAGCATATACTATATGGTTCTTAATATACCCTATATGCTAGTTAGCACACACTATATAGTAGTTAGCATATACTATGTGCTAGAAGGCTTATATTGTGTGCTAGTGAGCATATATTGTATGCTAGTTAATATACACTATATGCTAATTAGCACACAATATGTAGTAATTAGCATATATTGTATGCTAGTAAGAACATACTATGTGCTAGTTATATTATATTATGTGCTAATTAGCATATATAGACTGCTAGTATCATGTACAATATGCTAATTAGCATATATTGTAAGCTAGTGATCTTATATTGTCTGCCAGTTAGCATACTTGTACTTATTGACACATATATCATTTTGAGTGAACTTTATTTGCCACAGCAAAAAGTATATTGAGACTTTATTAGCTACAAAAAATCGTATAGCCATGAGTCAAATACCAAAGGGCATGTTGTTATAGATTGCTTCATAATCTTCTAGGGTGATTGTGTACATTTTCCTTCTATTTTGCATGTGTATAGCCATGAGCTACATGTAAAATACCAAAGGGCATGTTGTTATAGATTTCTTCATAATCTTTTGGGGTGATTGTGTACATTTTCCTTCTCTTTTGCATGTGTTCCATGGGTACAATATTTGAAAGTGTGTGAACAATAGGTTGATTGTTGTCTAGTTTGAAGGTTTATGCATCAACTTCCTTGTATTACACGCCTTGCATAACATAAGGACCTTTGTCGATCACATTGTTCCATTTGTCAACATAACCCTGTTTTGCCTTTTCTTTTACTGCAATGCACTTTACCATTTAGAAGTATACATTCTCATAATTGGTTGTGCACAAGATTCACTGCAAAAGTGTCACCAACACACAAAGCATGCATCATGGTGGCCTTCATACATGAATTTTTAATATCCAATGATCTATTCTTCAAGGGCATCATCAGCCAGTGTGTCATCTTCAGCTTCAGCTTCATTAGAAAATGGCATCAGAAGGTGATAATCCCAAGGTTGCACATGAGACTTGTTATTGCAGAGATTCCAATTGCAATTCATGCATGTATCACAAAATCATGTTAATGGTCTTGTGGAAATGGAAATTGGATCCTATTGGTTGTGACCGCAAAAAATTACATTTAACCTCCATGTTTACATCTCCTACTTTGATCTCCTAAAATACACAGGCACATTCCCTCTCTTTTAAGGATATGATGTAGTTGCTCTCTTTGATAGGTTGGCTTGGCAATAAGCAACCACATATGTAGAACACTTTAAAGTGGCCCCATTAGGCTTTGAATATTCATGTGTCAACGATCTTTTATAACAAATGCACCTGCACCATCATGCTCTCCCTCGCCATGCCATGATCCAAAGAAGAACCATCTCATCTCCATTCATGTCATTCCACCATACCTTGCAACAAAATAGAAATGCCTAGCAACCTTAAAGTGTGAGGCAGCACCATCTGACCAGAACCAGTGTCGTTTTGGAGTGGCACCTTCTCTTTCTAATCAACCACAATGCAGCATAAAACAATGATGAACAAACAATGTGTCATGCACCTTGTCATCTGATGTAAAGGCGTGGATTGTCTTTACTACTTTCCATTCCCTATGGTAGTAAGTTATGTGCACAAAAATGGCTATTTGACTTGAGTTCCAATGCATGGATTGAATCTGATTTTTCTCCTTGAATGAATGCATAGTTTTTTACAAAATTTACAACCAAAACAACCTTGATTTTGGTCTATAAGAGTTAAGAAAAGTCCCAACACATCATTTCTTTATTCACGAGATCTTTTTTTTTCCATGCTTATATGTTGCCTCCACATATGCAAACAATTTTACAAAGATGTTCTTACCTGGTCTTTGTGTCTCTAAGCAGCATGTTTCTTCACACCACATTTCTTACATTATCCCTTTAAACACTCCTTGTTGTGATAACCATCACTTACCTGCTTTAAGCAAAGTACTAACTCCCATAGATGTGTGACACCTTTGAAAGTGTGGCATAAAGTCATCCAACCCATGCTAGTTTCATCATCCTGATGCAAAAGGTGCATGTACATTTTTGTTGGGCTCCATGTAGCCCGAATGATTGAGACTACATATGGTTACATGTGTCCTTTGAAAAGGACATTTGCACATGACATTTGCAGTAGCCTGTGTATCTATCTTTCAATCACCTTACATAAAGTGGCTACAACATCTCAAACATTCTCATACCAGTTTTGTAATCTAGATGCTTTGCTTTTAATTTTTAGTATAGCTCAACCCACAAATATGAGAGAAGTTAGAAAGGTTGTGTGTGTGCTAGCTATATCTTGCATGCACTATAGTTGAACCCAAAATGCTTAATAGAATCTACCTAATTAGCATTACTAGTATAATAACTAGCACACCCAGTAAGCTAATTAACATATTCAAGATTTTAACTAGCATACACAATATGCTAATTAGCACTTAAAGTATGCTAGCTAGCACTTATCTTATGCTAGCTAGCACATATAGTATGCTTCCATGTATGTCTTGTATATTGATTAGCATTACAGGTATGATAATTAGCACACTAAATAAGCTAATTAACATATTGAAGAGTTTAACTAGCATATGTTGACTATCACATACAATATGCTAACTAGCACTTATAGTATGCTACCTAGCACATACAGTATGCTTCCATGTATAACTTGTATACCAATTAGCATTACTAGTTGTCTACGGGGCACTTGCACATTTGTTGGTGGGTAGTGCTTGGGCTTCTTTAAAAAAAATTGATTTACATTCTTTGCCAGTGGTGGTGCTGCCTCCTTTGGCTCCTCATCGTCCTCCTCTGCCCTTCCCTCCAGATCTTGTTGTAGGGAGAGCTTCTTGCCCATGAGGTAGTGTCTTCCCCACCACTGACACCCGATGTGTGCATGATATCTCAACACATGGTGGCTTTGTCTCTGACCCACTATTTGTATGCAGCAGTCAAGCTCTAGATGGTCTTGCTTATGATTGTTGGCATGGCGGTTTCTCCCTGTCACTCTCCGATGACAATCCTAACTATTGTGCCATGTTTGGTACCGGTGACAACTTGTTCATATGTTTTTGTTTGTTCAATCAATTGTCTAGTTAGGACTCTTTTGCAAGTCAATGGAAATCTATAGCATAGTATTTAGTAGTACTAAAGCCATAGCTATAGAAGCTCTAGTTGTCTTCTTTGCTTTGGTGCTAAATTGATCCCATAATTCTTTGGTTAGTCGTGGTTTTTAAGAATCCTTTTTAACATCTTATACCACACTTTGCTCTAGAGCATGGTTCTTAGTTGTCTGGGTTACTGCTTTAGTCAAAGCCAATGTCTGAATTTTTGGACTTTTGGTTGTGCTAATCTCACTTTTGCTACACACGTGATCCAATAAAAGTGTTGGAGTTAAAGGCAGTTGTGCCTTTGCCTTGTGTTGGACATCAGTGTCTGACTGCCCACCACTGACTTACTAACATGTTCCTTATATACATAGTCAATAAGGAAATAGGTGTTGACTACTCTATTCTCCACCCACACACTGTGTGTATTTGTCTCTCTCCCTTCCCCACACCCGCATGCTCCATGCACGTGTACTCTTCAAGTGGTATGATTGTTGGGGTTAAAGGAAGTAGTGCCTTTGCCTTGCGTCGAACGTCACTATCCGACCGCCCACTGACTTACTAACCTATTCTTATATACATAGTCAATAAGGAGATAGGTGTTGACTGCACTATTATGCACCCACACATTATGTGTATTGTCTCTCTCCCTTCCCTATACACCCGCTGTCTCCACGCATGTGCACTCTTCAAAAAGTACTTGCATACATATCATGCTTTAAAGAGATGTTGGGTCGTGACTTTTGTGATTTGTGTGACTATATTGTGATGTAGAGTTGAGCTCAAATCTAGAGGGCATTTATTTTTCAGTGCTCTCTGTAACATATTGAACTATTTTTCAAAAACGTGATTTAGGTTGTTCTTCAAGCTAATGGCTTCACTAGTAAACTTGTACCCTGCTTTTTGCTCCAGTACAAACATTGGAATCACTTATTCACCTGACTTTTTCTTCTTTTTGGATTTGTGTGTTTCATTCAAGAAACTTTTGATTTCATTAGCAGTGCAGGGTTGGGCTTTCTAATCAAAAGGTAGTGTGAAGATGTGAGAAATAACAATAGCAACTAACTAGTTGTTTTGACCATTGTAGGTGACTATAGTTGTGTCAGTGTTAAATGTCTCCACCACCTATTCTATGATGTCCGTGTTGATTAGGATTGGCCTAGTTCTAGAAGGAGTAGTTTGTTTTCATTGTCCTTGAACGCATGCTTGCCTATGACTTGATATTAAATGATTGTTTGGGGCTATCATCTACTACACCCTATGTCATTTCTTCTATTACCTATTGTTGTCCATCCAACACTGTTTGCATTGTTTTGGAGGAGATGGTACCGTGCTTCCTCATCGTTAAGTCCTGAGAAATGGATTGCATCATAAAGAAGAAGTCATTGGAGGAGCTTGGAAATGGAAACAAAGCATGCACATGAGCGCTTATGTGTGAGTGGTTGTAGGCTAAAGATTGGTAGCAGAAGGCTCTATGGAAGCAAGCTCTATGGACGCAAGAGGTGATGGAATGGTTTCACGATTGCACACTTGTTGCATAGTGATTCTAATTTGAGCCATGAATGCTCTACTCTTTGCACACCTCAAGAAAATAGCAGTCATTATTGATGTGGAAATCATGCATTGGTTCTTCCTTATAATGATTATCATGGGATACCCAAAAAGATATGCAAATTAATTCCCTACCATTGACCATTAGTTACTTCAAACCTCATCTAGATATCTAGTACCTTAGTCTAAGTTCTAGTGATCTTCATACCATTCTCTGGTTGAATAGTATGGTTGACTTTGACCACTTCAAACCTTACTAAGAACAATTCTTGTGAAGGGTTTTTAGAGTCAAATGATTTGGCTACCTTTCATATTGGTACTAGAGGCTCTACTGGAGTTGAATAATACAACTTAACTTTTGACTCAGTATAGACCCAGGCAACATCGGTCCAAACAAGTCCTTTAGTTTGATTGTGCCATTAGAGGAAACCCAGTCCACCTCATAAGGTCATAACCATGCTATCATCAGATTGGGTTTATTTCGGCCTAACTTCAAATGGTATAGCAAATCCAGATCTCCTTTGGTGAATTCTTGTACTTTCAGTTTATTGTCATGCCACTGTTTTCTTTGTTGCTACACCACTTCTTGTTCTAGCATTGCTCTCTGTTTGGATTTTCATCTAATTTAGTAACTCATGCAGTCTCTTTTCAAAGTTGATTTATAATCCATATCATGTTTTATTGTTGCTAATCTAAGACAGGGAGCAACGAACTCCATTCATCCAATGGTTTCCTTCCAATACAACATTTTGAAGGGTGTCATTCTAGTTGTGATCTTATGAAAATTGTTCTATATGTGTAGAGTACTATCTAAAGATTCTCATCCCAATTGTGAGGTTCCTTCTTCACGATTTTTGTAAAAATAGTCTTGATAGTGTTGTTGCTACTCTCAGCTTGTCCATTGCATCTGGGATACTAAGGTGTGGACTTTTGATGCTTGACGGAAAACATTTCAGTTAGAATCTAAATTGTCTCATTTATGAAATGAGTCCCTTGATGTGAAACTATTAAGGATCCATATTGGCATATGGTTGTGGACTTAGCTATGTTGTTGGCAGGTGCCTTAGCCTCCACCATTTGTTGACATAGCATGTAGCCATGACTATATACTTGTTCTTCCTAGGTGTGACTTTCTTGGAGGAGTTCCACAATATGAGTGAACTTTGTCGAGCTTTTGTAAACCCAAGCAACATCCAACTAATGACCTCAATATATCATAAGGTATGAAGGATGGTATCAAGGCTAAAAGCACACTTTAAACATAATCATGGGAATTAATGAAATAATATATGTATGGATGAATTTAGTGTCTTCTTGGCAAGCATAAATAGTGATCTTAAACATAAATATATCCTTCATTAGCATGAAGGAGGTAAGGAATTATTTTGCAATCAGTTTCTGTTTGCCTGGGAAAGTCTTTGAAGTTCGGTTCACATTGAAAATACAAAACTAGGTAGAAAAATTGGCACAATCATTGTAGTTGACCATGTTCTTTAGCAACCCATGTTTCAAAAATCTCTCTACCAATTCATGAACATAAGGACTTTGGTGCTTGGAGTTTTTCATGACGGTGTTATTATTTACACTTAGCAACACTTTCATTGGCATATGCACACCTTTGATTGCATAGAAACCAATGCAATCCTCTTAACCAATAGAGGGTCGGATACTTGCATGATGTCTTTGGACAATTTTTTTCACCAAACCCCCCAATTCATAGTGCAGAACTTGCCTCCATGTCCCCTCTCTCCACAAAGGTATTAACTAGAGGTTTTTGTATGGTATTACCTGAGTGTCCAATAGGGGAATTTTATAAGGAAAGAAAGATAGGTTTCCACTCCAGGGCATCTCCCCGGAAACGGGACCAAAAATGTGCACGTCTGTGGCACGTGTCAAAGCAAGGGACTTGTCATACATTGTTGCAAGCCACAAATGGCTGCAAGCACACAACCAGATTAATCTAGCAACCTCAAGGGAGCAATGGTGTGTCACTCACCGCCCTATGCTCGCCTTCGTGGAGGATTCCTCACCGCAAAGAAGAGGGAGCTACCATTGTGCCGTGCTCAATCGCCGGCGTGTCGTCGCAATACTCGATCACACACACACACACACACACACACACACACACACACACACACACACACACACACACACACACACACACACACACACACACAAGGAGATGAAGGGAAGATGGAGATGGAGCAAGAGCACTCTTCAATTACACAAATGAGAGAATGAGTGATTTTTAGGTTTAGGTGACTTTTATATGAACTCGCCCATTCACACTTGGGTGCCGATGCTTAACCAACTAACCCTTGAATGTTCTAGTTAGAGTGCACCTCTCATCGGTGATCACTCTTACCCTTTTCCTATTGGACTGACAAGCCCGGCCCATGACTACTAGAAGTGAACACCGGTGGTTAACCTTCTCGTCATACTTTGGTCGGTAATAACATGTGTTTGTCTCATGGTTTGTCCATTTGCCCTCAATAACACACCATTTGGGTGATCTTATTGGTCCCATGGGTTACCTTTGTGAGGAACCTTATCTGGTCCGTCTCACTAGCATTCTTTGCATGTTTCTGATCATGTTATTCATCTATTTAAGCATGTTCTCTATGGCATTTAGAGGAGCTACTACAATCAATGCTACTTGTTCTGGCATAGTAGATTCAGTCCTTTCACTTTGAGCATCTCTAGTAAATCTATTGCATTAAGAATGTACGCTTTCAAGGTTGTGAGTTTTCTACTATAAATCATAGCATGCAACTCTTTCCATAACTCTTTATTGAGCAAGCCTATAGATTTGTGCTACTATGATGTGCTTGATTCCCATTTTCGAACAAGCTGCAACGCTTCTCTTAGCCTATTTTGTTAAGTGTAATGGATCCAGAAGGTATGGTTTGAAACCAAGTCAAAGCCTTTCCCTCAAGGTCATTCCAAATCCCTAACTCAGCACTTGTCTTAAGCTTGCCAAGTGGTCATATGGATCCCCAAATACATTGTATATTTTAATCAATTTTGAAAGTTTGTTGGTTTGACTCTTCAATTATGCTTGACACTACTCTCTCGGCTGATGATCCTCTATCTAATCCTTCAAACCAATTTTTTGGTAGTGGTGACTCGTGTAGCCCTTTATTGGCTCTAGTGCCACTAGGTTTTCCTTTGTTTAGGGTGGTTTACACTCCTCTTACCGATTTTTTATCCCTGAGGTGAGTTCCATGGACATTACTGCTTCGTTGGTTGGCAATACTGCCAAATTATCTTTCTACCCCAAAATTTTGATTTGTTTTAAATCCCATTCCCATGATCATATCCCTGATCAAATAGCCTTGATATTTGGTCTCTTTAACCTCTCTAGGACTCATCATGACAAAATTATTGTAAAAACCATTCCTAAAGAGGTGCATGAGAATATTTTCCAATCCTT
Source organism: Adiantum capillus-veneris (assembly GCF_014529385.1). Taxonomy (NCBI): domain Eukaryota; kingdom Viridiplantae; phylum Streptophyta; class Polypodiopsida; order Polypodiales; family Pteridaceae; genus Adiantum; species Adiantum capillus-veneris. Next base: position 4,993,018 of record NC_140950.1, on the reverse strand, counting down.
TCTCCCTAATCCTGAATCTATATATGATCTTCAAAGTTGTTAAGTGTCTTGGCTTGGCATGAGCTGTCTACTACAAGTCTCTAGCGTTATTTTCAATAGTAGACTTCTAGTCGTGTGTTATCAGTTGGTATACACTTTAGAGGCTTTGGGTCTACCTAATTGTAACCTTCCAACTCAAGTACTGGTGGTCCTTCCTTGGTGGTCATATATGGAATCAATGTATTGACTTCCAATCCCCATTTATTTATAGTGTCAAGATTCACAATTTTCAAGTAGTGCGTTCCATGTTGATCCATGTAGAAGATATCCTATTTATTGGCTTTCACCTTGTCTTCAAATTCAACACTATGGTCATCAACTTGAACCATGTATGGCTCATTAGGATCCATATAAATTTGTGCCCCATGAGTATTGCTTTTGTAAAAGGTCAATATATACTTGAACCGTGGCAAGGTCCCAACACCCGAATGAGTGGAGAAGGAAGACATGTCTAAGGTCAAGTCAAAGTAAGTGTCTGACACTTCTTCAACTATAGTCTTTGGTAATCCCCCTTGGCTGACGCTCTCTTTAGTTGACACCCCGCTCTCGTTTTCTAATTAAAACCCTGATTTGCTAGTACAAGAACTTATTTAAGGTACATAAAGACCAACAATGCCTAATCAAATTGAATACATGACCATTAGATCCGATACCAACTTGATTCAATTGTCACAAATCTCCTTTTCTGAACTATATCTCTTAGTCCCAACTTAATTTCACCAAGTTCAGCAAAACCAAGAAGTCTACTATAGCTAACCTATCAGTTCTAAGTATGTACAATGAATGCTGGTAAAAAATTTCAGTCCCAAATTGAAGAAATAGGCAAAAGACAAATTTACAACCTGTAATATCTTGAAGCTCAGTTCTAATAGCAAACAGTGTCCAAATGACCTTAAATTTTGCAAGCTATCTATAAGTAGGCGCTCTACCCTTGACAACCAAAAAAGTTTCAAAATTTTCCTCTTTGGATGGTAGGAGATAATATGATTATTATTTACTAACACATAAAAGATTATTATTTATTAGTTACACTTTTGATGATACCCACATGTTAAGGATGTGGTCAAAGAGCTTTGAATCAATTTTAAACAAGTTTCGGCGGCAAGTTTTGCACAAATTTCATGAATTTTAGTAGTTTGCAGACTCTAATACAAAACAACTATCAATTTTTGTCAAACCTATTCCAAATCACTTGAACTTTGGCACATGCACTCTATTAATGTCATAGATCAAAATCCTTTCAAGAAAAAGTAAAAAAATGTTTAGTTTTGGGACAAGAGATAACAAGTGCGATTATTATCTCTGGGCCTAAAATGAATATTTTTTCACAATTTCTTGAACCCCACTAGTTGTAACACACTATGATATAGGTCACTTGACAATTTTAATGAAATTTGGATCTATTTTCAAGTTTCTAGCCCACTAGCTATTATAGGATTTTAGAGAAACAAATGGCACTCTATGCTCCAAATGATCCCAAAATTGAATCACAAGATCAATACACTATGATTCTACTAATTTCATACCAACCATCATTGATTTTGCTTTGATCTCATGGTAACCCATTTATAATGCCTACTAATTTTAATCACTGTGATTTCTAGTAGCACTTGACAAATTTTGCTAACCTGACCACTAATTTTGGTAGGTTTTTATCTCCTAATTAGAGGATGATTCATCACTTTAATGAAGTTTTTTGAACTAATTTGTCTAATCTTGTGATTTGAGTGTTTGAGGTTTGGCCTCAATTGACTAATTTTGGAACAAAATTGGAGGTCCACACACATGTATATGCAATTATGCATTTATGCATGTAACAAGAAATAGCTTGTAGTGTGATTACCATGTAAATGCACTAACTTTATCATTTTATTTTTGATGGATTAATGTGTCTTCAATGTGTGCTAATCAATTGCTAAAATAAGCGTGTAAATCAATTGACTCACTTTGTGTGCCTGCTTAATTTGATATGAATTGGAATGAAATTGATAGTCAAGTTTGATGATTGAATCTTGTATGTATCAAGATTATGTGTAAATCAATTGATTTACTTTGTGTGCCTAATTTCATTTGAATTGGAATGAAATTTATAGTCAATTTTGATGGTTGAATCTTGTACATATCAAGATTATGCTTAATTTTTTACCAAGATTTATCTGTGTGCATAATGATTAATGCTTGATTAAGAAGGAATTGACTTTGTGTAATGCAACAAACAAAAAATTCTACCAAAAAAAGTGTGTACGCCCTTAATGTTGAGTGTATGCATTTTAAAAGCTTCAAGAAATGGATCATATTTGAGTGTGCAAATCACTCTATTGATATATGCAAGGAAATTGCAATCAATGGTTTATGCCTTTTTGCCAAGAAATTGGGCAAAAATTGGGTGTGTGCTCATATCAAGACCACCTGATTCAATGATCGATGGTCAATTGGGACACTTATCTGCTTTTGGAATGATAAATGCACATAAAAAGTGTGTGTAATCATTATGTGTATGCCTAATTGCATTGCGAATTGAGCCAAAAAGTGAACTTGTGTGCCTACTTTTTGAATGTGTGCATTACTTGATTAGGTCAAATTAAAATTAATTTTTGCAAAATTTGAGCATGCATGTATTCATCTATGCTTGATCAAGTATGAAAAACAAGAAATGTAATGGAAATTGATGGATTGATAAATTTTTGGTTTAAATTTGGGAGTGTACGCCTACTCAATGGCATTAGATATTTGAACCGAGGATGAATAGTTGGTAGAAATTACTGATCATGATGATCAATAGAACTAAATATTGGAGTGTTTATCTTCAAATACCTTAAAATTGTATGATTCACAATTGGTGCAAAATTGGAAATGATTTTATGTGCATCGCCATTGCCATGTATGCCGAATTGATTATGGTAAAGAGTGCGACAATTTGTGAATTTATAAGTTGTCATCATCACGTATGTATGGCTATGAAACCCAAAATGACAAACCTAATTAATTTTGGATTATTTTTTATGATAGATATGAGCAATTCAAGATTTCAGTGATTGATAATTGGGTATGGAGTTGCAATTGGGAAGAAGCTTTGTACTACATTGTGTGTATGCAATCCTTGATCTAGAATCACCTTTGAAATAAAATTTCTTTGAGCTTGCATGCATTACAATTATTGGTGTATTGAGCAAAATCATGCATAATTTTTTACTAAATTCATGTATGTATGTCCTAAATGATTTTTTTGTGCACTACGATTTGGATTGAAATTGAGCTATGAATTGTCGTTGTTGCCAAAATGAAAGAGTTTTTGTGTGTCACCATTGTGATTGATTTTGAAATCAATTGAGCATGGAAATAAACATGGCATCATATGTATGCTCTATTGTGTGTGCCAACTATTTGGTACATGTTGAGTAAAGTCATGGTTTGCAGGTGTTCAATCATGTGCAAGGATATGCATATGAATGCAATTTTTAGTAACATTCTCTTGGTCATTTTGAGTTCTTAATTGATTTTCTTGATGCCAAGGTGATCAAACCAAGATGTATGAACAATCAATTAATTGAGTGGATGATTTTAAATTGCAAAAAATAGAAAAATGGGTGATTCAATTCACCATAGGGCCTATTAAAGGCTTTAGTTCATATGCGACACCTCTTATATACACACTTCAATCTCACTTTTTATCTTGGGCTTATCATCCTAAAAGTAATTTGGTCATTGCCCAATGACCCGTGGCTCATGGGAGGACTTCTATTGATCCACAAACACTCACACATACTTGTCATTGGAGGACTTCTGTCGATACACAAACAATCACACACATTATTCATGGGAACATTTCCTAGGGGATTTTTTAAAAAAACAAAAACAAATACATACTAGTGACACTATATATGGACACATTTGTTGATTTTTCATGCTAATTACGACCTTTTCTCCCACCTTGCTTACAGCACACCCACCTTACTCATGCATGCTGCCAACTCACCCACGTGGATCATGCCTGACTAGCCTGTGTGCCATGTATACAAATATATTTGCATGCCACTTGTGGCACATATGCAACATTATGGCATGATTATGGAAGAGGAAGAGTGAGTCAGACACAATAGCGATCGACCTATCTAAAATTAAAGATGATGAAGTACCGATCATTCAGAGTACATGGTTAGAAAGTAGTGGGAGCCACTATCATGGGTCATTCTGGATGGCAATGTTAAAATCAATATTGTAGGGGAGCATGGTAGATAGAGATTAGGAATTCAAGAGATGAAACCTGATTCTTTTAGAATCAGGATGGAAGACCAAAGGATTTCCCATGTCAATGGTCTAATTGAGAACCTTCAATTCAGAGTCCTATAAAAAACTTTAAACGTATTTTTTTGGTTCTAAATGTCCAAGGTGCATATAGCATGCCCTTTGGAAGGCCATCTAAGAAGTGCAAGAGCCATACATGATTATACAGGCAAAATATTGACTATACTAGGGCCCAATAAAAGAATTCAAATTAAAATCAATAACACTAGAAGCTAGAGAAGAGCAATGCACCTTGGGGAGTCATGTAGGACGTATGGGACCAAAAAGATAGAAAAGATGTTAGCATCAATACATATCTTTCCAGTATATGAAATAGACTTGAATGTAGTTCTTCTGGATCAACAAAGGGCAAAACAACAAAGACAACAATACTCATATTTACTAAGTCAAACCAATGGGAAAGGCTAGTTAATCTAGATGGAAGGCCTTCAAGAGAAGGTGAAAGCTAGACAAAGGGGAGACCAAACCAGATGGAGAGGACATGGAAAACAAGCAGCAGAATGCACATGCACTTGAACACAGTAGGGTACCAATTGATTGAAAGGAGGATGCAGCTAGTATAGATAACTCTTATAATGATATGCAACAAACATGTGCATAGAAAAAGAAAGTTGAATCACTAGCCAGATGGAAAGGGGGTGGAATGCCAAATTAGTTATTACTAGATGATCAAGAAATAGAAGAATGGAATTTGGGTTTGGAGTCAGATTCTAAGGTAATAAAGATCAATAAGTATTCAAAACTAAAGATCAAAGAAAAAGCAAAGTAGCTATTACTAGATGATCAAGAAATAGAAGAATGGAAGCTGGGTTCAGAATTAGATCCTAAAAGGTAATAAAGATCAATAGGTATTTAAAACCAGAGATCAAAGAAAAAACAAGGCAATTTTTTAAAAAAAAATATCAAGATGTCTTTCCTGGGAACATACATATCTAAATGGTGTTCATACATAGGTGTGCCAACATCAAATACCACTAAAACCAGATGCACGAATAGTACGACTTGAGTGGTACATAATGAATCCAAACTACACAAAGAAGCTTAAGGAAGAAATCGACAACCTACTAAAGGTGGGGTTTATCACTGAAGTGGCAAGTATTGATTGGTTATTTTCCATTGTGGTAGTTTTGAAGAAGAATGGAAAACTTAAGGCATGTGTTGATTACAAGAAACTTGATGCTTATATAATTAAAGACCTAGCAGCTCCATTACCCTTCACAAAAATGATGTTGGATGAGATAGCTAGACATGAAATGTACAATTTTATGGGTGGGTACAATGGGTATAATCAATTGTATATAACACGAAAAGATTTAGCAAAAATAACATTCATTATTAAACGGGGTGCTTTTATGTATCTGGCTATACCATTCAATCTTTGTAATGCTCCAATAAACCTTCCAACAATGTATGATGAAGATTTTTAGTGAATTCTTGCATAAATTTTTAAAAAAAATTGTGGATGACTTCACAATCTTCTCATCTAAAGACATGCATTTCCTATTCTTGGATGGTATTGAAAAAATGGAGAGAAAAGAGGATTTATTTGAATCCCTTTAAGTTAGTATTCGAGGTGCCTAGAAATGGCATTGAGATGGTTGAAGACAAGAACCAAAGTGTCCAACAAGCTAGATAACCAATGAATGTATCTAAACTAAGTTTGTTTTAGGGTAAATTAATTTCAATCGAAGGTTTACTCATATATTTGCAATGAAGGTCATTCCATTATATGAATTAATTGAGAAAGGAGTTAAGTTTATTTGGACTCCAAAATGTGAAGCTAATTTCTAGTCTTAAAAGGAATCCACGTTAGCTTGAAATCAATTCTCTGCTAGCCAAACTAGGAGGTTATTTTCCATGTTCATGTAGATGCCTGTAGAACAGCAATGGGAGTTATTTTGGCACAATTTGATGGGAAATTTGATTATTCAGTATACTTTGCCAGTTGCAGTGTATTATTTGTTGAGGAAGCTATTTCATTTCTATGTTGATCATCGAGGTTTACTTTATCTAAATAATAAAGTTGTCATCCAAGGAAGGTTAATCAGATGGATGATTTTTCTTTTGGAAATTGATTTCAAGGTCTTTCATAAGCCTAGAAAGACCCATTGTGGTGCAAATTTCATATTCAAAAGTACAAAAGGTATCTCATTGACATTCTTGAGAGATGAACCAATAGATGCTGAATTATTTTAGATGATGACAACTGAGGAACCGGATCCAAAGTGGCGTGATGTGTATGATTTCCTATAGTATGGTGGATTACCAGAAGACTGGTCTTAGTCCAAAAAGAAGTCTCTCATTATCATAAGTTTGAAATTTACTATCATAGCTAGATCCCTATACAGACTGAGCATTGATGGAGTATTGTCAAGAAGATGTGTACCTATGCAAGAAAGGATGCAAGTAATCACCAAGGTTATACACTAGCAATTCTGGAGGACATTTTTTTCTAACATCACTTGTAAGAAGATTTTGCAAGCGAGATTATGGTGGAAAATTATGATATTAGATGCTAGAGATTTTTGCAAAACATGTGATATTTGCCAGAGAATGGATAGACCTAATGCAATAGATATGACACCTCTAACCACCATTCAGTCCTTAGAAATATTCATGAAGTGGGGTTTGACATCACTTATAAGAAGATTTTGCAAGCAGGATTATTGTGGCAAAGGATGTTATCAGATGTTAGACCTTTCTCCAAAACATGCAATATTTGCCAGAGAATGGGTAGACCTAATGCAATGGATATGACACCTCTAACCACCATTCAACCCTTGGAAATATTTATGAGGTGGGGTTAGATTTTGTGGGACCTTTCAAGAAAGAAATTCTTATCAAATGGCGAGCAAATATTTTTGAGCAAGGAAAAAATCGAGCGGACGGAGAGTCGGAGAGAGAGAGAGAGAGAGAGAGAGAGAGAGAGAGAGAGAGAGAGAGAGAGAGAGATGCAGTCTTCACCATTTTTTTTGGCAACCAATGGAAAAAAGAAGACAATTGGAAATCTCTCAATTTTTTGTGAATAATTTAGGGGTTTTGCCGGTTTTTACACTAAAATCCTCAAAATTAGCCAGTTTCCATCAAGGTGACCCTCCAAACTAGCCGAGAAAATATAATGTTTGTTCTTTAGAAATACACTAAAGGCCGGTTTTCTATGAACACTAGAGAGATGAATACCCCCATTTGGACAATTCGATAAGAGTAGGTTATTTTGCAAGAGAGAAAAAGAGCATACATTGAGGAGAGGAACAATAAGTGACAATATGTAAAGGGTAGTATTGATATCAAAGTAGGGGCTAGCACAATCTAATTATGCTATGTATGGACACTAAAAATGTCTAAGAATAAAGTGTTTGAATTTCTTTGGCCCATGACGACATCGCATTTGGGGTACAAGTTTTACTACTAGTTTGAAATAGTAAACCAAGAGAACATCACATACTAGAATCTAGAAAATGAAAAAAATTTGAGATATAGTACATGAAAAGATCAGTGTTAGAAACAACCGGGGCCTAGTGTATTTTAACCAATTGAAATTGAAAAATCCTGGTCAGATTTTGAGCTTGCTTTTAAGAAAACGGGGAATTTTACACAAGTTTGTGTAATTACTAACAAAATCTTTAATGTGTGACCTAAAAAGTGGGAGAATTTCAAGTTTTCCCTTATTTTCACTGGTTTAAAAAAGATGTAAGTTGGCTCCCCCTCCCACAACAAAACTACTTGTAGCCATCCACGACGGCGTGGATGGCTATAGGGAATTTTTATGCAAGGAGCGAAGTTGATTGAGATACAATATATAAACAAAATATTTAACCCGGCTTATCCTCCCACATTACAATTAAATCGCCTGTAGCCATCCGCGGCGAGGCGGATGGCTACAAGAAATTTTCAATATGGGGAGTCGAACATGCACACAAGATGGCCTGTTGGTCCTCCCAAAACTTGATGCCATTTTGGGCTAGTAGCTCAAGAGTAAAGCATCCCAGATCCAAGAGCGCCCAATACTACCTATCTATTTCTAGCTCTCGGGTTCATATATGGCAAAGGTCGCTGGATCCGTGAACAATCTTGGTTCATGGCAAAGGTCACCAGATACATGAATAGTCTGGCAGTGTCCTAGCCGTAGTCTTTGAAGAACTCTCTCGTCAGGTATGATGGTGGGCAGCCATGTCCATGTCCTTTTTGCTAGAAAATGGGCCTGATTATAGAAGACAATCAATGCCATACTAGACATGTTGCATGAGGATCCTAGAAAATCCCCCATTATACAGTATAATGGATGATGGGAATTATTACGTAGGGAATGTTGTCAGAGTTGAAGGCCTTGTTTGGATGCCATCATTATAATTTTGCATACCTGGTCCCACCTTGTGTGATGGCTCTTTCATAGGCTTCAATGGTTGTTTTTTGTATGATGTAGATGACAGGGATGTTGTATTGTTGATTGCCATATATGGCACGCATATTGCTAGTGCATCTATGCCCTTCATGATAGGTATCTTTTTTGCACCATTCTCAATCTTAATTGCCATCACAATCGGCTGTGTGTGTGTGTGTAAAATTTTATCGACTAGACTCAAATTGTTTCTTGAAAAAATGCAACCATACTTCCATTACCTCCACTAATCTGTTCCTCCAACATACCTCCTCTTCTACTATTGGTGATATGGTTTGGTTAGGAGAGCACTCTATGTTGCTTTGTGGTGCAATTTGAGATGTAGGAAAGGTAGAGAAAGAAGGTGTGTGGATGTTGAGAAGGATTCGTAAGGTTTGTTCTTGTTGTAGTGTATTGTTTTTGTTAATAAGGTGTTGCAATGTATTGTCTTTTGTTGATAAGGTGTTAGAATTAAGGTATTAGATCTATAATGTTAAATCTGTAAGGTGCAGTAAGTAGATATGTTAGTTAATTAGCTGTTGTAGTATTGTGTTAGTGTGTAACAGTAGCTCTGTTAATTGCAAGTAGATAGGTTAGGTGTGTGTGCACGCGCGGTGCGGCCGCGGTGACCTTATCCCAAAAAAATAAAAAAATAAAAAAATATTTAAAAGGAAGGACCGAGATCGAGAATATTCTCCAAGCCCAAGCCCAAGCCCAAGCCCAATCCCAGGCTCAGGCCTCAGTCACCCTTTGTACTCACTTATTTTAGCCTCATGCCTAAGTAAAAATCGACCCTTTTGAGGACCATCGAAGCTTCACGTAACCGAACGCTGTGCTGTAAAGCACACCACGACCGCTGATCGATACGTTCGTTTCAAGCTATCACATGCTCTAATCCAAAAACCGATCATTAAAAAACATTAAAAAACAAGTTGAAACGGGGTGTAAAACGCCCAAAAAATCAAGCGTTTAACTTTCGAGTGTATTCATCGACGCTTGTAGGGTGCCAAAGGCACATGCATCTGCACTCTGGTTGCATGCTAGAGGCGGAGCAACTAGCGAGCACTTTGACTTATGCGGATTCTCAATACCCACCTACCTTAGGTTCCAGGCCCTCGGCAGGGACCCAAGGTAGTACAACCCAAGACCCAAACATAGCGGCTAGTGACTCTTCATCTGACTACGATATTATGGAATGGCATCCTACACCAACAAACCCCGAACAAGTAAACACAAACATACCTGTCTGGGCCCCACAGGTTGGATCTAGTGTATTTAGTCGCTTTATAGAAACCTTTAAAAGAGCTACTCGCTCTGGACCTGCGGCTAGTGAGGTTCATGAAGGTGAGGGAGAGGTAGATTTGCCTTTATCTCAGGGGGCTCCTATACTCCCCAAGAGTGTCCACGTCGATATCATGCACCCTACTTTCATGGAAAACCCTGCAAAGCAATCACTCCCCGAAGTTCTACTACCCGATGGTAGGAGTCTTGCAGAGGTGCAAGAAGTTGAGCGCTATATGCAAGCGGCTAGGGAGAGGGAAATGGAGAGTTTCCTAGAACAACGCCGAGCCATGAAGGGAAAGACCCCTGGGACAACAGGCATAGCAATTGAGCAATTGAGTGCTCTTGAGTTAGTAGGCAATGTGGGTCAAATTGTGGGGAACAACAATTCTTCCACCTCAAGGGAAACCTCTAGTAGGCCGGGCCTAGAAGGGTTATTTCTCAACAAAAATTGGGAATATGAACTACAAATTGAGACCTTGATTGACATGTACACAGGTTACACATACCATATAGGTTTGTTAGAAATTGTACAATCTACTTCTAGCGCCACAAGTCTAGAGGAGCGGCAACAGATGGTCTGCAATGTCATCCTTAGCATCATCCAATTGGAGAGGCACCGAGGGATTAACATTCCTTAACGGGCCTCATGATATTCTTGGATACGGGCAAGGCTAGACAACCGACACTATCATAGATGGAAACTCCTTCAGTGAGTCCAATGGACCCTTCATATATTGTGTCACTTGGAGTTTTGGTACAGTACCGACAAGTAGTAGTTTTACTTTTCCAAATGTAGCTCATCTGTCTCTCGGAGATACTACAACTACGATACCTACTCCGGTGATGAGTACAAAAAGTACACCTTGGACCTCGTTTGTTAGCATTGCACCGCTACCTAGTAGCACAGTGCCCCCAACAATACCTACAGGTGTGCATCAAGCCTATGTACATGTCGCACCTCATGCCCACGTAGCTCCCACACCCCAATTATGCCAAGGGCTCACACTCCACAATGGCATTATCCAAGCTCTTATTTCAATGGGGCCATACCATTTAGCAATAACATGTCATACTCGGCACCGACTATGCCTAGGGCCACACCTATGAACTTTGGACCACCACGTGGTACACCACCATACGAGGTATGGGACCCAAGGGCCGCGCATATACCAAGGCCTAGGCCAACTCCCATCCCACATGTAGTTCCAGGAGCGCCTGCATCTGCGACCACTATACCTACTTATTTAGGAGATTTGGCAACATTTTCTCAAACCATCAGTCGATCTATTGCTAAGAATATGAGTAACATGCCTGATAAAGAGCCTAGAAGTAAGGCAGTACAAATAGCCAAGCTCACACAAAAAGTTAGTGGATACCTGGATGTGAGAAAGCATATCGAAGTGTTTGAACAAATATGCGATTCTCTAGGAGAACACAATGACATGCATAAGAGTAATGATTTAAGCCTAACCTTAAGTGGGAAGGATGGGGATTGGTATAGAACCCTAAGGGGGGAAGAAAAAACGATTTATCCTACTCTTAGGAGACTGTTCTTAAAAGAATACATACAAGAGGGAGTGCTTTGGGGTGTAGCCTCTCAGCTCCAGAAAGCCCAACAAGAGGAAGGAGAGTCGGTGAGAGACTTTATTAGTCGCTTGAAGCATTTAAATTCTCGTTGTAATCCAAATGAGTGCTTCAATAATAATCGATTGATTGATAGATTCATTAGGGGATTACGACATGAGGATATCTACAAAGGCCTAGTCATTGTAGATTCATTAGGGGATTACGACATGAGGGAATCTACAATGGCCTAGTCATTAGAAGTATCACCACTTGGGAAGCAGCCACCACCAATGCGATCCAATTGGAGACTAATTTAATGATTCAAGGAGAAAGAGTGTCTATTGAGCCTAAATCTACTAGCTCGCAAGCATCGGGGCATCAGCCAATGACCCTGAAGCCTATTGCTAAGGAGCCCAAGATATCTGAGATGACTTTAGTAGATCTCACCAAGGCCATTCAAGACAGTCTTAGAGACAATCCTGCTCTACAAAACAATCATATGTATCCAAGAAGGGAGCAACGATGGTGCTCAGTATGCTATGGTCCACATAGTACCAGTGAATGCCTTAATTGTAGAGTAAAATTCAATGGGAATTGCAAAGCCAGCATCCCGATTTTACCAAAAAGAAAAAACCTTATGTATAGGATGTGTGTGTAGCTGTTTTACCATAATTAATATGACGTAATTGAACTTTTTACACTCAAAAGACAGCTGGATTTAGAAGAAATGAAAAGATAAGTACAAAAGTAACTCGGTCTTAGAATTAATTTTGTACAATGTTTGTAAGAATGAAGCCTCATTCCAGTATACAAAGTGACAGAAGAACTTCCCAAGTAGTAAGTGAATGTGTAATCCAATGTAGGACAACTAACCAAAGCCAAAGAAAACCTTCCAAGACAAGATAGAGTCCTTACCTACATCCATCCAAACAAGACAATAGATATGTTAGCCTTGGATGTGTTTTACAGGTATCAATGGACTATACCAGTTGCTATCCATGTCAATCTTAAAAACCTTTATTCAACCTTGTACAAGCTTAGTCCATAGTAAATGTTTTAATTAAAAAAGGAACCCTAAATTTTCCATTTATAGAAGAATTTTACATCATTTTGATTAGAAGGCATTACCCGTTCTAATCCACGTGTCAGAATCCCCCCATATTTAGTCACAATTCATCTTTTAGTGAAAGCACTAATTAGTACAGTAGGTTTTAAATGAAAAATCATCTTTAGTAGTCACAATCCAGCCATAGGCTAGTCTAATGTTTGTTTTAAGGTTGGGCAAAGTTTTTAGGCCCATCATGTTACCAGAACTTACCATATTTTTTAAGTAAACCTACCTTAATCATCCTTTTGGCCAACCCAAGTAGCAGGAAGCCCTTGCAGAATCTTTTAAAAAAATTATGTTACTGTGGGCTCCTTGCCGCACTGTCGAAGCAAGGGACTTGCCGATACACCGTGTGCGAGCCACAAACGGCTCCAAGCACACAACAAGCCTAAACTAGCAAGCTCAAGAGAACAAAGGGTGTGTCACTCACCGCTCTACGCTCGCCTTCGTGGTGGATTCCTCGCCGCGATGAAGAAGAAGCTGCAGTCGTGCCGCGCTCAACCGCTTCGCCGCCGTCGTGCCTTCGTAATGCTCGATCGCACACACACTCTCCCTCTCTCTCTCTCTCTCTCACACACACACACAAGGAGGTGAAGAAGAAGAAGATGGAGATGGAGATGGAGCAAGAGCACTCTTCTATTGCACAAATGAGAGAATGAGTAAAAATTAGGTTTAGTTGGCTTTTATAGGAGCTCACCCCATTCACACTTGGGCGCCCATGCTTAGCCAACTAATCCCTTGAATGTCCAAGTTAAAGTGCGCCTCTCATCGGCGATCACTCTACCTTTCCCTATTGGTCCGACAAGCCCGGTACCTGACTCTAAATAATACAACGTTTATAGATCATAGGGTGTCCGTGTGCCGTGAGGGTTAACAGTTACACAAAATGCAATCTCATATGAGAATATAAATAGGAGATCGTTTGTAGAAATTTTCTCATGCTAGTTTTAGCCATTTAACTAAACGCCAAGAGAAGTGGTGTTACCATCAAACACACATAAGTGGCAGGTTTAGGCCCTATTTACACCATAATTTACAAGATCATAGCGCCTATGCACCAATTGAAAAGGCAGTGTAACAACCAGACTTTAGGGAACCATAACATAAGTAATCATGGCGACAACCAATACCATGGTGATGTAAATGGTAAACCATCTTTTTTTCAAAACAATCCATCCTAAGCATTAGTCAGCAGTTTTAACAGCAAAAAACCAAGTAAACGGGCCAAGTAACCGCTAGTGAGCCAATAGACAGAACGTAAAGTATAGCCCTTAATATGAAGCCATGTTCCAAAACAGTGACAGTATGCTTTTCGGCCATAAAAAATACTCATTACTGGTGTGCGGAGGGTGAAGCAACACCCCCCTTTTTCAAGCTCTCCATAAAATGTCATGAGTTTTACCCCGTCATAAAGTAATAGTCATGCAACAAGGCACCAAACAGCCTGCCATCCTGCAACCGAGATTAGTAGGCAAGAAAAACAATATATCTCCCAGTTAGTATCAGTTTCCAGGGCAGAAAAACAACAACCCTAGCCAACCCACTGATCAGACCACCGACCCATTAGGTGGATTTTTTTTTTAAAAAAATCAGTTATTAGCATTGACAGTAGTTTGTGAACCATCAGTAATCACTCGATGCAAAGCACCCCCATGTTTGGGATTAAACATTGCAGGAAGAAACAACCCATAGCTTCCTTCTAAATTTGTAAAAAAAATCATCATCCTCTTAGAGTAACAAACCCTCGCAGTATAAACATATAGCTATACAACAGGTAAAACAAATCATAAAATAACAGCGGTCGAACTGTGTTACTTGAGTTGAGAGCTCCATGCTTCGATGCATTGGAGATTCAGATACGCAGTCACTAACTTTATGCAAACAAACAGAGTACAACCAACGCTAATTGAGGGGCAGAGATGGACCCTCACCTTTTAAATAGAGAAGGGAGGGAGGTCGCCATAACTGCATATCGTGCAGTTACCCAAGCGCTAGGAGATCTCCAGCAGAGAAGGTGAGGCCGCCTGCGAGGTGCAATGAAGAGGCCAGCAAGAGTATTCACAGTCGGGTTTCACCCGAGGTTTATTCACTCAAGTACTGAGAAGGGCTATAACCTTTGGTAGTGCCCATAGGCGGTGGGTTTCACTAAAGTCCCAGGAGCCAAGTAAGCTCGGGAATACCCCCAAGTTAGGTGGTACAGTAGAAGTGTGTGTGTGTGTGCCATTATACCAAAAAATACCAACACCTTACCAAGCTTTTAGTACTTATGAAGGGCCAAGTCCCATAGTGGAGACTCAAACACTTTGAAGCTTTTAGTAGTTATGAAGGGCCAAGTCCCATAGTGGAGACTCAAACACTTTGAAGCTTTTTTTTTTAAAGAAGGAACAAATAAGTTAGGAATTTATTAACACTGTGTGTGTGTGTGTGTGTGTGTGTGTGTGTGTGTTGAGTGGATCTACCTGCGCAAGCTCACAGCGAGGCCCTGGTAGTTGTGTGTGTGTGTGTGTGTGTGTGTGTGTGTGTGTGTGTGTGTGTGTGTGTGTGTGTGTGTGTGTGTGTGTGTGTGTGTGTGTGTGTGTGTGTGTGTGTGTGTGTGTGTGTGTGTGTGTGTGTGTGTGTGTGTGTGTGTTGCCTACCAAATCGTAAGAGACGCATAGAGGTGGTGAGAAGAACACAAACCAGAAGGACTGTTAATTATGGACAACCATCAACAAGTCTTGCAGTGAAGTACTCAAAAGGGTTTGCCCATAGCCACGTTTGCAAGCAAAGCAAGGGCCAGCATAGAGGGCTTCCTAGCATTCATGAACAATTCTAGTAAATTGTGTACCACAGGCCATCGACCAAGTATAGAAAAACAATTTACATACAATTAAATACCTGCATATGTGGTGCTTGAAAGCTACAAGGGGAGCAGATCTCATACTGCTAGTGTGACCAAGCCATGCAGCTAATCCACAATCCGAGAGGGGCTTCCCTTACAGTGTAAGTGTGTGTGAGTGTGCGTCGTGTGCGTGTGTGTGTGTCAGATGTTTGAGAGAGCAACGAGAGTACTTAGCAGTAGCGTGAGCATAGAGCCAGGGCAATCAGAAAAAGGGGGTGGCTTAGAGGGGTTGCGATTAAGAAGATACTTCAAAGGGTTGAATCTACAAAGGAAGTTTCGTCCTTTAGAGAAAGCAAGAGCAAGAAAAGAGTTGAATCAATAGACAAAGTCCCAAGGTGAACTACGCAGTGCGCGAGCCAAAGACTGTAGGAGCCAAGACTTAAAGATCAGAAATAGCCTATAAGGGTTTTGTATGAATGGCTTTACTTTATTCAAGTATGGGCCTACTCATTATGCTAAGCTTAATGAAAGTGATCCAATAATAACTTGACAGCCAGTGCTAGTTAGGT
The DNA here is from genome assembly GCF_014529385.1 of Adiantum capillus-veneris. Lineage (NCBI taxonomy): Eukaryota > Viridiplantae > Streptophyta > Polypodiopsida > Polypodiales > Pteridaceae > Adiantum > Adiantum capillus-veneris. The sequence continues at coordinate 4,976,948 of NC_140950.1, read as the reverse complement.
AATCATATCATGAGCATATACTCCCATCTACTACTCCTATGTACATTCATGTGCCCACATAGGACAAAGTTACACCAGTTTAGAGTGAATATTGAATGCTACATATGATGTGCAATATCGGCCAAGAGGAGCCCGCAATTGTAATTGGTATATCTATCAGTATGGATTGTGTGAAGTAAAAGGCACCAAAGTGTTGATTCCAAAATTATGTCCTAGTCCATCCTACTACTATTAGCGTACATTCATGCAACCCATGGTTCATTGAACTCCCAGCACACAAAAGGTGTCAACCTCTCATGAGTCATCATCCATAAGCAAAACAAACAATTGTGTGTGTGTGTGTGTGTGTGTGTGTGTGTGTGTGTGTGTGTGTGTGTGTGTGTGTGTGTGTGTGTGTGTGTGTGTGTGTGTGTGTGTGTGTGTGTGTGTGTGTGGCCCTCCCCCATCCCAGAGGAGAGATCCACTTGGTGGAGGATAGGCCACCAAGTGGACCTATCCCCCACCAATTGCACTACATGCTTCTTGTAAAGATTCAATGTTTATACATCCCTCATATGTGCTGTGTTGAAAGGGGTTTGATATGAATTGTTGTCCAAAACACGGATCCTCCTAGGAGGATAATATGGTAACATGAAATATACATACCTGGACTGCCATGTTTCTTGCCGGTATATCAGCCTAATGTGTTCATCATATGTCATTATATTGTAATATATTATGATCCTGCAAAACAAAGATCAATTGCACGGCCACCCCCATCCATATGGTTAGAATATCTGATGATTATCATTCTAGTCAAACAGCCACAAGACAAAGATCGACTGCACACCAACCCCCATCCGTATGGTTAGAATATCCCATATCCTTACAAAATTCTTTTTATTAAAGTTCAAATAATTCGGAGTATCGAATTAGGAATAATTATACCACAGATCAAGCAATCCAATTCTTAGGGTACCAATACCCATATCCTAACAAAAACCATTTGATTGAAGTCGGGATAAATTGGAGTAGCAACATTATTATTTAATTCCAATTGTTAAGTATGGTACTATTCAGACAAAAGACTAGTAGGGAAACAGAGTGTGTGTGTTTAAGTATGAAAATCTCCTCACAATTGAACCATGGAAATTGTACTAAATAATATATCAAATAACAATATCTCATAAAACTCAATTAACATTCCATATACATCAATACGCATTCTGCATCTAATGGATAATATAGTCATTCAAATTATTTGATCTTTGATCATTACAAATTGATATCTTAATGTTGTATCTCTGTGTGTCCATCCTTTGGGATGAGCCTCCACTACATCTACACGGAGAAGGATCCAGCTGTTACCTGCATCCATACAAAACATTCATTTAGAAATGGCTATGTTTGTGCGTTTTGCAGGTGTCAACACTAGATCCAATTGTCATCCATGTTGCACCTATAGACCTAGTTTATAGCTTACCCTTAGGATTGACTATTAAGTTACTATTCTAAGTAAGATAACCTCTACATGTAGAGTCATGTGTATCCCAATATTCATTGAATTCCCTCAAAAAAACTAATAGTGTCTATTACCATGCATGATGCAAATACCTATGTATTTCTGGGTTAAAGATCAATGTAGACCACCTGGCAAAAATCGAACAGCATCTCCTTTGTAATTTGAGTAGTATTTCAAAAACTCAATTTATGCCATCTCCCAGTGAGATCCTCCACAGGAGGTTTACGGCTTCAGTAACTAAAATATATCTCATGTATCCAAACTAGCGGTATATCACATGTTTCTATCTCAAAAATTTGGTAGCATCCTCAAAACAGATTAGAGACTAATATACTTTGCAAGCAATTCTTTTTTGACATTCCATCATATCATATATGTTCAATCATGAATGAGAATCAATAGTCCTCTCGAACCCACCAGTACCAATAATTTCAGCTTATGTAATGTCAATCACCATGCAAGAATATGAATGAAACGTATGTATCGTAGAAGCAATTACTATCCCTTACCTTGGATAGTAACTTATCCTTTAAGATGTAAAGATAAGAGCATTCTCAAGTCTTTCTTTGATACATAGATCATCTTCTAAGTTACTGATGAAGTAGAAATATGTCAAAAATAATAATATGACAAATGAATTTTAAAAGGTATCAGCATGTCAGGTATATCAAAATGAGAAGTCTCCTAAAATATATTTTGCCGATAATCATCTACTCATATGATAGCTAGGCATATGTCCTAGTATCTAAATATATAAAGTTTATTTTTTACTTGGATTAGCAAAATTTTGATAGCACCTCCCATGTATTTTGAATAAAGTTTCAAAAAAAAACTCCAAAAGTTTATGCCATCTCACTCAGAGACCCTCACAGGAGGATTAAGGTCAAACTATATATCATCTGACTCAACGTGTACATTCCATGTTCAAAATCACCTTACCAAAATGCTTTAAAAATCTTAAAGCTCAAAATTTATGTTCCCTTGCTCAAAATTAAACCCATGAGTTCTTATCAAAATATGGCATCTCTCACAAGACCCTCAGCGGGAGGTTTAAGGCTTCCCAACCAGATGATACCCTATACACAACTGCAAATGTTATGAATTAAGATCATGTTCTTCATTACCAGTATTAATTCCAATATTCAGCCATGCATATATAGTTTAACCAAATAAACAACAATTGAACATATAGTTTTGAACTTAGAAGGACCAACACAAGCTGTTCTAAGTAGGTACAAGAGCATCTACCTGATAGATTTTTTGTTTTGAAAATCAAATTTTGTTATAGTAGATATCTTCAAAACCAAGTTTTGATGAGATCAGGTGCACTCTGTGCTTCCATCTGCTTCCAGATACGTTCCTACTTTGTTACTGAGCCGAGGAGACTTCTACTTGCATAATCATTTCATATATGGCTTTGTCTAAGTCAAGAGGTGTATGTTTACGTCGAGAAATATGAGCAATCCCCATAGGTTGTATTCTCTTTACTGATAATCATGAATGTGTAAGTGTGTTCTAAAAGCACTCTACAATCTTTGTGTGTGTGTGTGTGTGTGTGTGTGTGTTGAGTGGATCAACTTGCACAAGTTCACAACGAGGCCTGGCAATTGTGTGTGTGTGTGTGTGTGTGTGTGTGTGTGTGTGTGTGTGTGTGTGTAGCAGTTTTAATTATATATACCTAAATATATACACAAACGAACACTACAGTTCACATACCAATAATTGTAGGAAAATACAATGGATTTGTATAATAATTTATTTGCAGTTGAAATAGATTTTGTACAAGGCAGTGAAGATAACAAAGTAAAACATGGGAAGCAGTCATCCCAGATTCTGGAGTGATGTGGCTTCAAGGTAAGCGAACAGCCACCAGTCATCTACAACATAGAACTGAATGCTTTTATCAAAGAAGGTAGCCTCACCTACATCCATAGCCACAAGAAAACAATTCGTTAGCACGTGACTGTACACGGGTGATGTTGGGCATCCCAGTTGTTATCCATGTCACAATGAAAAAACACACAGTTCTTCTATATGTAATTTGTTTGTTTTTTTAAACTTTAAAACAAAGTCATAATAAGAATCCCCTTTGGCAAATCAATCCAGGAGAGTGATCTTCCCCTTAGAGCTAATATATGCTGAGTTAGTTCTAAAAAACCTACCCATAGTTTCAACAAAGCAAAACTATATATGGTTTTTTTTTTTAACTGACCTTCAACTTATCCATTTCGTATGTTGGGAAGTGTATAACATTAGGTGCAAATCTGAGTAAGCATTAGTCAACCAATTCTATACTCGCCATTAGATTTAAACAGAAAAAACCTTCTTGCGGAGATAAAGTAGCATCCGGTTTATGTTTGTAAAAAGTTCGGGCTTGAAATTTATCCCACTTACACCTCCTAAAAAGGACCTCTGTAGTATATTAGCGAATGCAAAACAAATACATTTTAGATCAACATAGTAATGAATAAGATTAGTAGAACAACCAAAGGAACAATTTTTGGTTTTAACAAATTATATTAATATCTGATTTAAAAATCCTTTAAGCCCTATTATCATATGAATCTCTTCCAATGTCAAAGTCGACATATTCTTCCCAAAAGACACTACTCTACATAGTCGCAAAATTTACTCATATCAGCCGATTACCACCAACAAATAACCAACCATAGCAGGTTTGTTCATTTTATAATGAAAAAACCAAAAAACGGACAGCTAAATAATTGTTTTTTTGGTTGCAATCTCACCTTGCCATTCTCCGAAGTCATGCTAACCAGGGAAGGTATTTTAAAAGGCTACAACTAGCCCAGCCAGTACAGATAGAACAATCAGAGACCAGCTCCCACTCTTTTTCGGAGTGCCCCCCAACCAATGCTTTAATCACCAAGTATGGTCCAATCTCCGTCATACCAATTGGGAAGGTCTACAAGCACGGGATAGGAAATCAGCCAAAACCAGGTGACAGAGACCATCATAAGCTAGTAAAAAAGGACAAGCACATATTAGAGAGTACGAAATATATCGTCGGTAAGTCATTATAGTCTACACATTATGTTGGAGACATAATTTCTATAATATTCCACACACCATCATGCAAGTATGGAGTCACTCCCCTATGCACTGATAAAGTAAGTGAAGGTAAGTTTTAAAACCATGTTTAGGATTTTTTTAGGGATGGTGACCCAACTCATTTAAAGGAAAGATGCATCAGAATTAAGACGTTACACACTTTGAGAGGTGATCCATCTGGCCATAAATATCAACAAGCAAAATAGCATTCTATTTTTTTCTTTCAATTGACATCCCATTCAGATGCTCATAAAAATTTCATCTAATTTTTCCTTATCTGGCTGCTACACATCGACCAAATGGTGAAATAGTTTCAACATTTTGGCATCTCTCAACATCATAAAAAAGTCCCTTAATTTCTTCAAGTAAACCAGCTGGGATCACATCCCCAGAATATAGAGTTTTTAAAATTTTTGTCCAATTAACAAATTATCAAATTTAAGCATATTATTTTTAGCCAAATCTTCCAGCATATCCTGTTTTAAAGCTTCAAGATAGCTGAAACAATACTTACCCAGTAGACTAGGAGATGAAGCAAACCAGTAGGCCAGGTCATAATATCAGGCTTCACAATATCCAAGCTCGTACACGCCAGAAAGAACAGAACCATGCCAACTCTTTTGTATGAGTAGTTCATTAAGTAGGATCTGAGCCAATCTCAGATCCTTGTAGGTCTTACTAAGATTGGCTCAGATCCAACTCTTTTGTATGAGTAGTTCATTAAGTAGGATCTGAGCCAATCTCAATAAGACCTACAAGGAAGGTATAATTCCCGCGAACAGTAACCTAGCCAAAGACATACACTGAGACATACCTTGGCTTAGTAAAAATGTCCTTTACGCATAAAATTGAGTAGAAAATTTACCTTTAATATTTCAGTCAAAGTCTACATAGTAAGCTGGAGAAATCATTTTAAATTTTTTATATATCATCATGCAAGTATCCACCCATACTCCCAAGTACAGATCTAAGAGAGTAGGTGTACAGGTCAAATTCGAATAGCCATTTTAGGACTTTATACAGTTGGTGACCCAACTCTTTAAGGCAAAATGTCCTATAAGTAACAAACCCGGCAAAAAACATGTCTGCAAAAGCTTTCAAGTTTTTAAGCATCTTATCAGAAACGCTACTTTATACGGATACGAAAAGCTTCAACAACCTCATCAAATTTTTATCCAACATGGTTGTACTGTAATCATCAACCAGAGACACCACACTTTACTCTCAAGTTCTGGCAGCAATTAGCCCCAGTCAACAGTACCCCAATTTCATCAAGTATACGAGTCGAATCCACTTCTCATGCTATAGATTTAATTGAAAAAATAGTGGCAAGTTAACCAGTGTTTAAAAATACTGCCAATCATCTATTTGAAGCACCATCTTCAATTTAGCAAAAGGCAGTCCAGATCACAATTTCTTTTTTTTTTAATTTAAGAAAACGGCAGATCTAGATAATCTGTAGACTTGATGAAGATGATTCCATCACAGCTTTCTCATTTTTTTCGGCAAGATGAAGTCACCACAACAAAGCAAAATTGAACACACAGCAGAAATCACACAACACAATGCTAAGTGAGCATAGGTACTCACCTTATGAGGTATTTATAGGTGATGATGCTGTCATTCCTTAGCAGAAGGGCCACGAAATCTGCAAGGTACACGCGCCATCGAGGCCGGACTTCAAGACCCCCTTTCCCGGGATTATACTCAGCAAGAGATCCGGAAGCTAGAAGCCAGCAAAGAGATCAAAATGCTCCAATACTAGCATGCTAAAGCTCTCCTACTTAGCAGAAGAGAGAAAGCGTGCGACAGGCACTAACAGAGAGAGCAATGCAGAGGAGTACACATACGCAACCTAATAGAAGTATTAGGGTGAATAAAAGATCTTTTTTTGCTTATGTAAAAAGAAGATATTAAAAAATATCAAAGAAATTAAAAAACACATATTATGAGCCACATGTGCTTAATTAAAAGTGGCAGTAGAGAGCCAGGTTATTTTGCCTTCTTTTGAAAGATCGATACTCGGTCCACATACGAAAAATTGCTCCCAACACTGGGTGGATACAAACAGTCAGTAAACCATAAAACTGATATCTCACATGAGCCTATGGTCCAAAAACAATCCATTAGGACAAATTTTGAGAGTAGACATATGCCAATCCCTACTAGGTGAGGTAAACAAAGTAAATTAGTTTCGGCTTTTTTACCACATAACCATTGGGTTCAGTTATCAATATAGGTCTATAAAAGACGGGCATATTTTTATCAAACCAGTGCACAGTAATTGTCTTGAGTAGCTATCGGAGAGTTTACAGCAAACATCTAACTTTGTCCTCAGGTGTGTCCTACATATTTATTTGCAATGACTCATAATGGAGATCGGGTTTTAGCTATACCTATTGCACATCTTGAGCAGTCAAGTGAGTCTACTAAGCAAACCACATTACTCCATTACGAACGTCATTTATTTCCGCAATTAGGAACATCTGTTACTCAGACGAAGTGGTGGACATATCAGGACAGAGTGACGCGGGTGACTCTTTGAGGTCGAGATCATTTTAGGAATAATATTCGTCTGGCGATGGTAACTGAATCAATGGGAATAGGGACACAATACTATTATGTAGAACATTCAATGAAGCGAGGTTTTTCAGAATGATTATATCTGCTAGCGCAGTTTCTTCCACCACAAAAGATTTTTTTGTATCGCAGCTATGGACAGCCACTCATTAGAGAATATTTTAACAGCACGCCACGCACCATGGAGTATGGTGTAATCTTATCTACCCATATCTTACCTTTGGTTGAGCGTCCAAACACCTGTTATTACTATGACAGCTGTTTGTGCGATCATGTAATGGATGGTTTACTAGAGATGTAAAGGTGAATACCGGGCGGGAGCTCTATTAAGGGTTTAATCCCTTTGTAAACTACTTCTTCTTTTGAAGTACTAAAGCCATTGAGTGGCTGCTTTCCCGTGGACGTAGCCCACATTGGGTGAACCACGTATATCGTGTGTACTCTCTCTCTCTCTCTACTCTATAATCTCTTGTGTGTGAAATCTATCTCTCTCCATTAAGTAATCTACTCAAAAATCTATTTAGCTACGTCTTATTTCCTAACAGTATCAATACAAAGCCATACTTGCCCATAAGACTGATCTTTTTCCAGAGAAAATCTTTGAGTGTTGAGGTAAGTAGAATGTGAGCTTCCGCCTCCAGTTGGAGTTTTAAGGCCAAGTCGGCCAGACATTCAAGTAGAGCCCATAAGGCAAGCTGAGGATTTGGTGGAAAAGGAGGATTATGATTCAAGCCTTTACTCAAGAGGTTCCTTACAGGAGTATCAGATATGATTTCAACATTAGTAGTACAAACATGTGAGCCAAAGTTAGCGAAAGTCTTATAAAACTTTGGCAATAGGTGACAAGAGCAGATAGGAACCTTTTCATTACGGAGGAAATCATTCAAATAAAATAGATTCTTGATAGGTGACAAGTATTTCCATCCAAACATCACATCATTTAGTAAGAGAGTTGATCCAAAAACATGTCTAAAACATTCTGAAAGATAGCTTGGGGAGTAAAGAAATCCAAAATCTTGCAAGCAATGTGAAAATACTCTATTACGAGCTTCTTCCTTCGGAGGTAGGTAAAGTCTGCCACCACAGGCGTTCCTCTGTACCTACACATTACATATCCAAAAGATTTCTGATTGGTAGGTTTCTTCCCCGGAATCTAACATAACTTCTACCCCTCCCTCTCCCAAAAATAGAATCACTCGAGGAGGGAGTCAAGAACGAGGTGTAAGAAGCAGACGGAGAGACAAGAGTGTTAGGGCGTTTGGAGACTTGAGTTTCATCATCATCAATATTAGGCTTGATTTGCCCCACCATACTTTTGATTCCTTTATAACTCCCATACGTGATTAGCAGTGTGCCACACTCATCTGACCCAAGCTCATGGAGGGTGTCACACATAATTGATCTGTATTGAATAAAGGCGATATGAGCTAGGACCAGCTCCTTAGCGGGAAGCTTCACTAAGTGAACAAAGGTCCTTCTGAAACTGTTTTAGTGCTTCCAAAGCAGCAGCATCTCTACAAAATAGGCTGTTAGGTGGAGGGATTATAGGAGTAGAGGGAGCCGTAATAAAGATGGGACTAAGCCTGCAAAATTTTTTGAGGAGATCGGATAGTTCAAAGCCTTTAGACAAGAAGGAAGCTAAGTCCTGCATATGGGCTTTGGAAATACCAGCCAGATTAGAGGTAAATTCCAGCAATAGGTTGATACCATCATATTTATTCTTAACAAGGAGAGCAAGAACCTTCATCCATTGGTCAAAAGAAATAAGTTGGACAAGAGGTAGACTAGAATCCTTCGAGGCATCACAAATTAGGGTTGAAGCCTCACTATCTTGTATACACTTCAACACAAGTAACAAAGCAAAGGAAAGGGGTTCCATAGGAAGAGTGAGCCCTTGGGATAGGGAAACAATCTGCATAGATTTCAGGAACATTAGTTAGATTACATCGTTTCGGAAGAGTTGAGTAGACCTGAAAATCTTATACAGATTGTAACTTCTTTTTGAATTTTACAGCCCTGTGCAAATAAGGCCGAATCCTAAGAGAGATATAAGGAAAGATGCTTTCTATTTCTTTAGCAAGTCGTAATTTTTCCAAAATCAGAGCTCTTTTCTCGGGGTCAGAACAGACCTTTATTCTTGCAGTGAGCTTTCTAGTAACCTGGTAGACAGACGTAATAAACTAGTGAAATGATAAGTAAAAAAAGAGGGGAATTTTCTAGAAAGTGAGAATATAGAGTGGAATGGTCGTGCTAGCAACCTTTCACCAATCAAGACAAAGGGAACCACAGAGACTGTGTGATAGTACCCCTACCTATTAGCATATAATAAAATACATAGTAATAGGCGTTTAGAACTAGAACTAAGGTCTGAGAGAGAAAAACATATATGTCAATCCCTCTTATGCGTTTATTGTGTGTGTAGCAGTTCTAATTATATATACCTAAATACGCAAACGAACACTACAGTTCACAGACCAATAATTCTAGGAAAATACAATGGATTTGTACAATAATTTATTTGCAGTTGAAAATAAATTTTAAACAAGGCAATGAAGATAACAAAGTAAAACATGGGAAGCAGTCATCCCAGATTCTAGAGTGATGTTGCTTCAAGGTAAGCGAACAGCCACCAGTCATCTACAACATAGAATTGAATGCTTTTATCAAAGAAGGTAGCCTCACCTACATCCATAGCCACAAGAAAACAATTCGTTAGCATCCCAGTTGTTATCCATGTCACAATGAAAAAACACACAGTTCTTCTATATGTAATTTGTTTGTTTTTTTTAACTTTAAAACAAAGTCACAATAACAATCCCCTTTGGAAAATCAATCCAGGAGAGTGAGCTTCCCCTTAGAGCTAATATACGTTGATTAGTTCTACAAAACCTACCCATAGTTTCAAAAAAACAAAACTATATATGGTTTTTTGTTTTTTTAACTGACATTCAACTTATCCATTTCGTATGTTGGGAAGTGTATAACATTAGGTGCAAATCTGAGTAAGCATTAGTCAACTAATTCTATACTCGCCATTAGATTTAAACGGAAAAAACCTTCTTGCGGAGATAAAGTAGCATCCGGTTTTTGTTTGTAAAAAGTTCGGGCTTAAAATTTATCCCACTTACACCTCCTAAAAAGGACCTCTATAGTATATTATCGAATGCAAAACAAATACATTTTAGATCAGCATAGTAATGAATAAGATTAGTAGAACAACCAGAGGAACAATTTTTGGTTTTAACAGATTATATTAATATCAGATTTAAAAATCCTTTAAGCCTTATTATCATATGAATCCCTTCCAATGTTAAAGTCAACATATTCTTCCCAAAAGACAGTACAACACATAGTCACAAAATTTACTCATTTTAGTTGATTACCACCAACAAATAACCAACCATAGCAAGTTTGTTCGTTTTATAATGAAAAAATCAGAAAACGGACATATAAATATATATTTTTTTTGTTGCAATCTCGCCTTTCCATTCTCCGAAGTCATGCTAACCAGGGAAGGTCTTTTAAAAGGCTACAACTAGCCCAGCCAATACAGATAGAACAATCAAAGACCAGCACCCACTCTTTCCCGGAGTGCCCCCCAACCAATGCTTTAATCACCAAGTATGGTCCAATCTCCGTCATACCAATTGGGAAGGTCTACAAGCACGGGATATACAATCAGACAAAACCAGGTGACAGAGACCATCATAAGCTAAGTAAAAAGGACCAGCACATATTAGAGAGCACGAAATATATCGTCGGTAAGTCATTATAGTCTACACATTATGTTGGAGACATAATTTCTATAATATTCCACACACCATCATGCAAGTATGGAGTCACTCCCCTATGCACTGATAAAGTAAGTGAAGGTAAGTTTTAAAACCATGTTTAGGATTTTTTTAGGGATGGTGACCCGACTCATTTAAAGGCAAGATGCATCAGAATTAACATGTTACACACTTTGAGAGGTGATCCATCTGGCCATAAATATCAGCAGGCAAAATAGCATTCTATTGTTTTCTTTCAATCGACATCCCATTCAGATACTCATAAAAATTTCATCTAAGTTTTCCTTATCTGGCTATTACACATCAACCAAATGGTGCAGTAGTTTTGATATTTTGGCATCTCTCAACATCATAAAAAAGTCCCTTAATTTCTTCAAGTAAACCAGCTGGGATCACATCCCCAGAACTATAGAGTTTTTTAAAAATTTTGTCCAATTAAAAAATTATCAAATTTAAGCATATTCTTTTTAGCCAAATCTTCCAGCATATCCTGTTTTAAAGCTTCAAGATAGCTGAAACAATAGTTACCTAGTAGACTAGGAGATCAAGCAAACCAGTAGGCCAGGTCATAATATCAGGCTTCACAATATCCAAGCTCGTACGCGCCAGAAAGAACAAAACCATGCCAACTCTTTTGTATGAGTAGTTCATTAAGTAAGATCTGAGCCAATCTCAGTAAGACCTACAAGGAAGGTCTAATTTCCGCGAACAGTAACCCAACCATAGACATACACCGAGACATACCTTGGCTTAGTAAAAATGTCCTTTACGCATAAAATTGAGTAGAAAATTTACCTTTAATATTTCAGTCAAAGTCTACATAGTAAGCTGGAGAAATCATTTTAAATTTTTTATATACCATCATGCAGGTATGCACCCATACTCCCAAGTACAGATCTAAGAGAGTAGGTACAAGTCAAATTCGAAATAGCCATGTTTAGGACTTCCTACAGTTGGTGACCCAACTCTTTGAGGCAAAATGCATTTAGCATCCTAAGTTACATCCTGTAAGTAACAAACCCGGCAAAAAACATGTCTGCAAAAGCTTTCAAGTTTTTAAGCATCTTATCAGAAACGCTACTTTATACGCATACGAACAGCTTCAACAACCTCATCAAATTTTTATCCAACATGGTTGTACCGTAATCATCAACCAAAGACACGACACTTTAGTCTCGAGTTCTGGCAACAATTAGCCCCAGTCACACGGTACCCCAATTTCATCAAGTATACCAGTCGAATCCACTTCTCATGCTATAGATTTAATTGAAAAAGCAGTCAAGTTAACCAGTGTTTAAAAATACTGCCAATCATCTATTTGAAGCACCATCTTCAATTTAGCAAAAGGAAGTCCATACCACAATTTCTTTTTTTTTTCATTAAGAAAACACCAGATCTAGATAACCTATAGACTTGATGAAATGATTCCATCACAGCTTTCTCAGTTTTTTTCGGCAAGATGAAGTCACCACAGCAAAGCAGAATTGAACGCACAATAAAAGTCACAGAACACAATGCTAAGTGAGCATAGGTACTCACCTTATGAGGTATTTATAGGTGATGATGTTGTCATTCCTTAGCAGAAGGGCCCCGAAATCTGCAAGGTACCCCCGCCATCGAGGCCGGCCTTCAAGACCCCCTTTCCCGGGATTATACTCAGCAAGAGATCTGGAAGCTAAAAGCCAGGGCAAATATCAAAATGCTCTAGCACTAGCATGCTAAAGCTCTCCTACTTAGCAGCAGAAAGAAAGTGTCCGACAGGCACTAACAGAGAGAGCAATGCAGAGGAGTACACATACGCAACCTAATAGAAGTATTAGGGTGAATAAAAGATCTTTTTTTGCTTATGTAAAAAGAAGATATTAAAAAATATCAAAGAAATTAAAAAACACATATTATGAGCCACATGTGCTTAATTAAAAGGGGCAGTAGACAGCCAGGTTATTTTGCCTTCTTTCGAAAGATCGATACTTGGTCCACATACGAACAATTGCTCCCAACACTGGGTGGATACAAACAGTCAGTAAACCATAAAACTGATATCTCACATGAGCCTATGGTCAAAAAACAATCCATCGGGACAAATTTCGAGAGTAGACATATGCCAATCCCTACTAGGTGAGGTAAACAAAGTAAATTAGTTTCGGCTTTTTTACCACATAACCATTGGGTTTAGTTATCAATATAGGTCTATAAAAGACGGGCATATTTTTATCAAACCAGTGCACAGTAACTGTCTTGAGTAGCCATCAGAGAGTTTACAGCAAACATCTAACTTTGTCATCAGGTGTGTCCTACATATTTATTTGCAATGACTCATAATGGAGATCGGGTTTTAGCTATATCTATTGCACATCTTCGGCAGTCAAGTGAGTCTACTAAGCGAACCACACTACTCCGTTACGAACGTCATTTATTTCTGCAATTAGGAACATCTGTTACTCAGACGAAGTAGTGGACATATCAGGACAGAGTGACGCGGGTGACTCTTTGGGGTCGAGAGCATTTTAGGAATAATATTCGTCTGGCGATGGTAACTGAAGCAATGGGCATAGGGCCACAATACTATTATATAGAACATTCAATGAAGCGAGGTTTTTCAGAACTATTATATCTGCTAGCGCAGTTTCTTCCACCACAAAAGATTTTTTTGTATCGTAGCTATGGGCAGCCACTCAGAGGATATTTTAACAGCACGCCACGCAACATGGAGTATGGTGTAATCTTAGCTAATTGTATCTTACCTTTGGCAGAGCGTCCAAACACCTCTTATTACTGTGACAGTTGTAGTTGTTTGTACGATCATGTAATGGATGGTTTACTAGAGATGTAAAGGTGAAGACCGGGAGGGGTTTTTTTTGAATAAAAACCCGTGTTTTTTCCATCTAATTAAAGTGGTGAAGCATGAATGATGACTCATGTAATTGTGTGTGTGTGTGTGTGTGTGTGTGTGTGTGTGTGTGTTGAGTGGATCTACTTGCACAAGCTCACAACGAGCTCTGGCAGTTGTGTGTGTGTGTGTGTGTGTGTGTGTGTGTGTGTGTGTGTGTGTGTGTGTGTGTGTGTGTGTGTGTGTGTGTGTGTGTGTGTGTGTGTGTGTGTGTGTTGAGTGGATCTACTTGCGCAAGCTCACAACGAGCTCTGGCAGTTGTGTGTGTGTGTGTGTGTGTGTGTGTGTGTGTGTGTGTGTGTGTGTGTGTGTGTGTGTGTGTGTGTGTGTGTGTGTGTGTGTGTGTGTGTGTGTGTGTGTGTGTGAGAGAGAGAGAGAGAGTGTGTGTGGGTGTTGCCTACCAAATCGTGAGAGATGCATAGAGGTGGTGAGAAGAACATGAACCAGAAGGACTGCCAATTATGGACAACCATCATCAAGGCTTGCAGTGAAGTACTCGAAAGGGTTTGCCCATAGCCACATTTGCAAGCAAACTAGTGCCAGCATAGAGGGCTTCCTAGCATTCATGAACAATTTCAGTAAACTATGTAGCACAGGCCATCGACCAAGATATAGTAGTGGTGCATCGACCAAGTATAGGAAAACAGTTTACATACAATTAAATACCTGCATATGTGGTGGTTGAAAACTACAAGGGGAGCAGATCTCATACTGCTAGTGCATCACCAAGCCAAGCAGCTAATCCACAATCCGAGAGGGGCCTCCCTTGCAGTGTAAGTGTGTGTGAGTGTGAGTGTGTGTGTGTGTGTGTGTGTGTGTGTGTGTGTGTGTGTGTGTGTGTGTGTGTGTGTGTGTGTGTGTGTGTGTGTGTGTGTGTGTGTGTGTGTGTGTGTGTGTGTGTGTGTGTGTGTGTGTGTGTGTGTGTGTGTGTGTGTGTTAGATGTTTGAGAGAGCAAGGAGAGTACTCGGCAATAGCGTGAGCATAGAGCCATGGCAATCAAAAAAAAGGGGTGGCTTAGAGGGGCTGGGAGCAAGAAGATACTTCAAAGGGTTGCATCTATAAAGGAAGTTTCGGCCTTGAGAAAAAGCAAGAGCAAGGAAAGAGTTGAATCAATAGACAAAGACCCAAGGTGAACTACACAGTGTGCGAGCCAAAGACTGTAGGATCCAAGACTCAAAGATCAAAAATAGCCTATAAGGGTTTGGTATCAATGGCTTTACTTTATTCAAGTATGGGCCTACTCATTATGCTAAGCTTTATTCAAGTGATCCAATAATAACTTGACAGTCACTGCTAGTTAGGTAATCATACCATGAGCATATACTCCCATCTACTACTCCTATGTACATTCATGTGCCCACATAGGACAAAGTTACACCAGTTTAGAGTAAATATTGAATGCTACACATGATGTGCAATATCGGCCAGAGGAGAAATCCCGAGATTGCAATCGGTATATCTATTAATATGGGTTGTGTGAAGTAAAAGGCACCAGATTGTTGATTCCAAAATTATGTCCTAGTCCATCTACTACCATTATGGTACGTTCATGCAACCGATAGGTCATTGAACTCCCAGCACACAAAAGGTTGTCAACCTCTCATGAGTCATCAGCCATAAGCAAAATAAACAACTCTGTGTGTGTGTGTGTGTGTGTGTGTGTGTGTGTGTGTGTGTGTGTGTGTGTGTGTGTGTGTGTGTGTGTGTGTGTGTGTGTGTGTGTGTGTGTGCGTGCACGCGTGTGCGTGCACGCGTGTGCGTGCGCGTGCATGTGTGCGTGTGCGTGCGTGTGTGCATGCCCACACGCAAGCTTGTGTGTATGAGGAGACATCCATCCATAAATGTTTGTGTGTTCTTATGTATGCATCTTCCGAGTGTCTTTCAGGGCTTATGATCTGGGATTAATAGAGAGAGAAAGTCTATCAATTTTGACCTTCAATAGTGTTTTGAGCATGTGTGTGTGTGTGTGTGTGTGTGTGTGTGTGTGTGTGTGTGTGTGTGTGTGTGTGTGCATGTGTGTGCATGCACGCACAAGATTGAACAAAATCCAGTGCTACTTGATTACAGTAGCCTTGTGTCCGCTTGTGGAGCTTTCCCCCAAGTTCTTGTTGGCTTATGCATTTGCTATGGTCTGTTGAAGGGCCCCGTCATGTGATGTTGTGTTGCTCATTACGTTTGTGCGCATACAGGATTACAAACATGTCATGGCTCTTGAGTGTGTGTGAGAGTGCTTGTGCCAACACTGTGTATATAACGAGTTTCAACACTCAATTGAGCTAGTCCACTCATGTGCATAGCATTAAGTTTAGGCACGATGTCTTATCTACATATGGTTTATTTTTAGATGCACTTTATTCCATCAATCAATTTAGTTGCATACAACTCTTGTATTGCAAACTCCATCTATGCGACTCTCCTTTAAATTCACATTATTTTTAGTTTGTGCAATAATCAATATAGAGAGAGATAAATTTGTTACTTAACTTCGTTTATAATGCCTACTTCCAAGTACGTTAATGAAGAATATGCTTTTTTCATAAAAGAATCTTTTCTATATGGTTGAAAACTTTGCCAAATATAGGTTAAAAGCCTTACCGGGCATAGATTAAAAAACCTTCTAGACAAGAACTCTGCCAGATGTAGGTTAAAAAACCTTGCCAGACATAAGGCTATCAGTTCTCTTTATAAAGGGCTTGAGGAATGAGACTCTCAAGAAGGACTTGCAATTGAAAGCATGCACAACATTAGCTTTATATCTAGTTGACAATTCCAAGGCCTACAAAGAGGTGACGGACAATAAAAACAATGCGACTAGTAGTGCCTCTTCTCCAAAGAGTGTATCTGCAACAAAGCAAGATGTTCTAACTCCTACGCGTTGTCAATTTCTAGAAAATTTTACTAAACTATGAGAAGATGAATCAATTTGGGTAGAGCCAATGTGTGGCTTTTATTGGAAAACACCAAAGGTTGTTTGAGAATATATTGAGAGCCGCATTGCTACTGTTATTGTTATATCCTTTAATCCTCATCGAGAGTTTTTGCGTGAGTATTTTCGAGAAAATACTTTCAACAATGTGCATGTATGCATCAATGTGAGTTGTATGTGTGATTAATGTTAGTGACATAGTGTGTGTGTGTGTGTGTGTGTGTGTAGCTGTTTTAAATTTAATAAATACACACCAAGGAACAAGACGTTCAAAAGATGACTGGCTAAAGATGTTTAGGCAAAGATTTGGATAGAAACAACTCAGTCTTAAATTCATAATTGTACAAGGTATCATTCCAAATGAGTTTATACAAAGGTATCAGAACTATCCCAATTGAATCATCAAGTGTTACCAAAGTCGGACTGCAGCAAGCTAAACCTTTTTAAGCAAGATAGAATTCTCACCTACATTCATATAGTCAAGACAAAAGATATGTTAGATTTGGCTACGTATGGCAGGCTTCAAAGAATTTATCAGTTCTTATCCATGTCAAACTTAAAAATTATTAGACTAGCTATTGTCCTATTTATTAAAATCTCAAGGATTTTTTAACATCATATTCCTACTAGAGTCACTCTATATGTTTTAACTTCTTTTTTATCATAACCATTTACTGTAAAAGAAAATGTCGACTAATCCATATCATTCTATGTACTTCTTTATCTTAAAATAGTATGGAAAAAACTTGCATGCAATGCTAAGTTATGTAACTTCATCTTAAAATATGCTCCGAGGTCGAGCCCTTCAAAGCCAGAATCAACTAGAATTATCACTCGACCAAAATTTAGGCCAGATATCAAGAACTAGAAGTCACTGAATCTTACAATAGTCTGCAACAGGTTATGCACATTCATCAACACTACACCGTATTCCATAAAGAATTCCCTTTGAAATTAGTTGAATTATCAACCCAAAGAAGTACCAGCCAGAGCTAGAGAAGTATCAGCCAGAGCCAGCCAGAAAGCAGGCCACCTCAAACCATTCCCAGAAATAGCCAGTCTATGAGAGTAGAGTCTATTCCAAAAAAATGATTAGTCACATCCAGAGACCAAGATTCAAATACTTAGCAACAGGTATGCACACTCATCATCATTACACCAGATACCATAAAGGATCTCTTTTTGAATAATAGTTGAACTATCAGCCCAGAGAAGTAATAGCCAGGGTCAGAGAAGTATTTAGCCACAGCTAGAGCCATAGCTAACCATTAATCAGGCCACCTCATACCATTCCTAGATATAGCCATTGTATGAGAGTAGGATCAAGTCGAGAGAAATGACTAGCCATATCCAGAGACTAGGCTTTTCTAAAAACCACAAAAATGTGTTGTAGACCATATCTCCTAACTAGACATCTGCTATTGAAGCACAGATATCCAATCATAGTTAGTAAGTCAAGGCCACCAGGCTTCCCCATCTTACAAAACCATACCCATCTCAAGTAGCATGTTATGCAAAAAACCAATTTTCCATAAGTTTTCATGATAGGTAACTACTACAGAGATTGCATAGAATAATTTCTCAAGTAAAGTGAGCATAATTGGAGACCAGCAAAACCAGTTATTCGCATTTTCTAGTCAAAAGACCAGCAGAATTTTAGAAAAAATGTGCTTCTTGTTTTGTGTCCAAGATTAGATTAGTTAACAAATTTCCTTTAAAAGGCCTCTAACACAAAATAGGGCCAGATTTTATGCCAATTTTCGATAGAGCATCAAACTTAGAATATGTATGTATCTATAAGTTTACATATACTTTATGTATACCCCTAAGAGCTGGTTGTAGTAAAAAAAGAACTAAGCCAGATATCCAAGACTCAAAAAGGCAACAAGTAATCAGCAACAGGTTGTAGGTAAATCAAAGCTAACAACCATCTCCACCTCAATAGAGAGATTAAGCCAAATATCAATAGATAATCATGGTATTATCTGCAAAATGTATGTATCATAATCAGATTAGAACCTGCAATTTCCAAACTCAAATTTCAGTAGTAAATCACTTTCCCTATGGTTTTGTACAACAAAACTTGTAAGCCAAAGTCATTTCTCAAAAAAGTCCCCATGTAACTCTTTGAAGGAATATGAACCATCACATAACATTCCAGAATACAAACCAGTGTTCAACATTTAACCCACCTCAATAGAAATATTAAGCCAGATAACAATTCTGGTATTATTTGTATGTATTATGATCATATAGAACTTGCAAATTTATCATTTGAGTGAGTTACTCCCTTATCCTCCTACATCAAAACATTAACCATTCAATATCAACCATCATTTATACATCATAAGCACAAGGTCCTGTCAAACCTAGATTAGTGGTAAAAAGCCAATGTGGTAAAAATGCACATTACACACTAAATATCGTGAATTTTTAAAAACCTTTGAAGTGGAATCCATCCTAATAATCATCACAGCAGCAGCGGATATGGATTACTGCAGAGCCAAGCATCAACCTTACTTGCACATTCTTCTCTACACCAAGTCTAAGTGAGGGAGGAAAAGAAATCCCTCACCTTTATATAGGGGTAGTCGTTTGGTAAGAAGCAGCTCAAAGTATGTTGGCTACAGTCTGAAACGCGAGACAAGGGAAAACCCCAAAAGTCTTCAGTTATGGAGGTGCCGCAGCCGCCTAGCACAGGTCCTTCCCTATAGGAGGGTAGGATTCTTTTACTGCTTACAATCATACCAAGCAATGGATGGCCCAAAGTCATGCCAAGCCACCCATCATCAGATGGAGATGTGTTTCATCCTAGCACAGGTCCTTCTCTATAGGAGGGTAGGATGCTTTTACTGCTTAGAATCATACCAAGTAGTGGATGGCCCAAAGTTGTGCCAAGCCACCCATCATCAGATCGAGATGTGTTTCATCGTGAAGCACTATGAGTGAAAGGGGAAGAGTCTTGTCCCAACAGAGTATACTAACCAAGTATTGCAGAGTGTAACCGAGAAAGAAACCTAGCCTTTATGGGTTTAAAAAAAATTTAAGGGCTTGCTCCCACTGAGCCTATGTTCAACACACTAAACCATGCAAACCAAGATAGCAATGTAAGTAAGGCTAAATCCACAAGGGATTGCTCTCACTCATTTAGGCTTTTAGTGGTACTCATTCAGCCATGCTAATCAAGATAGCATAGTAGGCCAGCAACAAGGAATTCAACTATCAATTCAGAGATTTCATACTCAAGGTGGAGAACCTTATGCTAAGAGTAGGCTACTTGTAATCAAGCAGCAAAGGCTTCGTCAAACTGCCAGAAGTGTGTTGGGTACAGTATTAGCAACATACATAGTTAGGGTATTAATACCAATAGGTAGAGCTAGTGTAACTAGAAATAGCTATCCTGGTCAAATGCAGTAACCAAGTGTGTGTGTGTGTGTGTGTGTGTGTGTGTGTGTGTGTGTGTGTGTGTGTGTGTGTGTGTGTGTGAGTGAGAGAGAGAGAGAGAGAGAGAGAGAGAGAACCCCTATTTTACTAATAGCAGTGGATGTTTGGTTGTACCATGATTTTACACAAGGGTTCTTATAAAGGGTATCTTAATTATCAAGTTGATTGGTGAGATAATAGATTTGAATCAACCAAGTCCATGCTATCAATTGTCTAAGGATGTTTGGCCATTGGGCTTTACTCACTAGCATATTTTTTGTTAAAAATGTCTTTGGGTGACGTAAGACATAGTTGGAAAATGCAAACGCTATATTTGTGCAGTTTTGGGGTGTCGTTCGAAGCCCCATTGCTACTTGGAGTTTCTATTGAGGTGGATTCCAACAAGGACTAAAACCGAAGACAATTTTTACCAATATGTAAAGAGCTCGATTCCCCATTTTTTAGATTGGCCAAGTTTCACTAGTACATAGCTTATTAGTTAGTGCAACGTATAAAGCGACAGTAAGAGATGCCTAGAAATAGTGTGATAGTTGTTTGATGAAACCATCTATTGGCTATTGCCTTGCAACTCTTTTGCAAGGTTTTCAAGCGCCAAGAGGAGACTTGCTTCCTATTGTCACTTATGAGCTCCAAGGAGTCAAGAAATAAGGAACTAAGACCATCAGCCTTTGCCATTTTAATGCTAATGTTTTTTACGCTAAGTATGTATAGGTTGAGGATGTTTTTTACGCTAAGGCGATGTTGAGGATGCCATTTTAATGTTAATGTTTTTTACGCTAAGTATGTAGGCCATGTTGAGGATGTTGAGGTCTTGCTGCAAGGATTGCTGCTATTAGAGTTGTTTTGCCTACTGCAGAACAAGCTCGTTAGGATGTTAAGGATGAGAAGGATCATGCGTTGATTGCGTTATCTGTGAAGCGCACCATTGTTCCTCACATCCGTTCAACAAAATCTGCAAAACGGGCTTGGGATATTCCAGCAGGTCTTTATGCAAGCCGCAATGAGGCTAAAATTGCTTTGTTGCGTAAAGACCTGGAGTCGAAGATTATGCATGAGGAAGATGATATGGACACTTTCCTTGCTAGTGTCAAGGATATCAATGAGCAACATATTTTTGCAGGTGAAGTTATTTCAGACAATTTCCTTGTGCAGACTGTTCTTGATGCCTTACCAGATTCATACCAGACTTTTGCTAGTACTTGGAGACTTATGACCCAAGGAAATCCAGAAGTTGTCAAGTTTGATGCATTATGCACATTGTTATTGCAAGAGTCACTTTCCAAAAAAAACAGGACTAGACAGCATGCAGTTGAACAGGCTTTTATTGCTTCTGAAAGAAAGGGTGGTAACAGCAATGCAGTCACTTCTTATGGTTCTGCTACGAGTGGCAAAAATTATGTTCCTAACACTTCTCCTGGCAGCAATTCGTCTAGAAATTCTAGTGATAAGGGCAAAAAGAAGATGTGTTGCCATTATTGTAAAGCCAATGATCACTTGATCAAGTCGAGTCCTAAGTTGAAGGCCAAAGAGGCTAAGAAGAAAGAGGGTGGTTCCACTGCAAATACTGGTTCCACTACAAATGCAGCCATTGTTGAGTCTTCTATGAAAGGAGACTGTGTTGTTGATGTTGATGCAGAATGGGCTTTTAGCGCAAAGTGCACTTACAATCCTGCTGTCCATGATGCATGCTTGTTTGCTGCAGATTCACATGTGTGGTATTTTGACAGTGGTGCTACAAAGCACATTACCTCACATCGTGAATTGTTTACCTCTCTCGAGTTTGTCCCTCATGGGAATTCAGTCACTTGTGCCAACAATGCCTCTTATCCAGTTCAGGGAGTTGGAAAGATTGTGCTCACTGTTGCTAATGGCGGTTCCTTCACATTTGTTGATGCACTTTATGTACATGGGATCAAGAAGAATCTCTTGTCTGTATCCGCACTTGCTAGACTTGGACTTGTAGTCAAATTTGTGGATGAAAAATTTACAGTTCATGATCTCATTTTTGGTGATGAAATTGTTGCATCTGGGCTTTTGTCCCGTGGGCTGTATAAGCTCCCTTTGTATGACAAGTGTGGACAAAATTTTGCAAATGTTGTTGCAGATTCAAGGGCTATTTCAGATGCAAAACTTTGGCATGCACGTTTTGGTCATCTGAATTTTGCCAGTTTGTTGCGTTTGCAAAAATCTGATATGGTTGCTTCTTTGCCGCCTCTTGAAGCACCTGTCAAACATGTTTGTGAAGGCTGTATTTTGGGTAAGATGCAGCATTCTAAATTTTCAAAGGATGGTTCAGTTCGGGCCACATGCAGGTTGCAGCTTGTGCATAGTGATGTTTGTGGGCCCATGCAAACTCCATCCTTGGGCAATTACCTCTACTTCGTGACTTTCATTGATGATTACTCCAGGCATGCATGGGTATTTCTGCTTAAAGCGAAGTCCGCAGTTTTTATGTGCTTCAAACAATTTCTAGCTATGGCTGAAAATGTCTCGAAATGTACTATGGGCACCCTCCGTTCCGATCGAGGGGGGGAGTATATGTCTCATGAATTTAATGCATTTATGGCTAGTCGTGGGATAAAACACCAATGTATAGTGCCTTATACACCTCAGCAAAATGGTGTTGCTGAGAGGAAAAACAGGTCACTAATGGAAATGGCACGATGTATGGTCAAAATTCAAGCTTTGCCACATTCTTTTTGGCTTGAGGCCATCATGTGTGCCACTTATGTACTTAACAGGTGTCCTACGAAAGCTTTGTAGTCTATTACTCCATATGCAGCATGGCATGATAGAAAGCCTTCTATTGAGCACATGCGTGTTTTTGGCTGTTTTTTGACATATGCTTTGGTGCCACAAGTACAGCGTAGAAAATTGGATGATAAGGCTGTCAAATGTATTTTTGTTGGTTATAGTGCTGAAAGCAAAGGTTACAGGTTGTATCATCCGCAAACAAAACGTATTCTGGTTTCTCGGGATGTAGTGTTTGTGGAAGATTCTGTTCAGCCCTTGTTGTCATGTACTAGAGACAGTAATGTAAGCTCACAGGACATTAATGACACTTTATTTCCTCTTTTCAGTGGTGGAAATACGAATGTAAGTTCCAATGAGGCAAATGTACAGCCTATGGGGGTTTTTGAAAATGTTTTAGATAAGCCTATTATTGATGCAGATGTACATGATGTACTTGATGAGGAAAGGGCTGAAAATGAGCAGGCTAGAGGTATGCCAAAATGGCTGGTACACACTTTGTGTGACAGTAAATTGGATGCACCTTTGTCTAGTCGTACTCGTTCAAGCTCTCACCATGCATCTTATGCATCAGATTGTTATGCTTTGACTGTGTCTAGCTTACACGATGTTGAGGAGCCTCTGTCTTTTGATGAAGCACAGAATTCAAAAAATTGGATGGCTGCCATGCAATCAGAATATGAAGCACTTATAGAAAATGACACATGGACTTTATGTGATTTGCCTCCTGGAAAAAAGGCCATTGGTACAAAGTGGGTTTACAGGTTAAAACGCAAGCCAGATGGTGAGATCGATCGCCATAAGGCTCGACTTGTTGCAGAGGGTTATGCACAGCAAAAAGGCATTGATTATTAAGAGACTTTTGCTCCCACTTGTCGTATGACTACTGTGTGTTTTCTATGTGCATTGGCAGCTCATTTTGGTTGGGATGTACATCAATCAGACATTGTTACTGCTTTCTTGAATGGTGACATATTTGAGGCAGTTTATGTAACGCAGCCTCGCGGCTTTGTCATAAAAGGACGAGAGGACAAAGTGTGCAGATGTAAGAAGGCTTTGTATGGGTTGAAGCAATCTCCTCGTGCTTGGTATGAGAAATCTGACACTCATTTGGTGAAACGAGGCTTTCGTAACAGTCCAACAGAAAGCACATTGTATGTAAAGCGTGAGGATGATGTACTTCTCATTGTGGTTCATTATGTCAATGATTTGCTGATCACTGGACCAAATGAGAGACATATTGCTGAATTTAAGGCTGATTTGAATGCTACTTTCAAGATGAAATATTTGGGGATGTTGCATCATTACTTGGGTATACAGTTTAAGCAATGTGATGGTGGTATTGCTTTGTGTCAGAAAAGTTACATAGAAACATCGTTATGTAAGTTTGGACTTGAGGATTGCAAACCTATTGCCACTCCCATGGAAACAGGTTTGAAGTTGAGTCTATATGATGTTGGAGATTCTGCTGATGTCACTCTTTACCAAACTGTTGTTGGTTGCCTATTTATGTATGCAACACGAGGCCAGATATCCAGTTTGCAGT
Organism: Adiantum capillus-veneris; assembly: GCF_014529385.1. NCBI lineage: Eukaryota > Viridiplantae > Streptophyta > Polypodiopsida > Polypodiales > Pteridaceae > Adiantum > Adiantum capillus-veneris. Next base: position 4,952,449 of record NC_140950.1, on the reverse strand, counting down.
CTCACAGGTCAGCAGATTTATGCATAGCCCAGGGTCTAAGCATTGGTAGGCTGTCAAGAGGATTTTTCGCTACCTTAGTGGCACTTTACATCTTGGCTTGTTTTATCCCAAGGGGGGATCATTGCCGCCAGACTTACATGCTTTTTCGGACTCAGATTGGGCTGGTTGTTTTGACACGCGAGTGTCCACAAGTGGTTTTTGTTTCATGCTTGGCAGTTTATGTATATCATGGTTGATCAAGAAGCAACCTACTATGGCCACTTCGAGTTGTGAGGTTGAGTACAGGGCAGTCTTCACAGCTACGATTGAGTGTGTATGGCTCAGACGCCTTATGGCTGATTTGGGTGTTGGACAGGATATTGCCAACACTATCTACACTGACAGTCAAAGCACACTGGCAGTTGCGAGGAACCCAGTTTTTCATGCTCGCACAAAGCACATTGAGGTGCATTACCACTATGTCAGGGAGAGGCTCTCAGCAAGAGAGATCAGCTTGGCTTATGTGCCAACACAGGACAACCTTGCAGATCTTTTCACAAAGGCATTGTCTCGTGAGAAGCTTGAAGCTTTCCGCAAAGATTTGGGCTTACTCCCCTTTGTGGACTGATCATGTCCTCAGGGCATGGCACTTCCCTTTCCTCATGTGCCAGCTCTCGTTCACCGCATCACTCCAGGGGGGATTTGTTACCATATACATGTGGTAGTGATGTGTGTGAACACATTAGGACCCCCAGGGGCATTTTTTCCCTCTTTAGGAGGTTTTTTCCCCCGTGCATTGTATATACGCCCATCACTCTAGGGCTATCTATCTTTCCATTGCATACTAAGAAACACACTCTCTATTGTGTGCCTTGAGCTTCCTTCGTCTTCTCCAAGCTGTGTGCGTTTCTCTGCAACCCTAATCCAACAACACACACACACACACAGATATATATATATATATATATATAGAGAGAGAGAGAGAGAGAGAGAGAGAGAGAGAGAGAGAGAGATCTTGAGAGCTTGTTGGATGAATAGTGCTAGGAAGATCATATTATATAGACTAACACAAGTAACTTAAAAAGTGTTCCCAAACTATTGCTATCACAAATTTAGGGGGGGGTTGGGGGCGGGGAGAGAGAGAGAGAGAGAGAGAGAGAGAGAGAGAGAGAGAGAGAGTATTGTTGGTGCCAAAACATTGCAATTATTGAAATGGCACAAGATCGTCATTACTATGTCTAGAGAACCGATGCACTACATAAAGGATATGGAAGAATGAAATGAACTGCAAGTCATGGTCCTAATTTTACACACTAGTAACACCAACAAAACTACGTGCAAGTTTACCTGCTACCTAGAGAGAAACATGGCAATGGATGCATACATGTTCTCCAATCTACCAGGGAGCTTTCTCATCCGCTCCTACTCTATCTTTGCCTTGTGCTCTTGAGCAGCCCAATATCTTGAATCTAGTGGTGTTGTTGTTTGACACACTATAATGATGTTCTTTCTATCAACTCAATGAAATGTTCTTGACATCCTTCTTTACAAACATGGAACCAAACCCTCTTGACGAACATCTTTTCCTAGTGCAATATTGATATTTGTCAGTGGTATGGAAACTTTTTGGGCCACAAATTCTACAAAATTAAATAGAACAAAAAAACATATGAATCACACAATGTTTTCCAATGTAATCTACTTGAGTTTTTATCAATTAACATTGCTTCCACAAAGACTCTTATTTTAAGTTTAAGGGAATTATCAAGTGTACTGATAATTTAAGATATGTCCAAAAAAACCGGTTCTGAAATTGGACATTGTATGTGTAGATTATTTTGTTACTATGTTATTTTAAGTTTAGGAGCATTATCAAGTGTACTAATAACGAGGATATGTCCAAAACAGTCGTTTCTTAGGGAAAAAGGGATGTCCTAAAAGCCCCTATTTTTAGGAAAGCAAGTGTTGAGTATTTTATGATCCTCAGATAACTGAGAGAAAGGACTCCAAAAAGAGAGGCCTATGTAAAATCTTAACTAAAAGTAGAGGACAACCATAGTTGACTATGCAAAAAGCAAGGACACGGGAGATGTATAACCAAAAATACCAATATGTGAGGGAGGGAGTTAAAAAGCATGGCCCCAAAATAACGCACCTCAAAGGATTATACAAAGGAGCTAAGGCGACGACCAAATCATACTTGACAATGAGGAATGAGGCTACGAAGACTTTGTTGGCTCTATTGGCTTCGCTTGAGGGACAATTGTTATTAGAGCTCAAACCTTCCAAGGAGTTTACCCATCCCAATATTGTTTCAATGGAGAGCGCTTAACTGCAAGATAAGTAATCATTAAGTTTAAGCTACTTTTCTTTTATATCCTAAAAAGAATAGGAATTTTAGTTTATGTTTTTTATTTACCTAAGCTAAACCATGTGAAAAATAAGCATATGAAGGAATATCTAGACTTGGTTAAGTATGCATGTATGTGGGCCTATTGTGTGTGCATGCACTAGTAATTAGGGAGGAGTAGAATCTCTTTTTTGTGATTTTGTTTACTTTAATCACTCTCCATGTTGTTATTAATACTCCCTAAATCCCCTTTTTTCAATCACTTAAAACTGGAATATGGAGTATAGTTTCCTTCCTACATGTGGTTGTGTATGTGGTAGGATGTGTTTGTAGGTTCATAGATGTATAAACCTCGTACTAAAGTCATATTCTTATGTATTTTGTGAATGGTTTATAATTATATCTCCTTGTTGCTACTAACATCTACATGGTTCCAATTGATTCGAGTATTACACCCTTTTATCTTTTTTGTATATGTGTGAGAGCTGACCGCACCAAGTTAGAAAACGCAAAGCTCTAATGGTAACTCAATTGTCAATTTTTGCATTATTCATACAAAAGTTGACCTTAAGATCGAAAGTTTAAGATGTTTCAAATTAACCAAAAATGTGATTATCATCAAAAGAAATAGACATGTGTTTTTCTAAACTAAATTGAAAGAATTGTTTGGCAAAGAATCGGTTACTTTAAGGTAAATGTCATAATAATCAATATCTAATTCTCCTAAATGATTTTCTCATATTAAACTGATCATTTAATGTGGGGAAGGCCAGGGGAGAAAAAGCTAGAATATTGGTTAAGCTAGCAGACCGGCCACAGTAGGGATCCAAAGGAGGGAAAATAGGGATCCAAAGGGGGGGCCATCTGCAAAAGAGCCATGTGCAACAATGGGCTAAAAAGACCCTAAGGTTCAGCCCATTAAGACTTCCAAAATGCTAAGGTTCCAAAAATCAAAGGTTGTGTCCAAAGGTCAACCCTAGGGAAAATTGGATGCTTTGTGTGTGCCCTAAAAGTCTTTGCACATCCCTACATGGGAGGGGGCGAGCCCTAAAGGTAGGGGATGAGAGAGAAAGCCACACACACACACACACACACACACACACACACACACACACACACAGAGGCTCCCTTTACACAAAGGGAATGAGGGACACATGTCAGCTCCCTAGGCCAGATGCCCACAAGGTGTGCCCAATTTCTATTGGATGACCCTTGAAGTGGACCAATGAGAATTAAGCTAGAGTAAATCTAGTTTAATTAATTTAAAAACATTTAATAAAAGAAACCAATGAGAATTAAGTCTCCTAGAAGACTATTGGGCAGTCTCCCAAGGGGTCCAATGAGCATTCAGGAGCCCCATGGCTTGCCCGATTCCTATTGGCCAGGAGGCAAAGGGGTCCAATGAGAGTTTAGTTTAAATTATTTAATTACCTAAAGCTCTCACAAAAGCGGAAAGGGGGACACATGTCAGAAGGCTATCACTTATGCTGCTTAATTGTAATTGGCTTGACTTGGGGAGGGCCAATGAGGCTTCAGCAAGAGCAATTAGCAAGAGGGCTCGCCCAAGAGAGAGAGGGGGCTGATTTTTGCAAGGCATTATCACACACACACTCACACAAGCTCATGTGTGAAGAAAGAGAAGACTATCTCTTCCCAAGCTTTAATGGAGAACTCATCACCTACTCCAAGCTTGTGAGATAGAAGCCTACATCAACACTCTCTTGGCATGTGGATGCAAATCCAACCAAGAGCCAAGCTTCAATGCATGCTCATCTCCTCTACCAAGCTAATTACTAAGCTAAGCTATGCTACATATGAGTGATTATGTGAGGAGATGTACATCTTTCTCGTAAGATACTCCTTCTTCCTCTCAATCTACTCTCATACCCTGCTAGCTCTCACCATCTTCGAAGGTGTGTGAGGTCTTGGGTCTGAGAACGGGGATAATTCAAGTTGTGTTTGTTAAGTGTTTTGCTTAGTGCATGAAGTTTTCATCTTCATTGCACTAGCTAGTCTTGAAGGAACACAAAGAATTGTATTGTACAATGTCTCTCTTGATGGGAGAAACCATAATACAAAGCCTTTTGGAGGGGGGACCGGCTCCATGAAAATCCGGTCCTCAACTGTTGTCAATAGCTTAATTTCTCTCTCTTTTGAAAGTATTGTCGATGCTATCTAACTAGGTGTTATGCTTTTTGTTGCTCTCTCCACCCAAGCACTTTTGTAATTCTCATTAGGAATCTATTCTAATGAAATGCCCACTATGTTCATGCTAATTTCCGCTACACATAAGTTATTAGGCCATTAAATGTTACATTGGTATCAGAGCTCAAGGTTTCTCTTTTCTTGCTCAAGAAGGGAGGTCCTCAAGCTAGCTACAAATGGTTGGTATTATTAATTGCCTGTGAGTAAGTAGAATAGGGATTTTTCAGCCTTGCAGTGTGCCTGCCTTCGTGCAGTTAACGAGGCATCACCGTCGAGAGCTATGGTCTTAATAGTGGAGTCCTACGGGGCTTGCCTACGGCTTAACCACTATTGAGCTATTAGAAGCTTGACAGGAGCCAGTGCTGTTTTGGTGTCGAAAGACCCTCTCTTCTATTCCTTGCAATTAATGGTATTCGAGCCGCGGGTACAGTAGCTCGAGTGTTTTTTCCAAAGGGGTAAAGAGGAGTAGCAACTAGGGCTTGAAGTGCCAAAGTACACCTAAAAAGTTAACACCTAAAAGTTGTTAGAATGGCTGACAATAGTAAAGAGAGTGAAATTAATGTTGATAACTTTGATTTTGCTCATTAGCAAGCTACTAATGATGCTTCAATGCTTGTTAACTATCTTGTTTCTAGGCTTCAACAAGCCATGGGCAATCCATCTCTCCAAAGTGAAGTGCAACGGCAGCTCCGTGCTCACGGGATTCTCCAAGCTCATCACCATGACGAGAGAACACCTAGGAAGCCACCTTGTGAGACTACCAAAAGAGGTCTCTCTCCGATTCGGGAAGAAGAAGAGAATCCATATGAAGGGCTCAAGAATTTACTTCTTGATGATGCATCTCCTTCCCAAAGGAGAACTCAAGAGCCTCCACCGAAGGAACGAGAAAGAAGCGAGTCTCCCACCACCTCGACGGAGATGGCTCCACGAAGACGGCGGGCTAAACGCTCTCCATCACCACCAAAGCGGAGAAGACCATCACACTCTTCTCCATGCCATAATTCAAAGAGGGATGATAAAAAGCAAGAGAGGAAAAAGGCGAGAAAGAGGACACCCTCTTCTCCATCTTCTTCATCCTCTTCCTCTTATGAAAGCTATGGTGAAGACGACAAAGATCAAGACAAAAAAAAGGCGAGAAAGAGGTCACCCTCTTCTCCACCTTCTTCAAATTCTTCACCTTCTGAAGAAAGTGATGGTGCAACCTTTGAACCATCAAAAAGAAGAGGCCATAGGAAATCCTATGCCGCATGGAAGAGGTCGTCCAAGTTGAAGAAATTCAAAGAGGGAGGGAAGAGCATCTCTTTCCTTACCTATGATGGTACCTTTGGTGCTACGGACAAAGTCTTAGCCTTTATCCAACAATTCGATGCGGCGTTTGGAGATGAGGGCTTCACGGAGTCCTCTAAGCTACGCCATGTAGCTATGCACTTTCAAAAGTCCGCCAGACAATGGTGGTCTAGCCTACGAGCCACCGATGAAGCTCCACGAACATGGAAAGCTTTAAGAGCTTCCATTATGAAGCAGTTTTTGGCCACCGATGCCAAATACAAAGTACTCACCGAATGGCGAAGCTTAAAGCTCTCTCCCAATGAATCTATCCACAAATATGTAGACAAGTTTTGGGACCTACAACTCAAAGCCACTGTCTTCAAAAAGTTGGATTTTGGAGAGCAAAAGCAACAATTTTGTGCGGGCTTAACCGAAGAAATGGCGGAGTATGTCAACTCCCAAAGACCACGTACCATATCGGCGGTAATACACCACACTATGGTTGCCTCTCAAATCAATTTCCAAACGGGGGCAAAAAGGAATAATAAGCCCCCGCAAAACAAGGGTTCCAATGAGCCTAAAGGGAAGGACAATGTCCAAAAGTCTCCTAAGGGCAACTCCAACAAAGCTAAAGAGAAGGGAATTTACAAAGGTAAGAATAAACTCTCTCCTGAAGAGCTTGAGCGTTATCGTAAGGATAACCGGTGTTTCAAGTGCGGCGAACAAGGGCATGCGTACCGCGCTTGTCCCCAAAAGAACAACCGCCAAGATCCTCCTAGAGCTTCCTTGGTTGAAATCCAAGAGGAGGAGACTCACCAAACTCACCACAAAGGATCTCCTCTATGCCATGCTTGGGGAAAGGTAAGAGAACATGATGCTTTTATTCTCTTTGACCCTGGTTCTACTCACAATTTTATATCTATAGAGTTGGCCACCAAGCTAGGAATACAATCCTACGATATGGGAGATGTCCTACCCGCAGACAGTGCCTTCAAGTGGCAAGAAGCTTCAGTCACTCCCTTAATTGGGAAATTGAGGCTTCATGTCCAAGGCTATGTGGACAAAGAGGACTTCTTTATCTCTCCTCTCAAGCATGAGGATGTAATCCTAGGGGCACCATGGTTTGACCGCCTGGCTGCCGATGTTAAATTTCCTGAAAGGAGAATCTCCTTTAAGTTCAGGGAAAAAGACATGTATATAGATGCTAAGGAAATGGGTAACACCATCCCCATTGTACATACACCAGCTTTCAACAAGTCAATAAAGAGATCTATTTCCGTGTACATGATTTTTGTTAAAGACTCTCAAAATGAACCTAATGCTTTAGCAAAAGAAAATAAAAGCAGCCAAAAGGAATTAGAGTTATCCAATTTTCTCAAGGGGTTTCAAGATGTTTTTATTGACGACATCCCTTGTGAGCTACCTCCTAAACGAGGTAATGATGACCATGCAATTGAACTTCTTCCAGGAAGTTCACCACCTAATAAACCTCCTTATAGAGTTTCTCAAGCTCAACAAGAGGAGATTATGCGGCAAGTGCATGAGTTAGTTGAGAAGGGTATGGTTAGGCCAAGCTCATCTCCATTTTGCTAACCTGTGCTATTAGTGCAAAAGAAAGATGGCACATATCGTATGTGTGTCGACTATAGAGCACTAAATAGGATCACTATCAAGAATAGGTTTCCCGTTCCACGGGTAGAAGACCTATTTGATAAGCTAAAAGGATCGACCTACTTCAGTAGGGTTGACCTAAAAAGTGGCTATCATCAAATAAGGATAGTTGATCAAGACATTGTAAAGACCTCATTTTGTACTACATTTGGTCTTTACGAATACATTGTCATGCCTTTTGGCTTGACCAATGCACCAGCCACATTCAATCGCTTGATGGAGAAGCTGTTCAGGCCTCATCGAACCTTCACTGGAGTGTTCTTTGATGATATTATCATCTACTCTAATTCATTGGAGGAACACAAGCAACACCTCCAGGTAATATTTCAAGTTTTAAGAGAGAATAAACTTTATGTTAATCGAAAGAAAAGTGAATTTTTCTTGCAAGAGATTCAGTATTTAGGTCACATTATCTCTCAAGATGGCATCCAAATGGATCCATCCAAGTTAGAGGTAATAAAAGGATGGCCTAAACCAAGAAATCTTCATGAACTAAGAAGCTTCATAGGTATGTGTGCATACTATAGACGGTTCATAGAAAAGTTCTCACAAATTGCGGGACCATTACATGACCTAACAAAGAAAAGCGTTAGGTATACATGGTCTGCTAAGGAGAACAATGCTTTCGAAAAGCTTATCTCTCAACCTGTGCTTACACTACCGGATCTCTCAAAACCATTTGAGGTCCAATACGATGCTTGTGGTGATTGCCTTGGAGTTGTTTTGCTCCAAGAAGGGCACGCCATAGGCTATGAGAGTCGAAGGCTCGACCCTGTTGAGCAAGCTCTAGGCATATACGAAAAGGAACTCCTTGCAGTTCTACATGCCTTAGACTCATGGAAGAACTATTTATTGGGGACTCCTTTCATTAAGTACTTCATGACGCAGACCAAGCTCTCCGACAAAAAAATGAGGTGGGCAAATTTCCTTTTGCAATTTCATTTTCATATTGCTCACATTGCTGGCAAGCATAATCAAGTAGCTGATGCACTCTCAAGACGGCCGAGAGTGACTGCGGTTTCCATAGCAACTCACAATGATCTATCTTCAATGATAGATGAGTATGCTATTGATCCCGATTTTAGAGATGTGATTTCAGCCCTTGCATTAGGGAAGAAAGAAGAACCATTTACTTTACAAGATGGTTATCTTCTCTATGGCAATAGACTATGCGTTACTAACTCACTACGTGAGAAAGTAATGTATGAATCCCATGCTCCACCTTATGCGGGGCATAGAGGGATTCAGTCTACCTTAAAGGGAATTGAAACATATTTCTATTGGCCTACCATGAAAGTGAACATACAAGAGTATGTTTCCAAATGTGTGGTATGACAAAAGACAAAATCTGATACAGGGAAGCAACTTGGATTGCTTCAACCCTTGCCAATCCCTAATTTACCATGGGAGAGCATATCCATGGATTTTATCTTTGGATTGGCTAAGTCTATCCATGGGAATACAGGAATATGGACGATAGTAGACAGGTTTAGTAAACAAGCTCATTTTATACCTGTCAAAAAGACTATCAAAGCCCATCAAATGGCAACCCTCTTTATTTCACAAATTTTCAAGTACCATGGCTTGCCCATGTCCATAGTGTCAGATAGAGATCCTAGAATGACCAGTAATTTCTGGAAGGGTCTCTTTGAGAATTTAGGAACAAGGCTAAACTTCTCTTTGGCCTATCATCCACAAACTGATGGCCAAAGTGAAATAGCTAACCTAACCATTCTCGATCTACTAAAAGCCTATGTAACGGAAATAGATCAAAGATCCCAATGGGAGAAGTACTTACCCTTAGTGAAGTATGCTTACAATAACACTGTACATACTTCCACGGGAAAAGCACCTTTCGAGGTAATTGAAGGAAGATCAAAAAGTCCCTTGCTACTTAAGGTACATGGGAAGATCTTCGCTGCAGATGAGTATAGCCGAGACCTACAAGAATCTTTCCAAAAGATTAAGGATGCTATCTCTATCTCACAGCAAAGGCAAAAGGCTCCTACTGACAAGCACAGAAGAGCCCAAGCCTTTAAAGAAAACGATTGGGTCTTGTTAAAGTTTCCCAAGGCTCGATTAAGGCACACAACGGGCAAGAATCCTACGGGTCACCAAAAGTACTATGCTAAACTAGCAAAAAGGTACTATGGTCCCTTTCAGATTCTTAGGCCAATCAATGAGATGGCCTATCAACTCAAGTTGCCCAATCATTGGCTCATACACAATTCTTTTCATGTGAGCCTATTAAAGCCTTACAAAGGAGAGCCACCTCAAGAACCAACTATTGAAGACCCACCGGAGATCGAGGACCAAGAAGAGGTGCTGCAGCCCGAGTCCATTCTACGACATGAAGACAAGGTACTAAGAGGCGGTAAGACTATCCGACAATATCTTATTAAGTTTAAGAATTATCCTTTTGAAGATGCTAGATGGATGCAAGGCATACAATTAAAGGATAGCCTAAACCTTGTCAATGCTTACAATGCTTCCCAAGAGTAAGCAAATGTACAAAATGTTAAAAATGAACAAAATTTTTGTCTTATAAGACTCTCTTTTTCTTTATTTGTGCACAAAAATATAGTATGCATGCTTAGATCAAGTTTGCGGAAACAACGTCTCCCAAACACCAAGTAGAGCTTGTCACTCTACTATGGAAGACTGATAGGACTAATGTGCAGACATGCTTGCGGCAGCCTCAGGCTCTCAAGCGCCAAATGCACTAGTCATCCATTGTGGAATGATGTCGTAGGGTAACATAGGGATCCTCTACCTGCTAAGAAAAGGACTCATGAACATGCTTTATCTTCTCTACACCATAGTCGAGGACGACTATGATTTCAAGAGAGAGGTAATGTCATAATAATCAATATCTAATTCTCCTAAATGATTTTCTCATATTAAACTGATCATTTAATGTGGGGAAGGCCAGGGGAGAAAAAGCTAGAATATTGGTTAAGATAGCAGACCGGCCACAGTAGGGATCCAAAGGAGGGAAAATAGGGATCTAAAGGGGCGGCCATCTGCAAAAGAGCCATGTGCAACAATGGGCTAAAAAGACCCTAAGGTTCAGCCCATTAAGACTTCCAAAATGCTAAGGTTCCAAAATTCAAAGGTTGTGTCCAAAGGTCAACCCTAGGGAAAATTGGATGCTTTGTGTGTGCCCTAAAAGTCTTTGCACATCCCTACATGGGAGGGGGCGAGCCCTAAAGGTAGGGGATGAGAGAGAAAGCCACACACACACACACAGGCTCCCTTTACACAAAGGGAATGAGGGACACATGTCAGCTCCCTAGGCCAGATGCCCACAAGGTGTGCCCAATTTCTATTGGATGGCCCTTGAAGTGGACCAATGAGAATTAAGCTAGAGTAAATCTAGTTTAATTAATTTAAAAACATTTAATAAAAGAAACCAATGAGAATTAAGTCTCCTAGAAGACTATTGGGCAGTCTCCCAAGGGGTCCAATGAGCATTCAGGAGCCCCATGGCTTGCCTGATTCCTATTGGCCAGGAGGCAAAGGGGTCCAATGAGAGTTTAGTTTAAATTATTTAATTACCTAAAGCTCTCACAAAAGCGGAAAGGGGGACACATGTCAGAAGGCTATCACTTATGCTGCTTAATTGTAATTGGCTTGACTTGGGGAGGGCCAATGAGGCTTCAGCAAGAGCAATTAGCAAGAGGGCTCGCCCAAGAGAGAGAGGGGGCTGATTTTTGCAAGGCATTATCACACACACACTCACACAAGCTCATGTGTGAAGAAAGAGAAGACTATCTCTTCCCAAGCTTTAATGGAGAACTCATCACCTACTCCAAGCTTGTGAGATAGAAGCCTACATCAACACTCTCTTGGCATGTGGATGCAAATCCAACCAAGAGCCAAGCTTCAATGCATGCTCATCTCCTCTACCAAGCTAATTACAAAGCTAAGCTATGCTACATATGAGTGATTATGTGAGGAGATGTACATCTTTCTCGTAAGATACTCCTTCTTCCTCTCAATCTACTCTCATACCCTGCTAGCTCTCACCATCTTCGAAGTGTGTGAGGTCTTGGGTCTGAGAACGGGGATAATTCAAGTTGTGTTTGTTAAGTGTTTTGCTTAGTGCATGAAGTTTTCATCTTCATTGCACTAGCTAGTCTTGAAGGAACACAAAGAATTGTATTGTACAATGTCTCTCTTGATGGGAGAAACCATAATACAAAGCCTTTTGGAGGGGAGACCGGCTCCATGAAAATCCGGTCCTCAACTGTTGTCAATAGCTTAATTTCTCTCTCTTTGGAAAGTATTGTCGATGCTATCTAACTAGGTGTTATGCTTTTTGTTGCTCTCTCCACCCAAGCACTTTTGTAATTCTCATTAGGAATCTATTCTAACGAAATGCCCACTATGTTCATGCTAATTTCCGCTACACATAAGTTATTAGGCCATTAAATGTTACAGTAAACATGTTTGATGATTATTGAAAGTTACCCTCAAAAAGAAAGTTGTCGATAGGGTATGTTCTTTCCAGATGGAACTTTGGATTAGCGAAGAAATATCGCAGTTCTGGGAGGTAATATGTGGTTAGTAGCAATTCCATCTTGCGGTGAGCTAGTATCCCTAGAAAGTAGCAATAGGGAAAGTTTATATTGCCAGCTTTGCGGTTAGTGAATAAGAAGCATTTGCAAAGGCTTTGATGGTTGGATAGAGAAAGTCCACATGGGTAATCACAACCTCAAGATATCGAATAATTCTTTTTGTTAGAATATAAGATTGTCTTCATTAGACTTTATTTGAAAAAAGTTGTTTGAGAAAGAATTGTTTGGGGATGTTTGAAGGTCTATATGGAAAAAATCATGTTAGTAATTAAAAAACAAGAGGAACGGGTGAGTGCAGTGTAGAAAGTGAGAAACTAGTATCCAAAAGAAACTATGTTTACAAACCGGTGGACCAATTAGTTGGGTACATTTCACAAGATTAGTTGTTACTTGAAGATAAGTCTGATACCATATATAGAATTTTATGGATGGAGGCCATTTTAGGGGGGGGGGGAGGTATTGTTTATAGATCCTAAGTATATGTGGATGTTAGTCCAATGAAAATAGGACTCTCATCATAACCTTTGGGTTATTGACCTAGCTTATTGTGTAGAACCCTCGTATATCCATGACAGGAAGGATAGAGGCCTTCCTCACTTCTATTGCTCGTATCCTTGCTTTTTTAATTGAAGTAAAGTGTTGTCAATGGTGTTTGAGAATAAAGGAAGGCTAGCTATCAAGTCATCCCAATCTCTCGATGGGGGACCTTACATTCAGTCAAACAACAATATGGAGCTCCATATAAACGTAGATAGGTATCACACCAAACGATGCCATGAAGCTATTTACAAGAATAGGATCAGGGTCCGCAAGTGCATCATGCGTGAACCTTTCCTCCAAAATCGCATGAATGTTAGAATCGAAGGTCCACAAAAAAATATTTGCTAGTTGCTCTACTTGCTCCGACATGTGTACATAGGTCTTTGGGTTTTGCAAGCTTGGATGCTATGATGTTGGCCAATATTCATCTTTCATCAAGATACGCACTTAGTGAGCATGTGAGATGTGTATGTATCGAAGCATGTACACCAGCGTGTCTTACACATACCCTTTCCAATAGGTGAGAAAACTCTAGTAAGCTTCTCTTGAGACTTGGTGTGCAAATTTGCGAACCTCAAAGCTTGGATCCCTATTGTTGAGAAAAGCGAGGAAGTAGTTATCCCATCAAAGAGAACACAATGAGATAGTCAAGGCAACCAAATAGGGAGCCCCATATGTTTTTCCATAATGAGAAATTCAACATAATCTATCAAGATTCTTGACGGATTTTCCATGACACAGAAGAGGTGACATGTGGTTAAAATGGCACTTTCATTTCATAAATAGAGTTCGGCACCTACATTTGCATATGGCCAGGATACAGTAGAGTACACAGATGCATACACATACCTTGGTGTGGTATTTACAGGACCGAAGTTTACTCTTAAGAAAGCAGCGGATGCTAGACTGTCCAGAGCCTCTGGGGCCTTGGGAGGGTTGGAGAGGATGTGTTCACAAGTGCAGTTTCCGGAACCACGAACAAAACTTTGGCTCTTTGATACTGTGGTGGCTTCGGCTATGCTTTATGGGGTCCATATTTGGGGACCATCTGTGGATCAGGATAATTGGAATTCAATGGAGAGACCTTTGGTATCTATGATTTTCCGAATGATTAGAGCCAAGGCCTCCGTACCACACGCGATTACCCGAGCGGAACTAGCTGCCCCTCCGATAGAAATTGAAGCTCTTACCAGATCAGTGTCCTTTATACATGGTTTATGAAATACAAATAATTGCCGATATACTAGATTGGCCCTCGAAACCTGTCGACAATTAGCAATGAAAGGAGATACATCATGCTGGTATGCGCAACTGTCCTCGTGGTTTCTGAGACACGGGTTCAGTATGGAAAGATTAACCCCCCTCCAATACTCTCTTGAGGCTCCATCACTAGCAATCACACGAACGGAGATTAATAAAATCATCCGCCAAGATCTTATAGAGTTGGACACTAAGAGGACATGGGTAGATAAGAATTGGGCACGAAGATGGCCGACTACAAAGAAAACTTCCTACAGCTATATGAAGATGGTTTTGTTATTCGCCCGAGCTACATGGATACCCACCTGTCTCATGGTTTGAGATGTGCTATCGGTCAGATTCGTACATTCTCACATCATCTGGAAATTGAATTTGGCAGATTTAGGGGAATCCCACCTGAGAGCAAAATTTGCAAGTTATGCAGAATGGAGCCGAAGACAGAATTACACTACATATGTCATTGCACCGTATACTATGAGATACGTGGGCGTTTCCATTGCCTATTTAAAGAAGGCTTTGGACCTCTAGATAGAGTCATGCAATACCAAGATCAAAGGTGCTTAGGCCTGTACCTACTGGAACTACATCGGCACAGGGATAATCTAATGAGAAGACAAAGAGCACTACAGCCTCAGAGACAAATCACAGAATTCTTCGGATCGAGAGAAGCAGGAATGGAAGGAGAAGCAAGAGGCCAACAACGAGCACAAAGGAGTACCCACATTCATACCAAAGGCACCCTCATTGACAGGGCGATTGAGCTTAGGAAATCGAGACAACCACGACCAAGATGCAAAAGCACACTTCACTGGAGGAGACTACAACAAAGAATTAGAAGCATTCTAGCCAGACACCCAGAATGCTCCTAAGAAGTTTATCTAATACTTTGTATTTAGTTTTTCGCATTTATTTTCACACTTTTCAGACATTGTAATAGATTCACCACTTTTGTTTCGGTTTGGTCTCATAGGTCACTCTGGCCTTTTGAAGACGTTAATATAACATTTCATTTCATTTCTCTCTCTCTCTCTCTCTCTCTCTCTCTCTCTCTCTCTCTATATATATATATATATATATATATATATATATATATATATATATATATATATATATACATATCGTGTCACAATGGGAAAAGGTAGGTTCGCTTTATCCAAAGCTTGTTCAAAGTAAAAAATGGCCGGTTCAAATTTGGGGAAGAAGCAACCGCATGGCGAGCTACAGAGTTAAGCGGTAGAAGAACAAACATTCACGATTGGCTAACATTGTTTCTGCCTCTTCAGACCCCAGGTATGTTGAAAGCTAAGAAGAGTAGCATATTCTGTCTTTTTCGTTGGGCTCACACGAGGAAGAAGACCCACCCGTGTGGGAGTTGCAGAAATGGATTGAGGAAGAAGAGACTCAGACGGTTAAGGAATATTTGATGTGGGAGATTCAACTACTCAAATTTACCGCTCTCAAAATACCTTAAATTAGAAGCTTGGCAATCGATTGATCCCTTGAGAATGATGGCGGTTTCCAAATGCATTCAAATGAGGTCCAAATACTCAAGGTACTAAGCATAGATGCCAATCATGAGTGGAAATTTCCACGACATTGAGAGCACATAAACAACCAGAGCACAAATGCCATCAATTCTTGTCTTTAAGGTAGCTAAAAGTGTGTTAGAAATTAAAAACGCAGAAGAAGGATTGAGAAGCGGCATTACTTCTGAAGAAACTCTCTCCTTATTCAGAGACTTGTGTAAAATCCAACACTTTCGAGGAGTAGGGTACTTGGGTGCCCACTCACTCAAATCTTTGCTTGGCTGTTGAAATCTCTTTTAAGATAGCCTGATACAATACAAATGTCTATAACAACATGCACCTCAATGAATTCTTGCACTGCTAATTGCACTTTTTTAGGGTAGTAATACATGGAGAAAGCCCATTCCCATTGTCTGTCAATTTCTCTGGCACTCAACCTTTCAAATCCTTGAAACATAGTGAAGTAATAGAGGCATTATTCATGTGCCCGTTCATTACCTTCAGTATAAGCGTAGCTACCATCATGCTCTTTCCACTGCTGCAGCATTCAACTGCAAAAGGACAGCTCCTTGATGCAGACAGTTGAATGTTAATGCATCCATAATCACAAGTAAACCAAGTAGCTGTCTGTCTGGCAATACTTTGCAGCAAAGGCCCTACCATCAGAAGTAGGCTGATAGAATGCACATTGAGACACATTGAGAACTAAACCGTACACAAACGAAGACCTGCGGGCAAAAACTGGCACAGTCAGAAAATTGTGCCCTTAAACTGCTGCTTGTGTAAGAAGTCGGGATTGGCTCACCTAACAGCATCCAGGAGTCTCGTGGCTATGCCTCTTCTCCTCTCTGATTTGCTTACCCACAAGCCTCTGATGCCACAAACTGCAGCAACGGCAGCTTTCATACAAACTGTGGGGGTTTCAGCAGTTGTCAAAGCTCTTTCACATCTTTGCTTTTCAGTTCTCTCTCTCACAAATTTGACATCTCCCAAGACCAACGTTCTTTGACCACGAACAACGGCCCTTTCACAACCTTGTGATGCTCTCTCACCTCCAATAGTGCATGTCTCTAGTACCTCTTCAGATTTGGTCTCAGAAATAACCATTTCAGAAGGCACGCAATCGCCTGCCATATTTGGCCGCCAACATTGTCTGATATCCATCTGCAAAGCAATGGATCTGCTAGGCAATCTTGTGACATCTATTGATGTCTTTGATAAACTTTGAAAAGCCTGACTGATGCTTTCTGTGATAGCACAACCAACGATCTTCTTCAAATGTATGTACATATACACCTGCTTAATTGGAAAACTCTCTAACTCTCTCTCTCTCTCTCTCTCTCTCTCTCTCTCTCTCTCAGCAAAAAGTGAGGGTTGAGAGCCTTCGCATTACATAAAAATTGATATAGCTTGGACACTCCAAGTTAGAAAGCAATAGCAACACACGAACAGAAACTGCAAAATCACTCAAATTTGAGAGAGAGAGAGAGAGAGAGAGACGACATGGCAATACGGAGTTCCACGCCCAAAGACAGGCGCCCCTTCTGGTATTTCTTCATTATTGCTCGTTGCACCAGTACAATTCCCGAGGGTCCTTTGTTCTTAGACTATACGTCTAGAATCCAGATCCTCCACAGAGTGAGGCCGTGGGGTACTTCTAAACAGTACAAGGGATGCCCAAAAGCAAAGCCCCAAAAGCACTTCACCCAAAGGCACTAACCCCAAAAGCGTCTGCTCACCAAAGCTAGCGTAGAAAACTGCTAAAAACAGCCATAGGACACTAAAAAACACAGAAAATCCGTATAGCCTTGCCACGTCAACATCCGTACAATTTGCCACGTTAGCATGTCAACGCGATTTGTGAAAATCAGCTTCAGAGTACAAGCTTCTGGCTTTTAGGGTTTTACACCCCTCGGCCTGTGCTCCATAAGTTGAGTGGGAACTAGACTTAAAAATCCATTCATTTTTAGTTTTGGGCCACTCGGCCATTCCTTCTAAGTTCAAAACTTCCTCTTGTTCTTTGGGTTCAGTTTCTCTTGTCCTCTTGGCCATTTCTTTACAGTTGGGTGCCCCACATTATCATTTTATGACATTTTCCCCCTCTTGAAAGAATTGTAATCGCCCTCGATTACACCTACAGAACAGCCATAGGACAGAAACTTCCTTCAGTAGACACTAACTCTATGTACCCATGTACCACGCTCCACCAATCCAATACTTCTACAAAACACTGGTCAAACACATTTTTGTCAAGGGTCTTAGATACAAATCATGATCATTGTGACCATTTAGCAATCACATCCAGACAACACTGATCTTTTCACGGATGTCTTGATCTACTAAATCTTGTTACTATAAGATTCATATCATTTCATTTCACATTTCAATCAAGCAAACCATGCCCATGACCATCCCGACGACAGTACATTCTCATAGCATGCAGTTCACAAAATCACGCACTTAGTTCACATCGGACACCGTGTTTCAATCACTTAATCTAGCCATCTTATCCCGTCCAGCACTCTTGATGCACCTAGATTGCTGTGCAACCATCTCATCCTTCTATAACTTTTCATGCACTCGCAACAGTATTCAATCATCTCAACCAGTTCGACATCTTGATGCATTAGAATCTCATTCAGTTCACATTCAATTCTCATTCACTTAGCCATCACATCCAGATCTCACCGATCTTTAACAGATGTCTAGATGCACTAAGTTCAACTCATTCATCAAACAAAATGATGCGAATATTTCGTCTTTCTCTACATGCCTCTAACAATACGCACATAAAAAAGAGCACATGTTTTCAATTCAATCAAGGAAATTTTTTATTCAATGCACACAATTCATAAATCATTCCGCAAAAAATTATCATCCCGTTAGTATTCTAAAATCTCAAAGAGAACTTAGTGACTTTATTCAATCTAGGCAATTTGTGACAAAGGAGTGAAGTGGCTCGCCTCTCGTGGAGTCCGCACCACACCAGATTCAACCTGTTGATTCATCGGTAACTTTTGGCATAGACATTGCTAATGACCCAAAAGCTTCAAGGTACGGCTCTCTCTGATGAGAAATTGCGATGTTCTCCTCTTTCATCCACTTTGCATCGAGGGTCAAAAAGTACCCTTGACCAAATAATCCGATGGACCTAGTTTACCGTTTTGTTCCGTTCTCGTGTCCTTTGACCTGTTTGGTAGCAGTGTGGTTTCCCCTGTCCTTGACACCTCAATCTGAATCTTTGGAATTCTCTGATTTACTAGTTGATTCCCTTTATGTACTTTTCTTATGCTCGGGGACCTGTTGGTAGCCTCACTGACCTCCTCGATCTCAATTGTTTGAATTCTCTCAGGAGCCGTAAATTGATCCTCCTGCTTCGTCGGAATCCTCACATGCACTTTCCCTTTCATCTTTGGGATCCTCTAATGAACTTGCATTTGGTTCCCTAGGTTCGTCATAACCCTCGGATGTACCATCAACTGATTCTCTTTCTGCTCTAGAATTCTTTGATGAACCTTCATCGTCACTGGAAGATGCTTGCCCTGTCGAGGTGGACACTAGCCTGTCCGTAGGATAAGTCAATGAGCCCGCATGCATTCCAAAACCTTGCTTAGCATGTCCCATAAGTCTTTGAATAGAATCAGACTTCTGTTGCAAACAATACTATCAAAACTTTTTTTGGGAAACCACATCAAAACCGCTCAATATGGTCCCTCAAAGTGATCCTCCGAATCGAGGACACTAGCAAAACGGTATCCCAAAACCTCTGGCAGTAGTCATCTAATGTGTCTTTCTCAAATGATGCCAAGCTGTGATGACATCTTCTTCATATTCTTTTGATATCCAAGTTGATGTGAAAAATTTTCTTGAAGTTCACCCACGTCGCAGGTGCTTCTCTACGTGAGAACACAGTAGACCACCCACGTCTGTGCATTTGCTTTCAAGTAATATGCCACCCTTCGCACCTTGGAGCGGTCCGAGAACCGATCGCCCGAGAAGGCGACATCAAACTGGTGTATAAACTCAAGGGCTCCATGGGCGTCTTGGTAGCCTGAAAACGTGTCAAACCTGACAGCTTGACCCCCTTCCTTGAACTCCTTGGTCTTCTTGCTCATTTGTTTGTTGTTAGAAGAGGACGAGCTCTCCGCCTCCGCACTGCTAGATGGCCTCCCATGCCTTCTAGACTTGTTCAAAAATTTGTTATTCTTCTTTTTCTTGCTTTTTCTCCGCTTCTTTCGCCTTTTCTCATCCTTGTTGGGACTAGAGGATGACAAACTATCGGAACTCTCTGAAGACGAAGAAAAATATGGGTCATCCTCGAAACGAGCACGCTTCTTGGATCAACTTGCCACCTCGAAAGTCAACTTCCGGTCCAAATAATCCGAGAACTCCATCGATTTCCTCTTCTTCCGAGAGTGCTTCAAGCCTTCCATTATCTGGTTCATCTTCTTTTCAAGAGCTTTGTCCTGCTCTTTCTGCGAGTACAGTTTTCACTTTTCTGCACTCGCCTTGTCTCTCACCTTCCTTCTCGACTTGAGAGGAGAATCAATGGCCTCTCACCATATTGAGTGAATCTCATCCATAGTGTAAGTCTTCAGATGCTTCACATATTTCGGGTTCTGGGATTACTTCATCAATCTTTTACACACTTTGTCAACCTACAATTGACGTTTGTACTCCGCTATGGCAAAGTTACCTACCGAAAATTTGACTAATTCTTTGTTGGTTTCTTCAGTTTTCGTGCTAGGTTTCAACTCTTCTTCACCTCCTTGCAGAGAGGTGTTGTCTATGTCAGATTCTCCCTAGAACCCATGTGTTGCAGAAGGCATCGGATCCTCCGTAGAAAAATCATCTTTTTGAGCTCTGATACCACTTACACGCTTGGACACTCCAAGCGAGAGACCAATAGAAACTGCAAAATCACTGAACTTTGAGAGAGAGAGAGAGAGAGAGAGAGAGAGAGAGAGAGAGAGAGAGAGAGTCCACACGGCACGGCGGAGTTCCGCGCCAAGATGTACTAGCCCCAAAGAATGGCAGAATTCTCGAGGGTTCTCAACTCTCAAACTCTGTGTCTAGATCCCCCGCAGAGTGAGGCCCTGGGGTCCTTATAAACAATACAAGGGATGCCCAAAAGTAGAGCCCCAAAAGCACTTCACCCAAAATCATCTCCTCACCGAAAGCTAGCAATAAAAAACTGCCAAAAATAGCCAACAAAAATTGTGAAAATCCGTACAACCCCGCCACGTCAACGTCCGTGCGATTTGCCACGTCAACATGTCATCACGATTTATGAAAATCAGCCTAAGAGTTCAAGATTCTGTTTTTTAGGGTTGTAGGCCCCTCAACCGGTGCTCCATAAGTCGGGTTGAAACTAAGTTTAAAAATCAATTCTTCTTTTAATTTAGGCCCCTCAGCCATTCCTTCTGAGCTCAAAACTTCCTTTGCTTCTTTGAATTCGATTTCTCTCGTCCTCTCGACCATTTCTTTACAATTGGGTACGCCACATCATCACTGACAATAGGTCCATATGCAAGAAATCTGGGAAAAAACCTAAAAGATATCCAATAAAATCATGGGGGAAAATCCCATACAAACCACAGGATACATCAAGGGATAAGATACTCTGATTAGGGTGTGGCGATGAAGCTCTCCGGCTGTGGAAGGCCTACTTCCTATAGTAGTTCATAGAAGCGAAGGGATTGTAAAAACCCTAGGTTACAACAACTGGGAGCGCAAAGGATCTGCAAAATATACACAAAACAACATGCTAACAAGCAATAAAACAACAGATTTGCATACCTAGCAAATCGCACATACACACAATCAAGCATCATATACGATTTGAGAGAGGTAGAGAGCGAGATAGAGCATACCGTGCAGGTGCAGGTGGACCTCCTAGCAACGATGGTAATCGAAGCGCTCTTTACCCAAATGATGGTTGCAAGCATAGATTTACAATACCATACTTAAATGACTCATTCTTACATTTTTCTCGTTGTTGATTACATTAAAAGTGGTTTAACAACCGTACTTTTGTTTAGTGTACAAAACTTTTTAAGATTATTCAATTGTCTATTTTAAATGACATTAACCAAATGATTAACATCCGTACTTTTGTTTAGTGTACAAAACTTTTTAAGATTATTCAATTGTCTATTTTAAATGACATTAACCAAATGATGATTTCCCGATTGACCTTCATTTTTAAGAATTTGTTTAGCATTTGACGATTGACAACCATTATTACAATATTTTCTTATAAGAAGATCCCCCAGTTGACTATACACCTTCCACGATTGATCACTTAATTATTCCCTTGTAAGTTACTCTCTTCGTAGATATATTTAAATGGCTACACTCAAGAAATTTTGCAACAACCGAAAGTACCGCCGGACACTTTTAGAACCTTTGGTGGCTTCTACATTGCTCTATGGAGTTTAGATATGGGGGCCTTCATTGGACCATCACGAGAGGTCGGGTCGCATTGATGGATGGGGAGACATGGAGAAGCCTCTAGTCTCTATCATCTCACGGCTTATTAGAGCCAAGGCTTCAGTACCACATGACATTATTCGAGCAAAGCTAGTTGCCCCCCCACTAGTGGTTGAGGCGCTTACCAACCCAGTCTCCTTTTTACATCGCTTGTGGGACCTCCCCAGAGACAGATATGCCCGCCTAGCACTTGAGTCCTCTCAACAGTTAGCTTTGCAAGGAGACACAACATGCTAGTATGGGGAGATGACATCATGGTTTCAGGTACATGGGTTCAACATGGACAGATTGCCCCCCTTCCATGGATGCACCCTCTTTGACTCTTACACAGTCCGAGATCACCAGGCTCATCCACCAAGACCTGATTCAACTAGATACTAGGAGGACTTGGATACAGCCGGCTCAGGAGTTGGGCACGGAGATGGCTTTCTATAGAGAGCATCTTCTCCAACTTACTAAGGATGATTTTGTGACGAGGCCCAGATACATGGACACCCACTTATCTCATGGGATACGATGTGCTATTGAAAAGATACGCACATCTTCACACCAGCTTCAGATCGAGACCAGTAGATACAACGGAGTACCAACAGAGGCGAGGACCAATCCCCTATGTCACATGGAGCCTACGACAGAGTTGCACTATACATGCCATTGCTCAGTTTACTATGAGATACGACCGCTTTCACTGCCTGTTCAGAGAAGGCTTTGGACCACTCTCTAGAGTCATGAGGTATGAGGACCAGAGATGTTTGGGTCTGTTTTTGCTCGAGCTATGCAAACACAAAGAGAGCTTGATGAGAGGAGAGGCTAGCCAATCTCACAGACGGATCACAGACTTCTTTAGAGTGGACACTGGGCAGCCAGAGGTGCAGCTACCACAGTAGAGCTCACATTCTCCTCACACCAAAGGCACGTTGATCAATCAAGCGACCGAGCTAGAGAGATCTAGACGCCCACGACTACAGAGGATTACACAGCATCGACAGAGGCTGCATCAAAGGATTCGGATCACTTTGGCCCAACATGCACGATGCTCGATCAGACTATTGACCATGGAGGAGATTGATGAGATCCGCCAACGACCGATGATGGATCTCCTATGATTTAGCTCTTTTGAGGATTGTACATCCTGCTCATCTTGTATCAGCTCTCACCCAGTATATTCCCACATGCACACCCACATTGTGTTGTATTAGCCCACAGACACTACTTTCACCCCCCCTACTCATATCCTACACAGTTCCAACTAGCTGCTTAGTTCACATCTAGCAGTTAAGATTTCAGTTTGTCACTTTACTTCATTTTATTTTTGTACCCAAACATTGTATTAGATCCACCAAGATTATACAGTTTGATCTCATAGGTCATTTTTGGCCTTTTGAAGACATTTAATATAACATTTCATCTCTCTCTCTCTCTCTCTCTCTCTCTCTCTCTCTCTCTCTCTCTCTCTCTCTCTCTCTCTCTCTCTCTCTCTCTCTCTCTCTCCTTAGCCTCCCCTGCGCGCTGCTTGCTTCTCTCTCTCGCTCGGTGCCTCCCCTGCGCGTGGCTCCCTCCTGCGCGCTGCCTCCCCTGCGCGCTGCCCCACCCCTGTGTGCTGCTCCCTCCTGCGCGCTGCCCCCCCCCCCCCCCCCCCCCCCCCCTTGCGCTGCTCCCTGCACGCCAAGACGACCAGCCCATCCACTGAACACACACACCCCATCCCCTGCCCGCTGCCCCCTGCATACACACAAGCTGAGTGTTCTCTTCCCCTTCTCCCCTCTTCTTCACAATATGAAGAGAGGGTAGCTACGAAGCCAACCATGTCTTCCCCCATCATCAAGACGCCGACACCGACAACGAAGACAACGTCCTTCATGCTCACGAATAAGAGGCTTGCACAATTGGAGAAGGACATGAAGGAATGGCGGATGGAGAGAGAAATATGGAAGGAGGAGAAAGCCAACTTCATCAAGCTATGGAACGAAGAGAAGGAGGACATGAGAGCGGAAATCCAAAATCTCAAAGAGGAGAAGGAGAGAAGGGAACGGGAGAACGAGAAGGAGAGGGAGAGATGGAGGAAAGAGCAAGAAGAGATGAAGACACAAATCAATCTCCTTCATGCTTCCCTCACATCCCTCACCCCCGAGGAAGGAGAGATTAAAGGGGAGGCTAAGGAAGCCCTCAAGGAGGAGATCACCAAAGCCCTCACCGAAGCATTGAGGACAAATTAGAGGCCACCAAAGAAGGATGGGTCGAAGTGGTCAAAAAGAACATCAAGAAGGTAGCAAGAGAGGAAGCCCAAAAAGATGAGGTACTCATCGTACACACAACCATCGAAGAGGAGAAGATGCGACAAGCTCGCCGTCTCAATGTGCGAGTGACCGGCATCAAAGAAGAAGAAGGGTCTACACCCGAAAGCGATGGGAAAGCTTTATGCAAGAAAGTGGGATAGAAGGAAGAAGAGATCCCTTTCTCCAAAGTTTGGAGAGCCGGCAAAGATCCAAAGAAAAGAGCTCTCATCCTCCAATTCGCCTCCGAGGAGTCTCGAACTTCCTTCCTCCGAAAGAGGGTCATCTTGAGAGGGATAGACGGCCCCCCGATTTATCTTGATGATGACCTCACAAAGATGCAACAAGATCACCGTCGCGCGTGCATGCCTCGAGTCCACCAAGCCCGCAAAGAAGGGAAGAAGGCAATATATCGGGATGGTAGGGTTATCATTGATGGCAAGACCATCGCATAGGGACTTGCGGCCTGTGGGACACACGAGGAGATTCATGTCACGGTTTGGAATTGCAATGGAGACCTATGGACACACCCAGAGAGACTTGAGGAGGTGATGAGAGGTCGAGACATCATTCTACTTACAGAGACACACGAGAGCCCGGAGAGAGGGTTACCACGGATACATGGATTCCAGTGGGAGTCTCTACATCGAGGATGTATGCGCCAGCACACCACTCGCGGCTCAAGAGGAGTGGCCATACTCTTTAGACAGGGCTTCACAGCAGACTACAGATTGTTGCCCGGGACCCACAGGCCCGCTACATGTGGATTCGCCTCGAGCTCTCACGAGACAGGATCGTCTACATTGCCCTTTGCTACTTTGCTCCCACAGGCTCCAGATTCGCCCCTATTGAGCAGGAGTCACCGTACGCATGCCTCACGGAGGAGATTATGGAGTACTCCACACTGGGTGAAGTCTTCCTTATGGGAGACTTCAATGCTCGTACACGCAGTGAGCAATGTGAGACATATGACCATGAGGACCCAGAGACACTACACACTCTAGATGAGGAGGCTACTATGAGAGACACAGCAGACAGAGCTCCAGTCACAGCTTACGGACGACATCTACTTCGACTTGGCTCCCAACACCGTCTCGTTATTTATAACGGGATGGTCCAGTGGCCCACCTCAGGGGGCCTGACTTGTATGCCACATGGAGTTGCAGAAGGAGGGGGGAGTACAGTCGACTATATTCTGGGACCCAGGGAGGCTACACACCTTATCACATCCTTCACCATTCCACCCATACCCATCGGAGCCGACCACACATACCTCTCTTTCTCCATCACCGGAGATACCATCACACACAGCTCCACAACACACACTCCACACACCACCATCCATTTCACACATGAGCTAGCCTCTATTTACTCGGCCAAGGTCGAACATGGCCTATGTCTCCTCCACCCATCCACACCACTCCCAGTTCTCACATCACATATCTCTTCCGTTCTCCACACTTCAGCTATTAGCTCTTTTCCACACACCACTCACACAGGACGCACTCCCCCCCCCCGGGGCTATGCCTCAGAACCGCTGGTATGATGATGAGTGCAGAGAGCTATACCGACGCCTCCATGCACGGCGAGCCTTAGGAGAGATCACAGAGAGAGAGGCCAGACGGCATATGAAGACGCTGACACGCCAAAAGCTCGAAGAGGCACATGAGCTTGAGCTATACCGCCTATTCATGAGCATGGATAGCGCGACGGCATGGCGCACCCTGCGCGAGCCACGTCCGACTACAGCTATTGAGGATCCACAGATATGGCATGATTATGCAGAGCGACTTTATGAAGTGCCAGGGCAGCCTCCTATTCCACAACCACACGAGCCTCGCCCCACGTGCTCCTCCTTCTTTACAACAGAGATGGTAGAGAGGGCCATACGCCGCATGCAGCACAGACGATCAGCTGACCATACTGGATTACAGAGTGAGCACATCATTTATGCGGCCTCCACTATAGCCCCGTTGATTGCACATGTCTTCAACCGGGCTATAGGGGAGGGCTTCCCAGAGGAGTGGACACAGCACACCATAGTGCCTATCCACAAATCTGGCGACACCCTGGACCCAGGGAACTACAGGACTATCATGATTGGCAACACGATGGCCAAGCTATATGGAGCAGTACTTGAGGCACAGCTCAGCTGCTACGCAGAGATCGAGGGTTTACGAGCTCCAGGCCAGGCAGGTTTCAGACGAGCTTTCTCCACCATTGACCACATCTTCGTTCTGCGCTGCCTCATTGATGGGGCAAAGGCGCGGAAGAAGAGGCTTTACTGCTGCTTTGTGGACTTCCGCAAGGCCTTTGACACAGTCCCACGCGAGAGACTCTTCCAGCGCCTTCACAGCATTGGGGTACCAACAGAGATGATTTGGGCCATATATGCTCTCTATGAGAGGGTGACGGGTCGGGTTCGTTGCCCAGGCGGTTTTTCAGAGACCATTGCTAGCACCATTGGTGTTAAGCAAGGATGCCCACTCTCCCCGACACTCTTTGGGCTATACATCGACGAGATCTCCGACTACATACTGCGAGCAAGGGGAGAGGGGAGCGACTTGGCAGGTACTCCGGTCCACATCATGTTATATGCTGATGATATTGTGTTGATTTCAGAGTCACCCGAGGGCTTGCAACGCCATCTTGAGGCCTTGGACGAATTCAGCACACACAGGGGGTTGACTGTGAACCTTGGCAAAACCAAGGTTATGATCTTTCACACATCCAGTGCAGTGAGGAGCGCCGCCACCTTCACAACAGCATGAGGACAGGTTGATGTGATCACCTCTTATGTCTACCTTGGCATCACATTCACCAGCCTACCAGGACCCTTGACTATGAGGCAGGCTGCTGTTGACAGGCTCACCCGAGGATATGCAGCTCTAGCCATGCTAGAGCGGAGGTGCCACCAGGCACACTTTCAGGAGCCCCGCACGAAGGGGTGGCTTTTCGACACCTTAGTCACCCCGGCCTTGATGTACTCGGCGGCAGTATGGGCACCAGGATTGACAGCTGACCAGTGGACACAACTTGAGAGACCACAGGTATATATGATCTCACGCTTGCTCCGCAGCAAGAAGACAGTGCCACACGACATTATTAGAGCCGAGCTCGCCACACCACCTATGGTTGTAGAGGCACTATTCCAGACAGTTTGCTTCATCCAGAGGATGAGAGAGCTACCTCCTGACAGACTTACCCGTAGAGCATTTGAGGCAGCTATACAGCTATCAGAGAGTGGGCATGAGAGAGCATGGTACTCACAGGTCAGAGCATGGTTTGAGGGACACGGTCTTGACATGGAGAGCCTACCACCATTCCAGTACGACCCCCACTCACCATATGTTCACCTCTCTCGCAGTGAGAGGAACTTGGTATTGAGAGAGGATCTGTGGCAGCTATACACTAGGAGAGTCTGGGAGGCACCTAGCTTGGGGACGAGGATGTTAGATTACAGAGACCAGTTTCTCACCATATTGTCTGGGGGGTTCATACAGAGACCACGCTACATGGACATATATATGCCACATAGCTCACGGGTGGCGATTGGTCAGCTGAGAGTGGCTTCACACAGGTTAGAGATTGAGATCGGGAGACATACTGGTGTTCCCAGGGGGGAGCGTATCTACAGAGCCTGCACAGAGGAGGTGGAGAGTGAGGAGCACTTTGTATGTAGATGCAGAGCATACACTGAGATCAGAGGCAGGTATGAGGCCCTATTTAGAGGACAGCCCACTCTCCGAGAGATCATGGAATCTCGAGATACAGAGCCATCGGGACACACTACTACAGCCACACACAGCTACACAGACAGAGGGGAGACAGTCGCAGCTCACAGACTTCTTTCAGAGGATTTCCGCCCCCCCCTCACCAGACACTCAGAGGGGAGTGACACTCCCACAGGCGGAGGTGAACCGAGCTAGACGACGACCACGAGTCACAGGCTACAGGGGCACGAGCTCCCACCACCGACAGATCGAAGAGATCCGAGCCCGGGAGCGCCGTGCCACTGAGGAGCGAGTGGCTCAGATGAGGGCTGACCCGACAGCTTTCATCCGGGTAGCCTTGACACCAGACCCACCCATGTACCACATCTTACATCCCCCCATTAGTACAGGATGGAGCTAGATAGCTTGATGCATTCTCATGATTGTACTACCTTGAGCATACAGACATGCATATACCCCTAGAGATAGAGCTCCATCCCTCCTCAGATACTCCACTACCTACATTCAGTTCAGTTTTGTATCAATTTTGTTTCATTTGTCTTTCCGATAGACGGATGACATACACACAATGTACATTTGATTTGTCTCATAGGCCGATTTCGGCCTGACATAGACGTTAAAAATCTTTCTTTCTTTCTTTCTCTCTCTCTCTCTCTCTCTCTCTCTCTCTCTCTCTCTCTCTCTCTCTCTCTCTCTCTCTCTCTCTCTCTCTCTCTCTCTCTCTCTCTCTCTCAGAAAAGGTTATAACTTGAGAAGCCCCTCAAAACGCCCAAATGGTGCAGATTCTGAGGACAAGTACAAAACTGTTTACAAAAAGCAGGCCCAAAGGCAACATCTAAGAAGCTAGCCACATGGGCAAAACTAAATAAACTTAAAAGCCAAGGGAAAAAACCTCTGCTAAAGAGAATAAAAAGTGCCCCAGCAAGCTAAGTGGAGAGTGGATGACAGCAACCTCACCAAAAGCTCACTCTGCAACTGCATACCAAAGACCAAAACTACCAAAAAGCCACCAATGGTGATGTGAGTGAGGAACATCTGCAATGGTAGTAGCTCAATGTTGGGCAACACCCGCCAACTAGTACCATCTGAAAGCAAGGGTTATGGAAAAGCAAAAGGGAGGAAACAATCAATGACGAAGATGATAGAGAAGAAGCAACTTGACATCACCAAGAGATATATCGAAGGAGGTCATAAGAGGAGCAACAAAGCACTACAACTGGAGCAAACGAGGAGATGTCAGCGAGTATAGAGGGCCGCCCACTTGCTGAAGGTGGCTTCTGAAATCGGGAGGGTAATCCAAGAAGAATCACAACAGTGAAGAAACTATAGGGGCCACCATATGAGATCCTACTGTAGAAAACCGGGTAGTGAAAGCACAGCACCAACCCAAGCATCCCAACATCCCAAAACAACGACCAAGAAAGCACAATCACAACAAAAAGAAGAAAAACTAAAACAAAAACAAAAGACCAAAAACAATAACACCAGCAAAAGAAACAAAAACAAACAGCAAATAGAAAACGAACTGGGAAGCAAACAGTCAAAAGACTAACTGCACACGCACACCCAAAAGCTGGCCTTGAGAGTACCAAAAGAAAACAATGCACACAAATCTAAGCTCCACTCACACATACTGTAACAAACTGCTTACATGTCAAAGCCTAAAGAATGGAGCCAACTTACAGATGACGTGGCTGCCTAAGAGCAAAAACCCTAACCCTAATTTTTGCCAGAAACCCTAACTGCTGAAACCCTAATTTTGGAAACCCTAACCCTAAAACCTGCAAACCCTAATTCTAGAAACCCTAAGAAGAACAAGTAATAGAAGAAGAAGTCCTACCAACTTATGGGGACCCCGTCCGATGGGGCCCCAAGTGACATAAAGGCATTAAAAATAAAGCAGAACACACTCTAAAGACTTTACACATCAAAATATTATGATGTGGCACTTGTACGGACGTCCCGAAATTCGCGGCGGATTTTTAGGGAAATCCCGAAATTTTAGGAAAATTATTTTTTGGGGTCAGCTTTTCATATTTGATGCTTTTAAGCTTTGGGCCTTTAAATATGAGCCTTGGGGGCCCTCTCTGGCACTCTTCAGCGTGCAAATTGCAGAGGAGGTGCTCCCCGGCTGTTGTACTTTGTGAATCAATAGTAATATAAAGAAATACCGAAAGGGGCGCCAAGGTTTGGGGCCAATACTCTCTGGGGTGGAATTCCGCCACTGCGTGTCGCGTGTCGTCTCTCTCTCTCTCTCTCGATTCAGTTGTTATTGAAGTGCTAAAGGTCTGTTCAGTCTATTCTTTTCTATTGGCATGTGGTGCCCGCCTTGTGACAGTGGTATCAAAGCATCAGGCATGTGCTTTTCTGAAAGCATACCAGTCCTACAAAAGAGCAGACAAAGCTATTGGAATTTTATTTGAGGTATCTTCGGCCTCCGACCTCGGGCTTATTAGCCACTCCCACCCTTACTTCATCGCGCATCGGGCGCTCCCGTCTTCACCGCTCATGTCTTACAGGGCATAAGCCATTAAGATCACTTGCAAAGAAGGATCCGATATTTGTTTCGAGTCACTGTTTTTTCTCAAAAGCAGTGCCATGTAGATGTTGATGTCTACAACTACCAGGCAACACACTTTCAAGGACTTGGCAAGCTTTCAAGAAAAAAATTTGTCAGAAGTTATATGGTTTCTGACATCTTCCTTCGGAGTGCAACTTCTGGCACAGTGGGGTATCCTGAAATGCTTGCCATGGAAACCCTAGCAGATTATAACTTGAAATTTCTCGACATCTCTCAATAGATGTCTCTTCACGAGCAGATGACCTTGGAGGTACGGTGTGATTGCTATCTCTTGGGACTACCATCGCCGCCAAAGAAACACTGTCTGTCCAAGAGCTGATGAACCATGTTGTGCTCGGCTACGACCTCATGGAACGAACCTAACCCTAATTTTTGGTGCAGGTTTCAAGATGGAAAGTCAGTCGACTTTTCGAGCTCGACTAATGTCGAGATTTCTTTTTAAGTTTGAGTTTTGTTTGATCTTGTTTGGTGATCTTGTTTGGAATTTGTTTGAAATGGATGGTATCTGTTTTGAACCTGTTTTGGTGCCGAATTGAATTGTTTGACTCTGGCTTGATACTGGTTTCAATGATAAGTGATTTTACTCCCGGGTGGAGAAGTGAGAAATGATGTTTGAGAATGCTTGTTCATACGCATGGCCCGGACCCTTGTGGTTATTTGCGGGGGGAGTATTGAATGATTGGAAAGTGCTTTTTTTTTTACTCATGGCCCGGACCCTTGTGGTTATTTACGGGGGGAGTATTGTTGTTGTTACTCATGGCCCGGACCTGGATGGTTATGCGGGAGGAGTATTAAGAAGTCTGAGCAGTGGTTACTCTCAGCACCTCCAAACGACGCAGGCTGCGGTCTGGGGGGCATTTGGTTGTAAAAGGCCTCTATACTCATGGCCCGGACCTTTTTAGGTTATTTGCGGGAGGAGTGATGAGGGAGTCGTTGAACAGCTCATGGCCCGGACTTGGATGGTTATTTGCGGGGGGAGTGTTCATCGGCGGCTTTATGTTTCTATGTCTTGTAACATGCATATGTGAGCATTTGTGTTGCATTGTGATGTGCCAACCACTGAATATTCCTAATTGGATGAGATTGCCTGGGTATGTAATTTTAGTGCATCAAGACACCCGTGGAAGATAGTACGATCTGGGTGTGATGGCTAATTTTACTACGCCGGAATATCAAGAGTTCCGATCTGGACGAAAGGAGAAGCTAACTCCTTGATCAAAAGAGTAGAAAGGAGAAGCTAACTCCTTGATCAAAACAACCGAAAGGAGAAGCTAACTCCTTGATCAAAAGAGCAGAAAGGAGAAGCTAACTCCTTAATAAAAAGAGCAAACTGATTGTCCCTCTGAATGACCCTCGGAAATCTTTGAGCTAACTTGAGTTGTTTTGCAGATATGCTGTAATCGCGGACGATTACTCTCTTTCAAGAAGGGGAGATGTAACAAACTACTGACGTGTCAAAGCCTAAAGAATGGAGCCAACTTACAGATGACGTGGCTGCTTAAGAGCAAAAACCCTAACCCTAATTTTTGCCAGAAACCCTAACTACTGAAACCCTAATTTTGGAAACCCTAACCCTAAAACCTGCAAACCCTAATTCTGAAAACCCTAACCCTAAAACCTGCAAACCCTAATTCTAGAAATCCTAAGAAGAACAAGTAACAGAAGAAGAAGTCCTACCAACTTATGGGGACCCCGTCCGATGGGGCCCCAAGTGACATAAAGGCATTAAAAATAAAGCAGAACACACTCTAAAGACTTTACACATCAAAATATTATGATGTGGCACTTGTACGGACGTCCCGAAATTCGCGGCGGATTTTTAGGGAAATCCCGAAATTTTAGGAAAGTGATTTTTTGGGGTCAGCTTTTCATATTTGATGCTTTTAGGCTTTGGCCCTTAAATATGAGCCTTGGGGACCCTCTCTGGCACTCTTCAGCGTGCAGATTGCAGAGGAGGTGCTCCCCGGCTGTTGTACTTTGTGAATTAGCAGTAATATAAAGAAATACCGAAAGGGGCACCAAGGTTTGGGGCCAATACTCTCTAGGGTGGAATTCCGCCACTCCGTGTTGCGTGTCGTCTCTCTCTCTCTCTCTCTCTCTCTCTCTCTCTCTCTCTCTCTCTCTCTCTCTCTCTCTCTCTCTCTCTCTCTCTCTCTCTCTCTCGATTCAGTTGTTATTGAAGTGCTAAAGGTTTGTTCAGTCTATTCTTTTCTATTGGCACGTGGTGCCCGCCTTGTGACACATACACAGGCCCCAAAGTAGGGAACAAGCATGCACAGCCACCAACCTCTAACCCACCTAATCACCCACACCAATACCTGCATCGCCACTCAAACAATAGAGAAAAACAAAAACAACAGCCAAAAAATAAGCAGCACACATCACTCACACAACCATGCAGGACACACACCCTCAAGCAGATCAGGCACAACAAACAACACATACTTAACAAACATTTTGAACCCTTATGATGTTAAGTAGGCTAATTATGGTGGTAAATAAGAAATTTCAAGCCTTGAGGAAGTTTACACATACCTTGCACCTATCATGAAGTAGCCAGCCAGGCTCAATACCAAGCTCCTTTCCCATTATCTTCACTATTTCCTTCACCTACAGAGGTGTGGATAAGAAATTTCTCTTCTTCCTCATAAAAAATAGCTTTAAAACCAGTTTGAAATTTGAATCTCTCTCTCTCTCTCTCTCTCTCTCTCTCTCTCTCTCTCTCTCTCTCTCTCTCTAACGCGAGGCTCACGCAGGCAGGCAGAGGGCTCACAGCACAGAGGGCTCACGCCACACTGAGCAGGACAGCGAGCAGGCCCTCTCTCTCTCTCTAGCGCGAGGCTGAGCACGTGCAGGCAGAAGGCTCGCGCAAGTGCAGAAACACGCAGGCAGGCAGAGGGCTCACGCCACACTCAGCAGGACAGCGAGCAGGCCCTCTCTCTCTCTAGCGCGAGGCTCAGCAGTAACATGCAGGTTTGGCTCTCTCTCTCTCTCTAACGCAAAATTGAAGGTTTGTGGCGGACAGCGAGCAGGTTTCTCTCTCTCTCTCTCTCTCTCTCTCTCTCTCTCTCTCTCTCTCTCTCTCTCTCTCTCTCTCTCTCTCTCTCTCTCTCTCTCTCTCTCTCTCTCTCTCTCTCTCTCTCTCTCCTGGACTGTCTAACGAGAGCCCAAGACGAGGACCGCTTGTGGTCGGACTGAGGACGAGGACATTGGCACACATTGGCACGATTGTATGCATCCATTCTTGAGCAACAGTTGAGTAATTGGGCAGAGGGTGAGGGTGTACGAGCAAAGGGTCATTCCGGTTTTAAGAGGGGTTTCTCCACTCTTGATCATATTCTGACACTCGGGGCCATCATTGAGCATCCCTCACGTCCATGAAGACAGAGAGCTACATAGAGGAGCTTGAGAGGCAATCATCTATGTCAACCCCACATCAAGGAACTTAGGTATTCCTGACAAGTATAGTGAAGGGTTTATCACAATCCCCTACACACCATCCCCATCAACCTATGGACATTGTCTCCAACTAATTGCATGACCAGAAACACGTAGGTAAATTTCTCTCAAATGAATACAGAGAAGCCAAAACCAGGTGACTTCTTGTGTCAGAGACTTCGTCCTCCCAAGGTACGATTTTTTGGGTTACCAGTTTTCTTTGTTCGTAAGAAACCAAACTCATTCCAGTTTTGTGTGGATTTTGGGACACTCAAGACAAGGATGGTTAAATTTCGGAAGCCGAAACCTCACATGGCCGTTCCTTTGGAGCGTCTACAAGAGGCACACTGAGTTTCCAAAGTGGACCTGTAGAGTTGTCGCCACAAGGGTGGACTTTCAAGGAGCAATCTATAAGAACCACCAGAGATCATTGTTCCAGACTTCCAATCAAAGTCATCAAGTCCAAGCATTTTCCAATGCTTCAATTTTAGTTTGGCAATAAGAGGAAGCAAAGCAACATTTCCTCAAATTCAAGGATCGAGGAACGCATGAAGCGGCTTGGGTGGCCGAGGAGTTTTTCACCGACTACCCAGATTTGCTAGCCTCATACAAGGAGACCATGCAAATCGGTACCCGTACCTCACCTTAAGCAGGAGGGGATGTCACGTGCACATGGCTCTGTGTGCCACATGGACATGTTTCATCGACTTCCAGAGCCATTTTCCTATATAGGAGTGTCTAGAATCCTAGGAGGATTAGTACCAGCAATTTTGTGAGCTTATTCGCAGGACACGCATGTCCAGACAAGTCCATTAGATTAGGTTTTCCAATTTTGGAACCCTCTTGTATATTCGAATGGTTTGTACACGCGTTTTGACGTATATTATTACAGTACGGTGGGCATCTGGCATTACGTGCATGTTGCCATGTAGTTCTAGGTTAGAGGAATCCAACGAGTCATTCCCCATGACAATCGAATTCCCGAGTGGACAGATGTGTGACAATTTCACCCAAACTGATACCCCCTAACCTAACTTATTAATAAATCAATTTTTTGATTTATTTGTTTGGTGTGGTGGATGGATTGCCCTACCTAAGCCTAAATTAATTCGTAAGTGCAATTTCAGTCGTATCAAGGGAGCAGTAGATCATCAATTGGAGCAAGTTGTGGTAGCAAATCACCCTAGCGCAAGAAGGTTGTAAAACCAGCCAGCGTTTGCAAGCTTCAGCCCTAGCGTTTTCAGCCAGCACAGCAGGAGAAGCCAACGTTTTGCAAGGCAAGGCCAAATCAGCCCTAGCGCTGCCTACTATTGCAGATTTCAACCAATGTTTTAGAGTTTTCAGCCCCTGCACTACCTACACCCAGCAAATCAGCCTAGCGTTTTCAATTTTCAGCCTTTCCGTCGCCGGGTGGTGCGGATCTGCTAACGCTAGCCTTTGCAAATGCGGTCCGGTCCTTCAGCAGCCCATTGAGCCTCCCCTCGGCCATTCCCTTGCTTGCATCGAGTCACGTGCGCACTGCACTTGAGCCACATGGACAAGCTTCTGTTGTAGTCTAGCGTCACTCATAGTTTAGCTTAGGATCTAGCATGGCACTTTGTGAGCCTCTAGCAGGACACGCATGCCCAGACAAGTCATTGTCATAGATGCATACCCTCTCTTGCACAGTACAACATTTCAGCATATAGGCATTTTACCGCGTGTGAGCCGTCTCTTAAGCCAATTATTAATGAGTGACTTTTAGGCAATTTAAGAAAGTGGGTTGTAAAGAAAGACTGCTCGACCCAGCATAAAAGTGATATATAAGGAGCCCTTGGGAGGCAGGAAGAAGCCAAGACCTCAGCACCAAGTACCAAGTACCCACAGGACTCGGCATTTGTGGCCCCTTCCTCCATCGTTTCCAACCCTAAGCACCAGCGTTTTTGAGCCTTATTCAACCAGCATTTTCAGCCCTTCATCTCCAGCGTTTTTCATCTTCAGCATCATGAGAGAATATCTAGAAATTGTCTCCCCACTTTGTACCCGTTGAAGATCTCACCAAAATTCGGGTCTATAGCATATCACTCCCACATTTCATCAAAATCTTGAAAACGCATTGCTCCAACATCACATATATGTGGCTTGCAAGAAAGATTCTCATTCAAATTATCTTTCTACAAATTTGGTTTCCAACTCGTGTTCTCTATCAAATTCTCTGTCAAAATCCATGGCATACGCCGTATGCTACAAAAAGTCCGATATCCAGATACAGATGCACCCCACACAAGTACTTCTGTGTATATTGATATTCACATATACAACCACAAGAAGGTCAAGTCTGCAACTAAGCAGCCATACGGTGATATGGCAGCATCCTTATAAAGGCACATGGCCCCAAAAGCAAACTCTATGAAAAACTGACGCCCAAGAGCTATAGCGTCCTATGATAGTCAACGCTTTCAATAACCGACTTTAAACACACCCGCAGCCCAACTACCATGTCATCAACCACAATTTACGGTGTAAATTAAGGGACCTTTTGCGACAAAAAATCCAACAGGACTTTTGGCACATTTCTCTCTCTCTCTCTCTCTCTCTCTCTCTCTCTCTCTCTCTCTCTCTCTCTCTCTCTCTCTCTCTCTCTCTCTCTCTCTCTCTCTCTCGGACTCGCACATGCAAGGGCTTGATGGTGAAAACTATAGCAGGTTTTTGGGCACTGTTTTGGTTTCCTCTATCTGAATTGGTCAGTTTCTAGAGTTGTAGCACTCAACAAATGCAATCTCCATGTCCACAACCACGCACCAAACTAACACCTTTATGATCAAGCAAGCAGGGTGCCCTTTCAAAACACCTTTATGATCAAGCAAGCAGGGTGCCCTTTCAAAAGACTCAAAAGGATATCAGATTAAGTACCTTGAGTTGATGCTGCAATGGATCCGAATCCAAAACAAGGATGACACGCCCGTCATCCCCGCCATCTTTTGCAACAATTCTTTCTTTTTGCCAGCCCTGTATACGATGTGGGGCAGGACACGTAAGTAGCAAAAACACCAGTAGAACTAGTGGGCTCTAAACCCCCTCAGAAGAGGGGCCACGAAGATAAGCACTATATGGTGCATTGTGGTTCCTTTGAAAGAGCACTGGAGCTCTTACCTTGAAAGATCTTCCACGGAGATAGCATTTGTGAAAGCAGGCATGCAATCTCTCATCCTCACTGTGGCCACGCGCATAAAGAAGGCCACAGATCTTGCAGGTGGAGCAAGTAAAGTCCGTTTGGCCAAAGTCAAGGAAAACTTGCCTGCACTTGGGAACTCCTGTTTGGGTGGGGGCTGAAGGAGGAGGGAGCGGAGGTGAAGCTTGCTCATTCTCATTGTCGTCCCAGTCGCTTTCGGGAGCTCTGCGAGTGAAAGCAGAGAATGAGGTACAAGCGATTGAAAGGCGAAGGGGCCACTCGCAGTCTCACCTTCTCTTTCGCCGACCATAAGTCACGACAGCTCCCTCGCTCGCCATCACTTCTTCTCCCGCCATGATTTTTTCCTTTGAATGTCAGATTTCTAGTTTGATTCTGCTAGTCACTGCCCCATGGAGTGCATTGGAGCCAGGTCACGCGTAAAGCATGATTACTTACTTAGCTATCCTTCTCCCTTCAAAAATTTGGCCCCTCCTTCTCCCACATGGCGCACCTCTTTTTCGTCGGCTTTTTTTTTATCGACCGACCTGTTTATAAATTAGCGATGACCTTTCAACTCTGGTCTCTTGGAAAGCATTGTTTGGAGGATTTGCTTAACATGACAGTGGCAAGGAAGCTCTGGGATATTTTAACCAAATACGAAGGGAAGGCCTATGCTTGCGCCGCAAAAGCCTATGGCCTTATGCAAGATCTTCACATGGTCACAACGGGTTGTTAGAGAAATATGTTGTGCTTGGCTATGCTTTAATCGATATGTACGTCGAAAGTGGTGCCCTAACAAAAACTCAAAAAGTTCTTGATGATTTTCAATGCAAAATGTCTTCCCTTGGAGGGAGTTGTTTGCAAGATATGCCCAACATGGTTGTTGCAAGGAAGCTTTGGGCTATTTATAACCAGATGCTAAGTGAATTTCATGCCAAATGAAGTCTCTTGGGTGTGCTGTTATAGGAGGATATGTCCAACAAGGGGCAGTTGAGGAAGCTCTGATTTGTTTTGTTGGATGCAATGCAAGGGCAACTCACCAACTGCAATCACTTTTCTTAGTGTGCTCAGTGCATGTAGTCACTCAGGTCTCTTGGATTTGTGGGCCATGTCTCTGTTAGAGCCTTTGATGGCAATCATCTTTCGAGTGTGGGTCACGGTTGTACGATTTTGCAAGACCTAATATATGCTACTTTAGCAGCAAAGCTGCCAACCGGAGGTATGTTTTGAGGCTTGCTAGCACAATGAAATATACAGTATGAACATTCTCATGCAACTAATGTATTGCTCACGCAACAACTAAAAAAATTTGTAGCCTTGTGCCCCAAGCATGCCCATCAATGTGGGCAATATTATTGCCCTTTACAAAGAGTATCTAGTCTAAGGAACCATTGTCCATAAACTGGCAGGCTGTAGAAGTCGTAGCCTAGATGATGTCATTAATGTCTGCTGCAAGAGTGGTGATCACTTCATAGAAGTGCTTCTCTTGTTGTGAGATGCCCTTGATGTAATCAACCTGTAGGAGTGAAGCACTTTGTGCATGCCAACCCTAACCCTAGCCTTGTGGAGTGTTCTCCTGACATCAAACAAATTCACCAACAAATGTGCGCGTTCGCAAAATCATGCATGATGTATTAAAAACGCCCGCCACTCAACTTTTCTTTTTTTTGTTTGATACGTTATGTTCGTTAGTGACATTACACATTTGAATGTATGATAAGTAACCACTACCTCACTTTTCCATTAAACACAGTGAATGAACGTGCCAAAATTTGCAGCAAATTGGGAAGAACATTGCAAACATTTCCTTGCGAGGAACCCTGCACGTTTTCCTCTTTTTTTTTAACATAAGAATGGAATCACACACAACAATAATATTTTATTAAAAGAATCATGCAGTCCTAACCTAGATATAGCTCTAACCATTTGCTCCGGGTCTTCCTCAGGACTAAATGACACGGATCATTTAAGAGGGGGGGGTGAGGGGATCAATGAACCTTTGCAAGGTACAAAAAATGGGATGTTGACCGTGCAGCTCCCGTCAAGCAACGATCTCACAAAATGAATGTTGACCATGCGGCTCCCATCAAGCAACAATCACATTGTCACAAGAACAATGCGACAAAACACAAGGTAAATAATTCTTTGACATGCTTATAAGTAGAATTTCTATTTACAAGCCTTATTGTTGCTCAAAAAGCTCAAGCTATTTTCCCCGAGAGTTTTGTGTACACATGAAGACTAGAAGAGACACTTTTTTCTTCCAAATTAATTTCTAGTTTTCAATAATATCTCGATGTTATCTAAATTAGATAGGTGTCAATTTCTATCACTTACTTCTGCTCTGTCTACTTTTGCTCCTAGACACTTATTCATCTACATAACTCAATTACAAATCAACTAACAATGAAATATTTCCTTCATTATGCAATTTATATTGTATGATTAAGGTTTATGATATTGTTTTCCTTCCTCTCTCTTGCTGCTAGCTCTAATTGCTCTTACTTCCATTATCTTTGATTCTCTCCCTCTACTTTTACTCCTCCACGTTATCTCATTAACTCATTTCATATGCAACTAACGAAGCACTCTAGTTGAAATTGTTTTGCAAAATTGCAATATTAATTTTTTAGTCCTTGCCTTCATTTTGATTGGATTTCTTGCTTTTCGACACCCTTTTCTCTAATCGTACATAGCTAAACTTTTGCAAACAATCTCTTTCCCCTACGCACTACCTCTAAGTGCAACAAAGCCCTTACTTTGTCCCAAATGAGAAAATTAGTTGCATTCACTATTTGTTGTAGCACAACAAACTCCAATGGTCATCACTCGTCACAAAGGAATTAAGATCAAGTTCAAACTCTCTCTCTCTCTCTCTCTCTCTCTCTCTCTCTCACTCACTCACACACACACACACAACACACACAAAGTGGGCTTGCACACTTTGTATTACATGTTCAACTAGTACAAATAGCTCATAAACAGTTTGTATAGCAAGCTGACAGTGAAAAAACTAGTACAAATAAACAATATGTATAGCAAGCTGACAGTGAAAAAAACCCTAAGATATGATAGGTTTACAAAGTCATAGGGGAAAAACCGCCAATGCTAGTGAAGAATAATAATGGAGATACACCAAGAGCTCGAGGCAAGGGAGTAATGGACAATTTTAGAAGAGAGCTCCAACAAAAACACGCCACACAACTGCAAACAAGTAGTCAAAAACTCTACCATAGAATCTCCAAAATCAAACTTCGGATCTCCAAATTAAAGGTGCACTTCATCAAGGGACTTTGTCTCCACCACATAGGAACTCTGCATCAAAGACCTAATAATTTGAAAAGAAGGAGAGAAACATCAAAACCATCTTTAGCAGCCATTATCAGGGCTATCATCTTCCACAGCTTCCAAATGAAAGGCCAATTGTAGAACATTTTGCAAATGAGATTACTTAAACCATCAATCCACCACCTACTAGCAGCTCCACAAATAAGGGAATACAGGAAACATGCACAAGCAAGCAAACATTTAGACACAACAACTACACACCCAATATAAGCAATGATACAATCAAAAACCAGACACAAGAAATGCACAAAGCAGGCAAGCACCATACACCACAGACAAATGCAAAAAATCATAAACAGACAAGCATGCACCAAACAAACAAACTGCCAAAATGAAAACTTGCATAAAAAAGAGGGGGAAAAAAGTCAAGAAAAAGCATTGCAAGCATGACAAGCTATAAGGGGGGCCAAGGGTGGGGTGAGGGGAAAGGTCCACTGCAACTCTCTCTCTCTCTCTCTCTCTCTCTCTCTCTCTCTCTCTCTCTCTCTCTGCACTTTATACCCCCCAATAGTTTGCGAGTCTCACACCCTCCTTTAGTGCTCAGCTTTTGATCACATGAGTTTGAGTATCACACCCTACTTGAGTGCTGAACTTTTGATCACATTAGAACTTGCTTTCCCCATAGTTTTAGCCATGTTCCTTGCACATATTCCTCTCCCAAAGACAATGTGGATTCTCAATTGTCCCTGGCCTCAATCCCAAGACCTCAAACACCTTCAAAGGTGAAGAGAGCTGGCATGGAGTGAGGAAAGTGAAGAGGAAGAAGATGTATACGAAAAAGAAGTATTTTCCTTACATATCATCACTCTTCGAGCATAGTAATGAAGATTGAGAAGATAATGAAGCATGCTTTGAAGCTTGACCTTGTTTGGATTTTCATTCCATAGCCAAGAGATGTTGGTGTAGACCCTCTACTTCTCAAGCTTGGAGAAGGAGATGACTTTTTGCTTAACACACAATGAGAGTGCGTGTGTGTGTGAGGGCTCGTGGGCTACGAGAGAGAGAGAGAGAGAGAGAGAGAGAGAGAGAGAGAGAGAGAGAGAGAGAGAGAGAGAGAAATTGACCTTCCTTCCTTACTCTAGCTAAAAGCCCATTGGCCCGAGCTTGGGGCTAACCAATGAAAGGCCTAGGTCAAATCAAGCAAGGAGTGTAGCATTTAGACAAGTGTCCTTCTTTTCCCCTTTGAGCGAGAGCTTGATTTATTAATTAATTGAAGCTAAATTCTTATTGGCTCTCGAGGTCAACTGGCCAATACGAATTAAACTTGCACATGGTTTGCTTAATTCTCATTGGTCCTTTCCATAAGCCATCCAATAGCATTCCAGCTTAATTGGGGGCAACTTGACTAGGGGCCTGACATGTGTCCTTTATGCCTCATGTGGAAGGGTGACTCTTGGGGTGTGTGTGTGTGTTCTCTCTCATGCTCCTAGATGTAGGGCTCGCCCCTTCCTTTGTAGGACTTGTGTTGACTTTTTGGTTCAAGCACCTCAAGTTGGCCAAAGTTTTACCTAAAGGTTCCATGCCTAAGGACTTTCAACACTAACCTTTGGAGGCTTTAATAAAGCTTAACCTAAGGTCTTTTAAAGCTCCATTAGGTGTACATTTCTCTTTGGTAGACCTCTCTCCATTTGGACCCTTATTGAGACTAGTAAAGCGACGCCGCCTCCGGCGGCGGCATGGACCCTCTTTCCCTCACTTGCCCCCACCCCACCTCCCTCCCCGCCTTCCAAGATCTCTACCCACATCAAAGCATGTGAGAGAGGAACCATGCAAGGTGGTTGGCCACTTCTCTCTCTCTCTCTCTTTCTCTCTCTCTCTCTAAAAACCTATGTGACCAAGGAGTGGGCGATGACCACGGCTTGGGTCGACCAAGGCGCAAGGGAAGTTCATGCTAAGCTTGGTAGGGAGCCCACCAAGCTTGTGTTGAAAGAGGAGTACTCTGAGCTCGACCATCCACTCCCGATGGTGTTACTCTCTCTCTCTCTCTCATCGCAACCCTTGTTTGCAGTCGTCAACTCTCTCAATAACAACCTCATCGATGTAGATTCTTCCTTCATGAGAGGGGGATAGAGGGAGTCATGCACGCTCTCTCTCTCTCTCTCTCTCTCTCTCTCTCTCTCTCTCTCACACACACACACACACACACACACACATCGCAACCCTTGTCTGCAATCGTCAACTCTCTCAATAACAACCTCATCGACGTAGACTCTTCCTTCATGAGAGGGGGATAGAGGGAGTCATGCACGCTCTCTCTCTCTCTCTCTCTCTCTCTCTCTCTCTCTCTCTCTCTCTCTCTCTCTCTCTCTCACACACACACACACACACACAGTGCCTCCTCCCCCATGCGCTGCACCAACATGCCCTCTCCCTGGGTGCTTCATACCTGTGAAAGCATGGTTTCACACAATGAGCAACCGGGGGCGCCTATTGTGGTGACAGTTGGCAGCCGCAAAATTTCTTTGCCCTTATATGGCGAACACAGCTTGGGCCAATAAGGGCGCAACCATGCGATGAAAGTTATTGATGATTTGTAGTTGCGTTTGTCGCATCTTGAAGCAAACAACAACTGGATGGTCCGTGGCCGTAGCTTGAGGCCGAGCTCCTGGGGAGAGGTGATCAAGGCGTGGCCGATGACCACGGCTTCGGTTGACTAAGGCGCAAGGGAAGTTCATTCTACTGCCACATATATCTCTCTCTCTCCATAGGCTATACCAAGCGCTGAGCAACACGCAAGGCTACCTCCCGGTCCAAGGTCACCTCCTCTTGCCCCCGCATTATCTACCCTTGGGGAATGGCTTCATTCACTTCTTAACCAAGGACCTCATTGACCTGCACATGTCCCGCACTTGCCAAGATGGTGTTGTGATCGAGCTCGTCTAATCTCGAATAGTGGGGTCCGAATAGAAAACACTTGCTGGGCGTCTCTCTCTCTCTCTCTCTCTCTCTCTCTCTCTCTCTCTCTCTCTCTCATGTAAGATCTCTTCAGCGTTCTTGAAAAAATGTGTCTCAGTTTAATATCGTGTTGTTTTCAATTTCCAAAAAGCCGGTTGAGGGCAA
Organism: Adiantum capillus-veneris; assembly: GCF_014529385.1. NCBI lineage: Eukaryota > Viridiplantae > Streptophyta > Polypodiopsida > Polypodiales > Pteridaceae > Adiantum > Adiantum capillus-veneris. Next base: position 4,908,992 of record NC_140950.1, on the reverse strand, counting down.
GGGGAAAAGGAGAAATTCCACCCCAAAATAGAGAAAAATAGTGTAAAAACCTGAAAACGTAGCCTAATTTTCTAAAATTCTTCTGGCAAATTCAAGGAAATGAATTTTGTAGGTTTGGAAAAATGATTTTTTCCGAACACTGGTTCTCTTCAATCTAGAGGATAGGGTTCCCATGACATGGGAGGTCTGCCAGCCTCGTTTACAAGTGACACGGGGTCGAGCTCATGGGATCTACGGTAGGGGTGCACGATCGGCGGGGCATGGCTTTTAGGCCGTCGGATCTCCGCAGCAGGGGGTAGGATTTATGTACTGCCAGAATCGCTTTACTTGAAGTGGCGTGCGATAGGCGGGTTGGATAGAGATGAGGAGTGCGGCCAGGGAGGTCCGGGGTTCAAGGCCCAACGCTCGGCTGGGAACCCTAATATTTTATGCTCGTTGATCTTTAATCAACGGTGGATTAAAGCTGAACCGTCGATCCCTCGACTTGACCCCGTGTCTTTTATGGACGAGGGTCTGCAAGGTGAAAAAGAAACATTTCCAATCAATCCAGGTTCCTTGTGTGCAACCATGATTGTGACATGGCAATTGGGGATAATTACTAACCACGCCTAGTGTAGCCACCACCTAAATTGGTCCATACATCCCTACACATCTCTAGTTTCCATCGCCTCTCCGATTGAATGCTCAAATAAACTTTTTTCCGAAGATCTTGGATTACCTAGGCATAGAGAGGTAAATTGACTATACTTGAAGAGCTGTACACTAAAATCTTCTGAATTTTGTAGATCTTTTCACCGTTAAATTTAAAATCCAGAGGTAAATTTCAAAATATGTGGGTGAGATCGTACTAAACCTAAGCTTTTCTTGTGCAAAAAAAATGCCAACACCCCAAACGGCTCCACCACATGCGCAGTCCTAATTTCGGCTCCTTTGCCATTGCCACCATCATACCCCACTTTATCACCTCTCCTACATGCATAGCATCTCCCTCTCTCCGTCTTCGCCATCGCCTTGGCGCAGAACGTCTCCCTCTCTCTATTTTTGCCGTCGTGCTCCCGCAGACCCTCCAGGTCCTACTATCACTACACACGATAGCATATATGAGAGAGAGAGAGAGAGAGAGAGAGAGAAGTCTCTTGCGTCGGCTGTAGCACAACCTTCCCTTGCTTTCTCCGTACATGCGGTTTAATATGTATATATATATATATATATATATATATATATATATATATATATATATATATATATATATAGAGAGAGAGAGAGAGAGAGAGAGAGAGAGAGAGAGAGAGAAGTCTCTTGCGTCGGCTGTAGCACAACCTTCCCTTGCTTTCTTCGTACATGCGGTTTAATGTGTGTGCGCAGCAGCAAAAGTGTGTGTGTGTGTGTAGCCTTCAGCTTGGAGCACCGATAGGTGTGTGTGTGTGGACATACAACATGTCTGTGTCGGCATGCCAGTGCGAGGTCAGCTGGACGGTCATCCCGTACTGCACCCGACGGATTAAATACGAATAGCGCGAGGACAACTGCAACAAAAAGAAAATAAAATAAGAGATAGCCATTCCTCAATGCGCCTCGCGCCTAAATTTCTCACACACAGAGGCCATGTCCCCCTCACCAATGCAAGAGCTTGAGGTAGCTACTCTCTCACACACACAGAGCTTGCGAGCTTGCGCGTGCATTGTGCAGTCTCTTGTGTCGCCTGCTCGGGTGAAACAAAAGTCGCCACGTGTTCGGGGTAGGAATTTCCACAAATCAGAGGGATATTTTGCGTTGGCAGCGGAGGTAGGTAATGTGGGTACTGGAAAGGGTGCAGAAGGTTCTACGATGCTGGGTCATGGTGCCCAGGTGCTGTAATCGCTATTGGTAGGTGTTGTACCCCCAAACGCTAGAGTTCTAGGAACTCAACGGTATTGATTCCCTAAATGCTGGCAGAGGCCTGATCCCCTCAACGCTATAGTCGTGGCAGATCAACGTTGGAAGCTCTCTCTCTCTCTCTCTCTCTCTCTCTCTCTCTCTCTCTGTGCGTTCGCAGTCGGCAGGCTATGTCGTTGTGTGGCCGGGGACTGTAGGGCGCACAAATCGGAACACTCTTAGAGTTGCCGGATGAAGCAGAAGCTGCCATGTGGCAAGGGGGGGAGTCGAAATCCCTCCCTCTTTTATTATAGTATAGATAAGCTTATCTCTCCTCTTGGTCCCCTGCTGAAGAATGAGTTTAGCAACACATATCCATATCCTAACTCTTGTTCCCATTATTCTTCCCACGTTAAATGATCATTTCAATATGAGAAAATCATTTGAGATATGTAGATAATAGATTTTATGATATTGTATGTGATGTCCCCCACTTGCCGATACTCGGTCCAATACCCCTACCTAGCTTGTTGGTCAACACCCACTCGGAAGGCTCCTTCTTTACTCATTTAGAATAACTTCATAAGACTATCACATAAACTACAGAGAGGCATCCATTTCCTCCCTTTGGTGGGGAGTGGGGACCCTTAAGTGGTAAAGAAAATTGTATAAAATGGCGGAAGGGTTCTATGTCAACTTTTGCGACCTGAAGGCGTAGGATAAAAAAACTGTTACTGGTTGCAAAATTACGAATTAACTCGCTTTTCATCATAGCGCTGGTGGCGGCTCTGCGTAGCTTTCAAGTACGACAGCTATCGGATTGCAAGGAACCCATATTCTCTGCTTAGTGAAGTACATACTACAAGTCTACAACGTCATTAGCACCTCATTAGCTCAGTCGTTCCTTGCTCTTCGTGAAGAGAGAGAGAGAGAGAGAAGACGAAGAAGAAGACGTAGGAGGAGGTCGAAGCCAGCTTGGTACGTTTGCTTTGTCATGCTCATGCTTGCTTCGTCATGCTCATGCTGCGTGGGAGTCCAGCTCTCTCTCTCTCTCTCTCTCCCCGGCACAGATTCGAGGACGCGTCAAGGGACATGCATGAAAGAGAGAGGAGGGGACTGAGTGTACTAACAAGCCCGACTAATAAGACCTTGGCGTGAGAACGATACCGCAAGCCAAGGACTACGCAGGATAGGCCGTGGAGTGAACGAGAAGGGGGTGGCGCCCGCAGCTAGGCCAAAGCCCTCTCTCTCTCTCTCTCTCTCTCACTTTCTGGACTGAAGGGAGCCGCTGCGCTAATTTCTCTTTGCGTCATCCTTTTTTCCTGCTTCTTTGCCGTCGCTCTACTACAGCCGACCACCTGCAGCAGCAAAACCAGAAGAGTTTGCTCATGCTTGCTTTGTCATGCTCATGCTGCATCGGAGTCCAGCTCTCTCTCTCTCTCTCCCCGGCCCCCCGCCTTGCTTGCATTTGCTTGCATGGGTTTACTTGCCTGCATTTGCTTGCCAGCGCCACGCTGACGTCCTTGGCTAGAGTCCCGGCCAGGTCATGATGGCCACGGCCACTGCGAGGCGCTGCAGTCCTCCCGCAACTCTCTCACGGCCACGGCCAGGCACTGACGTCCTTGGCGAGCGTCCCGGCCAGGTCATGACGGCCACGGCCACGGCACTGCAGTCCTCACGGCTACACCAGGCGTTGAAGAGAATCTTGGATGGAGAGAGAGAGAGAGAGAGAGAGAGAGAGAGAGAAATGAAATGTTATATTAACGTCTTCAAAAGGCCAGAATGACGTATGAGACCAAACTGATACAAAAGTGGTGGATCTGTTACAATGTCTGGGTACCTTAGTACTAAAGTACTAAGTGTGAAAATAAATGTGAAAAACCAAACAAAGTATTAAATAAACTTCTTAGGAGCATTCTGGGTGTCTGGCTAGAATGCTTCTAATCCTTTGTTGTAGTCTCCTCCGGCGAAGTGTGCTTCTGCATCTCGGTCGTGGTCGTCTCGATTTCCTAAGCTCAATTGCCCTGTCAATGAGGGTGCCTTTGGTATGAATGTGGGTACTCCTTTGTGCTGGTTGTTGGCCTCTTGCTTCTCCTTCCACTCCTGCTTCTCTTGATCCGAAGAAATCTGTGATCTGCCTCTGAGGCTATAGTGCTCTTTGGCTTCTCATTAGATTATCCCTGTGCCGATGTAGTTCCAGTAGGTACAAGCCTAAGCATCTTTGATCTTGGTATTGCATGACTCTTTCTAGAGGTCCAAAGCCTTCTTTAAATAGGCAATGGAAATGCCCACGTATCTCATAGAATACGGTGCAATGGCATATGTAGTGTAATTCTGTCTCTGGCTCCATTCCGCATAACTTGCAAATTCTGCTCTCAGGTGGGATTCCCCTAAATCTGCCAAATTCAATTTTCAGCTGGTGTGAGGATGTACGAATCTGACCAATACCACATCTCAAACCATGAGACAGGTGGGTATCCATGTAGCTCGGGCGAATCACAAATCCATCTTCAGATAGCTGTAGGAAGTTTTCTTTGTAGTCGGCCATCTTCGTGCCCAATTCTTGTGTAGGGTCTACCTCTTGAGTATTGGAAGGGGGGTAATCTTTCCATACTGAACCCGTGTCTCTGAAACCACGAGGACAGTTGCGCATACCATCATGATGTATCCCCTTTCATTGCTAATTGTCGAGAGGATTCGAGGGCCAATCTAGTATATCGGCAATTATTTGTATCCCACAAACCATGTATAAAGGACACTGATCTGGTAAGAGCTTCAATTTCTATCGGAGGGGTAGCTAGTTCCGCTCGGGTAATCGCGTGTGATACGGAGCTAGGCCTTGGCTCTAATCATTCCGGAAATCATAGATACCAAAGGTCTCTCCATTGACTTCCAATTATCCTGATCCACAGATGGTCCCCAAATCTGGACCCCATAAAGCATAGCCGAAGCCACCACAGTATCAAAGAGCCAAAGTTTTGTTCGTGATTACTGAAACTGCACTTGTGAACACATCCTCTCCAACCCTCCCAAGGCCGCAAGCTGGCTCTGGACAATCTAGCATCCGCTGCTTTCTTAAGAGTAAACTTCAGTCCTGCAAATACCACACCAAGGTATGTGTATGCATCTGTGTACTCTACTGTATCCTGGCCATATGCAAATGTAGGTGCCGATCTCCTAACCCACTGCGGTGTGGTGTTAAACACCATAACTTTGGTTTTACCCAAGTTTACCGACAGTCCACTGTCCTCCGCGAATTTATGTAATGTATCTAGCTGCCTCTGTCCCCTTCTCTATCAATGTAATCTGATACCTCATCTATGTACATACCAAATAAAGTAGGGGACAGTGGGCATCCCTGCTTTACTCCAACGGTGGAATGAACAATGTCAGAATCCCCTTATGGGGTACGTACATAACCAGTTACTGACCCGTATAAGGCCATGATCCCCCAAATAATCTCTTTGGGAACCCTTAACTCTTGCATCTTGCGCATCAATCTGGCCCTTGGTACTGTATCAAAAGCTTTCCAAAAATCATGATCTTATGCTCTTCTTGTCTTCATCTTATCAATGGCTTTTTTCACCATTTCCGTAGTAAAGAAAGTACTAGTAGCAGGGCATGGCTCTAGCGGATCTGGTAATGGAGGCTGTCCAGATACCATATATAATGATGTTACATATTGACCCCAAATCTCAGGAGAAGTAATCGTCGGAGGCGGTGAGTGCTCGTGAAATAAACGCCAGGCCTCATGTGAGTCCTGACTCAAGAAGAGCTGATATAGATCCTTCTCCAGTTTGGCTAAGAATGCCCTTTTCTTGCGACGTACTATACGCCGAAGAGCAATCCAAGACTGCTTATATGTGATGATCCCAAGTGTAAGCTCTTTCTGGACCTGGGTTCTCGTTTCTCTGCATTCCTCGTCATACCAACTATTTTGAGGCATGTTCCCAGATCCTCTCTTGTGATCAGGTTGAGTATGTGGGTATGCCTCTTGTGCTGCTCCATGTAGTATCTCTATTAACTGAGAAGTAATCTCCTCTACAGTATATACTGGCTCGGCTACCCACATCCTATTATAGATCTTTTCCACATAGACTGAATCAGTCTCTGGTGTAAAAGTATATCTTGTGTGTGTCTTCTTCCTTTGTGCTTGAGAGGCATTGTATTGGAAGGAGATTGATAGGGTCAAGAGAGCATGATCCACTGCAATCCCAACCGGTATGGGTCCCACCTTAAAGTCCTCGATACTAGAAATAAAGCTTGGTGAAGTCATGACATAATCCACTGTACTGGCCCCATGCCTGTGCGGGAAGCATGTGAATCCCCTAGATAAAGGGAAATTCTCTAGACCATTAAGTATGGCCAAACCATGTATAGTTTCCATCTCCATGAGGTGTCTCCCATATTCAGTGTGTTCTTTATCCTTTGAGTTTCTAGTGAGTCCCCTCTGTGATAAATCCACTTCTCTGAGCATTTCCTCAGAAGTATCATAGAATACTGCTTGAGAGTTGGCCGTTCTGGCATTAAAGTCTCCTAAGAGAACGATGTCTCCATCTCTAGAGAACTCCCATATGTCATTATTCAATATGGAGAAAGGGGACTATCCTTTAGGTGAGGAGTAGATTGATGTACTTGGAGGGAAGTAGCATATAGTGATATATAGAAATCTACCTGTCTCGGCTCTCATTCTCACCCACATATACTTTGCTTGCTCATCTTTCATGATAATATGTAGTAGTGGTTTCAGCTCCTCTTTAAATAAGATTGTTACTCCTCCTGAACCCCGGCTACCCCGTAGAGATCTCTTGTCTGGTCGACCAGCGGTTTCCCATAAATAACCCTTTACATGTGGCATAAGCTGTCCCGGTATCTGGTGTGTCTCTGAGTAGAAAACTATGTCTCTGTCCCTAAAGCTGTCTTCAAAGGCACCTACATCTAGCCTATATGATCCATTACAATTCCACGCTGCTATCCGGAGCGTCGCCCCATAGGTCTCGCACCGTCATGATGAGCGCTTTTCTAGAATCACTACTTTCCCTCTTCTATAAAAGGCGATTTTCCCCTTTTGTCTTGCTGCCATGATCTTTGGCATCAACTCTTGCATGTGTGCCACTTGTGCCAATGTAAGGTCATCTCCCAGGAAAATACCGGTTTTCTTAAGTGTTGGCCTCTTCTTTAGAAATTCTTTCCTTATTTCTATATTCGGGAAGCGGAGAATAAGTGCCCTATCCTTTACGTTTCCCTTCTCATCGATTCCTTTCTTGCCCACTCTCCATGGACTTGTGTGAGTAGGCTCTGTGATGCCCATGCGTTGTAGTAGTTCCTTCACTTCTTCATCTACATTCTCTTTGTCTTTGACTCCTGTGACCCGCACATGCAGAGCCCGATTCTTCCTTTTTTGCTCTTCCTCAATGGTCATATTAATAATGGTGGAGGTAGGTGTGGTCTCAGGCGTCTGGGCCTTCCCTTTCTTCGCATCCTCAATCCATTTCTCTGCTTCATCAACCTTTTCTTGTGTCTTACAAAGACGTTCCGCCCATGACGATGCCATTTTCGATTTCTGTTCATCTCCTTCCCGTAGAGCTTTCATCTGATCCTTCATGTCCTCGAGCTCCTTCAACATTGACGGTTGGTCTTCTCCCTTCTCCTTAGTTGCAGATTTGCAAGCCGCAAGTTCTCCTTTTAGCTCCTTGGTTATTGCATCTTTTTTCCCCATATGCTTTTCCATATTTGTTCTCCATGCTTCAAAACTTGCTACTGCCTCATCGAGTTTCTTTTGCATAACGCATTCTGTTACATTTACTTCGGCCTTGATTAGGTTTCGTAATTCCGTTTTCAAGATCTAATTTTCCTCATTCTGTATCCCCCGGATCTCTCTCCTTAGTTCTCTCATCATGTCTCCATACATGGAGTTCCTGTAGCTCTCAACGCTCGCGTGCATTTCCTTCCTGATGTCATCCCTCATATAGTTTAGCTCTGATTTGAGCATCACCTGGACCTTCTCCATCATTAGCTCATCATGTATCCTGGAGGTTTTCCCAACTCGTAAGGATCCTGGTGATAGTACAGTGTCTCTGTTTCTTCGTTTAAATGTAGATGTTGTCTTTTTTGGGGTGGTGTAGCTGTCTACACCCGGCCCTTCCCCTTCGGAAGGCGGATCCATCGAACACAAGACACAAATGTGGGGTAGGGTACTAGGGTACTAGGGTGAGGGACTGAGAGTAGGGCAAAACTTAAAAGTTTAACTTAAAACTTTTAAGTCTTTAAAATTTAACGCAGGAGGTACTACGCGTGGATAAATGTAGGGGTGCGCGTAGGACACGACCTTCTACGCGTAGAGGAGCTTACAACCAACCCTAGCCTACACACATGCACGCATCCCTCTACTGCCTTTGCTTCGTCCCCTAGTGCACGCCCACGTCCACGTCCTCCCTTGCTGCCGCCAACGGCTGTTTGTCGCGTCTGAGTTGCCCGGCTCTAGCGCGTGCCATTACCATAGCCGGCCACCCATTTCTGCCTCTCTGCTGGCCTCACTTCTTCTCTTAGTGCGGCAACAGCTGCAGGAGAATGCGCAGGGGTTGGGTGCGCTGTCACAGCAGGCAGGGGGAGTGGGTGTGCAGCTCACGTAGGAGATTAGCGCGTAGGAGATCACGAGCTCGCGTAGGATGTCTCACATAGGATGTCCAGCGTGTAGGATCACCAGCGCATAGGATGGCTCGTGTAGGATGAAAAATGAAGAGAGAGAGAGAGAGAGAGAGAGAGAGAGAGAGAGAGAGAGAGAGAGAGAGAGAGAGAGAGAGAGAGAGAGAGAGAGAGAGAGAGAGAGAGAGAGAGAGAGAGAGAGAGCATGCTGCCTGATGAGCATACAATAGGAGTTGAACCCATCCTGAGTAACATTCAAAACAAATCATTCATGAAACTTTGAAAATATAGGGCGTATTCAACTTTCTGTCAACAACTCCAAGACAGAAAGGCTGGTAAGAAAAGCCCAATTGCGTCTTTGCAACTGTTTAACTTGCTGATGCTCCACACTATGTAGCACAGTTCGGCCAGCTGCAATGGGGTTTAGAGTTCAGGGTTTCGCATTTAGGGTTTATAGAGTGCTCTAGCATGCCCTCTGTTGCTTGCATTAGCACATGATCAAAACACTAAATTGCACAGTAAATATGCAATGAGCTCCATGCATTCTTTGATCTCCAAAAATTTAGGAATGTAACTTTCTGTTAAAACACCCTAAGAAAAACAGCTTATGTTTATAGACAAGCACGACTTAATCTGCACAGCTGGTTTACACATCTCCATTATCTGAATCTTTCTTGCAACTAAGTTTCTTGCCCGCTAATGCTTTCAACATTCATCACATGCCTTATCTGCATAATACCCATGTTTTCCACACACAACCCCTCACCTTCCGTTGCAAATGCTAGGGTACAACAATGCGTCCAAGACGACCCACCAGTACAAAGCATAGAACGCTCAAGTCTGCAAGTTAAACCATACATAAAATAAGAACAAATAGAAACGACACTTTCGTTAGGGTTTTCGAGATCCGTTGGGTGTTCACTGCCCACACCACTCACCTAAAATTTTAGACTACCATTACCTCCATTGGCCGCAGTGTGTTCTCTGCACTGTTGTATTCAATTGAGTGCGTCCACCCCCGCTCTCTCATGCTTTTTTATTGTAAAGATAGCCAAGGTTAACGCTGTCTTTTTTATTGTAGAGACAGCAGCGTGTGCAAGCGGAGGCGAGGTGTGAAGCTCAACCAGGTCGCTCAATAAGTAAATATTTTGGTTCAGTTTTACTTTGTTTTGGTTAACTTTTGATTTGTTATCATTTGTATTTTCACTTAGAGAGAGAGAGAGAGAGAGAGAGAGAGAGAGAGATGTTTTGGTTAATGAAATGAAATGCGGAATGAATTTAAAAGACCAAAATGATTGTGAATGTTTTGAGTTAAATTAGGTTAATGTTTTGAGGTAAATTAGGTTGAGGTTAATGAAATGAAATGATTTGTTAAATTAATGCTAGGTAAATTCAAGATAGAGAGAAATAAATGAAATGGACCTATGCGACCAAACTATTACAAAAATTGTGAAGATAGAGATAGAAAAAATGAAATGAAATGTAATGTTATAATAACGTCTTTAAAAGGCCAAAGTCACCTATGCCACCAAATTGTTTCAAAATTGTGAAATGGAATGAAATGCAATCTGTGTGTGTGTGTGTGTGTGAGAGAGAGAGAGAGAGAGAGAGAGATTACAATTGACCCAAACTTAGGTAAATTAGGTTAATGAAAGGAAATGTAATGTTGTAATAACGTCTTTAAAGGGCCAAAGTCACCTATGCAACCAAATTGTTTCAAAATTGTGAAATGGAATGAAATGCAATCCGCGAGAGAGAGAGAGAGAGAGAGAGAGAGAGAGAGAGAGAGAGAGAGAGAGAGATTGATTGATTACAATTGACCCAAACTTAGGTAAATTAGGTTAATGAAAACCTATGCGACCAAATTGTTTCAAATTGTGAATGAAATGAGCTGTTTTGATAAATTAATGTTATGGCAAAAACTCATTCATAAAAGTACAAGAGAGAGAGAGAAAGAAATGAAATGATATTAACGTCTTTCAAAGGCCAAAATGACCTATGAGACCAAACTGTTACAAAATGTTTTGGTTAAATTTTTATTTCAATTTTTTTTAAAATTTGTTTTGTTTATTCACACAAAAAGAGAGAGAGAGAGAGAGAGAGAGAGAGAGAGAGAAATGTAAATCCTCCTTGTGACCTTGTTCAATAGCTGCCAAGTTAGCCACTATGTTCTGTAAGTACTTCAATCCATCTTTGGTATCGGCATCCAGATTGGCTAGGACAAGAACCCAGTCATTGAAGGTAAACAAGTGCATGATGGAGTCGTGTGCCAAAGAATCACACACTTTGGAATTAGTGTTCAAGAGAGGCATTGCATCCGGGTTGGAGATCACCTTGATCACTAGGAAGGATGCTGATGAAACCGGCTGAGTAGCACTACAAGAGGCTCTTCATATTAGCGACGCTCACACAGTGACGCTCAAAAAAAAAATTCCCGGCGTCGCTATGAGCGTCGCAAATTTATTTGTAAATTTGCGACGCTCATAGCGACGCCAGCTGGGGTAAAAAAAATAACCGAGCGCGCCCAAAAACTCAGATCTCAGATCTGAGTTTTTCGGCGCCCTCAAGCAAAGAGCAGGTAACGCTCTCCCTCACTCTCTCTCTCTCTCTCTCTCTCTCTCTCTTTTTCTTCTACACACACACACACACACACACACACACACACGAGGAGAGGAAGGAGAGCCAGGTATGCTCCTTCCCTCTCCTCATTCTCATGTTCCCTTCCCCTCTTTCTCTCTCCCTCTCTCTCTCTTTCACACACACACATACACACACACACACATAGTGTTTTTGAGAGAGAGAGAGAGAGAGAGAGAGAGAGAGAGAGAGAGAGAGAGAGAGAGAGAGTACAAACAAAAACAAAAACGCACACACATACATAAACAAAGAATGCACACACACATTGAGAGAGAAAAAGAGAGAGAGAGCATGCATAAACAAAAAACGCACGCATTGAGAGAGGAAAAGAGAGAGAGAACATGCATAAACAAAAAACGCACACATTGAGAGAGGAAAAGAGAAAGAAAACATGCATACGATCCAAAAAAACGCACACACATTGAGAGAGAAAGAAAGAGAAACTAAGGGAGCGTCGTAGGAAACTAATTAAAATTAAAAGACCTAAAGATCTAGCCGACGAGGAGTTGAACTGAAGACCTATTATTCAAGAGGGAAATGGCATAATCAATCTATCATACTTGGCATGGGTGATAGAAAGGTTATACCATTTATCTCTTTTTATTGGCACACACATCCACACACGCGCACACACACAGGAAGAAGAGAGTTATAACGTCGTAGGAAACTATCTTAAAAGACGTTAAAGATTAGGTTATATGTAGACTTACATTAAATTAGATTTAGGTTTATTTTTAACTAGATTTACGTTTATTTAAGCTAGATTTAGATTTACGTTATATTAGATTAGATGCGGGTCTCCATAGACTGCGATGCCTGCATGAAGCGGGTGAAGAAAGCCCTCAATGGAATATAGGGTATTGCTGCCTTCACTCATGGTGGGCTCCGTCGATCCAAAAGTACTGGTGAAATGTCTTCAGAAGATAGGGAAGAAGGTGGATCTTCAGGGCGGCAAGAGTCACTACATCCCCGACACAATGACCATCTAGACAACCTCTAGTCATTAGACTTACGTTAAATTAGATTTAGCTTTATTTTTAGTTAGATTTACGTTTATTTAGATTTACGCTTATTTACGTTAGATCGAGTCCACGCAAGAATTACTTACGGTTTAGGGTTTAGAGTTAGACGAACAGTGAAAAGATCTACTGTGAAAAGATGTTAAGATGAAGTGAAGTGCTACAGCTAGAGAAGAGGCAAAGGGATTTTGTCCACTACATGCAGTATCATGTAGACGTGGGTGTGTAGATTTCTTGTACCCACAAATATAGGTATTGACCAATAAAGACGAGATTATAACCCGGTGGTTCTGATCTCCGTGCACCTCTAGACCGAGGTGTGCGGGGATTGGACATGACTAGAGAATGTGAGGTAAAGAGAGAGAGAGAGAGAGAGAGAGAGAGAGAGAGAGAGAGAGAGAGAGAGAGAGAGAGAGAGAGATAAGACGAAGAATGCCAATAGAATATTAAATTTGTTGTCCAGGTTATAAGTTTTTTATCCTCATTATGAGTAGCGACGAGGATGTGGGACCGTCCAACCGAAACACCTATCTCTCAACGAGGGTCTTATGTCCTTGTAATCAATGCAAGCATGCTGTGCGACGGACAAGACGTGTTTCTTTGCAGCACGTTCGTGAATTTGGCGAGTTCGATCCATCTATTATAGATCGAGTTGTTGCCAATTATAACTCGTCGGACTCTGACGCTGGCCAACAAGCAGCAATCTTGCAACCCAATAGACGTATTCGCAGGCGCTTTGGTCAAGCAGCATATGTGAGGCCACAAGATGTAGCCTCTGACAGCTCGGGGGATGATCATGCAGAGCACATTCCCAACGAGGCAATGTTTGAGCCCGAGATTGATGAAATGATCGAGACGATCATGGATTCAGAAAGGCTTATCTATGATGATATGAAAAGTGAAGCCGATACGTCATTGTATAATGGAGCACGTATGTCTAGATTGAAAGCACTCCTGGTTCTTCTCAACATGCAGGCAAAGTTTGGATGGAGTGACACTAGCGTCACAGCGCTTTTCAGGTGATCTATTACAATTAGTTTACTTTAATAGAACTCTAAATGTATAATGATCTGATAGATTTTTACACGACTGTATCATATTTTTATGTTGTGTAGATTGCTGAAAGAGCACATTCTACCAGCTGACAATGTGATGCCAGATTCCCGAGATGAAGCAAGAAAGATTTTGCGAAACTTGGGGATGGATTACAATTCTATCCACGCTTGTCCTAATGACTGCATTCTTTTCAGAGGGGAATACACAGACATGGAGAAGTGTCCGAAATGTGATTCCGAAAGATATCGAGTAGATCTCCACGGGACAAAAATTCCACAAAAGGTTTTGCGACATTTTCCTTTGCTTCCTCGCATCAAGCATTTCTTCGAATGTAAGTCCATGGCCGCCCTAGCATCATGGCATGAGGAGAATAAATCTTCGGATGGTGTGCTACGAATTCCTGCAGATTGCGCAGCCTGGAAACATATAGATGGAACATGGTCGGATTTTGCCAGGGAAGCTCGAAATTTGCGCTTAGGCCTGGCTATGGATGGCGTAAATCCATTTGGTCAAAGATCAACATCTTACAGTGTATGGCCCGTTGTCATCGTCAACTACAACATTCCCCCGTGGTTGACTACGAAGAAGGGGCACCTATGGCTAAGCTTGATTGTGCCAGGGCGATATAAAGTGGGGAATATGGATGTGTATCTTCGTCCACTATTGGAAGAGCTACAACAATTGTGGATTGGCATAGAGGTGGTGGATATGAGCCGACACACAGGACGACGGAATGCTTTGATCAGAGGTATTCTAATGTGGACCATGCATGACTATCCCGGGCTAACAGAATGCTCAGGTGATCTATTGACACTCCTCACTCAGACACTGTAAATCTTGTTTTTCCCCATAGTTGATCTATTATCATGTGTATACATGCAGGGCTTCAAACAAGCGGATACAGAGCATGTGTCACATGTGGACCTAGACTGAATGCACGTAGGGCACCCTCACTGAAGAAGCAAATCTACGAAGGTCATCAAGCGTATCTTCCGGAGAATCATGTGTTACGCGACGGCTTTTTGGGAAGAGAGCCACCAAGGATGTCTGCACAAGCATGGTTAGAGCAGAAGGAGATGTGCGATGACGGATTGCCTCCAGGGATGAAGAGACTATCTCTATGGTACGAGTTACAATACTGGCCCCGACTCGTGATCAATCACTTGCTCGATCCAATGCACATATTCAAGAATGTGGGTAATCTACTATGGGACCATTTGACCGGCAAGAAAGATACTTTGGGAGCCAGAGTTGACCTTAGAAATGTGGATCGTATGGAGCAATATTGGCCGCAAACAGCGTCTGATGGATCGATAAAACTTCCTAAAGCACCATGGATTTTCACAGGAGCCCAAGAACGCAAAGTAAAAGAGGCCATTCGATCTTTGCGGACCCCCACTGGCGTAATGCACTCGCTCCGAACGTGTTTTACTAAAGAAGGAAAGCTTACCGGTTTGAAGTCACACGATTGGCATAAAATGTGTCAGGTACGTTCATAGTGGACTTTAATATCATTGCATAAAATGTGGACTTTAATATCATTGCTGCACATACTTTACAGTTTATTTTACCGGTTTTCTTGAGGTGGATTCTACTAAGAAATGGACTGACCTAAGAGACACTTTCGTACTACCCGAGCATTGTGAACAAGTAAGTATATAAATAGTTAACATCCCCCTTTTACAAGTTATGTGCTTGAAAGCTCTCATGTAAGTTATGTGGCTCTGGCAGGTAGTATTTCATCCTACAAAGTCTACATCAAACTGGTGGTACGTCATAGAGGTAGCCCCTCGTAGTGCAAGGACGTATGAAGGCTACCATGTGCCAATCACAACGACATCAATGGAGGAGATCAGAGAAGATGCTCAATCAGAAGCCGCTGCGGTGGTGCCAGACGAGCATCAAGATGCTACTACTCTATATGGGGTGCATGCAGAGGAGCTACAAAATGAAACAGAGGATATGTGTTTAAACGGAGAGCTCTATATAGATATAGGAAGTTATGCTGAGTTATGCGAGGATGAGAGAGAGATCTCTTAAAGCCACAAATATTGTATTTGAACAATTTTGCTCCGTGCTGTAAAAGCTCTGGCTCTCTAAGTAGCTTCCATGGTGTGTAACGCTCTTTTCTACTCGCACTCACATCTTTTGATTGAAAATTCTGAGTTTTCGACTTGCCTCTTCTATCACTCGATTCATTGCGTCATTGTATTTATATGCGTCATTACGTCATTGTATTTAATGGTCTTTGCGTCATTGTCTACTCTATTCATTCAATATTAAGTTTAAATATTTGTGTGTTTAATGCAGGTATGGATGATGAGGAGTTTCTTTCTTCTTTGTCACCGCAGCAGAGACAGTGGTACGTGGAGCGTCATCGCTCTGGCGCATCATCGCGCGTTCCTACACCATCCGCATCTCCCTCTCTTTTGGAGCATTCGGCGCGCTCTGAAGCTTCGGCGTCGACGAGACGAGCGTCACACTCGTCTAGACACCGGCGCTCTAGTGGTGGCGGTGGCGGTTGTTGTGGGGATTCCGCCACCGATGCCTCCACACCGCCTCGTGTTCGACGAGGCTCTTTACCCTCCCCTTCTTTGCCCGCCCCCACACCAGCCACAACATCGCCATCTACGCTAGGTTTTGCACGGCTGACTGTTCCTAGAAGCTACACACCTCTACCTACTCCGCCAGGAGCCACCCCACTCGACACTCCTCGCTTCGGCGCCCAGACGCCGGTGGAGACACCTGACGTCCGTACCCCCATCGACACGCCGCTAGAGACCCCTGCCGGGACACCCAGTTTCACGCGTCACCGGCCAGGTTCACCCGGGTTTATAAATGTCGTTATATGTTTATATTTACTGAAAACTGTCTTATTGTCTTTTTTTGCAGAATCCGACAGATACGCCGCTTGGACGCGATGAGACGTCTGATTAGACGACGTCAGTTTAGCCGTAGCTAGATAGCATTAGTTTAGGGTTTCTCATAGCTTATGTATCATGAGACGGATTTTATACGTCTTTTTGAACCATGTATATTATTACATTTGTCACCGCAATTCCTTTTGCCAATCAATTCTTATGCCTATGATGTTGTACAATTGTCATTATTACATTTGCCAATCAATTCAGTTTGCCTATGATGTGTACAATTGTCAATTTTGCAAACAATGCGTTTTGTGGGTGACTATTTTGGGTCTATTATCTACCTTTGCACTTTTTTTAAAAAGTGAATCAAGTACAATATGGTTGATGGGTGGCAGGGCATTCAATGCCCTGCCACCAAAAAAATATTCTCTCAGGCGTCGCTATAAGCGTCGCTATTTATGGCTCTGTAGCGTCGCTATATGCGTTGCTATACTCTTCTGTGAGAGCGTCGCTATAGGCGTCGCTATATAGCGACGTCTATAGCGACGCCTATAGCGTCGCCTATAGCGACACTCTCATAGCGACGCTGTTAGCGACGGTTTTAGCGACGCCAGGGTTATAAAAACCCAGTGTATTTCCGTCGCTAACAGCGTCACAAGAGCACACAACCTCTTGTAGTGTAGAGAGGTCAAGTCCTGCTGAGAAAAGAGTAATCTGTAGACAATAAGAAGAGAGGGTCAAAAGCCATTGGTAGGGATGTCAACCTTAAACCAACCTAGACAATCAAGAGTCATGATGGTTGTGTGACTTCCCCCCATCCATACCTATCCAAAAAAACTAGATATTTATGGATAAATAATTGCAGCCTAGGTTCTGGTGTTCATTTGCACAAAGTGCCATTGTCCACCCATGTATATAGGAGAGAGATTTTTACTACATAGGCTAAATTAATACATGAGACTTCAACAGAAGTACAAGAACCACAAGACTACAATTTCTATAAAAAGTAGACATATCAATTTAGTCATTCACACTAAAACGATACATCTTTTTAAAGAACACTCCAGAAGAGAGTGTTTCTGGGGTCCTACTAGTGGTAGAGAAAAAGGTAAGAGCAACTTCTTCCTTTAAGCAAAGCCAGAGAGAGAGAACCCTTACCTGCATCCACAATAAGAAAACAATCAATTGATTAGCTTCCAAACAGCATTACAGGTAACTCGGGTAGCCCTAGTTGTTATCCATGTCACCCTAGCTTTGCTAAAAAAAGAGAATAAGCAGTAAAGGACCAACAAGTCCAACATCTTTTCATTCAAGTAATGGAAGATTTAGTTTCACAGATCATAAAACCTATTCAAGACATGTTGCTTTTCACTACAATAGACCATGCCATTATTGCTAGCCAAGTGTTGCTAGGGATAATCTTTTTTAAGCCAGCAAATCCTAATCAATTGGATTTTCAAGCCCAAGCATGTAGAAGTATCCCATTAATGAGCTTTCTTGGTTAGTTATATGTTTAATACCTATCTCACGTTTTTTGGACCAGAACATAGGTTTTTACTTCTACATTGATTCCAACATACGATCCGAAGGAGCCAGACCTCTTTATGCTGGTCACTATTCGTGTGTCATTGCCAAACCTCGTTTCACAATATATCAAACAAAACAATCATAAAATATTACTAAAAGTGTTATCAAAGCTTTGTTCACCCTCCTCAGCCATACCATATACCAAATGAAAAACCGCCTTTGTATCATTTTTTGCAGATATACTATCAGTTCCCTGCCAAAACAACAGTAGAAACACTACCTTCCAGTAACCAAGCCCTGTACTGCTATCAGCGCTGTATAACATTTCAATGTAAACATTTGTTTTCCACCAGCGATATCTTATGCCCACAATTGATATATGGTAACCGGGAATAAGAAGGGGATCCAAAATATGTGTACTATCATCCAAGCAGAGTGTTATTAAATCATCCCAGCAAAGCTCTTATTACAACAGAAAGACTGCATTTAAGAGCTCAACAATTTCTACCAATACCCTTAGTAGGATACAGTCCCATACCCAGTATCGTGGTTTGTCAGATCAAGAAAATGGCCTTTCTCTGCCAGCTATTTGAGAAGACAAAAGAAAAAAGAAACGTGAGTTGTCATTTCTTGCTCATAGATTGCCTGAAAGTGTTTTTGTTCAGAGATTTATCAGAAAAATACTCTTTTAGAAGTTCT
Source organism: Adiantum capillus-veneris (assembly GCF_014529385.1). Taxonomy (NCBI): domain Eukaryota; kingdom Viridiplantae; phylum Streptophyta; class Polypodiopsida; order Polypodiales; family Pteridaceae; genus Adiantum; species Adiantum capillus-veneris. The sequence continues at coordinate 4,890,688 of NC_140950.1, read as the reverse complement.
TCTTATATTCGACAAAAAACCCTTATAATAAAGTGAAGGATTCGTAGCTTTTCAACATATATACTACTGTTAGTATCCGCATCTTGAAGCATATCCAGATCAAGGGGGTATAGCCATATATTTGCCATCATTTTTGAGACATCATTCGGAGCAAGGTATTCACCATTTCCCAGCATCCTATATATTTAACCAGTTTCAGGTCTGAGTTTTATCCAAAAACAGATTTAAAATCCGCTTTAAACTGTCCCAGAAAGGATTGGCTTATCACTATACCTAATGGTAGCTGGTAGGCAAAAAACCTATCATGGCTTATATCTTTCATATAGCAGGCTCTCAACTAGTCAAAATAGAAGTATAACTGAAGCAGTCGCAAAACCCAGATGTGTGAATCTAATCAAAAACAACAAACGTTTATTTCTGTACAACAGCGTTCATGGCATAGTTAGCAAGGTAAGCCATATGCCATAAGATTAGGGCTACTTCACTTCCAAAAAACTATCAGAGAAGCAGTAAGCAGCAGCATTAGAGTGTATATTCAAGCCAAAAATAGGCAATTTTGAAGGTCTTTTAGTGTATCCAGTATATATTAAAAGTAGGCAAATCTGAAGCAAGTTAAGTGTATCCTTGTAGTATTCAATATGCATTCCCTTCTTAGATCATATGATATCATTAGTTCAGAACTCAAAAAAGATAAGCCTGAGGTATCATCTCCACGACTAATCATTATAACAAGAAGTAACAATCCACCCATTCCCATCTCAGAAAAGATTACTTATCATGTCATACAAGGTGTCTATAGCTGATAGATATAGGCAATCTCACATAAATATAGACAGTTATCCGCATGACTGGCTCTCAATCATTCAAGTAGTAGTGTCTCTAATGCAGCATAAGCTTCTAGATATGTGAGTCTAAATTAAAAAAAAGCTCCTATTTCTGTCTTTACAAAGGTCCCAGCATAGTTTCTAGGGTAGGCCATGTGCCATATCATTTTTAGATAGACTTAGATCTACTATACTGTTAGATAAATGCCCACGTCTTCAGCATTACAGTAAGCTATACAACCACCAGTATCAACATTAGTGTCTACTTTTACGCAGAAAACTATGCAAATCTGAGAAAAGTTTAGTGCAACCGTTTCCTATCTAGCATTTTCTATGCATAACACAGATCGTAAGCAGTATAACACTCCTGTAGCCGCTTTAGTGTGTATTTTTAAGCAAACAGGTAGGCAAAATAAGTGTATCCATTCTTTATGTAGCATTAAATATGCATTCCATTCTCAGAATATACGATCTCATGAGTACAAAAAAAACAACCATAGTAATTGTCTCGGTACCTTAGAGGTCTCGACAACGCTTCCAGTAGCCATGCTCGTGGCGAAGATTATCACTCAAGTCCAATATGATAGCTGTGTGTGTATATCTTAGAATAGATAGCAATAATACTGGAAGGAAACTAAGTGAGCGATAGGGGTAGCATGAGTATTCTGTTACCAGTTCCTTGATAGAGTACTACAAGCCTTTATTACTAGTTCCGGTTATTGCCAAGCAGTTCCAGAGAGAGTACTACTTCTTTAAATGCTCAGAGACAGGCAAATAAACATGTCTAATTAAAATTCTTCATACCTCAGAGAATTTGCCATCTTTGTATTAGAACTTGATACTACTACCCACAATATGGGTTATAGTTAGGTGATATAATCACTAAATAACAGAAGGTAAACACAAGCGATGCTGCAAGGAAGCTAAGTGAGCATAAGAAAGCTCACCTTTTTATAGTGCTAGGTCTTCAATACCATGTTCCAGAGAGCCGGCAGCCCCGTACAACCCTTCTTCATGGAGACCATACTGGCCCTTCGCCTTCTATTTAGGCTCAACAACGTCATATACGGACTCAGTGGCCCAAGCGTATACAGCTGCCCATCAAGCGAACGTTTCCCCATCAGTTTCTGTATGTTGACGTCAAACAGTTCCTCCCAACTGCGCAGACTCTGCACTAACCCTTCCTCTTTCCCAACCTTCGCCCACTCACTTGGTGCTCGGATCCGTGCAGGGTGTTTATGGCTTAGTGTACCGGTCGCAGTTTATTTGTGGAAAGTCGTTACCCCACTGAGCATTAGATGTCCCTTTTTAAGTGTCTTACCCCACTGGACATTATATGTCGAGTGGGGTAAGACTGGGCATTAGATGTCCCTTTTTAAGTGTCTTACCCCACTGGACATTATATGTCGAGTGGGGTAAGACTGGGCATTAGATGTCCCTTTTTAAGTGTCTTACCCCACTGGACATTATATGTCCACTAGGCATTAGATGTCCCTTTTTAAGTGTCTTACCCCACTGGACATTATATGTCCCTACACACACTCTATATGTCCCTACACACACCTGATTGTTCTATACATCATGCTGTGTTTGATAATTGCATGTGCGAGGAGATGATGTTAGCATCATAGAAATAAAAGCATTTGTATTTTATGAGTCTTGAACTCAACCTGTTCTTCTAAAGTGTTTTGTTAGTGGAACATGTCTCAAAGGGACATGGACTGGTTTGTTTTTCATATGATGCGAAGTGAGGGCATCTCTCCTGATGCAATTACATATGCATTACAATTCAAAATAAACCACAGTTTGATCACCAAAAGGTGACCACATGCTGTAAGTGCCATGACACTAGCATTTATATACTATTATTCATAAAGAACTCCGACGAGTTTTGAAATGAAGACATGAAATTCAAGATGGCATTTGAATAATCAACATGTTATTCTTAACAATAAGATAAAACACCTGATTGTTCTATACATAGTGCCATGTTTGATAATTGTAGAGGAGATGATATTAGCATCATAGAAATAAAAGCATTTCTATTTTATGAGTCTTGAACTCAACCTGTTCTTCTAAAGTGTTTTGATAGTGGAACATGTCCTGGGCCTGGTCGCTGCGACCTCCCGTGTGAGGAGGCACCCCTTCTCCCGAAGTTACGGGGCCATTTTGCCGAGTTCCTTAGAGAAAGTTGTCTCGCGCCCCTAGGTATTCTCTACCTACCCACCTGTGTCGGTTTCGGGTACAGGTACCCACTTGTCAGTCCCACAGGGACATGGACTGGTCTATTTTTCATGTGATGCGAAGTGAGGGCATCTCTCCTGATGCAATTAGATATGCATTACCATTCAAAATAAACCACAGTTTGATCACCAAAAGGTGACCACATGCTGTAAGTGCCACGACACTAGCATTTATCTACTATTATTCATAAAGAACTCCGATGAGTTTTGAAATGAAGGCATGAAATTCAAGAGGGCATTTGAATAATCAACATGTTATTCTTAACAATAAGATAAAACACCTGATTGTTCTATACATCATGCCGTGATTGATAATAGAAATAAAAGCATTTCTATTTTATGAGTCTTGAACTCAACCTGTTCTTCTAAAGTGTTTTGACAGTGGAACATGTCCCAAAGGGACGTGGAATGGTCTATTTTTCATGTGATGCGAAGTGAGGGCATCTCTTCTGATGCAATTACATATGCATTACAACTCAAAATAAACCTCTCTCTGGATTTCAAAGAGAGAGAGAGAGAGAGAGAGAGAGAGAGAGAGAGAGAGAGAGAGAGAGAGAGAGAGAGAGAGAGAGAGAGAGAGAGAGAGAGATCTATACTGCTTCGAGCACTCATCTAAAGAGACATATTGTAAAGTCAAGTTTTGTGGATGAAGTCCTAGAGCAACTACACTCACAGTGTCTCTTATTTTTTCCTTAGGAACTTTATGGCACCTAGGGTATCTGTTGAATGTTTTGGCCATGGATTGGAAGCGATGGAGATAGTATTGGATCATATAATAATTTACTACTCCCCGGAAAACAAAGCTGACTTCTTTCAAAGCTTTCTTCGAGGTTTCTTTCCTGGTGTTACTATACAAGAAGCTTGGAGAACCTACGATCGCACTTCCATGACTCAAGATGGGGTACCCTTTACCCTGGTGTTTGTCAGAATCTAGAATGATCCCAGTCAATGGTTTTGCAACTTACACCTTTTGCAAATTCGATAAAGTTGGGATACTTAGATGCCCTCTACCTTGATTCTGAGTTAGGTTGTTGTTCTATATCTGAAGTTTATAGCAAAATTGAAGCGCTATAGAGCATTCTAGGACCTGATAAGATAGAGAATCATAAGGAGCCTATTTTCAAGCGTCCGAGCGCTAAACACTCTTTTCCTATTTTCAAATGTAGATGGGGTTGATTATGTATTGAGAAAAACTTTTATGTACTGACAAAAGTGATTCATGAGCATTTTGGTTTGTTTTCCACTTCTCATGTAACCCTTTGTTTGTTTTCCACTTCTCATGTAACCCTTTGTTGTTTTTCACATCTAGATAGAGATGATGTATTTTTTTGATTCTAAAATAGCAAGCATTTGAATTTACAAGCATTCAAACCTTTCTCTTTGGTTGTCACATATCACTAGGCAACCACTGTAGTTTTTTGTTCACAATAAAATGGAGATTAGTTGTGCCATTCCACTGGCTATTGCAACCAACGGCTTGATATCTTTTGGAATAGCTGTAAGTGCATCAACGGGTAAAGAGGAGATATTGTCATCTCTTCCTATTTGCAATGTGCGTGCAATAAAGAGAACAGCTCGAAATGTCGGGAGGAATAGTGCATCAACTAATGAACGAGAGATACTTTCATCTCTTCGTATTCGCAATGTGCGTGCGACAAAGAGAGCAGCTCAAAATGTCGAGAGGAATTTTAAAAACCAAATTATTGAAATCTTGCTAGAGATAAAAGCCTCTTGCAATAGGATGGAGACAATGCAAACCAATGTCTCTGATGTGGTTGAAAATTTAAGCTCTGTATTGGAGATTGAAGTGGGATACTATGGAAATTGCGAGAAGAGACAAAAGCATCAAACCTGCAGAGGCTAGAGAGTGAGGCATACATTACAGAGAAACTTTCCAAAGTTGAGGATTCTCAAAAGATGATAATGGCATCTATTGAATATCTTCGAAAAGAGGCTTCACGGAGTCAACGTGAATCAAAAGGATGAATTCAAGACAATACTCTACGACAAATCGTGCCAGGATTGAGAAGTATCGTCAACAAGCTTGGTGCTTTGACAAAGGTTCAAGGTTCAAGACTTTCAGATATCCGAGCTACCTCAAATAAATTAAGTGCTTTGGCTATATTAGTTCGACCAAGGTAGCGTCAAGTTTCTCAACGACCTAATCCTACTAATGGAAGAAATATGTAATGCTATCCTGTATTTTCATCAAACTGTACTTTTGAATTGAGTCACTATCAATGTGTCAAATGTATTTAGTTTAGAGGATATAATAAGATATCCAAGTTTATATTGATTTTTATCTTGCATAAGAATGTCTTTTAGTGATTGATCAAAATTATAGCAAGTATATTATATTTATATGAGATCTATTTGCACCTGATTTCATAGATGGCATCTGGACCACGTATATTATCACCAGGTCATGCACGACGTAGTCGACTGTGTGATGATTTGCGAAAGGCGAGGCGCCAAATAGCACGAGAGAGAACAAGGCATTCAGTACAAAGTACTATTGGAACTTTATTGGAGTGCAATGAAAGGCAGAGCATGCATGATGTACATGAAGGAAACTCTAAAGCCATGGATGTTGGGACAACAATGAACATAGTAGAGGGAAACTATTCTAAAGTAGAAAAGCATTGTTTGTCCATCCGCTTTGAATATCCAACGTCTCTCCTTTTACATCACAAGTCTATGGCACCAGTTCTATCCAAAAAGTGTGTACTGTTGCACAACTTAGGAAGCTTAGATTATGTTTTCTCCAAATGTGGAGCAAAGGCTTGGAAGGATGAAGGAAAGACTATCCAAATATTTGTGGGTATATGTTGGTGCTCTGATGGAAGAGTTCAATTACTTCCTTTGAATGAGCCACCAAACGAATTGAAAGATTTGATGAGCTCAACTACAATAAGAAGTAGACAGTTCTTACAAAAAATTCGGGGATATAATAATGCATTGGCATTTGTGTCTCTTACTGCCCATATTGATGAGACTATTAGTTATGGTGGGAGAGGTGTATACACTTTTAAGGTTCATTGCTCTGTCTATCATAGCATTGGTTCTTTAGCGCCAGCTGAAGGACAAAATGAAGTTCCACGCTTTGCACAATTACATTTTTTTGATACCGAACATGAGTTGAGCAACAGATTGCATCATGTTTCAAAGTTAGATCGTAGTATTCTAGAGTGTTTACAATTGATGATGCATAGAGTAAATCCCTATGCAAATACTCTACGATCTGCTGCTTCTTTGTCTAGAGATGCTACTGTACCCAATATGAGGATGGTTATGGTGGAGCATCGTTGTGATGGTTGGCAATATCTTGCTCCAAGGGGTTCTGAAGTTGCTGCAATTATGCCAGGACAAGGGGATGATAGAAATATTGGCTATCGCGACATTGTATTGAATTTTTGACACAGGGGCTTGAAAAGAATCTCCAGTATGCATCGAGCTTACATGTCCTTATTGTATGTTTTATTATTTCCAAGTGGAGAGGATGGGTGGCATCTTTATTTACACACTACCGATGGGAAAAAAATGAGTCAAAAGCAATATTATGTCTTTTGCTTACAAATGTGAGATGATACAATGGAGTGTCTTCTTCGAGGAGGTAGGCTATTACAATAGTATGTCGTGGTGGATGCTTATAGTACTCTAGAGGAGTCACGGATTTTGTGGATGGGAAATAACCAAAAAACACTTCGTGGTGAAGTGTATCAAGGATTGGTTGACATGGTTGAGGCTAAAGATGGCTTAGAGAGGGCTGGTCAAAATGTTGGCCGTAGAATTGTTTTGCCATCATCTTTTGTTGGAGGTCCAAGATATATGTGCCAACTATTTCAAGATGCAATGGAAATTGTTCGTAATAGGGGTAAACCGGATCTCTTCATCACATTCACATGTAATCCACGATGGAAGGAAATAGATGATGCATTACTACCTGGACAAAGTGCTGTTGATCATCCTGATTTGACTAAATGAGTGTTTTATCAGAAGTTCCAAGATATGATGCATTTACTTATCAAGAAAGCCATTTTTGGGGAGGTGATTGGACATGTTTCAGTGATTGAGTTTCATAAGAGAGGTCTTCCTCATGCTCATATATTGTTGATACTTGCATCCGAATATAAACCCATAGATACATTACACTATGACAAGTTGGTTTGTGCAGAGCTCCCCGATAAGAATGTGTTTCCAGAATTATTTGATGTAGTGAGTCGCTGCAATGTTCATGGGCCATGTGGTCCTTTGAACCCAAGTTCTCCATGTATGGTCGATGGAAAGTGTAGATTCAAGTTTCCACGAACATTTTCCACGTCTACAAATGTAAACGAAAGTGGATATCCTGTGTATATGAGACAAGATGATGGAAGGTTTGTTCCGTCTAAAAATTATAATTTAGATAATCGTTGGGTTGTACCTTATAGCACCCTCTTATCACTAAGATACCAAGCCCATATTAATGTGGAGATCTGCTCTACTGTATTCACTGCCATGAAATATCTTTATAAGTATGTCTACAAGGGACATGATCGAGCCACTGTTGTTCTTCAAGATTGTGAAGGAGCTACTGATGAGATCAAGAGTTATCTCAATGCACGTTATGTTTCTGCATCTGAGGCTATGTGGAGAATATTTGCTTTGACACGCATAGTGAAAGGCCAGCTATTCAACAATTGCAAGCACACCTTCCATTGCAGAATATGGTTACATTTCAAGATGGTGATGATGTATAACATTTGCTGGATAATGAGAAAAATAAAAAAACTACCTTGACAGAATGGTTTGTTGCAAATCAAAACTATCCAGAAGCAAATAGCTTCACATACACTGACTTTCCAAATGGTTGGGTATGGAATAAAAGTCGAAAGGCATGGTCTCCATGACAACAAGGTGTTTCTATTGGAAGAATGTATAATATTGTCCCTACTGCTGGAGAGGTTTATTACCCACGAATGCTTCTCAATATTTGCAAGGGATGTAAGTCTTTTGAAGACTTGCGCATGTATGATGGTCACATTTATGAACATACAAGGAGGCATGTATAGCTAGAGGATTATTGCAAGATGATGAAGAATGGTCACTTTGCCTCCAAGAGGCATCTTTTTTTCAAAATGGAATGCAGTTGAGACAACTTTGCAATCATATTAGTCTTTTGTGAGCCACTTCATCCGGCTGCTCTTTGGGACAAGTTTTGTACCGAATTTTGTGAGGACTATGTTTATGCCCTAAGGATGCGTATTTCAGATGCAAGTGTGCGATTTGATGTGGCAAAAAATCGAGCTTTGCTTCATATAGAATGCTTTTTGCAACAACATGGCAAGAGGATTTGCGATTATATGTTGCTTGCAATAGACTCAACAATGGTATCCTTAAGTGAAAATGGTGCTATGGCTGAAGAAACAATGTTCAACGTTGATGAATAGTGTAGTATAGCAGATTGTATGGAGACTTCCTTGAATGAGGATCAACGAGATACTTACCACCGAGTGCTACAAGCTGTTGACACACATTCAGGTAAGGTATTTTTCCTAGATGGTCCTGGTGGCTCAGGAAAACCTTACTTATATAATGCACTTCTTTCACGAGCGCGAGGAAGTTGTAGAGTTGCTCTTGCATGTGCATCTTCGGGTATTGCAGCTTTGCTTTTGAGTAATGGAAGAACTGCTCATTCTAGGTTTAAGATACCTTTGGAGCTTCACTCTGAAGCAACATGCAATATAAAGGTAAATAGTCAACTTGCAGAACTTCTAAGGAATTCAGCTTTACTTATATGGGATGAAGCTTTCAGGACACATTGCTATGCATTTAAAGTAGTGGACAAAACTTTAAGAGATATTATGCAGCGAGATACTTTGTTTGGTGGAAAAGTCATTTTGCTTGGAGGTGACTTTCGACAAATACTACCTGTTGTACCAAAAGGTATTCGTACAGACATTGTAAATGCTTCATTGTGTCATTTTCACATATGGAAATATAGAAAGATACCGAGGCTTACTAGAAACATGCGTATACTTGGTTGCGGTTCAAATCCACTTCAACAAAGTTTTTCGCATTGGGTGCTTGATATTGGCAATGGGGTTATGGATGATGGAGGAGACTTAGACAGAGTCAAAATACCTTCACACATGATGCTTCCAGGAAATAGTTTGGTAGATCTTCGAAGCTTTATATATGGAGATTTGTGTCATGTGCAAGATCATGCAAGTTTTTTTAGAGATCGAGCAATACTTGCTCCGCGGAATAAAGAGGGTGATTTAATTAATGACTATGCATTGCAAAGAATGCATGGAGATTGCAAAGAGTATCTGAGTGCAAATTCAATTTGTATGTCAGAGGAAAACACACATTTGTACACAATTGAATATCTGAATATCCTTACTCTTGGTGGTGGTTTTCCACCTCATGCTTTAGTCTTGAAAGAAAATGCTCCTATCATGTTGCTGCGAAATTTGGATCCAATACGTGGATTATGCAATGGAACCAGATTGATATGCAAGCAATTTCATCATAAGGTAATTGAGACAGAGATAGTTACAGGATCGAATATTGGAGAGAGAGTTTTTCTTCCAAGGATTGACTTTATTATTGGAAACAATCAAGGGCTTCCATTTTAAATGAAGCGTCACCAGTTTCCAATCAGCCTTGCTTTTGGGATGACTATCAACAAAGCACAAGGGCAAACACTCAAAATTCCTGGTCTATATCTTGCATCATCGATCTTCTCTCACGGACAATTGTATGTTGCAATGTCACGTGTACGAAGTGAAACTTCTATCAAGATTGTTGTCAATACTGAAAACACTCAAGCGGAGTGTTACTACACTCCCAACATTGTATTCAAGGAAGTATTACAACTAGCGAACTCATAACAATAAGTTTAAATTGACATTGTGGCTCTCACTTAAAGTCAGACACAGTTGATGTTAAATTTTATTCATATCTCTTAGATCAAAGTATTGCCCACAGATGGATCCTCGATGCAGTGCCTCCTATGTAGTGGGTCACATCACTGAATTCATTCGAGGTATTTATCTTCTCTTTAAAATTAGCTTATTAACTTGACCTATTATTTTCTTGAGAAGATTGGCTTATACATTGACTTACTCTGTTGAAGATCCACCGCAATGGAGGGGAAGAGTTCTTGCTATGTTTTTGGTGATTTTATTTGATACAACTCATATTATATTGTAAGAGTTTTTATATATGGTATATTGGTAGTTTTAAGCTTTTATTGCTCTACATAATTCATGGATGCCTTTGCAGAGATCACTCCCATCGAGGATTTATCATCGTAGGTGTTTATGAAATGCTATACTTTAGGTAGAGATATGTCTATGGAAGTTCTTGGATACCACCATGTTTCCTTTTCTTCGGACCCCGAGCATCGTCAAATTCAAGTTAATATCTGGTTTGTGAGTGACGAGAGACCAGTCAATGCACAACAGGTGGGGGTTGCTGGAGACCGCACTACACCATATCGATTGAGGATATTTACTCAAGTTGAAACACCATCCCGTATCTTGCAAAATGTATGCAACATAGATCCTTGGACTTATAGAATCCCTAATGTGGTCTCTCGAAGGCTACACTTTGAATAACTATTGTGTATCGTCTCTACTACATTCAAAATATTCAAATAATCTTTGTGAAGCTGTGTAATATCAAAGTCTTTTGAATTGATTTCGTTCCTCTCTCTCTCTCTCTCTCTCTCTCTCTCTTAAATCCTTCACCAAAGCAACATAAAGAAGGACATGATTCTCTACAGCATGATTGTTAAAGTCTTCTTTATTCTATTTCATCTTTGTTCCTCTTAAACTTCTAAATTTGTGTTGTTAGAGCAGATAAAAAATGGCACGATACATGATGGTTTCGTACACCCTCAATGATGTACCTACTTATATTAGAGGTATGTAAATTTAAAATCTTATCTTTGATACTTACTTTTACCATGAATGAGAACTTTGTGGCCTTTATTTTGTATGTTTACACGTGTTACGTTTATCTAGATCTTCCATTGTGGAGGGGTCCTGCACATGCCGAGGATATTGTTCGTATTATCGAGGATTTTGAGATCCTTCGGTACGTATAGCTTGAACTTGAATCCATATGACGTTAAATGTGTTGTTACTTTTTATGTCTGAATGGTTGGTTGTTATCTTCATTGCAGGCTTCAATATTATTGCATACATTCTGTCTTGGCATTATATGAAGAACGATATTTTAGAAGTGTTGTAGGTTATTATCACATAGAGTTTGATATAGATGATATGTGAATCACTGTATAAGAGTTAGGTATGCAACGGCCTCTCAATTGCAACTTTTCATACAGTCCCTATGGAGTGAATGAATGGATGTTTAGAATCTATTCTTTGGGTGAATCACCTCGATGCCTCGGTCGTAGTGTTCGACGTGTCAGACCTTGGATCTTGAGAGTTCCAAGTAGAGTGTGTCGTAGGCTCAACTTCTCTAGATGATCGAACACTTTGATCCATTGTCTATGCATTCTAAGTACCATATTTTTAAAGTTATTGTTGGCTTATTGGAGAGAGAGAGAGAGAGAGAGAGAGAGAGAGAGAGAGAAATTTGCGAATTTCTAATGTAGGTTAACATGGGTCATGATGTATTGGCTATTCTCCCAAAACATATATGGATGATTATATATTTGAAAGTTAAGAAAGAGTACATTTGTCAAGGATATGGTACATGGTGTTTGTGGCATCATTGGGTGTATTCATATGCTGATGGGTGGTATGGAAATTGTGAACGCTTAAGCATTTCACTATGCAAAGTGTCACAAATATTGAGGGAAATAAAATTGATGAGAGTCCTACAAGAACTACATATGGTTGATATTTATTATGTCAATGTTTGTGGTTGTGATATTCAGTTGCAAAAGATATATCACAATCACAAATCTTACATTTCAGCTGAAGAGTTTAAAATTTTGAAATTAATTTTGTGAAGTTTATCAATGGAGTACATTGGAGCGATCCTCAACCATCCAGTTATAGAGTAGAATATGAGTCGTTGTAAACAAAAACATTGAGGTTGTTGTAAAGACTTTGACCTAATGAACCTCTTGACACTTTTTGGCATGACAATTAGTAATTGAAGTATTCGTATTGCGCTTATACCTTTTTAAAGTGTTTAAGTGGCCATGTTGATCATCTCTCTCTCTCTCTCTCTCTCATTCTCATTTTAAGCTTTGAGTACTAATGCTGTCTTCTTTTCTTGCAACCAATTAAATGACCCACGAAATTGTGAATATTTTTCCAAGTCTAAAAAATCTTATTGTTGATTCCTTTGAAGAAAATTTGTTACCTGTTGAACGGGGATGGCAATGGGCATGGGAAGTGATCGAGAAAAAATACATTGTTTGGGGGTCATATGTAGATGAAGAGTTGGACACGATTTACATCAAGTTGCTTGATCCCTATTTCTTTTCCAACATTAGGCTCATGCTCTTAAAGCAAGAGCTTGGGTTGATTCGTCATTAAAAGATTTACTTGAGCCGGGTTCAAAAAATAGATTTAAGAGAAGTTTGTAGAGTACCAGCTCAATATCTTGATCCTGTTGAAATAGCACAACTAAGAGTGCTATGCAGATATGTTCCTGAGCGTTTTTGGCAATAATGTAAACCTTTTTTTTTGAAATATGTCTCTTTAGTCATGTGCTTTTATGTAATCTGTGTGTGTGTGTGTGTGTGTGTGTGCTCGCTCGCGCAAAAGGGGTTAAATGTACCAAGAGTAGTCTAAAGGGACCAAAGACTAAAAGTGTCGATCGTGTGTGTGTGTCATGGAGAGATGTATAAACATGCACACACACACAAACACATACAAAGTGAGGTGGTAAGAGTGAGCGAGACCATCGGTAGGCGGGGCGCGCGAGCTAGTGTTCAATAAAGCAATGTACATGGCCTATACCTAAGGAAGAGCTTTGCGATGACCTTGGCTTCTAGCACACTTCCAATACCACCCCCAACCAAGCAAGCTCCTTGGGCCACCTCACTTACCCATGAAATGAAGAAGTTGTAACAATAAATGGCAAGCTTAAAATTGAAGACACTAGTAAGGGATCCACAGGTAGTTAAAACATCGAGTAGCAAAAATTTAGTGAATAGAAAAGACTAACTTTGAAAAGCGAGTGACCAAAGTTACAACTCTAAAAATAGTACATTGAAAGCCCTAAAGGTATTGGGATATATAATCATGTAAAAAAAAAAAAGTATTACGGAGTCTTTATAATGGGTATTTATTACCTAACTACAAGGAATAAGTTGAACTCATTTTGATTATTAAAGTCCAATGTTATACCTGAAGTAAACTACATAGCTTTTCAGTCAAAGAGCTCTATGAAAACTCTTTGAAGCGGGACGCTTTAATTTGCCTTCAATTTTTTTAGGACAACCAGCTTTACATATACTAGCACGGCTGGCCGCCTTCAGCGGCCTCTCTCTCTTTCTCTCTCTCCCCCTCTTTATCTTTATCGTGCGCAAAGGAGTTTCTCTTTTTTGGACTTTAGCCTTCATTTTGCAGTTTTTGACACTTGTAAAGCGCACTCCCTCTGCCGTTATAGAATACATGTAGATTAAAGAAAGATTGAAGAAAGTCCTGCGGGAAACTCAAAAACAAATATAAATCTACCTAAAGCAAAAAGTCTTCAAACAAACATCATAAACATATACTCTAAATGGTCCATGAACTATAATAAGGAAGCTTGCTACAAAGACACAAAAAAAAAAACTTATCATTGAGGCATAGGTCATGACAATTTCACTACTTATGAGGCTTGCTAACCGGCGATCCGCTTCATCCTCCATACCTAACAATCTTCCTATCCAAACTGTCATATACAACATACCAAAGAACAAGTCATGATTTCGGTAGTCCCAAAAAATAAGAAGGAAGCATTCCTTGTGGCTTGGCAAGCCCTCATCATTTTTGGATGACTAGCATGATAGATGCATGGAACATCGCATGTGTTTTTCCAAATGATCATGCTCTCATCATGCAACAAAACTATGTTACCTAAGTTGTAAAGAAGAGAAATCAACTACACCTAAAAGATGAGCGTGCTTATACCAAAAGAGAACAAAAAAGTTACTTTTTATGTGAAAATTTGGAAACGATACAAATGTGTCCAGTTCATCTTTGTTGACGTGAGGCCGCAAAAACTATAGATGTTGTACATAATGCATGGACACAATCAAAGAAAAATCCCTCAACCATAAATGGCTCCAAAAAAATTCCCTTTAGAAACAAAGAATAAAGCTTAGGAGAAAAAAAAGTCATCCTACAAGCCAACCATGCTCTAATAACATTGTAAGTGCGATTTTTAGCCCACATCTCACATGCTCCTCAATGAGTGTTCAAGTGTGGAGACCTTGTCAACCTTTTGATAGCAAATCCTACAAAAATCCAAACAATAGGAAACATATACACACATGCCCCATTCACTTGCACCAAGGCCTAAAACTTTGCTTTGAATTCAGCCTTATGTTGGTTACACACCATCTATCTAAACTTGGACGTGTGGTTGTGTAAGCGAGCTACTCATTCACTACAATAAAGGGTCAGTGGACAAGTACTTGAGCATCCACGATTCTCTACCCAAGCTTGGAGTTCCTGCCAACACATCCAGAATATGACGGTCAAACCAATAGCCTATAATAGCTACTGGAAAGACATTTACTTCTTAAAGATTAGTCATGTTTGGTGTGTAATTCTTTCCACTCATCTCCAACATAAAACTAAGGCCAAATTCACAAGCATCTAGGCCTATCTAGCCCTTTTAAATGGACAAAATAGTGGATTGAGTTCAATATGTTTTCACACACAAAACAAAAGGGAATCTCCTGGCATTGGCATGACACGAGTCATGGACATTGGCAAAGAAATAACGCCCCCTCCCAAATAAAATAAGATAAATAAATAAATAAATAAAATGGGTGGTCTTTTTGCACAAAGTTGACAGTTTCAAACTCGAAGCCAATCATGCAGACAAACCGTGAGAATGAAATGAGTTAAGTAAGCCGTTCAATTAGTTGACTATAAACTTTGAAGTTTGAAAAATATATTCGTAATTTACAAAAGGACAAAAGCCCAAACTCATGGGCACTCATTTTTGTGAGCACCCATCTATGGCTTACATGCGGATGCGCCCTAATGTGCCCTAGAGCCCTAGGCATCCTTAAGTAAGTACACCTAAATTAGTTTTCTTTTAGTAGGCCAAAAGCAAAAATCTATAATCAAAGAAAGAGAAGGGAGAGACAACCTGCAACATAACACATGTAATTATACAACATAAATCCACATGATTTGAGTCAAGCCATACATGTAAAACCCTCTTTATGTATGTGGCCAACATAGTTAAGAGGTCACATACAAACACATCAAGAGCAAGATGGAGATCAATACTACAAGAGAATGACGGAGATTAGAGTCTTGGGAAGTGAACTTCACTCCCTTCCATGGTGCCACCACTACTTGGAAGTGGATCTTCCACCAGGGTGCCAACCGACCTCAAGGGTTTTCTGGACTTAAGAGAATGTTGCAGATCATTCACCACCTTTTGCTTGAAGCTAAGCAATGACCATATATCAGGGATTGTCCATTTGAGACATTGAAGCATAGCACCAACTTAGGCCAACTAACCTAAAGAGTTTTCTAGTCTTAAGAGAACATTGTAGATCATTCACCACCTTTTGCTTGAAGCTAAGCAATGACCATATATCAAGGATTGACCATTTGATATGTTGCAACATAGGGATATCAATGGCCTCAGATTACCAAACCCCCAATATATCATGTTTGAAATTTGTAGGTGGGTGGTTTTATAGGACTGACAAAGTCTATTCCTCACTTTGGAAATGGCCTTATTCCCATCATTTTTTGTAATAGCATTCTATCCATCTAAGCGGGCACCTTATCCCTTTGTCATCCATCACATCATCTCATAAATTCCTTAACACCAACAAACAATGTCGGCCACCATATGCCAGCCATTAGGATTTCACTAGTCATGGTTTCATGGAAAAAATGATCTCCCGCTAGATCTGCATGTGCTTGCTCTAAGATAGAGATATATTCATCTTCATTGGCCCACAGTCTCAGCGCAACTATTGATCTTTCCCTCTTTGGTGCAAATGTTGTCCAATTATTTATGATTCCTAGCTTCCGTTTTGATGATCTTTTGGTGAAGTTTGATCATATCTTCACAAAATCGTTGATTTGTTGCTCCATTTTGGTACAACGGATATCACGAATAAAGTAGCATGAAGTGTAGGTGTTCTCTTTTACATTGGGCACATTGTACCATGTCCTCTGACCATCTTGGTATCATCTCTACAAAGAATAGATGACCATTAGGAAAATCACCGTCAAATCTCTTGGGAGGTTCCCCTGAGGTGATCCTTGATTAGTGATCAACCCTTTCATGTGTCGTGCCCTTCTTGACAACCACTATAAAATCAAATCGGAGTTTTCAAGATTGGGGCTAAAAACAAAGCTCGTTGAAGCTTTTGAAAAGACTCTTTGCAATCTTCAATTCAGAAAAACAGTGTGATCAATCCATACATGGTTTTGGTAATCATAGTGTACATGCAGATGAATCTCCAATAATATCTACAATGTGTCATGAAAGCTTGAACTTCCTTGACATTGGTAGGTCTAGGCATTTCTGCAATGACTTCCACTTTCTCCATATTTGTAGCAATCCCGTTTTTGGAGACTATATGTGCAAGATTTTTTCCTTGAACTAACCATGAATACACATTTCTCAAAGACTTTCTTGAGATGTTCAAAGTGATTGGTTTGTTTGTATGAGTGTACACATAGGTCATCCATAAGAAGTTCTATAGATAATCCTTAAAAGCATGGCTCATGAGCCTTTGGAATGTCTTTGGAGCATTTGTCAACACAAAAGGCATGGCTCTATATGCAAATAAGCCCCACCCCGTAGTAAAAGCTATTTTATGTTGGTATTTTGTATCTATGGCCAGTTGTATATAACTTGAGAATCGATGTAGGAAGCTGTAGGATTCCATTCGTGTCACTCTTTCTAGAACATGATCAATGATGGGAAGAGGATGGTTGTTCCTAATGGTTGCTACATTACCTTTTTTAGGTTAAAGCGCACCCTAAGATTCCCATTTTTCTTTGGTATGACCACAATCAGAGATACCCAATTGATATGAATCTCATAGATGCACTCGGCTTCCTTGAGCTTCTCAATCTCCTCTTTGATAATTTTAACAAAGGTCTCATTATATATGTATGGTCTTTGTCTGCTTGGCTTAGCATTATCTCTCATTGGTATTGTATGCTAACAAATATCAAGATCCACCCCCTTGAGATCTTTGTATGACCATGCAAAGACATACCTATATTCCTTTAGAGTGCTGATGAGAATATTTTCTTCTTCATGAGACCAATCCGATCCTTCATAAGGTTTTAGTGATTCCTTAGGTTGTCTCATAAGTCTTATCTCTATTTGTATCCTAGTAGGTTCTCTTTTTCATTTTGTCTGTATTTTGTGCTTTTCATTTTGTTTCACACCATTGACTCAAGTTTCTCTCTTTCTCTGAGATAGAGTATTTTTTGTCATCTTGTCCTTAATAAAACCATTAACATTGACCATCTTCTTTTTCCTTTGATTTTTGGTAGAGACTTGTTTCTCAGCAATTTAGTCTCTCATTTCTTTCTATACCTCTCTTGTCATCTTTGGCGTTGATTGAAAAATAAAATTATTTTTCCTCTCTTCCTCATACCAATAGCTTTGCTATTATGTGCTCTTTCTCTAAGTCAAATTCTTCCATTGTAATATTTTCCTCTTCTAATTCATCCATAGCATCATAATAATGGTCAAAGAAAACTTGCTGATCGTCAAGTTGCACAATGGTACCATTCAAATAGGAATAATTTCATAGACCTCTTCATCACAAAAGAAGGTGGGTGTGGACTCATTGATACAAACATCCATGGTTTCCAACATTTGGCTCCATTCAAATGGCTCAATGATGTTTAGAGAAAGGTTCTGGTACATAGTCTGTATCGTTGATGTCTCAATCCAAAATACAATCTTTTTATTTTAAACTCTCGTTATCTGAGGCTCCACACATCCAAATAGGAGTGTCTCTGTGTTAGCAGCGGCTAACACAGGCTACACCATTTATGCACCAAGTTGTGGATGTGCCATAGTGCACAATATTTAGTTTTCATTGTATAGGGCTTGGGCTCATTTAGGAGTTCCAAAGTTGTACGAGTCTAGGCTAGAGAGCTCACTTTATCCCATAATTGAAGGGTTTGAGGCCCAAAACTATAAAAGAGCCCTATGCTTAATGAGAGGTCATTCTTGAGTGGTCCTTTTGAGAACTCTCTCCCTAGAGGAGGTCTTGATGGCCTAGCCTTTGAGCTTAATGCCCATGCTTAGAAGGCTAGTGCTAATCACATGTAATTAGTGTAATCCTCTCTTAATTAATCTAGTCTTCATTATGTTGTCAATCATGTTTATCTACTTTCCTTCATTGTTTTGAAGTGTTGATCTTCTCTAATCTAACTCTTACTTATGCTAAGCTACTCCGATTAGTGGAGTCCTTATCTAACTCTCTCGATTAAGCGGAGTGGGTGTACTCGTAATTGAGGGATTAGAGTTGTCCTCTAATGGTGTGCTTGTGTGTGTGTAGTTTTAAGAAGCCTTGAGCTTAATTTGATTATGTGTGACTTGATTTGGACACCATGATTGGCATGGTTGGGGTGGCCGACTTGAATGTGATCTTGTGTGCTTAATCATCAATGCATGTAATTAGAGTTGTGCTTGAGATATTCCAAGATTAGTGTGTTTCACTTCGTTGCTTGATGTGTGTAGATGATTGCTTGAAATTGATGCTTGATGTGCTATTAGCATTAGTTGATTTGGGATGATTTCTGTTTGCATTGGAGGATGCATGCTCTTGAATCCTCTCAATCTTTGCATCCGATGACGCTCTCGCACATTCTTTGTGTGATGCCTCCAAGCCCTAGCCGGGTCATGCTCTTTCTCTCTGGATTGATAGATTTGTGGGAGATTGCCTATGCTATGGCGAGCCTCCAACATTGGCGCCGTTGCCGGGGACGGGTTGCTTACGCTAGTGGAGTTGAGGTTGCAAAAGATAAGAGTAATTTGATTACCGATTTCTTGTAATTAGGTAGGATTTGATTTGTGTGTAGTGTAATTAGGTTTAATTGGATGTGTATAGAGTCATTTCACCCCAAAAACCCCTAAATTCTCTTTTGATTTTGCTAATTTTTCACTAACCTTCACTAAATGTGCATCCCATTCATGCTAATTTCGTGCTAGTTGTACTAATTCCATGCTAATTGTGCTAACCTAACCACTAATTTTGATTTGGAATGTATGCTAAATCCCCTTAATTGAGGAAGATCATCACTCTTAATTGCTCTAATCTATGCCTAATCATGTGATTGAGTGTTGATTTTGGTCAATTTTTTGATCAATTTTGGACCGAATCGGAGTTGTACACATGTGTGTGCATGATGGAATCTACGCGAGGAGCAAGGACTAAGCGAGCAAGCAATCAATTGTAAGTGGATTGACCTACTCCGTTCAATTTTTGATTGATTAAGTTGATCCCATTGAGTTGCTAAATCATTGCTAAAATTAGGTGTGTGTGCCTAATTGATGGAATTTATGCCTAATTTAATGAAATTGGATGCCTAGATGCTTGAGGAATGGTAGTTTTGCATAAAGTGTGTGCAAATCACTAAATTGATGTGTATGTGAGGCTATTCCGGTCATGGAGTAGGCTTAATTGCCAAAATTAGGGCAAGATTTGAATGTGTGTGCCCATTTTAAATAACTTTGATGAGAAGATTTATGGTCAAATTGAACACCTAAATGCTTGTAGATTGATGATTTTGCAAGAAATGTGTGTGCAAACATTAGGAATTGGCCTAATTTCGTTGCTAATTGAGCAAAAAATTGGATTTGTGTACCTAATTTTGTGTGTGTGCAATGCTAAATTGAGTTAAAATTTGATCAATTTTTGATTAAAATTGAGTTAATTTAACATGTATATACTCATGCATGGGTGATCAAGTGAGCAATTGATGAAATGCAATGAGTGTTTAATGAAAATTTTGCACAAATCGACGGCCTAAATTTAGTGTGTGTGCCTAATTAATGGCCAATTATGCCTAAAATGGGGATGATTTGAGGTGCAATACCATTATCATTTATGCTAAATTGATGGGATATGGTGTACCTTTGATAGGTCATAATCATATATGAATGAAAAATCCAAATAGGGTTTGAGTGATTTGAAAATGGATATGAGCAATTAAAATTGCAATGATTAAAAACCGGCTGAATTGACCAATGTTTTGTGCCAATTGAATTAAAGTGACCGAGGATAGTGGAAATGAGCAATTCATATTGCAGTGATTACGGTCAGGGAATAAAGTTGTAACGCTAGCTCATGGCTTGGTCAAAAGTTAAAATTTGAGCTAGCTCATGGCTTGGTCAAAAGTTAAAATGTTTCCATTTGAGCTAGTGTTTACCCAACTTTTTTTGAGCTTTCAAGTACTTATTTGGCTTTTGAGAGCCATTCATTTTCATTTCATCAAGTTGCAGTCATCTCTAGCTCAAAAAGTGTGCTCTAAAATTGTAAAATTTAGTGAGCTAGTTGTTAGCCAACTTTTTGAAAAGCTTTAAATTGTAAAATTTGGCTATCGAGAGCCACTTCATTTCATCAAAGTTGCATTATGTTTTAGCTCTTGGCTTGTTTTAAATTCCATATTTCATTGAGCTAGAAAATAGTCAACTTTGAATCATGCATGAGAGGTTGTAAAAATTGAAAATTTGCTTATGTAGAAACATTTTATCTCTCATTGTTGATGTGTATGCATAAAATTGCTATCAAAGAGCATCATGTGCATAACCAAAGGCATTTTTTTCCCTTGGGTTTTTTCCCTTTGGCAAATTCGGGTATGCAAGACCCTAGCTTTAGGTATTTAATAATGTTTTTTGTGTGCTTTTGGATTTCAATAATTGGCTTTTGTAGCTTGTGTTTATACTTAGCTTCAAAAAGCTTCTTTTTGCAAATAAAAAAAGATCAAGAGACTTCTCTACTCAAAGGATGCTTGCTCAAGGATGCTCAAAGAGCATGAATAGGTGTAATCCTTCCACGATTTGGCTCTTTGTTCATCTCTCTATTCTCTTGTTTGGTTTAAGTGAAATTTTGCTTCTAAGCTATGGTTTTTTTTCAGGTTAGAAAGCTAGGCATCGTAAAGTTTCAACACCCTACTTTGTGAAAATTAAACTCACCAAAAAATTAGGTTTTATGTATGTTAATCATAGGTAGTTAGCCTTGACCTTAGGTTAATGTAGGTTCATTTATTGCTAGTCCTAGATTCTTAGTGATAGTCGTAATATTCCACTCATTTTTGTCATGACCTAGGGCTATGATTAGGCTTTAGTTTTTTTTAGTCCAATTGCCACTAGTTTTCATAAAGGAAGCAATAAAAATATGCTAAAAAATGAACCATGAAGCAAAGAAGTGTCCAAAAAAGTAGCAAAAATGCTACTAAGGCACATGAAAATAAAAATTCTATGTTATGTTGTGTCTGAGTGAGGCCTAGCGCCTTATTGGCACTTGGTAGGCGAGGGGAATCACCTTGGCTCGCTTGGTCAAGGCCCTAAACCGATGCCCTAGGCTGATAGGGATTAGCCGTCGCCTTGGTAAGCTAGTAGGCTTTTGGAACACCTTCTTGAGGGTTCAAGGAGCTGAGAGTCGCACTTAGACTTGCCTTGGGGTGGTAGCCTTGTGATTGTGCTTTAATTTTTCAATGAATGACTAAATCAAAACTTCCATGAGCTTCAAAAAACTTTGACAATGTACTAATAGATTAGGAGCCTTTTTATAGTCCATAGACATGATAGACATGAATGATTTATTAAGATTGTTCACATAGTTTTTAGGCTAGTAGGTTTATGAACTTTCATTAGCCTGGGGTCATAATTGATTGCTTGTGTTTCATGCATAAAACTGAAATTTCAAATGGTTTAATCTTCACAATAGTTTGAGTATTTTTTTGCTTTATCTTGTCTAGTTTTTGACTATGATTGACCCATCTTTTAGAAGCAAAAAATCACTTTGCATGATTGTTCATTTATGCTTCATGTTTTGTTCAATCTTGGTGGCCTTTGATGCTCATTACTTGTTCTTATGTTTTGCAGCTCAACATTTCTTCCATGGACTTGCTTTCTACCATGTCACCGTGTTTTTCTTCACCGGCACACGAGGACGTGCGCCAAATTAGGAAGGGGGGAATGTTAGCAACGGCTAACACAGGCTACACCATTTATGCACCAAGTTGTGGATGTGCCATAGTGCACAATATTTACTTTTCATTGTATAGGGCTTGGGCTCATTTCGGAGTTCCAAAGTTGTATGAGTTTAGGCTAGAGAGCTCACTTTATCCCATAGTTGAAGGGTTTGAGGCCCAAAACTATAAAAGAGCCCGATGCTTAATGAGAGATCATTCTTGAGTGGTCCTTTTGAGAACTCTCTCCCTAGTGGAGGTCTTGATGGCCTAGCCTTTGAGCTTAATGCCCATGCTTAGAAGGCTAGTGCTAATCACATGTAATTAGTGTAATCCTCTCTTAATTAATCTAGTCTTCATTATGTTGTCAATCATGTTTATCTACTTTCCTTCATTGTTTTGAAGTGTTGATCTTCTCTAATCTAACTCTTACTTATGCTAAGCTACTCCGATTAGTGGAGTCCTTATCTAACTCTCTCGATTAAGCGGAGTGGGTGTACTCGTGATTGAGGGATTAGGGTTGTCCTCTAATGGTGTGCTTGTGTGTGTGTGTAGGTTTAAGAAGCCTTGAGCTTAATTTGATTATGTGTGACTTGATTTGGACACCATGATTGGCATGGTTGGGGTGGCCGACTTGAATGTGATCTTGTGTGCTTAATCGTCAATGCATGTAATTAGAGTTGTGCTTGAGAGATTCCAAGATTAGTGTGTTTCACTTTGTTGCTTGATGTGTGTAGATGATTGCTTGAAATTGATGCTTGATGTGCGATTAGCATTAGTTGATTTGGGATGATTTCTATTTGCATTGGAGGATGCACGCTCTTGAATCTTCTCAATCTTTGCATCCGATGACGCTCTCGCACATTCTTTGTGTGATGCCTCCAAGCCCTAGCCGGGTCATGCTCTTTCTCTCTGGATTGATAGATTTGTGGGAGATTGACTATGCTATGGCGAGCCTCCAACACTTTGTTTATCCATGATGACAATTTAGTTTGAGCCTAGGTCTTGGAATCAAATTCTTGGACGGGCGCTTTCAAGAATTCCTTGTAAGAATATTGATCCTTTAGGTTCATTCTTGTAACTGATCCATCTTGTCTCATATACAGATAGTGTTTTTTCCAATCTTGGATAACCTGTTTCATAAAAGATCGTTCCAAAAATATTTCATAGTTCAGTTTATTTCCAAAATCTAAAATGGCAAAAGTATGTTGGTAGTAGTCAATTACACAAGAGCTAACTATCACATTTTCCAACAACCCCATTGGTCATTCAATGTGGCCATTTGCTAGTTGCAATTTCATCCTTGATTGTCTTATTGCTAGTCTATCCAAGGCTTCCTTTATTGCTTTGGTGGCTATGGAAATGCCAACCCCATTGTTTAGTAGACATGGTTTTGACCCCATTATGTATTCCCCTATTTTTCTTTGCAATAATCTTCTACCTTATTCATCAGAATAGATGCGATAGGTTTATTACGAGATTCTTCTTGTTGCAACTCTTCAATTTTTTCCTTTGTTAATCTTGTGATCCCCACAATGTATTTTGCAAATCTTTTTGTAAGTATGGTTTGATCTTCAATAATTCACCCAGTGTTATGGTACACTCGATGGGTGTTGACATTATTGATTTAATAATTTTCACCTTTTAGATTTGCTTTGCTTGACTTAACTTGGTGGTCTTACACACCAAAGATTTTTCTTCGTTCTCACCTAGGTATGAGGGTAGAGTTTTGACAGTTTGGGCTTTGGAGAGGCTTGACAGTTTGGATCCCCAATTTTCATAAAGACATTGTTCATCCAATTCCTTAGGTGGATGTTCTAGCCACACTTCTTCAAATGGAGCGATTTAAGGTCAGGCTTCCATCTTTAACCTCTCTCACTTTTTCCCACAGTTGTTTAGACCAATCTTCCTCCACTAGGAGAAGTCCCTCACTGACTCGCCTTCACTATCCAACATTATGAATTCAAGTTTCTCATATTTAACTAAAGATTCCCTTAGTTCTTTAGTGTCCTTCATCTCAACTGGTCTTGATTTGTTTTGCATTTCCTAGGATTTTCAATTATTTCAACTTTTGTTTTTTGTACTTCTAGTATTGTTTGTGTGATTCTCACTAGATTTTGATAGGCTTCCATTTTCATTGCTTCCTTATCAATGGTTGGATAATTATTTCATTTAGTTTCCATGGTTTGACCCACTTTGAATCCTGCTTAAAAGTATTCCAAGGCAGCGTGGATGGGTTCATAGATTTTATCCACCTGCTAAACTGCCTAATTTTGGTTTAAGTTCTTTGAATTCTGTTGAAGTTAATTTTATTCTTTCTTGAAACAACCTTTGAGCTTTTCCCTCAATTTCATTTCTCTATTTTTGTTTCATAATCTCATAATGTTGACATCTCCTTTTCTTGTAATACTAAGAGGATTTTTTAAACCACTTTTTGACTCATTTGGACTACTTTGTTTGTGCTTTTTGGCGTGTGCTCTCGTAACCACTTTGATTGGAATTAATAGTTCACTGTCAGAGGAGCTAACTGGCAAGACATTGGCTTTGTTTATTGATGCTTTTCCTTTGTTTGCTAGATTCCCAGGACAATCCTCAGGATAATGACCCCCTTTCTTGCCACATAGCATGCAATAACCCTTGCTCGACTTGGCATTTTTATCAGGTTTTGGGTAGCCATTTTTCCAATGATGATATGATTCACAATTATGAAAATTTTCCATTCTCTATTTAGACATTGGTTTCATCATGGGTGGCCAAACCCCTTGATTTTCACTGAAGTACATAGGTGCTGATAAACTGGTTTAGCCATGGAAGTTTGTGGTTGGTTATACCAATCTTCCTCCACTACCATGGTAGATGAACTAGCTTCATTGTATGACATAGCCGGTACTAAGGCGTGATCACCACTTGTCACTCAAGATGCATATACTTAATTGGTATTGCATTGTTTAGTGGTAGTGGTGGTTATTGACCTAGGACGGGTTAGGGTCTGTTCATAGCCATGGGTGGCTTTTGTGCTTAGTGTATATATCTCTATATAGGTTGTTCCTACGGTCTCATTGGCATGTACTAAACATTCTCTGTGCACGTCTGTCGCACGTGTCAAAGCAAGGGACTTGCTGTGCACTGTGTGCATGCCACAAATGGCTGCAAGCACACAACCAGATTAACCTAGCAAGCTCAAGAGAGCAAGGGTGTGTCACTCACCGCCCTACGCTCGTCTTTGTGGAGGATTCCTCACCACGAAGAAGAGGGAGCTACCACCGTGCCGCGCTCAACCGACTCGCCGCCGCCGTGCCGTCACAATGCTTGATCACTCTCTCTCTCTCTCTCTCTCTCACACACACACACACACACACACACACACACACACACACACACACACACACACACACACACACACACACACACACACACACACACACACACACACACACGCACGCATACACACACACACAAGGATATGAAGAAGAAGATGGAGATGGAGCGAGAGCACTCTTCAATTGCACAAATGAGAGAATGAGTCATTTTTAGATTTAGGTGACTTTTATATGAGCTCGCCCATTCACACTTGGGCACCCATGCTTAGATAACTAACCCTTGAATGTTCTAGTTAGAGTGCACCTCTTATCGGCGATCACTCTTACCCCTTTCCTATTGGACCGAGAAGCTCGGCCCATGAGAAGTGAACGCCGGTGTTTAACATGCCCCCCTTCTTGATGTAGATTTTGCCCTCGGAATATAACAGTGTAGCATTGGGATCCACGATAGGAGTACCTGGCAGAAGAAAAACAACATTGTGAAAGCTCAAAGGCAGCATGTGCAGGCGTGCAATAAGTGAGATGCATACATGATATTCTAGGAAATGCAAAAAAATAATAATGAATTGTAACATTGCCAACTAAAATAAGCATAGTACCCAAATAAAATGCAATTGAGTTAAGGTCTATTAGGTTTACTCTAAGAGAAGTACACAAGAGCTAGGGCTAAATTAAGTAATAGATTGACCAACTAAGCAAAAATGTCAACTAAAGAGTATTTAACCCTAGGAATGCTCGTCGGGGTTTAAAAACTAGTGATCTTATCACTTATACCAATTAAGTGTGATCAACATAAAATACAAGGAATTTTGTGCTATTTTCTTTCTCTTTTCTCTTTTTTTTTTTTGTTGTTGTCATAGTTGCTACAAGTAGCTGGGGGACTCGAGGTCTCAAATACCAGTAGCTGGGAGACTCAAGGTCTCAAATACCAGCTTGAGCATAAACTAGCCGGGAGACTCGAGGTCTCAAATACTACCTTAGCACATGGACTTCCACAACACAAGTCACACTTAGGTGGAATAAGCTAGAGAGAACTATATCCTCATAGCCTAAAGCATTATTAAAGTTACTACAATTAATAGACTAATTAGAAATTAAAGTCACAATTAAGTAGCTTAGTTTAGCCTAAGGTCATGATACCTACTTAAATCCAACTAATAGACCAACTCAAAGAGAAGAACAAGGTACTAGAAGTTTGAAAAAATTATAGCATCCAAATTGGCAATGTCAAAACTTCATAAATTTTATGCATTGTTAGAAACTCAAATGACAAGATGCAAACATGTAATTGTGGAAAGCATAGATAAAAGGAAGTAGTACACATGATATAATGGAGAACATCCGTTGTAACATGTAAACATCCATTGTCGTTGTCCTTCGAAGGCATCCTTATGTAGTCACAAACTGCACAATAGTCACCACCAAACATCCACCTTCCAAAGGCACATCAGTGGGAAAAAAGAACTTTGCTAATCACTAAACTCTAAAACAGAAACACTCCTATCTACTAATCCTACTTACCCTCCATCACTTGAGTGATGTAAGTGGAGGTTAAAGGACTCGATCGATAGCTCTAAGGCTAAATCGCCACCCTCATCATCAAGGTAGGTGTAATCCTCTTCGGTAAGGCCATGTGTCCCTTCTGTCCAATCACCATTATCATCTTCATCCTCTTCCGTGTAGAATAGTATTAGGAATGTCACGAGGCGTGCATACTCAACCTGGGCAAAAGGGTAAACTTGGGCAATTGGGTGAACTTCCTGGATAGAATAGGGATCTGTCGTAGTCAATAGGCGGACCAGCCACTCTAACTCCTCAACATTTCTCTCACAAGCGAGTGTTTCAATCGAATCCCATTCAGAGGAAATATGAGGATAACATAAATGCATTACTTGCGACAGGTAAGAAGAATATTCATAAGAATCAGTTATATCTGTGAACACAAATAGAGGATGGTTATGTGTTTGATGACATAGGTTTCGGTTTCAGTGTACCTGATGTGACATGTGTAGGTATGGATCAAATATTTTGACTTATTGTGCACACTCGTTTGCTAATTGCTCTGCTCTTTACTATTTTTTTATTTTTTATTTTATAACTAGGGTGGTTAGTTACTATATATCTATATATATACAATCCCTAAAATCAAAACACTCAAGGGTCAGGGAAGGAAGGGTAAGAGAGAAATAATTCAATAGGCTGACGTTAATGAAGACTCGGGTAGATCATACTTTAAAAGGATGTCATCACCTTTTGGAATCAGTTATTCCAATTGGTAATTGGTGAGGATTTTATCCGGTAGTTCTCTATTACCTTGGGTGCCTCATCGAGTTGCAAGGGTGGTAAGGTACTCTCCCGTGAATGAAATTGAAGTTGTGCATTAGGTAATAATTGAACAATGGGAGGTGTCAAATCTTTTGTAGCTTCATGGAGGCTGCCTATGGTAGCTGGAGGTTGTGTAGAAGCTTTTACCTCTATGGATGCATTACATGAGGAGCTAGAAGCTTCATGGAACTCCCCCTTTCCTGAGCTGCCGAATAGATTGGTTTTGCCTTGAAACCCAAACTAGCTCTGGAATAGTGTGTGTAGCATTCTGTGATCTTTCCCTTCCCACGGTCTTCCATCGGCTTTGGAATCATAAGGTTTGACTCACATGGTTTCCTAGTGGATAGGCAAGGACATGATTTACGTTTTGGTATCCAAATTTGATCATTTCCATCATAGTAGCCTTGGGCTTCTAATAGTTGTTTGGGAATCCAACATGACTTGGTTTTCACCTTCTTAACCTGAGTGGATGACTTCCTTTGAGGTTTCCTTTGTGAATTAACTTGAACCATAGGGGGGTCCAACAACGATACCTTGGGGACCCATTGATATGTACCCCTGGTCAGATCACGTGGAGCCTTTGATGTAGCACTGTCTGTAGTAGCCATGGAAGTTGAAGCTTTAGAGGGTTGTGCTATTGGCAAGGATGTTGTGACTTTTTGGATTGGCAATATTTTGTTGTTTTTTCTGTTATGAAGAGGTGAGATTTCAAGTGTTATTCCTTGAGTCGTTGGGCCATGAGTTGGTTTTTGCATCATGATACTCCCAGTCTCCCAATCGATATTACATTTGACTGCAGACATCCATTTGCGCCCCAGGTTTATTTTACCCTCCATAGTACCAACGGGCATGACCAAAAAGCTTTGAACCACGGTTCCATTGTCATAAATAACAGGAGTGTGTAGGATTCCAAAAACAATGGTCTTCTTCTTATTGACACCCTTGACTTGGATGGTGCTTGTGGATAGGGGTGGTTTTCCTAGCTGACACCAAACTCCATAGGATAAAAAATTATGTTGAGCTCCTGTATCAAATAATGTGTTATATAGTACTCTCACATAGAGGCTATTTAGTTCAATTGGATATCATAGAGGTGTGTCAGAGTCCAACCAATCATCATCAGTGTCTTCAAAAAACGCTTCCGTGATTCCCAGATTAGCCTCTCGTTGGCGTCTAAGACGTTGTTGTCTTTCTCGAGCCTCAACTCTTGCTTGGATCTTTTTAAGCTCTGCATGTTCTTTGGCTGCTTTCTTTTGATGGATTTCTTGTAACTCTTCCTGGCTCAAAGGATCTTAGTACCTTTTGAATTTACTCCCATTGAGGAATCCAATGGTTTCAACTCCATCTAGAGTCTCCACACGAATGGTATTTTGCGGTGTAATTTCACACACTCGTTATGGTCCTTTCCCCGCATATTTCAACTTTTTCTTTCTGTTTATTTTAGCATGCACATTTGCTCGATATTGTCACCTCTTATATCTCTTACTCTTTGTGTCTAATTTTTGATTATGGCCGATCTCTAGTGAAGAGTCACTATATGAACTGCTACTTGTGTCTTTTGCTCCCTTGGATAGATTGTCATCTAGGGTACCACTGGGCCCTGAATGGTATGTCCCCACATTTGCACTAAGATTTAACTTAGATTCTTTGTCCTCAGAGTTAATTTCAATTGATGATTTTGACCCTAAATCATGTGGGATATATCTTGTGAGACGCTACTGGTTCCAATGCTAGTCAAACCTTCATCTTGTAGGCCATCGGAAGCTATATGCATTGCTTCTAGCATATTTAAGGGTACAAGTGGTGGCATTTCATCCCCCTCAAGTGTTACCCAGGTCTTACCCCTATTTTTCCAAGTTTCTATGGTTGCTGCTAAGTGGACCCAATCCACATTGTCCGACTTAGTCATCCCAGCTAGTACATCCATATAAAGAGAATCTTCCTCAATATCAGTGTCCATTTTACATGTGTAACAATACTTCAATGGAGTCGAGGGAATTGTGGTGTCCGATCGATTGTCAATTATAAATTTGTTCCCTAAAGGTTGTGCTCGACCGCTTTCAAGATCAACTCGAATGATAGAGTCCTTGAACTGTACGTAAATGTGGTTTTTGGACCAGTCATGCACCTCATGAAAGGACATCCTAAGATCATCTTAGATGCCATAGTGTGCTTGGAGGAATCCATAACAATGAAGGTATTTCTTATTTTATGTCCAAAGACCTTGATCTTAAGATATTCTAGCATCCCAGTAGGTTTAACAATGGACCCATTGGCCATCTTTACTACTATGGTTGTGGTCCCAAGGTGAGATCTTCCCATAGTTTCCCATCAATTTTTAGTCACAATGCTAACCCCAGGGCCACCATCAAGGATTCCCTTCACAGTTAATCCCTTCGTAGTGATTGATATGGTTGCATTGGATTCATCACCCTCAAAGTATTGTCCCAACTTGTTAACATGTGTTTCTACAACAAGGTTCTCATCTAAGTTGGGTTGTGGATCTAAGTGTTCCTCCTCTATTGGCATCTCCCTAGCTCCATTTATATGTGTAAATTGTGGTAGCCCGACCTTTAGTCCTCCATTAAGGAACGCTTGAAGAGCTAAGAATAGCTTAGGGTCTCCATATATTTTGGACATGATGATGGTTCTAACTTCTGAAGCCATGAAATCGATCAATTTGGCAATATTTAACGGCACCTTTTGGGCTTCAGTCCCTTGACGTGGGGAAGATGGGATCTCCATTTCTTTGATAGGGTCAAGCAGTCCCTCTATAAACATTCTTTCCAGTAAGAAGTGAGTACGCCCACTTTCCCATGACTTGAAGTCACTTTCTTCTTGGATGACACTAGGTATGGCTAGGGGTCTATGGACTTTGTGAGGTTGTTGTTGCGTAGGGAACAATGTGTCTGTAATTTGGTTCTGCCTAGGTGCTGGTTCTAGATCCCTTTGGGTATCTTCTACCAAAATCCTTAATTGCTTGACTCGCTCGATCTCCTCTGTAGGGTTTGGATAAGCTCCTATCTTCTTCTTGGATCCTGGGCATTGTGGCTCATGACGATCTTCCTTGTTGGTTTCTTTCTTAGTGGTCGTTTAGTCTCCATGGTTTCACCTGAATTAGAATCCTCTTCAATGTTGTTCATATATACGGGGTTGTCTCACCAGTCCCTATGTTGGTCTTTGAACTGGGGTCTGACTTTGCTCCTTTTTGTGATCTCTTCCTTCGTGTTTTCTTCTTCTTTTGAGATTGGGAAATTGATGCCGTGTCTCTTTCTTCAAGAATATAATTTTGTTTTTGGAGCATCGATCGTGTGAGTATGTTTACTGGTACCACATGTGTACTTTGTGACGGCTCCTTGGTAACCTCAATCAAGTTTAATGGCATGATCTTCGATGCATTTGGATTATTCGGACATTGGGCAATCAAATGATCTATGCCACATCGATTACACATGAGTATCGTCATTGTAGACGTGCTCACTTGATTGTTTTGCATTAGTGTGGCGTTATTTTGTAGCCTAATAGGACGATGTGGACCTCCACACTCATAGCATTGAAGAGGTGGTCTCTTGGCGGTGTAATTGATATTTTGGCCTCTTACAGCAAGAGCAGCTACTTGATAGACATGTTTGACTTGTCCCCAATAGTCCTCCATGTAGTATTGTGGACTTTCTTCAAGCGCATCAATCCCATAGGAAATATTAGGGTCTATATCTTCCTCAGAGCCTTCCAAAGAAGCAATAGATGACTCACAACCCACTTGATTCACAGAAGTGATTCTTGGATGTGGTGGTTGTGGTCCTAGCACTGGAGGTGGTAAGGGTGTTGTTTGAACAACATTTTGGGCCCTAGGGACCATGTGTTGTGCCGTTTGTTCAAGAGGTGGGGCCAGCATCAATGCAGGCACTTGAGGTGTGTGTGTCCATGCTAAGGTTGGTCTATTCGCCATCGTGCACTTAAATACTATGCAATCCTTATTTAGCTCTAGGATTGACACACAGTCTATAATCTCTTCGTTGGTTCACTGGTGTTAGGTGGTCCTTCTTAGACTATTTTTTTGGGATCCTGCTCACGGCTATTATAGTCTTTGACTTTGCCGGTTTTAGGTTTGCAGGCCCAACTTACTGTATCTGATCTTATTCATATTGTTATATTTCCTTTCAGGACCACAAAACTTTTAGAATGACAGCTCGCATGAGTGTAAAACACAACCTTGAGAATCATACAAAGATTCTCGAACAGATTAAGTTGTACTTTAAAGACCATAAACCAAAAGCTGCTTTGGCAAACCAGACCCTTCCTTGCTAGAAAGGCCAAGGATTGTATTACCCACTACTCTAAATAAAAATTTCCTCACTTACCTTTTTGGTATACCGTTGACCGCTGGGTCAACAACACAACATAACTCAAGTTTCGTACCAAAGTCTTATCTTTTGCGAGTTATGAAATGTTGCGGATTATGGCTATAAACGTCATTTGTAATGAGTAGTTATTCTAGTTTCAGAAGCTGGGGTGCAATGGCACTTCCAGATTGTAAATACAAAGCCATTTGACCATTTCAACCCCATTTTTAGTTAAACCTAAGGTAGCCTTAGTATATAAGGTACCTAGGTCATTTTGTAAAAGGACTTTTATCATAATCAAAACTTTAGCGCTGCCGTCTACTGTGTGTGAGAGAGAAAGAGAGTGAGCGTGAGCTTCATCCTCTCGCTACGCCCGGCTCGCTCAACACATTGGAGATCCAACTGCACCATTGCGGTAGGCTCGAGGAGAGCTATGCGACAACGCCAAGCATTCCATGCGAGACGAAGCGCACACGCCGACACATCTACGAGCTATTTGTGGCCATAAGTGTATCAAACGGTGTCTGTTTTCTGCGTGCTAGTAGTCTATAGAATCGTGGCGACATAAGCTACGCATAGGTACTCATAAATTTCAGTTTCGGGCACTTTCAAAATTCGGCTCTGTCATCCTACGCGTTTTCCGCAGATGGGTTTAGAGTGAGGGTTTTGAGTGCAGAAGCTTAGGGACTGGTGTATCCTAGTGAGGGGATGGTGTTCCTTAAGTTTCGTATGAATCTGGCATGATTAGGTGAGTTACCTTCCGTATGTGTGTATGTGGCTAGGTGGTGTAGTTGAGAGCAGTGAGGTTCTTGATTGTGGTTTAGTTGGCCTTCTAGAGTGTTGTATGTGTAGGATGGTCTCAGCCTGACAAGCTAAAGAGATTTCCTCCGTGTGCCTATCGTGTCATCTGTGTCCTCGATTGACATTATGTTGATCTAGGTAGTGTTTGCATGCACTTCATGGGTGTGTGAGTAGCTTCGCGTCCAACATTGGCGCCGCTGCCGGGGACACAAGGACCTAAGTAGGTTTCCTACTAACACTCGTGTGATGGTTGCTTGATTTAGTTTCGGCTAAAGAAAGCGTTTTTCTTAAGTGGATCCGGAAGAGGATATTCCGCGATCAAGTGGATAGCCAGGAAGCGTGTGTCTTGCCGAGGGTGTGCGATTAGATAGGTTTAGTTAGGATCTGTGGATTAGAGTAGTTGTTGGTGGTCGAGTGATTTGTGAGGTGATAAAAGTGTTTACTAGTCCGTGTGTGGCAGTGAAGCGTTTTTCTACTCATAGATGCAAAACCCCATATGATTTGTAGGAGTAGATTTAGGTAAGTGATCCGATTTTGATCTAGAGCTATTCAACATTGAATTATTTGCTAAAGTGCTTGATTGCATTTGAAATCACGGAAAAGTGTGCTTTTGAGGGTAAAAATGCATTAAACAAGCTTTTGTGGATATTTTTGTATGACTGACTGATGTTGTGCATATAAAAGAGCATTTGCTAGGGTTCCGTGAAGAAAACCTGCAATTCTGTAAACATAGATATCCTACGCGTAGGATGTCTCAAGGGGGTTCAAGAGACAAAATTTGAAAATTCTGACTGCACTAGTGGATTCAAAGGGTAGGTTTTACCCTAGTAACATATTGACTTGGGTGTTTTTCCCTATTTTTGTTGACCAAAAGCCAAAAGGCGGAGCCAAAAAACGTAAAATTTCAGCAAAGGCTTAAATTGAGTGATTTTTGTATGTTTTTGCAATTGTAAAGCATACTTGCACTTTCTGAGAGCATAAGAAAGCATCAGGGACACTTCAGTCTGAAAAAATCAGCAGTAGACATTCTACGCGTAGTATGTCTACAGGGTGATCTGGGCACTTTTTTGAAGTTCTGAGTTGACCAGTGTGTTTAGAAGGTAGGTTTTACCCCATTTTCACCCGGAAAGTGGAAATTTGACCAAATTTTAACAGATCAAAGCCAAAAGACGAGAATTGCCAGACATCCTACCCAAATTGTGCCCAAGGCATAATTTTTGAGACCAAACCATAGGATGACTTCATGTGCATGTTATACATGATGTTTTGAGTGCATGTGATAAATTTCATCTCATTTGGGTCAGTGAAAGGGAAGATTGAGCGGACTTTAGCATTTTGACTGAAAAAGGCAAGAACAGCTAGTTTTGGGGTCTTTTGACATCCAAACCAAAATCTAAGCATACCACTGGGTTGCTGACATCAAGGGGAAGCTGTGGGACAAGTCTGGGGTCAAATAGGCCAAAAAGACATCCTACGCGTAGGATGTCTTTTGTGTGATTTTGGACTCTAAACAAAATTCTGAGCATACCACAGTAATCAGCACCTTAAGGAGAGTCTGTGGTTTAAATTTGGGTTCATTTTGAGAGTCTACGCGTAGGATGTCTACTGCATAATTCTGAAACCAAAATTCTACTGTGACCATACCATGCTGTCATATAGCCTTAGATAAGCATCCTAGTCAAATTTGGTCCAATTTGGAGTTGATTTGACTTAGGAATTCATCAGAACAGACATCAAGCTTCTGGAACAGATTCTTGATCATTTGACCAACCCATAGGTGTCAGAATCAAAAAGTAAAAATAGCTGTGAGTTTAGAACATCAAGGGGTAGCTACAGTGCAAGTTTGGACAAAATCTGAGCAGTTAGACATCCTACGCGTAGGATGTCTCCAGCTTGATTTAGGACTCCAAACCAACCTATGAGCACACCAGTGTGATCAGCACATCAAGGAGAAGCTGGGGTGAAAATTTCAAGTCATTCTGAGCATATAGACATACTACGCGTAGGATGTCTCTAGGCCAGTTTTAGGGTCCAACTGTACCTTTGACCATACAGAAGTGTTCACAGTGTCACGGAGATCCCAAATCTTCTTTTAAATTTGAATTTGGACTCATTTTGACCATTCTAAACTGCATTTCACTGTTTTGGCCATAACTTTCACAAACGGTATCGGATTGAAAAAGTTTTTATATCAAAATGTAGCCTGAGAGCGGCTCTACAGATCTTAGAGCAAAACTTGAACGGAAACCATTAGTTTAACTTTGAAAAAAACATCGTTTGAGGCCTCAAAATGCATCCGCAAGTTAGGTGTCTAAAAGCGACAATTTACGAGAATTGTGACGAAACGGATGCGGTTTTGGACATAGTTTCGACTTTTCCCTAACCAAAGCACTTGAACACAGTAGACTAAGTCTACTTGAACCAAGCAAAATCTCTTAAGCCCAGAAATCATGACTACCCTAGATTCAAACGCAGCTTACACAAGCTTGGAGATCCCGACGATAGAGGAATATCCTCCCACAATGGATCTTCCAAACTTGCAATTGAGAAAGATCCATCTTGTTGAGAGAGTTTGGATGATTGGCCGTGAGAGTGAAGGACTATATAGATACATTGACGACAATGAGGTCAGTCTTTATAGGTGCTCAGATCCATACCTAGAAGAGATAATGGATTACAAGCTCTTATATGTCTACACATACGGAGTCGACTGTCAATGGAGATCTATAGTTGTCAACAAGGATGGATGATAATACAGAGTTGTAGAAAGCACAAATCCACAGACTGTACTAGAAAGAGGTGGATATTTGGTCAATGAAGGACCACAAATGCCTCCACCAAACACAAGAATTCCTATAGGAATTCCAAGAAGAGAGCCACTAGGATTCCCTTCAAGAGCGATAACGAGAGAAGGATTGGGAGAGTCTCTGGTTAGACTTGTAGACAATAGACGAGTTAGACCATCCCAAGTCCAGAAATGGGTAAACAGAAAATACTCCGGAGATAAAGATCCGAGAGATCACGAAGCGGCTTTTAGAAGAGTGATTAGAGCAGAGGAAGTTTCAGATTTTGCGACACAGTTAGTGGGATTTGGATTGACTCTAGAAGATGATGCAGCTACATGGTTCGACTCGGTGGAAAAATGGGATTTTGAGACCCTAGATGAGCTGTTTGAGGAGTTTATTGAATAATTCTCGCCAAAAGGCATTGCTCACAACACGGTCTCGCAAATCCATAGATTCAAACAGAAAGAGAATGAATCAGTACGCAAAGCATCATCACGGCTCAAGAGATATGTTAAGCTCTGTCCGAGAGCGGAATTACCTAAGCAAGCACGACTGATGCTGATCTTTATCCAGGGAATGAGAGATGAGGGCCTTCAGAAGGATCTGCATATGATAAGGAGGATGACGCTAAACGAGTTGATCAAAAAAGCTCTTTATCTAGTGGATAACTATGAGGCATACAAAGAAACGGACTTAAAGAGTCAAGGAGATGACACATCCTCTCAACATAGTGTTTCACAGATAAGTGAGTCCATTGCCAAGCCAACGACACCTATTGATCAAGAAAAGCTTATCGACGACTTGGCAAGAGGTTGATTCCTCTTATAAGGTCTGATTCGGGAGCGCCGAAGTGGTGTGAAATTGAGAGAAAATAGACGAACCATACGGGGGAAGAGTGCTATTATAGCATGCAAAATGCTAGGGAAAGGTATGTACAACCTGTTCTAGAAGCACGTACTCCACCTAGATACATTACGGGGAATGCGCCAAGACCAGTAGGAGTTTTAAGGCCACAGCTTGTCTTAGGACAACAACCTCCGCTGCCAGGTGCTAGAATGCAGGTAGACATGAGATACATGCCAATGATGGAAGCATCAAATAAACCAACGCCAGTACCAGCTACAATGTGGTATAGCAACCAAAGTGAGTACTACCCTTCGGAGCAACAAAATGTGAGAGAAACACATGGAGTGGTGAGGCCGGTACAACCTCCACCTCTTGGGTTTCAGTCGAAAGAAAGAAGGTATGAAATGGACGAAAGGACATTGCGATTCATTGCAAATAGCGGCTTATCTAGGTCAAAGCTTGCTTATAGCCAAGAGGAAATGCTAAAAGAATCTCCTCAACCAGAGACAGATTGTCACAAAAGTGGTGACAACCACTTGGTCAAACAATGTCCTCATACGGAGATCACTGAAGTAAATGCCTATTGTCTTGAGTGTGGCATCACTCACTTGATCCCCGATTGCCCGAAAAAACCAAACCAAATCAGGAAAATCACGACAAATGTATCAGGGATTGTTCAGCTACCTAGTAGCTCAGAAAATGAAAATCTTGTACCAGTTCAAGTAGTTACGAGAGCACAAGCTCAAAAGAAAGCTGATGAGAATCCAGAGACAAAGAACACGAAAAGTGACATAAGTCCAAAGACAGATGATGGACCAAAGACAGACGCACCTAGTCAGAAAACCAAGAGCAAACGAAATAGTTGGAAAGCTAGAAAGACTAGGATGAAAGCACGCAGGGAACGAGAGCGAAAATCCCTAGCTGAGAAGCTTACCGAAGCTCAGGAGAAGATAAAACAACATGAGGAAAAGGAGGCACCTTCTCTTACACAGATGGTTAAACCTCTAGAAGAACCATCCACGGATGAGAAACCAAGAAGTGCTAGTTCAGGAGGATTTGTGTTGGTAGAGAAGGTTAATGAGACATTAGATGCCCTCTTGAAAGCCTATGATGCGAGGCTCAAAAACAACCAAACCCAAGAACACAGGTGGATGACATATCCCGATGTGGAACTAGAAAAGCAAAAATTTGAAATGTGCAAGAAAAATGATTCAAACAACCCAAGCTTTACTAGAACCACAAGTTGCAAAACTTGAGGATGTGATCCGTGTCATGCCTACACAAGTAATCCCACCAAACCAGGAACTAAAAGAGCCAGATTCTAGTCACGAGTACAGACCAAACCTCAAAGACCTAGCATTAGAACCAAGGATAGTACTGAATACCACGGATAACTCTTCCGAAGGATTTCACCAAGCTATACCTGAGGATTGTAAAGAGATAGATGGTCTTGACGAATTGTGGAAACAAGTCAGAGAGGCCAATGAAGCCGATGACCTAAGAAGACGAGTAGACAAGACTGGTGATGAACGAGGAGTGTTTCTACCACCAATAGAGGAATTTGAGACTGGATCTCAAATGGATCTAGACGTACAATCGTGTTGGGGGGACAAAGGATCTGTACAATCTATGGATAGTCAACCCCATTCGCTAAGAACACTACCATCCTACATGGGAGAGTACGAGACCAAGTCAAATGTGGTTGCAGTCCCATCACAGAGACTGTCTCCCAACAAGGCCATCGATTCAAAGGGGCTAGTAGATATTCTATCTACCCCAGTCACCTGTACAATAATGTTAGCCGAGTTGCTCAGAATAAGACCAAACATGTGGGCTAATGTGGGTAAATGTCTAGAGAAATTTGGTGTAAAAAACCCAATGACTCAAATCGAGGAAGGCATCAAAGAGCTTGAAATGCCTCAACTAAATACTAGGTCAGTTCCATTAAACAAGGTAGGAGAGTATTACGAGGGAGAAGATGGAAACACCACCCTTCCTATGGAATTCAATAATGTAAAAACCATGGCAATCCTTGACAGTGGAGCTGGTGTGGCC
Organism: Adiantum capillus-veneris; assembly: GCF_014529385.1. Lineage (NCBI taxonomy): Eukaryota > Viridiplantae > Streptophyta > Polypodiopsida > Polypodiales > Pteridaceae > Adiantum > Adiantum capillus-veneris. Next base: position 4,851,820 of record NC_140950.1, on the reverse strand, counting down.
ATTGCAACCAAAGAGGTTTGGAAAAAATGGGGAAAACCTGCCTTGATATCCACACGAATGACCCTGCAGCTTGCAGACGGACACAAGGAAAAGCCCCTAGGACTGCTAGAAAAAGTACTTGTTACTTCTTGTGGCATTGAATATGAACACACTTTTGCTGTTGTTGACTTTGGCAAGAAGAACAACTATGAAATCATTCTGGGAAGACCATTCATGCGACAATTGAAAATGGTCCAAGATTGGGGTTATGACCATATATACCTGAGACATATGGAAACCATAACAAAGATAAACTTGAGGGACCATAGCTATAGGGATGTGACGAGAACACCGGTTGAGGAGTTTGATTCCGCCACAGTGGCAGGATCAAAACTTCCAGCTTGGTTAGGTAAGCCTAAAGAACTGTGGATGTGTGGAGCTTCACAATGTGGTAGCTTGAAACGTGAGGAATGTATCCTAGAGCGGGTTATAGAGAATAAGGACTATATCCCAGAACCATTTCCTGAAGAAGAGTTAGAGCCTTTTGGATGGGAACACATCCTGACTACTCTGGACGTGTGCGCCGTGGAGGATGCTCCCACAAAAAAGTTTTGTGATGAAAATGGCTATGATATCGTTCCTTATTTTGCAGTGAGTGTAATCCAGGAAAACGAAGAGAACCAGACATCAACAAGCTCTCGACATCAAGAACAAACAAAGAAATGTGGAGAATCAAAAGATGAAGAAGACGACGAGTTCTATGACTCTGTAGAACACTTCGAGCTTCAAGAAGATCAACGACCCGGGAATCACTGTCATCGTTACACGAATAAAGTGCATCAAAAGTGGATTCCAAAGTCCTCGGTGAAGACACAGCCACCACAAGCATCCTCATACATGGCTCCTAATAAGGATGCAAAGACTCAGCTAGGAGGAATACGACCAGAGCAACGAGCTAACAGTGCTCTAATCAATGGGCTAGAAAAGTCCTCCAAGAAACTACCACCCACGAGCAAACAGACAGTAACTTTCCACTACCAGCCAAAAAATCAAGGGAAAGTATAAGAAGTCAACCTTGCTGAGGTTAGTAGCGATAGTGATGAATCTTACGACATCCCCTATCATCAACTCAGGCCATCACTATCACCAACCCCTTCAGCCACAACCATGACAGGTCAAAAGAACAGGACAACAAGTCAAAGCCAAAAAGGTCGACAAATCTGGATACCAAAAAGCCAGATCGGCCAAAAATAGATATGGATCACGAAGACAAAGATCTCTAATGAAAAATCACAAGATCCAACACCAAAACAAAAACAAGGAAAGCGTGCACGAACGGGTAAGAATATCACAAAGTTGCAAGCTTTCACAACTCAGGTTTGGGCTCCAAAGAAGTTGATTCAAGCACAAAAAATTCAGGAATTCATTTGGATTCCAAAACAACCACAGTATCAACTTTTAAAGCTTGAATCCCGTCACCAACTAAGTGTACAAGGGCTGAAGCAAAGACGACTGTTGACTCACACAACAAAAAGGTGGATCCCAAAGAAGTCTCTTCAAACACAAACGAATCACGGGCAAGTATGGGTTCCCAAACGAGCGTCAACAACAAAACATCCAATAATCACAAAGAAATGGGTCCCAAAGAAGAACAACAAAACTGCTGTCAGTGCATCGCCGCTTGAATTCTTACAATTCTTCCTACGATTACAGTACAGTTTGAAGAGAGCAAGTCGCTTTAATCAAGCAACGATACAGGAGCTTCAAAGACCATTACATTGCTTAGAATAGGAAGCCTCGCCAACAAATGCCAATAAGCAAATTGCTTATACCCACATCTTGCACAACATAAATCTTTTCCATGCATTGACTGTGTATGCATAATAGGGCTACATTACAAGGCCCGGATAGGCACAACTTTTAATTGCCCAAGCACAACACATACCCTTTGTGATACCCTGTCATAAAGGAGGACTCCAAATAGGAAGGGGGGAGGCATTCTGAATGCGGACCTAACATTATGACTATTAGAGGGCAATGTTGTGTGAGATGCATTGAATTTTTGCGTTTTATTGTGATAATTTTTTGAAGAAATTTAGAGTATATGCCCTCATAGTAGTGTTACAGAGGAGTATGGGGACAAAATCCATATATGAGCCCCTAGGGACATGTGTATAGTGTACATAGCATTTAGATTTCTATTTGAATGATTTTTCTTTTGTTGAGTTGTTTTAAGATTTTCTTTGTTTATTATTTAAAATAAAAAATAAAAAAATCCATAATCCACATGAAGAAAAGACTGACGAGAGGCCTGAGCACTACAAAGAGAAGAAGGTACAGGGAAACGAGGAAACTTCACGAAGTATGTCTCAGCAGCCACTACAACAGCCAAAGAACTTGTCACAAAGCAGTGTCAACAGGCAACCGACAAGTCATACAAGTTAGAGTCGAGTAGCTAAGCCACAAAATGAGTGAGGTGTTAGTCCCAAAGCTTCAAGTATCATTCTCTGTGGTCTAAGCGTCTTAGCTATTCTAGGTACTGCTCAAGCTGGAAGAGTTGAGCATATTTACGTTGTGTCGCTCATGCTGGTATAGGTGAGCAAAAGAGTCAAAGTCTAAGTACTTAAGTCTGGTTAAGTGAAAGAGAAGGTCCAAAAGACACTCACGTACTGAGCACAGTGAGATACGAGTGGAGAAACTTCTACATCGAAAACCCTTCTTGGAAAGGTGGAAGATATTGAGACATCTTTTGATGTCACATGTGCTACATTTATTCCTCGAAACACCCATCATCTCCTTCTTTCACATTGCATGCTTTTGTTGACAAATTTCTCATATGCATATAGAGTGTCCCATAATTGGCACTTGCATTAGGCACTCTTTCCGTGTTTCACCCAAGCACTCACCTTTCATGAACTTGTACTTCACGTTCAACTGCTCAACTCCAATAAGAGCATATACCAAAGGCATTTTTTTTCCCACCGGGTTTTTTCCCTTTGGTCATCCAGGTTTTAGACCCTAATCTAAAGACACCTATCACCATCCTCTTGTACATATTCCTTCTACATCAACAATAAGGAAATGCTACTCAAATCAATTGACAAATGAATTGGAGCACCAATTTCAGATCATAGCATACTTCTCCTCAATGGCGAGTCGAAGAATGGCCTACAATGACAAAGCTACAGACAACACTAACAACATGATTGCACAGGAACAAAGAAGTCCCCAATGAAGAAGAGCAGACATAAAAGTGATCAGAGGATCTCAAAATATGAATGGTTATGATGATAGATGTCCGCTCTAATGGATCATAGTTCTTGTTGTGGTTCGACAAAGATACAAGCAGTGCAACAGATGAAGCCAAAACAACAGCAAAGTGTTGACCGCTGGGTCAACAACACAACATGATAACTCAAGAACAAACAAGTCCTCAATGACAAAGAGCAGACATAAGGGTAATCAAAGGATCTCAAAAGCTTGTCCTTGATAATGCGCATCGAATGCTTGGCAGGGTTTTGAACCTCAAATTAGAATAATTAAGTCCTGGATTCGGCCTAATAGACAGACTCAACTTGGCCTAAAGAAGTTAAGGGTTTAGCCATACAATTTCTACAAAATCCTTACAAAGTTGTCATTGGCTCACAAGATCAGAAAGCCAATCACTCAATTCTACAGATTGTAGAAGTTGTTTCTGAGAATCACAAATACTCCGAATTGACAGATGTGCTGGAGCAAGTGATGGATGGAGCTTTCTCTATCCATGATAATAAGAGTCAAGTTAAACGACATTGGGTTCTTTTTGAATTTAGATCTGGCAGTAGACCTACAATGACAGAAACAGATGTTGCAGCTCGGAGCGTGGATGTGAAAGACATAAAGTTCGTCATCAATTATGATTTTCCTGAATCATGTGAAGACTATGTACATCGGATTGGACAAACAAGACAAGCTACTGCAAAGGCTATAGTCTATACTTTCTTTCCAACAACAAAACGACAGCAAAGACCACATCGCCATCGACAATCAGGTCATGTCGGGGACGACATGAACGCGGAAGGGGGGAATGTTGACCGCTGGGTCAACAACACAACATAACTCAAGTTTCGCACCAAAGTCTTATCTTTTGCGAGTTTTGAAATGCTGCGGATTATGGCTATAAACATCATTTGTAATGAGTAGTTATTCTAGTTTCAGAAGCCGGGGTGCAATGGCACTTCCAGATTGTAAATACAAAGCCATTTGACCATTTCAACCCCATTTTTGGTTAAACCTAAGGTAGCCTTAGTATATAAGGTACCTAGGTCATTTTGTAAAAGGACTTTTATCATAATCAAAACTTTAGCGCTGCCGTCTACTGTGTGTGAGAGAGAAAGAGAGTGAGCGTGAGCTTCATCCTCTCGCTACGCCCGGCTCGCTCAACACATTGGAGATCCAACTGCACCATTGTGGTAGGCTCGAGGAGAGCTATGCGACAACGCCAAGCATTCCATGCGAGACGAAGCGCACACGCTGACACATCTACGAGCTATTTGTGGCCATAAGTGTATCAAACGGTGTCTGTTTTCTGCGTGCTAGTAGTCTATAGAATCGTGGCGACATAAGCTACGCATAGGTACTCATAAATTTCAGTTTCGGGCACTTTCAAAATTCGGCTCTGTCATCCTACGCGTTTTCCGCAGATGGGTTTAGAGTGAGGGTTTTGAGTGTAGAAGCTTAGGGACAGGTGTATCCTAGTGAGGGGATGGTGTTCCTTAAGTTTCGTATGAATCTGGCATGATTAGGTGAGTTACCTTCCGTATGTGTGTATGTGGCTAGGTGGTGTAGTTGAGAGCAGTGAGGTTCTTGATTGTGGTTTAGTTGGCCTTCTAGAGTGTTGTATGTGTAGGATGGTCTCAGCCTGACAAGCTAAAGAGATTTCCTCCGTGTGCCTATCGTGTCATCTGTGTCCTCGATTGACATTATGTTGATCTAGGTAGTGTTTGCATGCACTTCATGGGTGTGTGAGTAGCTTCCCGTCCAACATATACTGCAGACTCTTGCTCGCTCACAAGGATTGGAATTGACCTCTGAGTCCCTCTCTATAGCCACATCTCTTGTTCTCAGATGTATTAACAGCTTGGATGCTTCTCAACTAATTTATGACTTAGCTCTTGCTTCAGATAAGAAAATGTCTATCTTACACATGCTGTCTTTTAATGATAGGGTTAAAATTTTGGCTACCTTAGACAAGGACTCCCAGGAAGGAGTAAATTTGATTACTCAGTACATTGCACAACTTTCCCATACTCTCTCTGCAATACCAACAGGAGCTTGCCCTTTTCTCCTCTTCTGGAGCTGATCTGTCTAACTTTTGAAGGAAGCTGTGCGGCCTCAATCCATCCTTTGTCTGTACACCTGCTACCCCGACTATCCCTTAAACCGGTGGTATTTTTTGTAGGGATAGTGCTGCTCTTGAAGTAGTCAAAGAATTCTAGAGTAATCTTTTTTCCCTCAATGACTCCAACCTCTTGGAAATGGTGCCAAAAATATCTAGAGTTTTTTCTTTCTTACCTGTTAGACATACTAAAATTGAGTCCTTTGGTGGAGACCATCAGCTTTGGGTTCTTCCCAACAAAGCCTTTTTAGCACCCATTTTGAGTGAAATTTGGGTGTACCTTGCCAACCTCCCTGCCTCAACTGTTGAAGACTATAGACTCAAGATCTTAAAAGGTGGACAATTTCTTGCCAAAGGAGAGCTCATCAAAGCACCCTTTAATCTCAATCTGATTGACCATTCTAAATGCCCTTCCAATGCTGGCCTATACATCCGTACTAAAGGGAACATGGAGTTTGCTAAAAGTAACCCGAACTTCTACACTGAATCCATTTGGAATGTTTTTCGGCCTATGTTAAATGTGCCTACAACTTTCTTAACCCTAAAGCCTCCTGTAAATACAGCATCATGTGGTTTGATCATGCCATTTGGTCATCTTGACCTACTATTCCTAGAAAAACCAGTGGATTTTCACCTCTCACTTATTTGCTCTTGGTTGGGTGGCCAAGCTAAACAAATTGTAATTGCACAGATTGCCTTTAACATTTTTTGGGGATTAATGCTGGACATCTTGAAAGAGCTGAAATCTGATGAACCAGGAATTTATCTAACTACCCATGCTAACTACAAAGGTGTAAAGATCATTTCTTACTTACTCAAACCTTGTATTGATGAGGATGATTCCCCTACTCTGAAAAGACCCAATTCTCTTACTACCCCCAACTCTTTTATATCTTTTTAAACTCCTAGCTCTTTCTCCAGCCGAGGGTAGGCTCATTGCTACATGAGGGGAAGAGGCGCGCGCGCACACACATTTAAGAGTGCTTTTAGAACACACTTACTTATTGTTGATTATCAGTAAAGAGAATACAATCTATGGAGATTGCTCATATTTCTTGACGTAAACATACACCTCTTGATTTAGACAAAGCGATATATGAAATGCTTATGCAAGTAGAGAAGTCTCCTTGGCTCAGTAAACAAAGCAAAACGCATCTGGAAGCAGATGAAAGCACACACTGCACCTGATCTCATCAAAACATGGTTTTGAAGATATCTACTATAACGGAATTTGATTTTTAAAACAAAAAATCTATCAAGTAGGTGCTCTCATACCTACTTAGAATAGCTTGTGTTGGTCCTTCTGTGTTCAAAACTATATGTTCGATTGCTGTTTATTTGGTTAAACTATATATGCATGGCTGAATATTGGAATGAATACTGGTAATGAAGAACATGATCTTAATTCATAACATTTGCAGTTGCGTATAGGGTATCATCTGGTTGGGAAGCCTTAAACCTCCCGCTGAGGGTCTTGTGACAGATGCCATATTTCAAAAGGAACTCATCGGTTTAATTTTCAGCAAGGGAATATAAATTTTGAGGTTTAAGATTTTTAAAGCATTTTGGTAAGGTGATTTTGAACATGGAATGCAGATGTTGAGTCAGATGATATATAGTTTGACCTTAATTCTCCCATGAGGGTCTCTAAGTGAGATGGCATAAACTTTTGGAGGTTTTTTTTAGTTTTATTCAAAATACAGGGGAGGTGCTGTCAAAATTTTGCTAATCCAAGTAAGAAAATGAATTTTATGTGTTTAGATACTAGGACATATGCCTAGCTATCATATGAGTAGATGATTATCGACAAAATATATTTTTAGGAGACTTCTCATTTTGATATATCTGACATGCTGATACCTTTTAAAAATCATTTGTCACATTATTATTTTCTAACATATTTCTACTTCATGAGTAACTTAGAAGACGATCTATTTATCAAAGAAAGACTTGAGAATGCTCTTATCTTTATATCTTAAAGGATAAGTTACTATCCAAGGTAAGGGATAGTAATTGCTTCTGTGGTACATACGTTTCATTCATATTCTTGCATGGTGATTGTCATTACATAAGCTGAAAAATTATTGGTACTGGTGGGTTCGTGAGGACTTTGATTCTCATTCATGATTGAACATATATGATATGATGGAGTGTCCAAAAGGAATTTCTTGCAAAGTATATTAGTCTCTAATATGTTTTGAGGATGCTACCAGATTTTTGAGCTAGAAACATGTGATATACTGCTAGTTTTTGATACATGAGATATATTCTAGTTACTGAAGCCGTAAACCTCCTGTGGACGATCTCGTTGGGAGATGGCATAAATTGAGTTTTTTGAAATACTACTCAAATTACAAAGGATATGATGTTTGATTTTCGCCAGGTGGTCTACATTGATCTTTAACCTAGAAATACATAGGTATTTTCATCATACATGGTAATAGACACTATTAGTTTTTTTGAGGGAACTCAATAAATATTGGGATACACATGACTCTACATTCAGAGGTTATCTTACTTAGAATCTTAACTTAATAGTCAATCCTAAGGGTAAGCTGTAAACTAGGTCTACAAGTGCGACATGGATGACAATTGGATCCAGTGTTGACACCTGCAAAACGCACAAACATAGCCAGTTCTAAATGAATGTTTTTGTATGGATGCAGGTAACAACTGGATCCTTCTCCATGTAGATGTAGTGGAGGCTCATCCCAAAGGGTGGACACACATAGATACAACATTAAGATATCAATTTGTAATGATAAAAAATCAAATTATTGATCTGAATGACTGCATTATCCATTAGATGCAGAATCCATATTGGTGTATATGGAATGTTGATTGAGTTTTATGACATCTTGTTTTAAGATATTGTTATTTGATATAGTATTTAATACAATTGTCTAAGTATGGTTCAATTGTGAGGGGATTTTCATACTTAAACACACACACACACACACACACACACACACACACACACACACACACACACACACACACACACACACACACACACACACACACACACACACAAACATATAAAGCACATATATAGTGATGCATTGAGCACACAAAAATTGGCTTTTATGACGGGGATATGCAGCATTTACCAAAATTATATTGAGACATTCTTGTGTAGAGTATTCTTTGAAGAATGTGAAACTATTGCTACTCCTATAAAGATATGTTTGAAGCTTAATCTTCATGATGCTTGAGACTACTTTGATGTAGCCCTCTATCAAGTCATGTAAGCATTATGAGGCTGAGCGGAGTTATGTATAGCCCATGCTCTATACATTGGAGGACAATTAAGTGAATTTTTTTCTACTTGAGGGTCACTTTATATTTTGGGTTTTTTAATCCCAAAGGCTATCATTGACACTAGATTCACATGCTTTTTCATACTCAAATTGGGATGCTTGTTATGGCACATAAGTGTCCACTAGTGGTTTTTGTTTCATGCTTGACAACTCATCCATATCTTGGTTGAACAAGAATTAGACTCCTATGTTGTCATTTCTAGTTGTGAGGCTAAGTACATCGTTGATTTCTTAGCTACTATTGAGTGCACTTGGCTCAAATGCCTTATGATTGGCTTGGGTGTTGGATAGCAGTCCATTGTCACCACTATGCTAACCAAAATCCATAATGCTTTAACCTCCTTGCTTGCACAAAGCACATCAATGGGTTTCAAATTGATGCATTGATTGTGTGTGGGTTTAGTGCTTCATGAGCTCTCTCCAACAAGCTATCAAGCTCCCCAATCTGGCATCATCTACTTATTCAATCAAATATTCTATTTATAGGTGTGTATGCTTATAGACGGCACATTCCATTGAAAATCAAAGATCTTAATTGATCAACCTTTGTGTGTGCTTCAAACCCCCCTAAAACAACCCTCAATCTCTACATTTTGAAGGTGATTAGGTCCCCCTAATCTCATTCCTAATTTAGGGGGTGTGTGTGCATCCCCTATTGAGCTTGGGATAGAAAATAATTTTTTGGATCTATTGCACAAGCAGGGTGCCATTGGACCATGTCATCATTTATCTTTTCCTAGGTGGCTAGAGGGCTTTCCCACATGGTGCCACAAGTTGGGCTTACCCTAACAAACGCTCCCTTAATCCAAACTTGGGGTTTTACAAAGACTTCATATGTTTTGGTTCATGTATTCATGCAATGGTGTACTCCTAGGCTAACATGCTTCTTCTACCTAATACATCATGGCGGTTCAAGTTGTTTCATCACCACACTTCAATGTCCCATGATACATCATAGTGGAATTCATCACTATGGTTCACAAGAGAGACTTAGTAGGTTCACTAATAGTCCTAGGTAGTAGAAATTTGTTCGTTCATTCATTCGTTTATGTGTGAAGAGGTCGTCATCCTCTTTAAAATTGCCTTCATCTTGTTGTCTCTGTCATTTGTTGTCATCATCTTCATCTTTATGTCGTGATTTGCATTGGTCCATTGTGTTGAGGATGCAATCTCCATCTCCAATAGTAAGAAAATACACATACATATCATGTGTTGTGAGTGTGTGTGTGTGTGCACGATTGCACGTGCGCGCACACATAATGTGCTGCCTCATGAGGAAGGTCTTACCATGTATCATGGCAGTGTCTAATCCCCGTATATAAGTTGGCATAATCATTAAGTCATCCTTACAAATTAATGTGAACTTAAATTTCAAGTGTGCAATCATACCTATATGCTTCATACATCTTGAGGTTTGCAAACATGTGGACTGATTGCTGGGTGGGTCCCTTACTTAACCAGACGAGGTAGTGTTGGAGTGAAGCATGGGTAATGGGTGAGGCTGGTTGGCAAGAGCAAAAACACCAGCAAACTGGTCACGGGTATGGACATCAACAAAATAGGCCCAGTTGATTGATGATGGTCCACCATTGAAACCCAACAAGCTTCTCTAGGGGCAATTAAAGTTTGGAAAGTGCATCCGTTCGACTTGATCTCTTACCTAAATAGGCCACGGGCTTTGAACCCAACTTTTGCACCTCAAATGCTCTAAATACAGTGAGCTACTAATAAGGCAAGTGCTACATGCACGTGTATGTAACCCAAAAATAGTGTATTTAACCTTTTAGTAGTCGGGGTTTCCTACACAGACACATACATAATATTAGAAGGGGTGAATCAAGTTCAAAAACCAAAGATTAAGCACTATGGGAAGCTGAAAACAGAGGGATATTTGAGAGGCTCAATAAGATACCAAGTGGTATGCGCTTTGAACGTATGACAATTATATAGAGCGGCCTCATAAAGTCCGTTGTAGACACTCAAATTGCACAAGGCAATGATGCTTGCAATAAGAGTAATGGTGCGGTAAAGCAAGCTGAAATGAACAAAAACAAGCACACTTATTGAAAATTGCACACACACACACACACACACACACACACACACACACACACACACACACACACACACACACACACACACACTAGCAATCATGAGAATTCCACTAGTCACATTAAGAAGTGTAGTGGCTAATTGGTATTTCTAAGAACATTCCCAAGCTTAATCAACAATATTAGTGATTAGAGAGGGAGGAAGAGAGGAATAAATTAGGCTTAGGTATGAACCATCGGCTCTGATACCACTTGTTGGAAAGCACGTTCCCTAATCACCAATGGTTTAGCATTAGGCTATGGAGGATGGAGCCTTAGCTTAACCATGGTGTCAAGGTTAGGGTTAGGGTTAGGGTTAGAGAGAGAGAGAGAGAGAGAGAGAGAGAGAGAGAGAGAGAGAGAGAGAAGGCGATTGAACAACGAGAGTACGGCGGCAGTGAGGAGGGCGGTCAATAGCACGATAACTTCTTCCTCTCGATGCACGCAGGTTTCCTCAGTGGAAGCCTCACATGAGGTGAGTGACACATCATATGTAGTCGTAGAGTTTGTCTCTGTGTACATGTTGCATGCTTGCAGGCCCTGTGGCTTGTGCACAACGTTGGGCAAACTCCGTGTAGTTGACATTTTTGGCACTATTACTAGGGAGCCACTGTGCGCCAAGCTCCAACCGCAGCCTGCATCCATGTTAAGGTTTTTTTTTTGCTGTTTGGCAATGTTGCCTATTTTTTGTTTTTTTTGTAAACTTAGGCTTTGTTAAGTTCTGCTAATGGTAGTTTTTTTGTCAAATTCTGAGTTGATATCTCTGAAAACCAATTAAAATAAAACGAAAAAAAGAGAAAATAAAAAGGAAAAAAATGCCATGTAAGCAGTTGTATTCTTTTTTGAATCGCAAAAAAAAAAAACGATTCCAACTAGCCCCCCATGTAGGCGAGAAAAAGAAAGAGCACCATTGGCCCAGGCCTCGATCTTGATTTATATATATAGGAAGTAGGGTCCTCCATAGCTTCCTTTCAAGTGAAGGAACAATGTTTCTCATGTTATATATATACCTCACTTTTCAAGGGCAAAAGGAAGCATGTGGGTTCTAGGCTTCACCTTTTTCCTCCACTAGCTTCCTTTAGACTTTCTCTACATGTCCAAGTCAAAATCGGCTATTTTGGGGCTTACAAGAGTTTTCAATGGCCAAATTGTGTGTTGTAAAGCATGCCACATCCCTCCAATTGATGCGTTTGTTTTGGGCTATCACATGACCCATACCACATCACACACATAAAAAAGGGTTAAAAAAACAAAAAAACTCAAGTAAAAATGACCGCATGGCAAGGCCTCTTAGGATACTTAACACTTTTAGGATATGCACATCACAGGTATTTATGCTCTAGACGAGTGCTAGAGTCTGAGTAATTAGAGAGTGCCTCAAATTACACAGGGACCCATTATCCACCCACATTAGGTTCTGGGCCTTCGGTTGGGACCCAATGTAGTGCAACCCAAGACCCACACATCGCGGTGGCGAGTGAATCTTCCTCTGGTTCTGACATGATGGAGGGACACCCTACCCCATACTCAAAAAATACAAACCAAAATTTATTTGTCTTGGCTCCATAAGCGAGTGCTAATGTGTTTAGTCACCTAATGGAAACCATTAGTTGAGCCACTCGTTCAGAGCCTACAACTAGTGAAGTAAACAAAGGTGATGGGGAGGTAGATTTGCTTTTCACTTCTCATGTAGACCCTATAATCTCCAAGAGTTTCCATGTTGATATCCTACCCCCTGCATTAACTAAAGACGCTACAAAGCCATCACCCTCTGAAGTTCTACTACCCGATGGTAGGAGCCTTGCCGAAGTACAAGAGGTCGAACGATATATGCAAGCAGCTAGGGAAAGGGAAATTGAGAGCCTACGTATAATAGAGCAATGTTGAGCCATGAAAGTAAAGACCTCTATGATAACAATCATGCCATATGAGCAACCAAGTGCTCTCGAATTAGTAGTCACTGAGGGTCAAACCATAGGGAACCATAGTGCCTTCACTTCAAGGGGAACCTTCAATACTCCACTCTTAGAGGGGGTATTTCTCACTAAACATCGGGAGTATGACCTGCAAACTGAGACTTTGACCGACTTGTACATGGGCTACACATACCAGTGGGTTGATTAAAGGTTGTACAATCCACGTCTAGGGCCATAAGTCTAGAGGAGCGGCAACGGATGGTTTGTGATGTCATCCATGGGGTTGTCCATTGGAGAGGAAAAACAAGGGAATTAACACTCTTTTTTTGGCTCCTATGAGATTCTTGGATACGGGAAAGGCGAAACAATCGACCCTATAAAAAATGGAGACTCCCTCAGTAAGCCCCATGGATCCTTCATACGTTGTTTCACCTGGAGTCTTGATACGGTCTGAGCCCACAAGCAATAGTTTCACCTTTCTAAATTTAGCTCATCTTTCCCTCAAAGACATTACGACTACTATGCCTATCCCAGTAACGAGCATGGCCAAAAGTACACCCTAGACCTCATTTGTTAGTAAAGCACCACCACCTAGTAGCATAGTGCCTACAACAATACCTACAGGTGTATATCAATCGTATGTACCTGTTGGTCCTCATGCCCATGTAGCTCCTACACCCCCAATTGTTTCAACAGCTTACGCTCCACGACCACCCTTTCCAAGCCCCTATTCTAGTGGAGCCATACCAACTAGCATTAACATGTCACATCCTACATTTGCTATGCCTAGGGCCACACATATGAACTTTGGGCCACCACATGGCGCAACATCATACCAAGCTTGGAACCCAAGAATCGCCCATATGCCAAACCCAACTTTGACCCCCATTCCACATGCAGTCCCAAGAGCGCCTCTACCCAATATACCTATTAATTTGGGTGACCTGGCAACATTTTCTCAAGCTATCGGTTGATCTATTGCTCAAAATATGCGTAGCACGCTTGATAGATAGCCTATAAGTAAGGCAGTAGAAGTGGCCAAGCTCACACAAAAGTTCAATGGAGACAAAGATGTTAGAAACCATATAGAGGTATTTGAACATGTATGTGATTCCCTGAAAGAGTGTAGAGTGCGCAGGTGATGGAGAAGGTAGGAAAGAAAACTACGCACACACACAACACACATCGAGACACACACACACACACACACACACAATCGTTACCCTGCAGCAGCCATTCAATGTGCTGCTCTCCTCTTCTTCTCTTTTAACTATTATCCAAAGTATATTTACAACATAGTATAGTCAGTGTCCGGCCGCCCATAGCACAATGGACATATTCTTTAACATCATATTCTTTAACACCCCCCCTCAAGCTCAGAGTGAGCTTGCATATGATGCATTCCCAATGCTTCACGAAAAGTAGCAAAACTTCTCCTTTCCAAGAGCTTTTGTGAATATATCCGCAACTTGATCATTTGTCTTCACATACACCAAATCAATCTCATTTGCCAAAACTTTTTCTCTAATGAAGTGATAATGTACCTCAATGTGTTTAGTGCGAGCATGGTAGACTGGATTCTTTGCCAACATGATGCTGCTAATATTGTCACAATATATAATGACATTGTCAAGATAGTCAAAACCAATATCTACCATAAGTACTCTCAACCATGACTCTTCACATGCTACCAAAGCTGCTCCGCGATATTCAGCGTCTGTACTTGATAATGCTACAGTTAATTGCTTCTTGCTACTCCAACTTATCATACCATTGCCAATGGAAAATGCATAACCACTTGTAGATCTTCTATCCATAAAATCTCGTGCCCAATCTGCATCTGTGTAACCATAAAGACAAAGCTTCCCATTCTTTTCATAAAACATTCCATGACTGACAGTGGCTTTCACATATCTCATAATCCGTCTCACTGCATCAAGATGACTTTTACATGGCTTTTGCATGAATTGACTCACAACACCCACTGCATAACTCAAATCTGGCCTTGTTATTGTCAAGTAAATAAGGCTTCCAACCATCTTGCGGTACATAGTGACATCCTCAATGTAATGTCCATCATCAAACAAATTCACATTTTGATCAAGAGGTGTATCAACTGGTTTGCACGCTGTCATTCCATACTTCTCAAGCATATCCAACGCGTATTGTCTTTGTATCATCTAAATTCCTGATAAAGTGTCGACAATTTCAATTCCCAAAAAATATCTCAACTCACCAAGGTCCTTCATGTTGAATTCTCTCAACAAACTCTTCTTGACATGCAAAATTTTCTCATCATGACTTCCAGTGAGAATCAAGTCATCAACATAGATAACAATAACGACGATCTCTCCATCAACATGCTTCAAAAACAATGAGTGATCAGCAATAGACTGTTTAAATCCAATCTTCTTCAAGAATCTGGTTATCTTTTCACACCAAGCTCTAGATGCTTGCTTCAAACCATACAATGCTTTCTTCAACTTACACACATAATATGGAAACTCTGGATGTTGATAACCCTCTGGCTGTATCATATAAACTTCTTCTTCCTAGTCACCATTCAAGAATGCATTATCGACATCCATTTGCCGTAACTTCCAACCGAACATACTTGCCATTGCTATCACCAATCTGACTATTGTCATCTTTGCAACTGGACTAAATGTCTCATCATAATCAAGACCTTTTGTTTGTGCATAACCTTTAGCAACAAGCCTCGCTTTGTATCTTTCCACACTACCATCTGACTTGCACTTGACTTTGTATACACATTTTGAACCAATTGCTTTCTTTCCACTTGGCAAGCGAACCAAATCCCAAGTGTCATTCTTCACAAGAGCATCCATCTCATCATCCATAGCTGACTCCCATTCTGATTTTCCAATTGCCTCTTGAAAACATGTAGGCTCTTTATGTTGCACACGTGAAACCATGTATGCATAATGTGTACGCATGTAACCGTCGTATGTCAATCTATCAACTGGATAACGCACCCTCTCTGATCTTCTCAACTGTGGTGCACTCTTCTCTTCAACTCTTGCATATGGGGGTACATATTTCTCAGCATGCTTACTACCAAGTGTCCTCAAATGTGGTAAAGCATGCTCTTCATTGAGGCTTTCATCTCCAGAACTCTCTTCAACCACTTTCTTCTTGCCTTTCTCGTCTTGCTTCTTATCTCGCAAACGACCACTCCATGGGTTGACACTTCCTGTACTCTCCTCTGCCATATGTGGTCCTGAAATAGTTCTTGTTGATGGTCCTGGCTTATCAACAACATGACGCACATTCTCTTGCTCTTCATACTCATCTTCTATCATCACTGGCTTTGGTTTATACCATGGTTCATGCTCACAAAATCTGACATCTCTACTGACATAAACTTGTCTTGTCGTAGGATCATAGCACTTGTAACCTTTCTTTTCAACTGGGTAGCCCAAGAATTTACACTTCACTGCCTTTGGCTCCATCTTCTTTCTTGCTTCATTTGGCACATGAACATAGCAAACACATCCAAAAACTTTCATATAAGAAACTGTTGGCTTGATCCCATAAACCTCTCTCATAAGGTGAAATTTCATGAATGGCAGTTGTTGGTGTTCAATTCATAATGTGTACTGCTGTATGAACTGTTTCAGCCCAATATGTTAATGGCATATTCATCTCATTCATCATGGCTCTTGCAATCTCTGCTATGACTCTATTCTCTCTCTCAACAACTCCATTTTGTTGTGGTGTGTATCTGCAAGTAATCTGTCTTCTTATGCCTTGTTCACGTAAGTAATCATCAAAACTGTGTGACATGTACTCTCCCCCCCATCTGTACGTAGGCATTTAATTTGACAACCATTCTCTTTCTCAACCATAACTTTGAACTCCAAGAATACCTCAAATGCCTCTGACTTTGCCTTTAGAAAGTAAACCCATGTCATTCTGCTGTAATCATCCGTGAATGTGATAAAATATCGACAACCATTTGGCGTAGCATGATCACAAGGTCCCCAAATATCTGAATGAACAATTTCCAAAGGACTTTGGCTAATTCTCCCCCTCTTTGGAAATGGTAAACGAGATTGCTTTCCAAATTGACAAGCTTCACAAACATGATCAAAATTCAATCTGCCAAACTTTGGTAATCTGCGTACAATTTGATTTGACTGCATATGCTTTAGTCTTCTAAAATTGACATGACCAATCCTCTTATGCCATAAATCTACCCAATTATCTCGAGTGGCTGATTTGTTTGCATACATACCGCTGTGTAAACATGGATCTCCAGCTTCCAATGAGAACAAGCGACCTTTCTTTCTTCCACGTGTCAATATCTTGCCTAGCCTGCCTTTGTGAAACTCCTCTATGAAACAGCCATAATGATTAAAACGGACTTGCAACCCTTGATCTGTCATTTATCCAACTGATGCTAAATTCTTTGTAATTGAAGGCACATATAGAACATCTCCCAATGTGTTGTATGTCCCGTCTTTTTCTAGCAATGGAACTGAATGAACATGTGTAATCCAATGCATAGTATCATCACCTGTAGCAACAAACTCATCCTCTTCTAACTTCTCTTTTCTGTCAAACCATTCATGATGATATGTCATATGATTTGTGGCACCACTATCTAAATACCAATCATCTGTATGATGTGGCTCCACCATGCTTCCAACAACATGTTCCATAGGAAATAAATGTCCACTCGATCTATTGTCATGTATATTTTGATCATTAGGATTGTATCCAGCAAAGTTTCATCCATGTCTGCCATAACCTCGGCCTCTTCCACCACGATCACGATTTTGATTTAGCCTTGTGTAACATTCTCTTTCAAAGTGACCATAAATGCCACATCTGTTACAATATCCATCTCTTTGAGGATTTACGAATCGTCCACTTCCACGTCCACGAGGTCGGGCTCTCCCCCTGCCTCTTTGGCTATAATCATTGTAACTTTGACTTTTTTGGTTTTGCCATTGACCTCTTCCAGCATTGTTTCCACGACCATAGTTTCCTCTTCCACCTCTATTGTTTCCACGACCTCTAGAGTAAAAAACCTGATCTCTGGAATTGTTATTTGATGTACTTCACCTCTTCTTGGAAACAAAGGTTTAATAACTCTTCAAAATCATGCATGTGTCCTCGAACAGATATAGATGTATCCAATGACTTGTATTCCGGTCCCAAACCATTCAATGTCACTGAAACTAAGTCATCATCTAAAACTTCAACATTAATGCTCACAAGATCTTCTTGTATTTGCTTTATCTCTATCACATAATCTGATATGGATCTATTTCCTCGCCATACATAATGTAACCTTTGCTTCAAGTGAACTTTTCGTGGTTCTGTATTGGAGCTGTTCATTCTTGCTAGTATCTCCCATGATTCCTTTGGAGATTGAGCCTTCTTCACATGTGGTATAAAGAAGTCACTAATGCATAGTGAAATCCAATGCATCACTTTCCTTGAATTCTCGATCCACTTCTTGTAATCTTCTACTCTTGCTTGCCATGTTTTATGTGCTTCAACATTCTCTCTATTTGGTTCCAAACCAACCTCGGGACACTCTTGTTCACCTGGAATGTAATCCCATAAACCTTTGCGCATGATAAAGTTCTCCATCCTGTAAGACCATATGCTGTAGTTCTCTCTGGTCAGCTTCTCTTCAACAATCTGTGTGACTTGAGTTGAACTTTCTGCCATCTTAACTCTCTCAATTTCTTCCAAAGGATTTTGACAAAATTTCGGCAGAGTTTTGTTTGTATTTGGACAATATCTCAAGTGACAATCTCAACCAAAAGTGCTCATAAACACTGACAGAAAACCTCTCACTGCCAAGGAAAAATCCACTGACTCACTTTGCCATAGACTGACTCAATACTATGCATAAATACTCTAAAACAATGTCCACATGGACCTGTATGCAAATGCAATCCATACGTTGTCATGTACCACATATCCATACATCCACCTTCTTCCCATAGTCGTAAACGACATATGAGGTCTTTCGCGGGGCCAGTCGGGGGTTCGCTCCAGTACCTAATCCACCTTGCCAAGGTACCAAAGCTCCCAAGGCAAGGCTTCAAAAAACCTCACTCGACCCTCACAAAGACTGCAGTTTTCCAAAATACATTAACCGCATATCCATACATAACCACAAAGTACCCAATCTGACAATATAACCGCCTCAACTTCTTTCCACAATCTTTCTTACATAGGCGGCTGTCCATAACGGACCCACAACAACCAAAAATAATCTTTGATAACACAATACCATGATGCAAAAGCTCTATGTCGCTCTCCAAAACTTGTGTAAATGCTGAATTCTTCACCTGCAACCTGTAAATCTACTACCGAGTGCAAAACTGGAAATCTCCTATGTCTGTGTGAGCTGGCTGTTTGCTACAGAAAATTACAGATTTTGGAAAATCTGAGTATGCCAATGCGTCTGGAATGCCCAAAAACATAAAGATAGACTCCTAGATCATTGTATTCCGAGTTCGGGTGAGGGAGTTATGACCAAAAAACCTTTCTTTTTTGTTGTTTTCCAGAGCTGCGAAAATCTGTGTATTGACTGTAGCTCTTCAAACTGAGCTTTGATACCACTTTGTTGAGTGCGCAGGTGATGGAGAAGGTAGGAAAGAAGACTACGCATACACACCAACACACATCGAGACACACACACACAATCGTTACCCTGTAGCAACAACAACCATTCAACATGTTGCTCTCCTCTTCTTCTCTTTTAACTATTATCCAAAGTATATTTACAACATAGTATAGTCAGTGTCCGGCCGCCCATAGCACAATGGACATATTCTTTAACATCATATTTTTTAACAAAGAGCACAATGGACTACATAATTGCAAGGCTTTATGATTGACCCTAAGTGGGAAGACAGAGGATTGGTATAGAACCCTAACAAATGAAGAGCGCACGCACTATTCTACTCTTAGGAGATTGTTCTTGAAAGAGTACATATGAGAGAAAGTGCTTTGGGGCGTAGCATCTCAACTCCAGAAAGCCCAATGAGAGGAAGGTGAGTCAATGAATGGCTGATACGTCTCTTGACCACGTCTGATCCATACTTAGTAGAGAGCGTTTCTCCCATTGCACAAGCCTACCCTTTTGACCAAGATGACTATAGGCGTCTAGTGACCTTCTTAGTAAACATGGGCACCTATGATGAAGAAGAAAATTTACACGACTACACGGATGGCACATATGGTCTCATGGATGATGACTTTGTTTATCTCGACGACGAGGATAGGGGTTTAGCCTTAGGGTTTCCCCCCAACCTCTACAATATCATATTCCCTTGACTCTCTAGGGGGAGTGCAAATAATTACGTTAGAATTCCTTATGTTTTTTGTTGTGTTCAATAAGTGTTGGTACCTTTTTCCACTAATGTGCCTCCTGGAGGTATTCCTTTTGTTTCCTAGTATGTACAGGAGCGTGTTGCTATTGGTAGGATTTGGACCTTCATGGAATCTTTATCTCGACTCACTCTTCAAATCAAGCGCGACCATCGACACAAACAGGTGTTTCTTGTCCATTAGCATTGCCCCTTATCTTTTTTGCATCTATGATTGTCTGCTTTAATTGTGATTGGTAGCCTAATATTCACCGCATTTGCTTAGTATCAAACATTTAATTCAATGTAATTTTTTTTCATAATCACTTGTCTAGGTTAAAAAATCAAGCAGTCCGACTAAGCTAGTTTGACCAAGTTAGGTGTTAGAAATCTTCTCTTAATACCATGGGGAATGCCTTCCTAATAATTAATGGTTCCTTAGGTTCTTAATCCGATTTAGGCAGCATTGTGTGAAATGTACTAGGGCTTTCTAGTGGGCTTGACCCTATTGACCTTTAGCTTAAGTATTATAAAGGGAGTTTACTAGTGTTATGAGCCTGGGGAGGTGTATCAGTGTTATATGACCCCCCAAAGTTACAAAATTAAAATGCTGAAAATGAACAAACAAAAAATCAAAGTGCCACATTGTAAAATCTTAAGCTGGAAGAGAAATCTCAGCTTGATTTGGTACTTCACTCACATGTATTGCTTATGGTACTAGAGCCCTAGAGGTTCCAAGTATGGGCGCTTTTACTTGAAAAGCAAAAAACCCAAGGCATACAAAATAAGCACACACATCAAAATTGAATCACTGTGAAAAGACTTTGGGGGGTCAAAGAAAAAGTAATCAGTCAGGCGATGATTTCATGAGAAATTCCTTTTATGTTAGCTTAACTACAAGGTCTTCTAGATATAGCCTCTAGTCAGCCCTCGAACATGAATACTTGGCTCTCTCGATTAAACAACTTAATTGACAACAGAAAATTAAGAAGCTTACCCATGGTATTAATATTCGATCTCTAGTGCCTTTCGACCGTCAAATTAACGACCCCAGACTTGTTTAATTTTTTACCTTTACATCTGTTTATGCATTTGATTACATTCCAATTTAATTTTCATTGCTGACAAATTGTTTGAAATTCTTTTACCAATCAATTTGTCTACCTAAAACTGCATATGATTTTTAATCATTTATGAGAATGCAATTACTGTGCCAATGTTGTTTGATTTTGCAGTGACTAAAGAAGGCTAAGGACATTCATCTCAAATGCTCTTCCACCTCGACGAACGAGCTTCAACTCAATAGCTTCCGAGGACGGAATCTACATCAGGAAGGGGGGCATGTTAACCCTCACGGCTCACGGACACCCCATCACCTACGACGGACATGTATTATGTATTTGGTAGAGTCAGGTACCGGGCTTGTCGGACCAATAGGAAAAGGGTAAGAGTGATCGCCGATGAGAGGTGCACTCTAACTGGGACATTCAAGGGATTAGTTGGCTAAGCATGGGCGCCCAAGTGTGAATGGGATGAGCTCATATAAAAGCCAACTAAACCTAAAATTCACTCATTCTCTCATTTGTGCAATAGAAGTGTGCTCTTGCTCCATCTCCATCTTCATCTTTTTCTTCTTCACCTCCTTGTGTGTGTGTGTGTATGTGAGAGAGAGAGAGAGGGAGAGTGTGTGTGCGATCGAGCATTACGAAGGCACGACGGCGGCAAAGCGGTTGAGCGCGGCACGAATGCAGTTTCTTCTTCATCGCGGCGAGGAATCCACCACGAAGGCGAGCGTAGAGCGGTGAGTGACACACCCTTTGCTCTCTTGAGCTTGCTAGATTAGTCTTGTTGTGTGCTTGGAGCCATTTGTGGATCGCACACGGTGTATCGGCAAGTCCCTTGCTTCGACAGTGCGGCAAGGAGCGCACATTTTTGGCGCCGTTGCCGGGGAATCGCCTTGCACTAAGCCCAAGAGGCAGTTTGTGCTTCTCCTATGAGTTGTTTGTAGTAGGAAAGAAGAGGAAGAGGAAGAGGAATGAGTTGTTTTTCTGTAAGTTGTTAATTTCTGTGTTGTCTGCAAGTTCTGTGATTTCTGCATAATGTTGTGTTTTCTGTTTGCACACAGTCTTTGCACAATTAGTAGTCGTTAGCTTGTTTGCAGTGAATGAATAAGTAGGAAGGCAGTTAGCAATTTCTGCTTGCACACAGTCTGTACACAGTTTTCTGTCAAGGTTATTAGTTAGTGGTGAGCAGCATTGTTAGTAAGTAGATAAGGTAGTGAGCTGTCTGTGAGCTGTGAGCTGTTGACTGGGAGGTTAGGTAGGTGACAGTGTGTGTGGCCAAGAAAGGGTCACCAAAACCGCGCGCGGTCGTCGCCCAAAAAAAAGAAAAAAACGAAAAGAAAAAACCGAAAATATTTAAGCGTGAGTGACTGGGGGGCTACACTAAAATTTTGATCGGGATCATTTCCCCAAGCCCAAGCCGAAGCCCAAGCCTCAATCCTCAGTCTTATGATACATACTAGACTCACTCTTATATATATACCCTACCCCCTCAAGAGGGAATGAGAGCATGTGGGGCAAGTCCTCCACTCTCCTCCCTTCTCTTCCCACTTGCACCCTTAGAATTTCTAATTTGGGCCTAGTTCCCTACTAGAAATTGACGGTTTTAGGGATTCTGAGGGCATAAAGTGACCAAACAGAGGGCTGTAAAGCACGGCATGTCCCTCTGACCGAGACCCTCGTTTTGAGCTATCATACGTTCTATTCTATAGCTTGTTACCATATACATGTGGTAGTGATGTGTGTGAACACACTAGGACCGCCGGGGCATTTTTTCCCTCTTTAGGAGGTTTTTTCCCCCGTGCATTGTATATACGCCCATCACTCTAGGGCTATCTATCTTTCCATTGCACACTAAGTAACATACTCTCTATTGTGTGCCTTGAGCTTCCTTCGTCTTCTCCAAGCTGTGTGTGTTTCTCTGCAACCCTAATTCCAACAATTGGTATCAGAGCAGGTCACGTCCTCCCGGGCTTAGTCGCCAGCTGCTCCAGCACACGCCTGCTCACTTTCTCCGATTTCAGTGAGCTTTGGCGAGCGTTCGCAGGTCGACAAATATTTTGGGTCACGTCCTCCTGGGCTTAGTCGCCAGCTGCTCCAGCACACGCCTGCTCACTTTCTCCGATTTCAGTGAGCTTTGGCGAGCGTTCGCAGGTCGACAAATATTTTGAGCTTCCACCATGCTCAGAATTTTGATTTGGGCTCATTTCGGCCTCCGTTTCCACTACGGGCAGTACTGCACATGCTATTTCGTCATTTTGTGCAGATTTTCTGTCAGTGCCGTTTTCTGCATAACAGGTGCCTTATAGTCTTCTACGGTTTGTGCTATATAGCACAAGTTGTTCCCGCTCCATTTCTCCTATTTTCGGGTAGTTTTCACATCAGGTGTAGCATTTACCATGGCTGACAACAACAACACAGATGTGTTCAAGATGTTTGCTGCTGAGGACAGGTTGGATGGGAACAACTACCCTATGTGGGCTTATATGATGCAACATGTTTGTCAAAAGGTGTCTGGAACATTGTGCAGGGCATTGATGTACGTCCTGGTTCTGAAGATGTAGGCGATGTTGAGGATGTTGCAGGTCTTGCTGCAAGGATTGCAGCTGTTAGAGTTGTTTTGCCTACGGCAGAACAAGCTCGTTGGGATGTTAAGGATGCGCAGGCTCATGCATTGATTGCGTTGTCTGTGAAGCGCACCATTATTCCTCACATCCGTTCAGCAAAATCTGCAAAACAGGCTTGGGATATTCTAGCAGCTCTTTATGCAAGCCGCAATGAGGCTAAAATTGCTTTGCTGCGTAAAGAGCTAGAGTCGAAGATTATGCATGAGGAAGATGATATGGACACTTTCCTTGCTAGTGTCAAGGATATCAATGAGCAACTCATTTCTGCAGGTGAAGTCATTTCGGACAGTTCCCTTGTGCAGACTGTTCTTGATGCCTTACCAGATTCCTACCAGACTTTTGCTAGTACTTGGAGACTCATGACCCAAGGAAATCCTGAAGTTGTCAAGTTTGATGCATTATGCACATTGCTGTTGCAAGAGTCACTTTCTAGAAAAAACAGGACTAGGCAGCGTGCAGTTGAATAGGCTTTTATTGCTTCTCAAAGAAAGGGTGGTAACAGTAATGCAGCCACTTCTTATGGTTGTGCTGCGAGTGGAAAAAATTCTGTTCCTAATGCTTCTGGTGGCAGCACTTCGTCTGGCAATTCTGGTGATAAGGGCAAAAAGAAGATGCGTTGCCATTATTGTAAAGCCAATGATCACTTGATCAAGTCGTGTCCTAAGTTGAAGGCCAAAGAGGCTAAGAAGAAAGAGGGTGGTTCCACTGCAAATGCTGGTTCCACTACAAATGCAGCCATTGTTGAGTCTTCTGTGAAAGGAGATTGTGATGCTGATGTTGATGCAGAATGGGCTTTTAGCGCAGAGTGCACTTACAATCCTGCTGTCCATGATTCATGCTTGTCAGTTGCTGCAGATTCACATGTGTGGTATTTCGACAGTGGTGCTACAAAGCACATTACCTCACATCGTGAATTGTTTACCTCTCTCGAGTTTGTCCCTCATGGGAATTCAGTCACTTGTGCCAACAACGCCTCTTATCCAGTTCAGGGAGTTGGAAAGATTGTGCTCACTGTTGCTAATGGCAGTTCCTTCACACTTGTTGATGCACTTTATGTACCTGGGATCAAGAAGAATCTCTTGTCTGTATCTGCACTTGCTAGACTTGGACTTGTAGTAAAATTTGTGGATGACAGATGTACAGTTCATGATCTCAGTTTTGGTGATGAAATTGTTGCATCTGGACATTTGTGCCGTGGGCTGTATAAGCTCACTTTGTATGACAAGTGTGGACAAAATTTTGCAAATGCTGTTGCAGATTCAAGGGCTATTTCAGATGCAAAACTTTGGCATGCACGTTTTGGTCATCTGAATTTTGCCAGTTTGCTACGTTTGCAGAAATCTGATATGGTTGCTTCTTTGCCTCCTCTTGAAGCACCTGTCAAACATGTTTGTGAAGGCTGTATTCTGGGTAAAATGCAGCGTTCTAAGTTTCCAAAGGATGGTTCAGTTAGGGCCACATGCAGGTTGCAGCTTGTGCATAGTGATGTTTGTGGGCCCATGCAAACTCCGTCCTTGGGCAATTACCTGTACTTCGTGACTTTCATTGATGATTACTCCAGGCATGCATGGGTATTTCCGCTTAAAGCGAAGTCCGAAGTTTTTATGTGCTTCAAACAATTTTTGGCTATGGCTGAAAATGTCTCAAAATGTACTATGGGCACCCTTCGTTCCGATCGAGGGGGGGAGTATATGTCTCATGAATTTAATGCATTTCTAGCTAGTCGTGGGATAAAACACCAATGTACAGTGCCTTATACACCTCAGCAAAATGGTGTTGCTGAGAGGAAAAACAGGTCACTAACGGAAATGGCACGATGTATGGTCAAAAGTCAAGCTTTGCCGCATTCTTTTTGGCTTGAGGCCATCATGTGTGCCACTTATGTACTTAACAGGTGTCCTACGAAAGCTTTGCAGTCTATTACTCCATATGAAGCATGGCATGATAGAAAGCCTTCTATTGAGCACATGCGTGTTTTTGGCTGTTTGGCATATGCTTTGGTGCCACAAGTGCAGCGCAGAAAATTGGATGATAAGGCTGTCAAATGTATTTTTGTTGGTTATAGTGCTGAAAGCAAAGGTTATAGGTTGTATCATCCGCAAACAAAACGTATTCTGGTTTCATGGGATGTAGTGTTTGTGGAAGATTCTGTTCAGCCCTTGCTGTCATGTACTAGAGACAATAATGTAAGCTCACAGGACATTTATGACACTTTGTTGCCTCTTTTCAGTGGTGGAAATACGAATGTAAGTTCCAATGAGGCAAATGTACAGCCTATGGGGGTTTCTGAAAATGTTTTAGAACAACCTATTACTGATGCAGATGTACATGATGTACTTGATGAGGAAAGGGCTGAAAATGAGCAGGCTAGAGGTATGCCAAAATGGCTGGTGCACACTTTGCGTGACAGTAAATTGGATGCACCTTTATCTAGTCGTACTCGTTCAGGCTCTCGCCATGCATCTTATGCATCAGATTGTTATGCTTTGGCTGTGTCTAGTTTACATGATGTTGAGGAGCCTCTGTCTTTTGATGAAGCACAGAATTCAGAAAATTGGATTGCTGCCATGAAATCAGAATATGATGCACTTATAGAGAATGACACATGGACTTTATGTGATTTGCCTCCTGGCAAAAAGGCCATTGGTATGAAGTGGGTTTACAAGTTGAAACGCAAGCCGGATGGTGAGATCGATCGCCATAAGGCTCGACTTGTTGCAAAGGGTTATGCACAACAAAAAGGCATAGATTATGAAGAGACTTTTGCTCCCACTTGTCGTATGACTACTGTGCGTTTTCTATTTGCATTGGCAGCTCATTTTGGTTGGGATGTACATCAATCAGACATTGTTACTGCTTTCTTGAATGGTGACATATTTGAGGAAGTTTATGTAACGCAGCCTCGCGGTTTTGTCATAAAAGGACAAGAGGACAAAGTGTGCAAATGTAAGAAGGCTTTGTATGGGTTGAAGCAATCTCCTCGTGCTTGGTATGAAAAAGCTGACACTCATTTGGTTAAACGAGGCTTTCGTAACAGTCCAACAGAAAGCACATTGTATGTAAAGCATGAGGATGATGTATTTCTCATTGTGGTTCTTTATGTTGATGATTTGCTGATCACTGGACCAAATGAGAGACATATTGCTGAATTTAAGGCTGATTTGAATGCTACTTTCAAGATGAAAGATTTGGGGCTGTTGCATCATTACTTGGGTATACAGTTTAAGCAGTGTGATGGTGGCATTGCCTTGTGTCAGAAAAGTTACATAGAGACATTGCTATGTAAGTTTGGACTTGAGGATTGCAAACCTATTGCCACTCCCATGGAAACAGGTTTGAAGTTGAGTCTACATGATGCTGGCGATCCTGCTGATGTCACTCTTTACCAAACTGTTGTTGGCTGCCTCATTTATGTATGCAACACGAGGCCAGATATTCAGTTTGCAGTCTCGCAGGTCAGCAGATTTATGCATAGCCCAGGGTCTAAGCATTGGCAGGCTGTCAAGAGGATTTTCCGCTACCTTAGTGGCACTTTACATCTTGGCTTGTTTTATCCCAAGGGGGGATCATTGCCGCCAGACTTACATGCTTTTTCGGACTCAGATTGGGCTGGTTGTTTTGACACGCGAGTGTCCACAAGTGGTTTTTGTTTCATGCTTGGCAGTTCATGTATATCATGGTTGAGCAAGAAGCAACCTACTGTGGCCACTTTGAGTTGTGAGGCTGAGTACAGGGCAGTCTTCACAGCTACGGTTGAGTGTGTATGGCTCAGACGCCTTATGGCTGACTTGGGTGTTGGACAAGACACTGCCAACACTATCTACACTGACAGTCAGAGCGCATTGGCAGTTGCGAGGAACCCAGTTTTTCATGCTCGCACAAAGCACATTGAGGTGCATTACCACTATGTCAGGGAGAGGCTCTCAGCAGGAGAGATCAGCTTGGCTTATGTGCCAACACAGGACAACCTTCCAGATCTTTTCACAAAGGCATTGTCTCGTGAGAAGCTTGAAGCTTTCCGCAAAGCTTTGGGCTTACTCCCCTTTGTGGACTGATCCTGTCCTCAGGGCATGGCACTTCCCTTTACTCATGTGCCAGCTCTCGTTCACCGCATCACTCCAGGGGGGATTTGTTACCATATACATGTGGTAGTGATGTGTGTGAACACACTAGGACCGCCGGGGCATTTTTTCCCTCTTTAGGAGGTTTTTTCCCCCGTGCATTGTATATACGCCCATCACTCTAGGGCTATCTATCTTTCCATTGCACACTAAGTAACATACTCTCTATTGTGTGCCTTGAGCTTCCTTCGTCTTCTCCAAGCTGTGTGTGTTTCTCTGCAACCCTAATTCCAACATAGCTTGGTCAGAAAAAAAGGACCAAAAAATCAAAAAATAAATAAATAAGAAAAGACTTGGGTTGCAAAACACCCAAAATTACTAGGTGAGCAGCCTTCACGGGCCCTCACTGACACTTCTAGGGGATCCAAGTCATATGAACCTACGCTCTGGATGAGTGTTAGAGCACGAGCATATTGGTAGTGCCTCCATTTACGCGGGCACCCATTATTCCTCCACCCTAGGTTCTGGACCTTCGGCCGGGACTCAAGGTAGCGCGACCCAAGATCCTCATATCGCGTCTAGTGATTCTTCCTCTGACTACGAAGTCATGGAGGGGTATCCTACACCAAACCCTGATAGTTCAAGTCAAGACATGCATGCCATGGGCCCACGGCCCGGGTCCAGCGTGTTTAACCGCTTAAAAGAAACCCTTAGTAGAGCTACTCGCTCCGAACATGCGGTTAATGAAATAAATGAAGGGAGTGGGGAAGTAAATTCGTCATTCATGCCTAAAATAGACCCTATGCTTCTTGAGAGTGTGCATGTGAATGTTCCATCCACTGCACCTCCTAATCCTTTAGGACTATCTCCCTCTGAGGTTCTACTACGCGATGGTAGGAGTCTTGCCGAAGTACAAGAGATCGAATGCTATATGCAAGCAACAAGGGAGAGGGAAATTTAGAACCTATGAAGGCTAGAACAAAGTCGAGCCCTGAAAGCAAAGGCTCCTATGACAACAATCATGCCAGCCGAGCAACCGAGTGCTCCCAAGGTAGAAGTCATGGAGGGGCAAGCTATGGGGAGCAATAATGCTTCCACTTCAAGGGAAACCTCCAGCACGCCAGGCCTAGATGGGATATTCCTAAATGAAAATTGGGAGTATGACCTACAAGCAGAAGCTTTAACTGATCGGTACACAGGACACACCTATCATGTGGGTTGGTTAGATGTTCTACAATCCACATCGGGTGCTACTCGCATAGATGAGCAACAACAGAAAGTCTGTGATGTCCTCCATAGGATTGTCAAGTTAGAAAGACAGAACACAGGGATCAACATGCCTTCAACAGGCCTAAAGCGATTCTTGGATACGGGAAAGGCCAACCAACCAACCCTATCACAAATGGAGACTCCCTCAGTGAGCCCCATTGATCCTCCATATGTTGTTTCGCCAGGAGCCTCAGTACAATCTGAGCCCACAAGTGGCAGCTTTACCTTCCCAGATCTAGCTCATCTTTCTCTTAATGACACTACGGCTACCATGCATATCCCAGTGGTGAGCATGACAAGAAGTACACTATGGAGTTCATTTGTTAACATTGCGCCGATGCCTAGTAGCACAATGCCCCCAACTATACCTACATGTATGTATCAATCATGTGCACCTGTCGTACCTCAGCCTCATGTAGCTCCTACACCTCCGATTATTCCAAGAGCTTACAATCCACAATGGAATTATCCAAGCTCTTATACAAGTGGAGCCATGCCATTTAATAATAACATGCCATATCAGGCACCCCCTATGCCTAGGGCCACGCCTGTAAACTTTGGACCACCATCTGGTACACCACCATACGAAATTTGGGACCCAAGAGCCGCGCGTATGCCAAGGACAAGGCCAACTCCCATCTCACATGTGGTTCCAGGAGCACATACACCCATTATACCTGCTCAAATAGGAGATTTGGCAGCATTTTCTTAAACTATCGGTCGCTCTATTGCGGAAAACATGCGTAGTGCACCTGATAGAGAGCCTGGGAGCAAGGCAGTTCAAGTAGCTAAGCTCACACAGAAATTCAGTGGAGACGGAGATGCTAGAAAGCATATGGAAGTCTTTGAACATGTGTGTGATTCCTTGGAAGAGCACAATGAGCTACATAAGTGTAAGGCTTTGAGTTTGACCCTAAGCGGAAAGGCTGGAGATTGGTATAGAACCTTAAGAGTAGAAGAGAAAACGATCTACTCTACTCTTAGGAGACTGTTCTTAAAAGAATACATACGAGAGGGAGTACTTTGGGGTGTAGCCTCTTAGCTCCAGAAAGCCCAACGAGAAGAAGGTGAATCCGTGAGAGACTTCATTAGTCACCTAAAGAATTTGAATTCTCGATGCAATCCAAACGAGAGATTCAACAACAACCAATTGCTCGATAGATTCATTAGGGGACTACGACATGAAAGTATCTATAGTGGCCTAGTCATTAGAGGTATCACTACTTGGGAAGCAGTCACCATGAATGCAATCCAATTGGAGGATAATTTAATGATTGCAGGAGAAAGAGTGTCTGCCGAGCCGAAGTCAAGTAGCTTGCAAGCATCAGGGCATGAGCCAATGAAGATAAAGCCAATCGTGAAAGAGCAAACAATATCTGAGATGAATTTGGCAGATCTCACCAAGGCCATCCAAGAAAGCCTTAGGGGTAATCGTGCTCCACAAAACACTCATATGTATCCAAGAAGGGAGCAACAATGGTGCTCAATTTGCTTAGGCCCACATACTACGAGTGAATGCCCTACTTTCAGAGTAAAGTTTAACGGGACTTGTAACGTGTGTGGTAGGTATGGCCATCAAGCGAAGGATTGCCTAATGCTTAAACGCATCATGGAAAATAGACCGCCTATAGCTTGGGCAGACTCACCTCGAGTTCCTGCATTGATGCCTACCCCACCCATGGAGAAACAGTTGCCATTATAGCACATGGTCCCTAGAACCCAAAATGTGGTCCAAACCACACCGTTGCCACCTCCAGTGCTAGGACTGCAACCCCCTCATCCAAGAGTTACACCTATGAACCAAATAGGTTGCGAGTCATCTAGTACTTATGTAGATTGCGAAGAGGACATAGACTCTAGTATCACCTATGGAGTCGACATGCTTGAGGAGTGTCCCATGTACTATATGGAAGACCATTGGGGACAAATCAAACCGGTATATCAAGCTACTGCGCTAGCAGCAAGAGGCCAAAACATTAATAGTTTTACCAAGAGACGACCTCTTCAGTGCTACGAATGTGGTGGACCACATCGAGTAGCTGAGTGCCCCATTAGAATGCAAAAGAATGCCGCACTAATGCAAACAAGTCAAGGGAGTGCATTGGCAATGCCAATACTCACTTGTAATCGTTGTGGCAGAGATCATTTGATCGCACAGTGTCCTAACAATCCAAACGCACCGAAAATCACACCATTGAACATAATAGAGATTGTTGATGGGACACCACCAACTATAAACATAGCACCAATGAATGCACTCACACGGTCGATGCTCCAAAAGCAAAATTACATCCTTGAAGAGAGAGATGCTGCATCCATTGGCCGAGCGAGAAAGAAGAAAATACGAAGAAAGAAATCCCTTAATGCTTCTAGCTCAAAACCTAGTTCAAAGACTAACATAGGGACAGGAGAGGATCCCGTGTATATGAATGACCCTGAGGATGACTCAGATTTGATAGAGACCAAGTAGACCAAAACTATTACTACAAAGGAAAAAGCCAGTGAGGAGGATCACGAGAGGGAATTACGATGAACACCAAAAGAGTATTCAAAGTTAAACCACCCAGTTGCGAACCCCCAAGATAAGCCACGAGAGACAAAAAATGAGGATTGCAAGAGAAATATTGGAACCTATCCAAACCCAACAGTGGAAATTGAACGAGTCCAACAACTGAGGGGTTTGGTGGAAGAAACTCAACGAACATTAGAACCTGAACCCAAACATATCAATGTTTCCTACACAAGTTCAACCTCACAAGAACTACAGGCCGTTAGCTATACCCAGTATCATTCGGGAAGAGAGTGAGGGTAGGACATCTGAAAGTGGACACACACCTTTCCTACTAGAGAGAATGTTTGGTGAGGGAATGCCTGACCCCCTTGAGGAAGTGGAGATTCCATCTTCACCATTCTCTTGTCAGGGTCCTACGTCCCACAAGATGCCATTAAATGTTGCCAAATTGATGGATTTCATGTCTTCAGAAGTTAGAACCACCATCATGTCCAAACTATATAAAGACCCCGAGCTAGTCTCAGCTCTTCGAGCCTTCCTCAATGGAGAATTACAGGCTGGATTACCACAGTTTGCACATATGAACAAACCTGACTTGGTAATGAATGATGAGGAACATTTAGCACCACCATCTGACCTAGCGGGACATGAATCTGTAATTGAAGTACCCGTTAACAAGTTGGGGCAATACTTTGAAGGTGATGAATCTAATGCTACTCTACCAATCACTACTAAAGGATTAACTGTAAAGGGGGTCCTTGATGGTGGTGCGGGAGTCAGCATGGTGACAAAGAGTTGTTGGGAGTCTATGGGGCGACCTCACCTTGAAGCCACAAGTGTAGTGGTAAAAATGGCTAATGGATCTATTGTTACGCCTATTGGAATGCTAAAGGATCTCAGAATCAAGGTCTTGGGACACAAGGTAAGGCAAACTTTCATTGTTATGGATTTTTCCAAGCATCCTATGTCATTTGAGATGATCTTAGGGCATCCATTCATGAGGGAGGCAAAAATGGTGCATGACTGGTCCAAAAACCACGTCTACTTACAGTTCCAAGACTCTGTCATTCGAGTTGATATTTTAAGTGGTCGAACGCATCCTCTAGGAAATAAATTCATCATTGATAATCCATCAGACACAACAATTCACTCAGCTCCATTACAGTATTGTTACACGTGTAACGAAGACACGGATATTGGGGAGAACTCTCCTTATATGGATATCCTACCCGGAATGGCTGAGTCAGACAATGTCGATTGGGTACACCTAGCGGCAACTATAGATACATGGGGAGCTAGAGGACCAACCTGGGTAACACCAGATGGGGAAGATATACCACACATTGCACCAGTAAACATGTTAGGTGTAGCGCATGTAACATCCGATGATAAGAAAGAGGCACACCTACCTGAGAGTGAAACCGATGATTCCTCAAAGGCTTCAGGCCAATACACATCAGAAACGGAATCTCAGGAAGAAATGGATTCAGAACCTGAGGAAACATCGAGTGAGCCAAGTATAGAAACTGAACACTCAAGGTCTAGTACGACCATCTATGGTAATTTATATGAGAGTGAAGAAGATACAAGCGAAGACCTATCAAGCGAGTCGAGTTCAAACATTTACCAAAATCAAAACCTTAACAAGAAACAAAGGTCATATAAGAGATGACAATATCGAGCAAATGTGAGAGCTAGGATAAACAAGGAAAGATCTACTGTAGAATGGCTTAGCTATCTAGGGGCATGTGATGCTCATCGAAAGCTAGTAGACAATTGGGGTGAACATCTCCAGAGTGTCATGTGGTGCAGCCCGCGACCCATTGACCTCGCTCAATTGGAGGTTACAGAGCCGAAATTGAGTAGAACTATAAGAAGACGTCAAAACCGAGAGTTAGCACAACAACAAAAGGAGGTAGAACTAAAAGAAAGGTCTCCGTCAGGACAAGAGCCTGCTGACTTACATACGGCTCCTGAACATTTTAAATCTTATACCACGGGGGAGCGAAAGGTTGTGTATGCCAAAGCCCAACGAATACCTACCAATGGAAGAAGTGGAGTCTATGATGGTCCAGTGGTAGTTAAAGAGATAGAATTAGCAGAACCAGGTGAGGAGTCTAAACCAGTCTTTATTGCTCAAGACCTTACCGAAACTGAAGAGGCTGTACTTAAGGAGCTCCTAAAGGAATACAAGGATATCTTTGCTTGGACATATCATGACATGAAGGGCGTTCCACCTTCTGTGGTGCAACATACAATTCC
The DNA here is from genome assembly GCF_014529385.1 of Adiantum capillus-veneris. Lineage (NCBI taxonomy): Eukaryota > Viridiplantae > Streptophyta > Polypodiopsida > Polypodiales > Pteridaceae > Adiantum > Adiantum capillus-veneris. The sequence goes on along the minus strand of NC_140950.1, from coordinate 4,817,988 downwards.
CATGATCAACACTGCTAAACCCGTCCAGCAACGACCCTATCCAATGAATCCTAAGTACGTCAAAATTGTACAAGAGGAGATTGAAAAACTTATCCAATGTGGATTCATATACCCTATTGAGCACTCAGAATGGGTTTCTCCAATAGTCATTGTGCCAAAAAAGAATGGGAAACTAAGAGTGTGTGTGGACCTCAAGAAAGTTAATGCAGCCACTAGGAGAGATCATTATCCCTTGCCATATTCAGAACATGTGCTTGAAAGAGTTGCGGGCAAGGAAGCTTATAGCTTTTTAAATGGGTACTCTGGTTACAATCAAAATCACAATTGCATTAGAGGACCAAGCTAAAACTGCTTTTATCACAGAGTTTGGAGTGTTTGCATTTCGTGTTATGGCTTTTGGCTTAACAAATGCCCCTGCTACATTCCAACGATTAATAAACACTGCGTTTAAAGAATTTCTAAGGGAGTTTTGTGAAGCTTTCCTAGACGACCTTTGTGTTTATTCTTCTTGGGAGAAGCATTTGTTATATCTACGAAAAATATTTGAAAGGTGCAGATTTTATCGCATCTCATTGAACCCTTTCAAATGCCAATTTTGGGTTAAGCATGGAGTCATTCTAGGGCATATAGTGTCCAAGAACGGGATATCCACAGATGAGAGTAAGATTAAAGCCATTGCCGATTTGCCACCACCTACGAACTATGAAGGAGTTCAAAGATTTATGGGCCATGTTGGTTATTATCGAAGGTTTATTTTAAACTTTGCCGAGATAGCGTGTCCATTGTACAAGCTTCTTATCGAGTTTCACTGGACGGAAGAATGTCATCAATCTTATGAGTTATTAAAGAAGGCCCTAACAAGTGCTCCAATCCTGCGAACACTTGATTGGAATGTACCTTTTCATGTGCATATTGATGCATCAAATTTTGCTATTGGGTGTGTTCTAACTCAACCAGGAGAACATAAATTGGACTACCCTATTAGCTTTGCAAGTCGCCAATTAAATGATGCCGAGATGAACTACACTAGTATAGAGCGTGAAGGTCTAGCTATGATTTACGCAGTAAAGAAATTTCGCTATTACCTTCTTGCTATCAAGTTTGTGTTTTATGTTGATCATCAAGCATTGCTATATTTGGTAAACAAGCCATGTTCCACAGGTCGAATTACACGATGGTTGTTAATTCTTCTTGAGTTTGACTTCACCGTTGTTGTGAGGCCTGGGAGGAAACATGTCATGGCAGATCATTTATCTCGTATCCCTAATGGCGAAGCTCCTACGGGGGTTGATGATGAATTGCCTGATACTCCTTTGTTCATTGTTGAGACAATGCCTGAATGGAGTGAAAAGATTGTTAACTTCTTAGTTAATGGTTTTCCACCCAAAGAACTGCGAAAAGATATAGCTCGAAAATTAATCAAGGAATGCGAACCCTATTGCTTACTGGCTGGAACTCTCTATAAGAGAGGAAAAGATGATGTTCTTAGACGCTGTGCCCGCGAGGATGAGTATTTATATATTCTACAAGAGGCACACATGGGCATGGCTGGTGGTCACTTTTCAGGAAACTTGACTGCCCGAAAGATCTTACAGTCAGGCTATTGGTGGCCCACTCTGTTTAAGGATGCATCACTTTTTGCAAAGGGATGTGATGAATGCCAACGCTTCAGCAAGCCACAAAGAAGGGATAGGATGCCTCTACATCCCATCAAGGTAACCCAACCATTTGAAAAGTGGGGCTTAGACTTTGTAGGACCGATTAGTCCGGCTGCATGTAACAAACAATCACGATATATCATTGTCGCTACCGACTATGTAACCAAATGGGCTGAAGCAAAAGCAACACGGAAGGTGGATGCAAAAACAACAGCTAAGTTCCTCTTTGAGAACATTATCACACGTTTTGGATGCCCCTTTGAACTTGTGAGTGACAATGGAACTCATTTTATAAATGAAGTAATAAAAGAACTCACATCAAACTTCATGATATCTCACCACAAGTCTACACCCTATTATCCCCAAGCAAATGGCCAAGCTGAGAGTACCAACAAAACTCTCATCTCCATTTTGACAAAGACAGTCGAGGCTCATCGCACTGATTGGGACCTAAAGCTTACATCAGCTTTATGGGCTTATCGTACTGCGTATAAAGTTGCTATTAATTGCACACCGTTTAAGATGGTGTATGGCCAAGAAGCAGTTATGCCATGGGAGTTTGTCATTCCTAGTCTTCGAGTAGCTTCTCAAGAAGGTTGGGATGGTAACCCCTTAGTGGAGCGATTATATATCCTGGAAAGACTAGATGAAGAAAGGCAATTAGCTGTGCGAAATGCTCTAGTGGAGAAGGATAGGAGAAAGAAGTGGTTTGATAGCCATTTAAAGGATAAAGACATCAAGGTTGGTGATAAAGTTCTTATGTACGGGGTACGTAATGAAAAGAAGAAATTGAAATACGCTGGTAAGGGACCATATCAAGTGTGTGAAATTACCCCGCAAGGTACCATTCGTGTGGAGACTCTAGATGGAGTTGAAACCATTGGATTCCTTAATGGGAGTAAATTCAAAAGATATTATGATCCTCTAAGCCAGGAAGAGTTGCAAGCCATCCATCAAAAGAAGGCTGCCAAGGAACAAGCAGAGCTTAAAAATATCCAAGCAAGAGTTGAGGCTCGAGAACGACAACAACGTCTTAGAAGCCAACGAGAGGCTAATCTGGGAATCACGCAAGCATTTTTCAAGGACACAGATGACGACTCATTAGAATCTGAGCCACCCCTACGATACCCAATTGAGCTAAATAGCCCCTATGGGAAAGTACTATACAATGCCTTATTAGATACGGGAGCTAAACACAATTTGTTATCCTATGGAGTTTGGTGTCAATTAGGAAAACCGAACCTATCCCCGAGTACGATGCAAGTCAAGGGCATTAATAAAAAGAAAACTGCTATTCTTGGAGTCCTTCAGACCCCTGTTGTCTATGACAATGGAAGCATAGTGCAGAGGTTTCTAGTCATGCCCGCAGGAGCTATGGAAGGCAATGTAAACCTGGGACGCACGTGGATGTTGGCAACCAAATGCACTATTGATTGGGATACTGGTAGTGTCACGACGCGACCACCGACTCTTACCCCTATCATCCAAGCAAAGTCACCTACGTTGCAAACTCTAGCAAAGTTGAAGGATAGCCAACATTCACAAGCCAAGGTGGTTAACTCGTCTTTGCCGGCTACCCATGAATCTAGCACTTCAACACTTGTAGTTGCAGCAAGCAGTAATATTGCAAGTACTCAACCTGCACGACCTAAGAGTACATATCAATGGGTCCCCAAGGCCTTACTTCCAACTACCTCAACCCTCCCATCCATTCCAAGAAAAAATTTCTCGGGAAAACCAAGAGCTCGCCCTAGGAGAGTCAAGACCAAATCACGATGGATTCCAAAACAACTATTAGAAGCCCAAGGCTACTATGATGGAAATGAGCAAATTTGGGTACCTAAACGTAAAATGTGTCCTTCCCTATCGACAACAAACCCATATGAGTCAAACAGTGTAACGCTAAAGCCAATGGAAGACCGTGGGAAGGGAAAGATCACAGAATGCTACACACCTAGTCCAGAGCTAGTTTGGGCTCCAAGGCAAAACCAATTTATTCCACCTAGCTCAGAAAGGGGGGAGTTCCATGAAGCTTCTAGCTCCTCATGTAATACTTCCATAGAGGTAAAAGCTTCTACACAGCCTCCATCTATAGTAGTGGACCTCCATGAAGCTACAAAAGAATCCACACCTCCCAATGTTCAAGAATCACTTGATGAACCACTTCAAGTTCGATCCTGGGAGAGTACCTTACCACCCTTGCAACTTGACGAGGCACCTAGGGTAATAGAAAACTACTGGCAAAAATCCTCACCTATTACCAACTGGAACAATTGGTTTCAAAGGGTGATGACATCATTTCAAACGGTATGATCTACCCAAGGAAGGGGGGAGTGTTTGTGGACATCCATCATTCACTTGCTTCCCTCTCAACCTTTCTCCCTGACCTCTTAATCTCCGATCTTAGGGAATGTATATATAAAGCCTTATACTCACAAAAACAAGATAAAAAAGTAAAAGAGCAAGATCCATAACACAAATCATAAAAACAAATTATGCACAAGAACACGACCCTTGTAATATTTTCACTCTAACAATCATCTATTTGCGTGTACAGATATGGCTAGTACGCTAAAGTCATCCACTACTGCCTTGGGTGAGAGGTACCCTCGTTACTTTTCACAAATATTTCACATGGTCTTTCCAGTGCTTGCATGTGAATGGGATTTGATAGGTACGCTAGCATGTGAGAGGAATTTTGAGGAGTTAGAATGGCTGATACGTCTCTTGACCACGTCTGATCATACTTAGTAGAGAGCGTTTCTCCCATTGCACAAGCCTACCCTTTTGACCAAGATGACTATAGGCGTCTAGTGACCTTCTTAGTAAACATGGGCACCTATGATGAAGAAGAAAATTTACACGACTACACGGATGGCACATATGGTCTCATGGATGATGACTTTGTTTATCTCGACGACGAGGATAGGGGTTTAGCCTTAGGGTTTCCCCCCAACCTCTACAATATCCTATTCCCTTGACTCTCTAGGGGGAGTGCAAATAATTACGTTAGAATTCCTTATGTTTTTTGTTGTGTTCAATAAGTGTTGGTACCTTTTTCCACTAATGTGCCTCCTGGAGGTATTCCTTTTGTTTCCTAGTATGTACAGGAGCGTGTTGCTATTGGTAGGATTTGGACCTTCATGGAATCTTTATCTCGACTCACTCTTCAAATCAAGCGCGACCATCGACACAAACAGGTGTTTCTTGTCCATTAGCATTGCCCCTTATCTTTTTTGCATCTATGATTGTCTGCTTTAATTGTGATTGGTAGCCTAATATTCACCGCATTTGCTTAGTATCAAACATTTAATTCAATGTAATTTTTTTTCATAATCACTTGTCTAGGTTAAAAAATCAAGTAGTCCGACTAAGCTAGTTTGACCAAGTTAGGTGTTAGAAATCTTCTCTTAATACCATGGGGAATGCCTTCCTAATAATTAATGGTTCCTTAGGTTCTTAATCCGATTTAGGCAACATTGTGTGAAATGTACTAGGGCTTTCTAGTGGGCTTGACCCTATTGACCTTTAGCTTAAGTATTATAAAGGGAGTTTACTAGTGTTATGAGCCTGGGGAGGTGTATCAGTGTTATATGACCCCCCAAAGTTACAAAATTAAAATGCTGAAAATGAACAAACAAAAAATCAAAGTGCCACATTGTAAAATCTTAAGCTGGAAGAGAAATCTCAGCTTGATTTGGTACTTCACTCACATGTATTGCCTATGGTACTAGAGCCCTAGAGGTTCCCAGTATAGGCGCTTTTACTTGAAAAGCAAAAAACCCAAGACATACAAAATAAGCACACACATCAAAATTGAATCACTGTGAAAAGACTTTGGGGGGTCAAAGAAAAAGTAATCAGTCAGGCGATGATTTCATGAGAAATTCCTTTTATGTTAGCTTAACTACAAGGTCTTCTAGATATAGCCTCTAGTCAGCCCTCGAACATGAATACTTGGCTCTCGCGATTAAACAACTTAATTGACAACAGAAAATTAAGAAGCTTACCCATGGTATTAATATTCGATCTCTAGTGCCTTTCGACCGTCAAATTAACGACCCCAGACTTGTTTAATTTTTTACCTTTACATCTGTTTATGCATTTGATTACATTCCAATTTAATTTTCATTGCTGACAAATTGTTTGAAATTCTTTTACCAATCAATTTGTCTACCTAAAACTGCATATGATTTTTAATCATTTATGAGAATGCAATTACCAATTGTTTGAAATTCTTTTACCAATCAATTTGTCTACCTAAAACTGCATATGATTTTTAATCATTTATGAGAATGCAATTACTGTGCCAATGTTGTTTGATTTTGCAGTGACTAAAGAAGGCTAAGGACATTCATCTCAAATGCTCTTCCACCTCGACGAACGAGCTTCAACTCAATAGCTTCCGAGGACGGAATCTACATCAAGAAGGGGGGCATGTTAACCCTCACGGCTCACGGACACCCCATCACCTACGACGGACATGTATTATGTATTTGGTAAAGTCAGGTACCGGGCTTGTCGGACCAATAGGAAAAGGGTAAGAGTGATCGCCGATGAGAGGCGCACTCTAACTGGGACATTCAAGGGATTAGTTGGCTAAGCATGGGCGCCCAAGTGTGAATGGGATGAGCTCATATAAAAGCCAACTAAACCTAAAATTCACTCATTCTCTCATTTGTGCAATAGAAGAGTGCTCTTGCTCCATCTCCATCTCCATCTTCTTCTTCTTCACCTCCTTGTGTGTGTGTGTGTATGTGTGAGAGAGAGAGAGAGAGAGAGAGAGAGAGAGAGAGAGAGAGAGGGAGAGTGTGTGTGCGATCAAGCATTACGAAGGCACGACGGCGGCGAAGCGGTTGAGCGCGGCACGACTGCAGCTTCTTTTTCATCGCGGCGAGGAATCCACCACGAAGGCGAGCGCAGAGCGGTGAGTGACACACCCTTTGCTCTCTTGAGCTTGCTAGATTAGTTTTGTTGTGTGCTTGGAGCCATTTGTGGCTCGCACATGGTGTATCGGCAAGTCCCTTGCTTCGACAGTGATGCAAGGAGCGCGCAAAGGATTTGTTGTAATTTAAATGAGCGTTTCAACAATAACCAACTTCTCAATAGATTCATTAGGGATTGCGACATGAGGATATCTATAATGGCCTAGTCATTAGAGGTATCACTACTTGGAAAGCCGTCACCACCAATGCAATCAAATTGGAAAACAATTTAATGATTGAAGGTGAAAGAGTGTCCGTTGAGCCAAAATCCACTAGCTCGCAAGCAATTGGGCATGAGCCGGTGACTCTAAAGCCAACTGTGAAAGAGCCAAATATATCTGAGATGACTTTGGCCGATGTCACCAAGGCTATCCAAGAAAGCCTTAGGGGTAATCGTACTCCCCAAAATAATCATATGTATCCAAGAAGGGAGCAACAATGATGCTGTATTTGCTTAAGACCACATAGCATTAGTGAATGCTCTACCTTTAGTTTAAAGCTTAATAGGACTTGCAATGCGTGTGGTAGGTATCGCCGTCAAGCTAAGGATTTCCTAGTGCTTAAATGCATAATGGGAAATAGACCACTCTTAACCTTGATAGACTTGGCTCAAGTTCCTACATTAATGCTTGTCCCACCCATTGAGCAATCATCACATCATATGGTCCCTAGAACCCAAAATGTTGTCCAAACCACACCATTACCCCCTTTAGTTCTAGGACCATAGCCTCTACATCCGAGAGTTACCCCTATGAACCAAGTAGTTTGTGAGCCATCTAGTACTTATTTGGGTTGCGAAGATGATATAGACTTGGGTATCACCTACGGAGTAGATACTCTTGAGGAGTGTCCCCTGTACTACATGGAGGACCACTGGGGACAAGTCAAGCATCTATATAAATCTACTGCTCTTGCAACAAGAGTCCAAAACATCAATATCATTGCAAGGATACTGCCTCTTCAATGCTAGGAATGTGGTGGACCACATTGAGTAGTTGAGTGTCCTATTAGAGTGAAAAGGAATGTTGCATCTGTGCAAACGAGTCAAGGGAGTGCATTGGCAATGTCAATACTCACCTGTAATTGTTGTGGCATAGATCATTTGATTGCCCAATGCCCTAATGATCCAAATGCACCAAAGATTACACCATTGAACTTGATCGAGATTACTTATGGGGCACCACAAACTACACCTATAGTACCAGCAAACGCACTCACACGATCGATGCTCCAAAACCAAAATTACCTCCTCGAGAGAGAGATGTTGCATCAATTGGCCGAGCAAGAAAGAAGAAAACACAAAGGAAGATATCGCTAAAAGCTACAAATTCAAGCCCTAATTCAAAGACCAACATAGGGACCGGTGATGATCCCGTGCATACGAATGATTTTGAAGATGATTTCAATTCAATAGAAACCATGGAGACTTAAAGTGCCACCATAAGAGAAAAAAGCAATGAGGACCACCACAAGAGGAAATCAAGCAAAGACATGATTAGGGGAATACATAACGAAACCACTCCCATACCACCGATGATGCAACGAATATCTTCAAGGCTAACCAAACCAAGGGTGAACCTCCAAGAGAAGCCACAAGGACCAAAACCCAAGGGAGCCACGGGACCTACCCAAACCCTGTAGAGGAGATTGAGCGCGTTAAGCATTTAAGGAATTTGGTAGAGGAGGCCCAAAGAGGGCTTGAGCCAGAACCTAAGCGGATTAGGATTACGGATATCGTGTTCCCCACACAACCGCTACCTCAAGGAGATCCCAACCCGTTGGCCTTACCTAGTATCATATGGGAAGGAAGTGAGGTCAAAACATCGAAAAGTGGGCATACATCTTTCTTGATTGAAAGAATGTTTATTGAGGGAAAACCTGACCCATCAAAGAAATGGAGATCCCATCTTCACCAGCCTTAGGTCATGGACTAGAATGTCAAAAAGTGCCCTTGAACATTGCCAAATTAACAAATTTGCTGGCTTTTGAAGTCAGAACCACTATAATGTCTAAATGTATGGGGATCTAGAGCTATATTTGGCTCTTTGGGCATTTCTCAATAAAGAACTAAAAGTCGGCCTACCACAATTTTCACAAATGAGTAGGCCCAATGAAATCCAAATTGAGGAGGAACGCTTAGACCCACAACCCAAATTAGATGAAAGCTCAATTATTGAAATACATGTTAACAAGTTGGGGCAATACTTTGAAGGCGGTGGATCTAATGCAACCTTGATAATCACTATTAAGGGATTACCTGCGAAGGGAATCCTTGATAGTGTTGCGGGAGTGAGCATTGTAACAAAAAGCTGTTGGAAATCTATGGGAAGACCTCATCTTGAAGCCACAAATGTAGTGGTAAAATGGCCAATGGATCTATTGTTACACTTATTGGAATGTGTTCGTAGCAAGCTAACTCAGATAACATTTTTCGGGAGATTTTATCATAAAAACACTTATTCTTTTGATAAACCGGGAATGTTGTAACTCTTATTTTCCAAATGGATAGTGTAATCAATGAGCCGGGGCTATAAGCTTCTAGATTGTATCAACTTATCTTTAGGTAGAGCTCCTAGATTATTAGTTTTAACCAAAGAAACCTTGGCCAAGATATAAAGGCCAATTTTTGTAAGTTATTTTTCAAGTTTTGGATAATAGAAACACTGTGTGAGCTAACGACGCTCACTTCTCTCCTTCTCGCGCTTCCTACTCCCTTCCCGGTTGTCACATTGCAATGCCGTCTGTTGTGTTGCACATGTATGTAAGAGCTTTACGCATTGACTTAAATATATCATGGTAATCCGTTACGGCTTTTGGTGTCATCGACCTGCGGCCTAATTTCATCATAAGTAAGAATTTAAGTTAGAAAATCACAAAGTAAGCATACGTGGGGTATTGGGGCATCATTGCTAAGCAGTTAGATGCATTCTGGGTCAAAAACGACTAGGTAAAAAACTCACTACTATTAATAATCGTGATTTTTGCACTTGACCTAAAGTGAGATATGAAACCATAAGCACATGTGCTTAGGTCTTATATACATGTCCTAGAAGTTTTGTAACATTTGGATGTCGTTTGATGCTGTAATGGCCATGTTTTGTTTGCCGATCAGTGACTAGCTTTTGGTGACTTTGGTCATTTGAGTGTAGCTTAACTTAGATGCAAGTTGTCTGTTGTTTTCCAAGAGATTGACACCCTCTTGTAGCCTCTATGCACTAGTTGAGTTAGCTTCGTCCCATGGATTGACAATTATGTTCGTGGTTCTCGCTATGCCTGCAATAAGATATAAGTGAGGTTAGCAACCCATTCCACATTTGACGCCGTTGTCGGGGAACGAATAGAAGCTAGACAAGATCATTTATGCTACACTTGTCTTGATCCTGGTCATCAATCCGGGGATTGTCCTTTTAACAATTCAAGCTTCACAAAATTGGTCGACAATTATGAACATAGAAGCTTCAATCCGAATTAGAAGTTTGGAAACTTTAGACCTAGACCATCGGCAGTTCAGAGGAACTTCAATCAGCAAAACTTTAACCAAAACCAGAGACGACCTCAAAACCAGGGAAATTTTAGACCAGGCAATCCACATTTTGTTCGGAATGGACCGCCTGTCAACAATAACAACAATGGAAATGTTAACCGTCAACTTCGTCCAGGAGGAGGAGGAAATCAAAGACCGCAAGTTAACAGAGATCAAGGGACTAGAGGTGAAGGAAATCACGCAAACACGTATATTCATGCAGCAATTGAACATCAGGGAGTGAATGAATAATTTTTAGTTATTCAAACTCCAGCAGAGTATCAAAGTAACCATTTTACCTTATTGATTGATTCGGGGAGTATACATTCTTTCATATCTCCTAATTGCATCAAAAACCTCATTTTGCCTCAACACCCTGATACAGTAGAATTAGCTATAGATAGGAAGGTTAGATCTTCTACTTCAATGGGTTAACTTGAATTTTGTTTTGGATGGTCATAATACTTCTGCAAACTTTAGAGTCTTACACATCGGAATCTACGATAGAATTCTAGGAATGGATTGGCTTAAAGCCAATGATGCTCACATACATTGTGAAGACGCTTCATTGACCTTTCAAAATGATCAAAACTCTAGAGTTACAATTACTAGGAAACGGGGAAAGCTTAAGCTCAAAGTAGTGAACTTTACCAAACTTACAAAGAGTCGTAGGAAGAATAAGAGGATTTACGCAATAAAGCTTAACCCTAAAGAGAAGAAGATAGATTCACCTGAACCCAAATGGATAATAGAATTTGCTGATGTATTTCTCGAGGAACCTTCACAATTACAGTGCGATGTTGATCATGCAATAGAGCTTACTCCAAGAACTCAACCAGTTGCTTGTAGACCTTACAAAATGTCAGTACTTGAATCTGCGGAACTCAAGGAGCAATTAACTCAACTCCTTGAACAACGCTTCATTCGACCCAGTGTTTCTGCATGGATTGAACCAGGTAACAGTCAAGAATAAGTATGCAATACAAAGGATTCATAAACTGCTTGGCCGATTACATAGATCTTCTATCTGCACAAAGATTGATCTTAAGTCAGCGTATTACCAAATTTGAATCAAGGAGGAGGACATACCAAAGACAGGATCTAATACTCCTTTTGGACATTATGAATTTACAATTATGCCTTTTGGACTTACTAATGCTCCTGTAACTTTTAATTATCTTATGATCGACGTATTTCGAGAGCATCTTGATGATTTTTTCTTGTCTTCTTTGATGATATCCTGGTTTACTCAAGAAACAAAGAAGAACATGAACAACATGTGCCGCGAGTACTTCTTCTTCTCCGTCAAAATCAACTTTATGCCAAACGTAGCAAATGAATTTTTTTCACTGCAAGGTGGAATATTTGGGATTTATTGTATCCAAGGATGGTGTTTCACAAATTTTCAAGTACCATGGCTTGCCAATGTCCATAGTCTCGGATAGAGATCCTAGAATGACGAGTAATTTCTGGAAGGGTCTCTTTGAGAATTTAGGGACAAGGCTAAACTTCTCTTTGGCCTATCCTCCACAAACGGATAGCCAAAGTGAAATAGCTAACCTAACCATTCTCGATCTACTAAATGCCTATGTAACGGAAGTAGATCAAAGATCCCAATGGGAGAAATACTTACCCTTAGTGGAGTATGCTTACAATAACACTGTACATACTTCCACGGGAAAAGCACCTTTCGAGGTAATTGAGGGAAGATCAAAAAGTCCCTTGCTACTTAAAGTACATGGTACTTAAAGTACATGGGAAGATATTCCCTGCAGATGAGTATAGCCGAGACCTACAAGAATCTTTTCAAAAGATTAAGGATGCTATCTCTATCTCACAGCAAAGGCAAAAGGCTGCTGCTGACAAGCACAGAAGAGCCCAAGCCTTTAAAGAAAACGATTGGGTCTTGTTAAAGTTTTCCAAGGCTCGATTAAGGCACACGACGGGGCAAGAATCCTACGGGCCACCAAAAGTACTATGCTAAACTAGCAAAAAGGTACTATGGTCCCTTCCAGATTCTTAGGCCAATCAATGAGATGGCCTATCAACTCAAGTTGCCCAATCATTGGCTCATACACAATGATTTCCATGTGAGCCTATCAAAGCCTTACAAAGGAGAGCCACCTCAAGAACCAACTATTGAAGACCCACCGGAGATCGAGGACCAAGAGGAGGTGCTGCAGCCCGAGTCCATTCTCCGACATGAAGACAAGGTACTAAGAGGCGGAAAGACTATCCGACGATATCTTATTAAGTTTAAGAATTATCCTTTTGAAGATGCTAGATGGATGCAAGGCATACAATTAAAGGATAACCTAAACCTTGTCAATGCTTACAATGCTTCCCAAGAGTAAGCAAATGTACAAAATGTTAAAAATGAACAAAGTTTTTTTTGTCTGTTAAGACTCTCTTTTTCTTTATTGTGCACAAAAATAAAGTAGTATGCATGCTTAGATCAAGTTTGTGGAGACGACGTCTCCCAAACACCAAGTAGATCTTGTCACTCTACTATGGAAGATTGATAGGACTAATGTGCAGACATGCTTGCGGCAGCCTCAGGCTCTCAAGCGCCAAATGGACTAGTCATCCATTGTGGAATGATGTCGTAGGGTAACATAGGGATCCTCTACCCGCTAAGAAAACGACTCATGAATATGCTTTATCTTCTCTACACCATAGTCGAGGACGACTATGAGTTCAAGAGAGAGGTAATGTCATAATAATCAATATCTAATTCTCCTAAATGATTTTCTCATATTAAACTGATCATTTAATGTGGGGAAGTGCCAAGGGAGAAAAAGCTAGAAAATTGGTTAAGCTAGCAGATTGGCCACAGTAGGGATCCAAAGGAGGTAAAATAGGGATCCAAAGGGGGGCCCATCTGCAAAAGAGCCATGTGCAACAATGGTCTAAAAAGACCTTAAGGTTCAACCCATTAAGACTTCCAAAATGCTAAGGTTCCAAAATTCAAAGGTTGTGTTCAAAGGTCAACCATAGGGGGAATCGGATGCTTTGTGTGTGTCCCAAAAGTCTTTACACATCCCTACATAGGAGGGGGTGAGCCTTTCTTCTAGGGGATGAGAGAGAAATCCACACACACACACACACACACACACACACACACACACACACAAGATCCCTTTACACAAAGGGAATGAGGGACACATGTCAGCTCCCTAGGCCAGATGCCCACAATGTGTGCCCAATTCCTATTGGATGGCCTTGGAGGTGGACCAATGAGAATTAGGCTAGAGTAAATCTAGTTTAATTAATTTAAAAGCACTCAATAAAAAGAACCAATGAAAATTAAGTCTCCTCGATGATTATTGGACAGCCCGTGAAGGGGTCCAATAGGAATTGAGCAGCCCAATGGGCTACTAAATTCCTATTGGTCAGAATGGGAAAAGTTCCAATGGGGATTTAATTCATTTAAATCAATTAAGTTTAATTGATTAAGCTCTCACAAAAGGGGAAAGGGGGGCACATGTCAGAAGGCTATCACTTATGCTGCTTAATAATCATTGGCTTGACTTGGGGAGGTCCAATGAGGGCTGAGCAAGAGCAAATAGCAAGAGGGCTCGCCCAAGAGAGAGAGGGGGCTGATTTTTGCAAGGCATTATCACACACACACTCACAGAATCTCATGTGTGAAGAAAGAGAAGACTATCTCTTCCCAAGCTTTAATGGAGAGCTCATCACCTACTCCAAGCTTGTGAGATAGAAGCCTACATCGCCACACTCTTGGCATGTGGATGCAAATCCAACCAAGAGCCAAGCTTCAATGCATGCTCAACTCCTCTACCAAGCTAATTACTAAGCTAAGCTATGCTAATATGAGTGATTATGTGAGGAGATGTACATCTTTCTCGTAAGATACTCCTTCTTCCTCTCAATCTACTCTCATACCTTGCTACCTCTCACCATCTTCGAAGGTGTGTGAGGTCTTGGGTCCGAGAATGGGGATAATTAAAGTTGTGTTTGCTAAGTGTTTTGCTTAGTTTTTGAAGCTTTCATCTTCATTCCACTAGCTAGTCTTGAAGGAACACAAAGATTTGTATTGTACAATGTCTCTCTTGATGGGAGAAACCATAATACAAAGCCTTTTGGAGGGGGGACCGGCTCCATGCAAATCCGGTCCTCAGCTGTTGTCAATAGCTTAATTTCTCTCTCTTTTGAAAGTATTGTTGATGCTATCTAAGTAGGTGTTATGCTTTTTGTTGCTCTCTCCACCCAAGCACTCTTGTAATTCTCATTAGGAATCTATTCTAATGAAATGCCCACTATGTTCATGCTAATTTCCGCTACACACAAGTTATTAGGCCATTAAATGTTACAGAAATTGTGTATAATTTATCATTCCAATGCTCAATAGGAATGTCTCCTTTTCAAGCATTGTATAGACAAGAGTGTCTTATTTCACTCAAATGGACATACCCTCTCATATGAGTTCAACCATTGGTCAAGATAGACAGAAGAGTTATGCTGATCCAAAATGATCTACCAGACTTTTTGAAAAAGGCAATGTGGTATTTTTGAGGGTGAAGCCCAAACGTAGTTCTTTATCAATGGGTAAGTGTAAGAAGCTAAGTGCCAGATATTGTGGACCTTTTGTAATCACAGAGAGGATTAATGATCAAGCTTAGAGACTCTTGTTACCACCACACATAAAGATACATGATGTTTTTCACAATAGCTTACTCAAGAAGTATGTACCTCATTCACAATATATTCTTGATGATTCTCTATTATCTACATCTACTAATGGAACTTTTGAAGTATATCCCAAAGCAATACTTCAAAGAAGAACCAAGCCTCTACGTAATCGGACCATTATTGAACACCTTGTTAAATGGTCAACGTATCCTCAGGAAGATGCCACTTGGGAACGTGATGATGTAATGAGACTTAATTATCCAGATTTCATTTGAGGTGAGGACACCTTGAATTTTTCAAGTGTGGGAGGATGTAAGATCCCCAATTTTTGGGTCACTTCTAAAAATAAGAAAAACAACTTTCAATATCTATTTCGCCAAATTTTGACTTAAGATGCTTGATTCACAGTATTGAAAGGTTCTAAAGTGAAAAGTAAGGTCGTTTCCATATTCCAGTAGGTCAGACGGACATTTGGTTCAGTTTTGGAAAATTCCTCTATTTTTAGATTATCGTGCTTTTCGGCATTTTTGAAAAGCAATGTGACTTTTATGATGAGCTGAATATAAAAATATTAATTTTAGTCTCTGTCGGATTAAAATAATCACCTGGAGCAAAAACGGAACCAAACAGGATTTTTAGGAAAAATATTTTATAAAAAGCGTTATCGTAAATACACCAGGGCAGTACGAAAAAGGCATAATTATGTCGAGATATTATGGTATGGCATAGTCTAGCTACGGTTTCTATTAGTTTGGGCAGATACTGCTCGGATGGTCAATTTTGCTATAAAAATTGAATGGTAAGTGGGAGAGTTGGCCACCAAAAGCAAAGGCTTGTTATTAGGAAAGAAAGAGTCTTTTTAGAAAAGAGAGAGGAGGAGTTTAGTTTAGAGCTCTTTTCTTGGAAGCCAAGCTTCTCCTTAGAGACTCGAAATCACGCATCGAAATCCGCGTCTGCAAAAAAAAAAAAAAAAAAAACCGGGAACGTGCACGAACTTATCCTTTTTTCTTCACTCTATTCTTAGCTTGTGATTTGGCTTAGAGAGCCTATATAAAACCGCCTCTCCCTTCACTTTGAAAACACACACTTTCGGATGCGGAATCTCTCTTGCCTTGACGTCGGAGTTACCTTCTCTCCCTCAACCTCTTACCTTCAAGCCATCTCTGAGCTGCTGTCTGTCACATCTACTATCGCAAGACTATACGTATCTATTATACGGAGTGGTGCAAGCTCTTCATGACCATCTCCATAAGCTCTTCCCTCTCTCTCTCTCTCTCTCTCTCTCTCTCTCTCTCTCTCTCTCTCTTTATGTCTCTCAGAAAAAGGATACTCTCTCTCTCTCTCTACTTGCTTATTATCTTCTGTCTCGTTTCACGGTATACGCGCTCTCCGGAAGCTTTCCTGGCGGATACCTCTACGTAGCTCTCATCACTCTCTCTCTTGCGGCAAATCAAGAAGCCTTTTGACAGCCTCTAATCAATTCTAAATCATGGTGAGAAGCTCTAAACTCTATAGTCATCATCTCTCTCTCTCTCTCTATGTCGTTTTTTTGCGTAGTCACCCTCTCGATGATTGTTGTCTCTCATACGAGTACATGTATGGATCAACCGAGTACATACAAAGTTGGCCCATGATTATTTCATCATGTTTAACACGATTTATGCATATGATGCGTTTATGGTCACGTATGTGCATAAAAAGCGCTTTTTGTTCCACGTCATAGAGGCAGTAGGAACACTGTTTTGGTCATAAATCACAAACCGTTATGAATTAGCCTGAACCCTTTATAGAAGAGATAAAATACATTGATTGGAACATTTTATCTCTCTGGTGTTATGTGAAAAACACGCACGAGCTAAGAGATATGGTAAAGAAACAGTTTGCTGCCCACTACACAACCAAATTTTTTGACTCCAGGCTCCTTGGAGAACCACTATATAGATTCACCGGATGGGCAAACCCACTTCACCAATTGAAAATCTTGATGAAACTTGGTGATAAATGAATTTAGGTCTCCGTTATCACCTTGGGAATGGGAGTTATTAATCACTCTATAGTTGGTTTACCTACACGTGTAGGAGTGCTACCAAGGGGGGTACCATATGATGTCGTGAGTTAATCGAGCCATTTTGATATGTTTTATGGTTTGTTTCGGTGAGTTGATTTAAATTATTAGATGGCCATAAACTTATGTGGGAGTATATGGTTAAACATCCTGAACCGCATAGGCAGATATGAATAAAGTGGCTTTCTTTTGGGGTTACCGTTTGTTGTGTGAGTGCCATTGGTCAAAGTGATGTGAAAGAGTGATAGCCTATATTGTGGAGCTGAACTTGATGCATTGGTTTGAGGCCAAATACTTTCAATTGCATGCTCCCAAAAATGTCAAAAATTTGTTTTTGCATATGTGTGAAGTTATCTTTTATGGTTGACCTAAAGGTCGGAGGTGTTTTGCATCTTGTTTATGGTGTTGGAATGTTATCATATGATGTTTGGGGACTCATGGATTGATGTGGATGCCTCATAAGCATGGTTATGACTGCTTTCCACCTTTCTAGGTCAAAACTAGCTCTATGAGCTAGAGAGGTGAAGTACAGATGTGATGCATCAACTTTGCATGGTTGGATGCTGTCAAAATTGGGTTTTTATATCATGAGTAGTTGCTGGTCGGACTCTTGTTATGCATGGAAGAATCATTTCTTAAGGGTCACATGTGTATAGACTCCGATTGATTTTGCAGGAGATGTGTCAAACTCCAAGTGTGGGAGTTGGTTCAGTGTGATTATGATTTATGGTCAAGGGCCGAGTTCCTCATGAATTATGGTTGAAATTTTATGGTGGAAGCCGGTGTGGCTCATGTTTTTTTTTTGTCAAGATTTGGTTATGCTGCCGAAAATTTTGCAGCCATGTTATGTCCTAAAGTGGTTATGCAGGATTGGTTGTGCCTCACCCAAGTCGGGTGGAGTGCTCGCTCGTGTGATGTGATTGGATTATGTTTTATGATTTTGGAAATTGGATCATGAAGTGAATTGGATGGTTTATGGCAGATGTGTAAGGGTAGAGACTCTATACAATCTAACTGCTTGGAAAAGATTGTTTGTGCATCTGGGAAGTGCTATTGTGATTGGACTCATGTGTTATGTTTCTCATGGAAGCGTCGCTACAAGACTAGGATCAACTACATGCTTAGCCTTAGACTAAAGGGTCATTGACCTGGGGCTTTGCGGGATTGGGAAGAAGAAGAGAATACGTACGAAGGGCTCAAGAATTTACTTCTTGATGATGCATCTCCTTCCCAAAGGAGAACTCAAGAGCCTCCACCGAAGGAACGAGAAAGAAGTGAGTCTCCCGCCACCTCGGCGGAGATGGCTCCACGAAGACTGCGGGCTAAACGCTCTTCATCACCACCGAAGCGGAGAAGACCATCACACTCTTCTCCACACCATAATTCAAAGAGGGATGATAAAAAGCAAGAGAAGAAAAAGGCGAGAAAGAGGACACCCTCTTCTCCATCTTCTTCATCCTCTTCCTCTTATGAAAGTAATGGTGAAGACAACGGAGATCAAGACAAGAAAAAGGCGAGAAAGAGGTCATCCTCTTCTCCACCTTCTGAAGAAAGTGATGGTGCAACCTTTGAACCATCAAAAAGAAGAGGCCATAGGAAATCCTATGCCGCATGGAAGAGGTCATCCAATCTAAAGAAGTTCAAAGAGGGAGGGAAGAGCATCTCTTTCCTTACCTATGATGGTACCTTTGGTGCTACGGACAAAGTCTTGGCCTTTATCCAGCAATTTGATGTGGCGTTTGGAGATGAGGGCTTCACGGAGTCCTCTAAGCTACGCCATGTAGCTATGCACTTTCAAAAGTCCGCCAGGCAATGGTGGTCTAGCCTATGAGCCAACGGTGAAGCTCCACGAACATGGAAAGCTTTAAGAGCTTCCATTATGAAGCAGTTTTTGGCCACCGATGCCAAAGACAAAGTACTCACCGAATGGAGAAGCTTAAAGCTCTCTCCCAATGAATCCATCCACAAATATGTAGACAAGTTTTGGGACCTACAACTCAAAGCCACTGTCTTCAAAAAGTTGGATTTTGGAGAGCAAAAGCAACAATTTTGTGCGGGCTTAACCGAAGAAATGGCGGATTATGTAAACTCCCAAAGGCCACGTACCATATCGGCGGTAATACACCATACTATGGTGGCCTCTCGAATCAATTTCCAAATGGGGGCTAAAAGAAATAATAAGCCCCCGGAAAATAAGGGTTCCAATGAGCCTAAGGGGAAGGACAATGTCCAAAAGTCTCCTAAGGGCAACTCCAACAAAGCTAAAGGGAGTTTACAAAGGTAAGAACAAACTCTCTCCTGAAGAGCTTGAGCGTTATCTCAAGGATAACCGGTGTTTCAAGTGCGGCGAACAAGGGCATGCGTACTGCGCTTGTCCCCAAAAGAACAACCGCCAAGATCCTCCTAGAGCTTCCTTGGTTGAAATCCAAGAGGAGGAGACTCACCAAACTCATCACAAAGGATCTCCTCTATGCCATGCTTGGGGAAAGGTAAGAGAACATGATTCTACTCACAATTTTATATCTATAGAGTTGGCCACCAAGCTAGGAATACAATCCTACGCGATGGGAGATGTCCTACCCGCAGACAGTGCCTTCAAGGGGCAAGAAGCTTCAGTCACTCCCTTAATCAGGAAATTGAGGCTTCATGTCCAAGGCTATGTGGACAAAGAGGACTTCTTTATCTCTCCTCTCAAGCATGAGGATGTAATCCTAGGGGCACCATGGTTTGACCACCTGGCTGCCGATGTTAAATTTCCTAAAAGGAGAATTTCCTTTAAGTTCAGGGAAAAAGACATGTATATAGATGCTAAGGAAATGGGTAACACTATCCCCATTGTACATACATCAGCTTTCAACAAGTCAATAAAGAGCTCTATTTTTGTGTACATGATTTTTGTTAAAGATTCTCAAAATGAACCTAATGCTTTAGCAAAAGAAAATAAAAGCAACCAAAAGGAATTAGAGTTATCCAATTTTTTCAAGGGGTTTCAAGATGTTTTTATTGACGACATCCCTTGTGAGCTACCTCCTAAACGAGGTAATGATGACCATGCAATTGAACTTCTTCCAGGAAGTTCACCGCCTAACAAACCTCCTTATAGAGTTTCTCAAGCTCAACAAGAGGAGATTATGCGGCAAGTGCATGAGTTGGTTGAGAAGGGCATGGTTAGGCCTAGCTCATCTCCATTTTGCTCACCTGTGCTATTAGTGCAAAAGAAAGACGACACATATCGTATGTGTGTCGACTATAGAGCACTAAATAGGATCACTATCAAGAATAGGTTTCCCATTCCACGGGTAGAAGACCTATTTGATAAACTACAAGGATCGACCTACTTCAGTAGGATTGACCTAAAAAGTGGCTATAATCAAATAGGGATAGTTGATCAAGACATTGTAAAGACCGCATTTCGCACCACATTTGGTCTTTATGAATACATTGTCATGCCTTTTGGCTTGACCAATGCACCAGCCACATTCAATCGCTTGATGGAGAAGCTGTTCAGGCCTCATCGAACCTTCACTGGAGTGTTCTTTGATGATATTATCATCTACTCTAATTCATTAGATGAACACAAGCAACACCTCCAGGTAATATTTCAAGTTTTAAGAGAGAATAAAGTTAATCGAGAGAAAAGTGAATTTTTCTTGCAAGAGATTCAGTATTTAGGTCACAGTATCTCTTAAGATGGTATCCAAATGGATCCATCCAAGTTAGAGGTAATAAAAGGATAGCCTAAACCAAGGAATCTTCATGAACTAAGAAGCTTTATAGGTATGTGTGCATACTATAGACGCTTCATAGAAAAGTTCTCACAAATTGCGGGACCATTACATGACCTAACAAAGAAAAGCGTTAGGTATACATGGTCTGCTAAGGAGAACAATGATTTCGAAAAGCTTAAAGGAAAGCTTATCTCTCAACCTGTTCTTACACTACTGGATCTCTCAAAACCATTTGAGGTCCAATGTGATGCTTGTGGTAATTGCCTTGGAGCTATTTTGCTCCAAGAAGAGCACGCCATAGGCTATGAGAGTCGAAGGCTCGACCCTGTTGAGCAAGCTCTAGGCATATATGAAAAGGAAATCCTTGCAGTTCTACATGCCTTAGACTCATGGAAGCACTATTTATTGGGGACTCCTTTCATTCTGTGAACAGATCACCAAAGTCTTAAGTACTTCATGACGTAGACGAAGCTCTCCAACAAACAAATGAGGTGGGCAAATTTCCTTTTGCAATTTCATTTTCATATTGCTCACATTGCTGGCAACCATAATCAAGTAGCTGATGCACTCTCAAGACGGCCGAGAGTGAATGCGGTTTCCATAGCAACTCACAATGATCTATCTTCAATGATAGATGAGTACGCTATTGATCCCGATGTTAGAGATGTGATTTCAGCCCTTGCATTAGGGAAGAAAGAAGAACCATTTACTTTACAAGATGGTTATCTTCTCTATGGCAATAGACTATGTGTTACTAACTCACTACGTGAGAAAGTAATGTATCAATCTCATGCTCCACCTTATGCGGGGCACAGAGGGATTCAGTCTACCTTAAAGGGAATTGAAACATATTTCTATTGGCCTACCATGAAAGTGAACATACAAGAGTATGTTTCTAAATGTGTGGTATGCCAAAAGACAAAATTTGATAGAGGGAAGCAACTTGGATTGCTTCAACCCTTGCCAATCCCTAATTCACCATGGGAGAGCATATCCATGGATTTTATCTTTGGATTGCCTAAATCTATCCATGGGAATATTGGAATATGGACGATAGTAGACAGGTTCAGTAAACAAGCTCATTTTATACCTATCAAAAAGACTATCAAAGCCCATCAAATGGCAACCCTCTTCATTTCACAAATTTTCAAGTACCATGGCTTGCCAATATCCATAGTGTCGGATAGAGATCCTAGAATGACGAGTAATTTTTGGAAGGGTCTCTTTGAGAATTTAGGGACAAGGCTAAACTTCTCTTCGGCCTATCATCCACAAACTGATGGCCAAAGTGAAATAGCTAACCTAACCATTCTCGATCTACTAAATGCCTATGTAACGGAAGTAGATCAAAGATCCCAATGGGAGAAGTACTTACCCTTAGTGGAGTATGCTTAGAATAACACTGTACATACTTCCACGGGAAAAGCACCTTTCGAGGTAATTGAGGGAAGATCAAAAAGTCCCTTGCTACTTAAAGTACATGGGAAGATCTTCCCTGCAGATGAGTATAGCCGAGACCTACAAGAATCTTTTCAAAAGATTAAGGATGCCATCTCTATCTCACAGCAAAGGCAAAAGGCTGCTGCTGACAAGCACAAAAGAGCCCAAGCCTTTAAAGAAAACGATTGGGTCTTGTTAAAGTTTTCCAAGGCTCGATTAAGGCACACGACGGGGCAAGAATCCTACGGGCCACCAAAAGTACTATGCTAAACTAGCAAAAAGGTACTATGGTCCCTTCCAGATTCTTAGGCCAATCAATGAGATGGCCTATCAACTCAAGTTGCCCAATCATTGGCTCATACACAATGATTTCCATGTGAGCCTATCAAAGCCTTACAAAGGAGAGCCACCTCAAGAACCAACTATTGAAGACCCACCGGAGATCGAGGACCAAGAGGAGGTGCTGCAGCCCGAGTCCATTCTCCGACATGAAGACAAGGTACTAAGAGGCGGTAAGACTATCCGACGATATCTTATTAAGTTTAAGAATTATCCTTTTGAAGATGCTAGATGGATGCAAGGCATACAATTAAAGGATAACCTAAACCTTGTCAATGCTTACAATGCTTCCCAAGAGTAAGCAAATGTACAAAATGTTAAAAATGAACAAAGTTTTTTTTGTCTTATAAGACTCTCTTTTTCTTTATTGTGCACAAAAATTAAGTAGTATGCATGCTTAGATCAAGTTTGTGGAGACGACGTCTCCCAAACACCAAGTAGAGCTTGTCACTCTACTATGGAAGATTGATAGGACTAATGTGCAGACATGCTTGCGGCAGCCTCAGGCTCTCAAGCACCAAATGGACTAGTCATCCATTGTGGAATGATGTCGTAGGGTAACATAGGGATCCTCTAGCCGCTAAGAAAAGGACTCATGAATATGCTTTATCTTCTCTACACCATAGTCGAGGACGACTATGATTTCAAGAGAGAGGTAATGTCATAATAATCAATATCTAATTCTCCTAAATGATTTTCTCATATTAAACTGATCATTTAATGTGGGGAAGTGCCAGGGGAGAAAAAGCTAGAAAATTGGTTAAGCTAGCAGACTGGCCACAGTAGGGATCCAAAGGAGGGAAAATAGGGATCCAAAGGGGGGGCCATCTGCAAAAGAGCCATGTGCAACAATGGTCTAAAAAGACCTTAAGGTTCAACCCATTAAGACTTCCAAAATGCTAAGGTTCCAAAATTCAAAGGTTGTGTTCAAAGGTCAACCATAGGGGGAATCGGATGCTTTGTGTGTGTCCCAAAAGTCTTTACACATCCCTACATAGGAGGGGGCGAGCCTTTCTTCTAGGGGATGAGAGAGAAAGCCACACACACACACACACACACACACACACACACACACACAAGCTCCCTTTACACAAAGGGAATGAGGGACACATGTCAACTCCCTAGGCCAGATGCCCACAAGGTGTGCCCAATTCCTATTGGATGGTGGCCTTGGAGGTGGACCAATGAGAATTAGGCTAGAGTAAATCTAGTTTAATTAATTTAAAAGCACTCAATAAAAAGAACCAATGAAAATTAAGTCTCCTCGATGATTATTGGACAGCCCGTGAAGGGGTCCAATAGGAATTGAGCAGCCCAATGGGCTACTAAATTCCTATTGGTCAGAATGGGAAAAGTTCCAATGGGGATTTAATTCATTTAAATCAATTAAGTTTAATTGATTAAGCTCTCACAAAAGGGGAAAGGGGGACACATGTCAGAAGGCTATCACTTATGCTCCTTAATAATCATTGGCTTGACTTGGGGAGGTCCAATGAGGGCTGAGCAAGAGCAAATAGCAAGAGGGCTCGCCCAAGAGAGAGAGGGGGCTGATTTTTGCAAGGCATTATCACACACACACTCACAGAATCTCATGTGTGAAGAAAGAGAAGACTATCTCTTCCCAAGCTTTAATCGAGAGCTCATCACCTACTCCAAGCTTGTGAGATAGAAGCCTACATCGACACACTCTTGGCATGTGGATGCAAATCCAACCAAGAGCCAAGCTTCAATGCATGCTCATATCCTCTACCAAGCTAATTACTAAGCTAAGCTATGCTAATATGAGTGATTATGTGAGGAGATGTACATCTTTCTCGTAAGATACTCCTTCTTCCTCTCAATCTACTCTCATACCCTGCTAGCTCTCACCATCTTCGAAGGTGTGTGAGGTCTTGGGTCCGAGAATGGGGATAATTAAAGTTGTGTTTGCTAAGTGTTTTGCTTAGTTTTTGAAGCTTTCATCTTCATTCCACTAGCTAGTCTTGAAGGAACACAAAGAATTGTATTGTACAATGTCTCTCTTGATGGGAGAAACCATAATACAAAGCCTTTTGGAGGGGGGACCGGCTCCATGCAAATCCGGTCCTCAACTGTTGTCAATCTTAATTTCTCTCTCTTTTGAAAGTATTGGTGATGCTATCTAACTAGGTGTTATGCTTTTTATTGCTCTCTCCACCCAAGCACTCTTGTAATTCTCATTAGGAATCTATTCTAATGAAATGCCCACTATGTTCATGCTAATTTCCCCTACACACAAGTTATTAGGCCATTAAATGTTACAGAAATTGTGTATAATTTATCATTCCAACGCTCAATAGGAATGTCTCCTTTTCAAGCATTGTATAGACAAGAGTGTCTTATTTCACTCAAATGGACATACCCTCTCATATGAGTTCAACCATTGGTCAAGATAGACAGAAGAGTTATGCTGATCCAAAATGATCTACTAGACTTTTTGAAAAAGGCAATATGGTATTTTTGAGGGTGAAACCCAAACGTAGTTCTTTATCAATGGGTAAGTGTAAGAAGCTAAGTGCCAGATATTGTGGACCTTTTGTAATCACAGAGAGGATTAATGATCAAGCTTAGAGACTCTTGTTACCACCACACATAAAGATACATGATGTTTTTCACAATAGCTTACTCAAGAAGTATGTACCTCATTCACAATATATTCTTGATGATTCTCTATTATCTACATCTACTAATGGAACTTTTGAAGTATATCCCAAAGCAATACTTCAAAGAAGAACCAAGCCTCTACGTAATCGGACCATTATTGAACACCTTGTTAAATGGTCAACGTATTCTCAGGAAGATGCCACTTGGGAACGTGATGATGTAATGAGACTTAATTATCCAGATTTCATTTGAGGTGAGGACACCTTGAATTTTTCAAGTGTGGGAGGATGTAAGATCCCCAATTTTTGGGTCACTTCTAAAAATAAGAAAAACAACTTTCAATATCTATTTCGCCAAATTTTGACTTAAGATGCTTGATTCACAGTATTGAAAGGTTCGAAAGTGAAAAGTAAGGTCGTTTCCATATTCCAGTAGGTCAGACGGACATTTGGTTCAGTTTTGAAAAATTCCTCTATTTTTAGATTATCGTGCTTTTCGGCGTTTTTGAAAAGCAATGTGACTTTTATGATGAGCTGAATAAAAAAATATTAATTTTAGTCTCCGTCGGATTAAAATAATCACCTGGAGCAAAAACGGAACCAAACAGGATTTTTAGGAAAAATATTTTATAAAAAGCGTTATCGTAAATACACCAGGGCAATACGAAAAAGGCATAATTATGTCGGGATATTATGGTATGGCATAGTCTAGCTACGGTTTCTATTAGTTTGGGCAGATACTGCTCGGATGGTCAATTTTGCTATAAAAATTGAATGGTAAGTGGGAGAGTTGGCCACCAAAAGCAAAGGCTTGTTATTAGGAAAGAAAGAGTCTTTTTAGAAAAGAGAGAGGAGGAGTTTAGTTTAGAGCTCTTTTCTTGGAAGCCAATCTTCTCCTTAGAGACTCGAAATCACGCATCGAAATCCGCGTCTACAAAAAAAAAAAAAAAAACTGGGAACGTGCGCGAACTTATCCTTTTTTCTTCACTCTATTCTTAGCTTGTGATTTGGCCTAGAGAGCCTATATAAAACCGCCTCTCCCTTCACTTTGAAAACACACACTTTCGGATGCGGAAGCTCTCTTGCCTTGACGTCGGAGTTACCTTCTCTCCCTCAACCTCTTACCTTCAAGCCATCTCTGAGCTGCCGTCTGTCACATCTACTATCGCAAGACTATACGTATCTATTATACGGAGTGGTGCAAGCTCTTCATCACCATCTCCATAAGCTCTTCTCTCTCTCTCTCTCTTTCTCTCTCTCTCTCTCTCTGTTTATGTCTCTCAGAAAAAGGATACTCTCTCTCTCTCTCTACTTGCTTATTATCTTCTGTCTCGTTTCACGGTATACGCGCTCTCCGGAAGCTTTCCTGGCGGATACCTCTACGTAGCTCTCATCACTCTCTCTCTTGCGGCAAATCAAGAAGCCTTTCGACAGTCTCTAATCAATTCTAAAGCATGGTGAGAAGCTCTAAACTCTATAGTCATCATCTCTCTCTCTCTCTCTCTCTCTCTCTCTCTATGTCATTTTTTTGCGTAGTCACCCTCTCGGTGATTGTTGTCTCTCATACGAGTACATGTATGGATCAATCGAGTACATACAAAGTTGGCCCATGATTATTTCATCATGTTTAACACGTTGATTTATGCATATGATGCGTTTATGGTCACGTATGTGCATAAAAAGCGTTTTTTGTTCCACGTCATAGAGGCAGTAGGAACACTGTTTTGGTCATAAATCACAAACCGTTATGAATCAGCCTGAACCCTTTATAGAAGAGATGAAATACATTGATTGGAACATTTTATCTCTCTGGTGTTATGTGAAAAACACGCACGAGCTAAGAGATATGGTAAAGAAACAGTTTGCTGCCCACTACACAACCAAATTTTTTGACTCCAGGCTCCTTGGAGAACCACTATATAGATTCACCGGATGGGCAAACCCACTTAACCAATTGAAAATCTTGATGAAACTTGGTGATAAATGAATTTAGGTCTCCGTTATCACCTTGGGAATGGGAGTTATTAATCACTCTATAATTGGTTTACCTACACGTGTAGGAGTGCTACCAAGGGGGGTACCATATGATGTCGTGAGTTAATCGAGCCATTTTGATATGTTTTATGGTTTGTTTCGGTGAGTTGATTTAAATTATTAGATGGCCATAAACTTATGTGGGAGTATATGGTTAAACATCCTGAACCGCATAGGCAGATATGAATAAAGTGGCTTTCTTTTGGGGTTACCGTTTGTTGTGTGAGTGCCATTGGTCAAAGTGATGTGAAAGAGTGATAGCCTATATTGTGGAGCTGAACTTGATGCATTGGTTTGAGGCCAAATACTTTCAATTGCATGCTCCCAAAAATGTCAAAAATTTGTTTTTGCATATGTGTGAAGTTATCTTTTATGGTTGACCTAAAGGTCGGAGGTGTTTTGCATCTTGTTTATGGTGTTGGAATGTTATCATATGATGTTTGGGGACTCATGGATTGATGTGGATGCTTCATAAGCATGGTTATGACTGCTTTCCACCTTTCTAGGTCAAAACTAGCTCTATGAGCTAGAGAGGTGAAGTACAGATGTGATGCATCAACTTTGTATGGTTGGATGCTGTCAAAATTGGGTTTTTATATCATGAGTAGTTGCTGGTCGGACTCTTGTTATGCATGGAAGAATCATTTCTTAAGGGTCACATGTGTATAGACTCCGATTGATTTTGCAGGAGATGTGTCAAACTCCAAGTGTGGGAGTTGGTTCAGTGTGATTATGATTTATGGTCAAGGGCCGAGTTCCTCATGAATTATGGTTGAAATTTTATGGTGGAAGCCGGTGTGGCTCATGTTTTTTGTTTGTCAAGATTTGGTTATGCTGCCGAAAATTTTGCAGCCATGTTATGTCCTAAAGTGGTTATGCAGGATTGGTTGTGCCTCACCCAAGTCGGGTGGAGTGCTCGCTCGTGTGATGTGATTGGATTATGTTTTATGATTTTGGAAATTGGATCATGAAGTGAATTGGATGGTTTATGGCAGATGTGTAAGGGTAGAGACTCTATACAATCTAACTGCTTGGAAAAGATTGTTTGTGCATTTGGGAAGTGCTATTGTGATTGGACTCATGTGTTATGTTTCTCATGGAAGCGTCGCTACAAGACTAGGATCAACTATATGCTTAGCCTTAGACTAAAGGGTCATTGACCTGGGGCTTTGCGGGATTGGGGTGTTGCATAGGTCTTCTTCTTTTTGTTAGGCTCATCTACACGGTTAGTGCGTCAGGGGTTGAATGACCTACACGGCTAACGCGTCGGGGATTTTTCTTTGTCTTTGCCTAAACACCCGGTGCTGGGCATCGAACAGTTGTGGTGCCTAAACTCGTATTATTGGTGTTGATATCCTACCAACGGCTAGTACTTGGGATCTTTTCAGAGCTTGGGTTCATTGAGGGAGGCGAAGCGGCCTCAGCCTATGTCTGGCTCAGGTAGATTGGAAGTGTTCTAGTTTGCTCCCCACAAAGTGAAATTCTCTCTGTTCGTAGTAGAGCGGAAGTGGATGGGTGGACCAGTCGATCCCTACACAGGGTTCGGTGCTCTGCTAGTTGTTATGTTATAAACTTTTTGATGTTATTATATACCCAGATTTTGTCATTGCATAAATACATGGTTGCCTGTTTCATTTAGATGGGCATATAAAGATTCTCTGTCGTCAGCTTCTCATGTCTCTGTGCACTCTATTTCACCCTTCACTATATTCTCTCTCTCTCTCTCTCTCTCTCTCTCTCTCTCTCTCTCTCTCTCTTTGTGTGTGTGTGTGTGTGTGTGTGTGTGTGTGTGTCTCTTTTCGCAATGCGGTGTACACATATACTCACCCTCCACAATGTTATATTTTTCTTGAGTACGCTTTATTCAGAACAGCCATTCAAGGGTAGCACTAGTTGCTAGGTACCTCTAGATGTAGTCCGGCTCATGCACTAAACTCCATGCTTGGTTGGGTGCTGAGAACTCCTCCTCTATGCAAATGCTTCCGCAACTCTGATGTATATTGAAAATTGTATAAAAGTGTAAATTGTATATTTTGTGCATAGACCCGCGGGCGGGGTATCTCTCAATATAAGGGAACTAAGAAAACAGGGTGAGTCCTATGAAGGACCTAAAAATGCAAAGAAGATAGTGTAGCCGAACCAAGAGAAGAGCCTAAACCTACTTACATTGCAAACGACTTGACTGAAGTAGAAGAAGAGCTTTTTCTAAGCTTACTGAAAGAGTACCGAGATATCTTTCCGTGTTCTTATAAAGATCTTAAGGGTGTTTCTAGCAGCATACCATACCTATGAGAGATGATGCTAAACCAAGTAGACAACGTCTATATACTTATAATGAAACATTTGCCAGAAAGATCAAAGAAGAGATAGAAAAGCTCAAGGAAGCTGGATTCATTTATGAAATTGAACACATAGATTGGGTATCTCCAATTGTGGTGGTACCCAAGAAAAATGGGAAATTAAGTGTGGTTAAATTTTAAAAAAGTGAATGCAGCCACCACTAGAGACAACTACCCTCTTCCTATCACCGAGCATGTTTTAGAACGAGTTGCAAAAAAAGAAGCTTATAGCTTTTTAGATGGCTTTTCAGGGTACAATCAACGTTTGGGGTATTTTTTCCTATATGGATACGCCTTTTGGGTTAACTAATACTCCTTCCACCTTTCAAAGATTGGTGAGCCATGGTTTTAAAGAATATCTTCTAAATTTCTTGGAAGTATATATGGATGATTTATGTGTACATTCATCTATCCGGGCTGATCACTTTATAAAATCTGCTTAAACCCTAAAAAGTGCACCTTATAGGCAAACAAGAAAAAATTCTTGGACATATACTATCCAAAAATGGCATAGCAACGGATATGGATAAAATTCATGTTATTGCTCAATTGGCAAGACCGACAACAGTCAAGGGGGTTCAAGCTTTCATGGGACATTGTGGATATTATAGACAATTCATCTACATGTATGAGATAATCGCAAAACCCATGTATAGCCTAATTACACTCTTTGTATGGACTGATGAATGTGAAGAATCCTTCATCAAGCTTAAGCAAGCTCTCACTTCAGCCCCAATATTGAAAGCACCATATTGGAATAAGATATTCCATATACATGTTGATGCTTCCAATTTTTGCCATTGGATGTATATTAGCTCAACCAGGAGACGGAAAATTTGATTTTCCTATTTCATATGCTAGTAGATAGATGAATGTGGCATAAAAGAATTATACAACCATTGAAAGGGAAGGATGAGGGACGATCTATGATATAAAAAAGTATAGACATTACCTATTAGCCAACAAATTTGTGTTCTTTGTGCCACCAAGATTTATTGTACTTGGTCAACAAGCCATGCAACACAGGAAGAATAGTGAGATGATTCATCATTTTTTTGGAAATTGATTTCACTATAGTTGTAAAAAAGGGCACCACAACCAAAGAGCAATGATTTATCGAGAATTATTTCAGGAGAACTACCAAAAGGGGTAGATGATGATCTACCATATGCATATCTGTTCTCCGTGGAAATGATCCCCCGCTGGACCATAGCTCAAGTGGATTCTCAAATACCACTTTCTATTACAATCGGATTAATTGGGCAATTGGCTATGTATCAATTACTTGCTGGAAGGTTATACAAAAGAAATTGGGATGGAATATTGCTTTTGTGTATTAATCTTGAGGAGAAAACCCAATACCTAAGTCAAACGCACATTACCATAGTAGGACTTCACTTTGCGGAAGATCAAACTATGCAACGGATCTTGAGACTTGGAGTATTTTGGCCAACCACGAGAAGTGATGTTCACTCATTTGTAAAAAGCTGTATTCAATGCTAGAAACAAGCACCCATACCTCATATGACATTATTTCAAGTTTCATTTGTGCCTAAATGGAGTAACTATCTAATTACTTACTTATCAAGCAGAAGATTTTAGGAGGATATGAGTACACGATGCCAAAGAGAAATTGAAATAGAAGCAAGAGACTATGCTCTTATTGGGAACCAACTGTATATGAAGAGGAAAGGATCAACATTTGCGTCTTTGTGCAAATGAAGACAAATATATACCCATTCTAGAACAAGCACATGCTGGATTAGCTGGAGGTCACTTTCTAGTAAAACCACCACTAGAGAAATTTTAATGGTATTCAAAAGGGATAAGAAGTCTTGCAGCGTTCTGGTTATATTCCTGTGTTAGATTACTCTAACTTCTCTTTATGTGAGCATTGCATCTATGGAAAACATACTAGGTTGACATCAGCGCCTTTGGACAAGGAGCTAGAGAGTCCTCTAGATCTCGTTCATAGCAACTTGTGTGGACCTATGCCAGTCAAGTCTCTAGGGGGAATGTTATACTTCCTAACATTTATAGACAACTCTATTAGAAAGGTGTGGGTTTATCTCTTCAAGCAGAAGAGCGACGTCTTTAGTGTCTTTCAAAAGTTCTTAGCATTGGTAGAGAACCAATTGGGTAGAAAGCTCAAAGCTTTGCGCAGTGACAATGGAGGAGAGTACATCTCCTCCAAATTCAAGAACTTTTATAGTAAAAGAGGCATTAAAAGACAACTTCCACTCCTTACACACCCGCCCAAAGTGGTGTGGCTGAGAGAATGAATAGAACCGTTCAGGAACATATCACTTCTATGTGTCTATGACCAACTTATCTCAAGAATTTTGGGGAGAAGCTGTTACGACGGCTGCTTACTTGATCAATCGGTCCACTAGTACACCACTAAAGTACAGAGTTCCTAAGGAGATCTGGATGGGCAAAGAGCTCAATTGTGACAAATTACATGTATTTGGGTGTGAGGCATTCTCACATGTGCCAAAAGCACTTAGACAAAAGCTGGACCCCAAATCACACAAGTGCATCTTCATTCAATATGGTGTAGATGAAGAGATGGGATTTTTTCTCTAGCACTTGATATCTAAGAGGGTTATACGCAGCTCACGGGTGATATTCAACGAGACTAAGATGCATAAAAAGCTAATGAAAGACATTGAGTATTGCAGAGTACGGTTTGAGGATGTTTCCTCACCGCCAATTACACAGAATGTTGGATGTGCTAGTGATGCACCTTCCACTAGTACACACAGATGTTGCTCCACAGAGAGCGGAATCCAGCAGTTAGGCACTTCGGAGATCTACTTGCACATCTCATACAGCTGAGTGGTTTGAGCCAGGATTGGACTACTTGCTAGTCACTGATTGCTGTGAATCCACTTGCTACAAAGAGGCCATTCAAATGGGTGATAGCGTGAAGTGGGAGGAGCCTATGCAATATGAGTATAACTCGATTTTAGCCAATGAAACTTGGGAATTGATAGAGTTACCTGCATGTAAACAAACATTGCCATGTAAATGGGTGTATAAGAAGAAGTATACCACAGATGATCGCGAGCCTAAGTATAAGGCAAGATTGGTTGCTGAAGGGTTCAAGCAAACGAAAGACGTGGATTTCGATGAAATCTTTTCTCCATTGGTCAAGATGACTACATTGCATCTTGTGCTTGGTCTAGTAGCCATTGAGGACTTGGAATTGGTCCAAATGGATGTGAAAACAACGTTTCTTCATGAGGATCTTTAAGAGAATGTTTACATGAAACAACCAGAGGATTTTGTGATAAAGCCTAAGAAGCCGACACACACGGGTAGAACTATTGTGTAGACTCAAGAAATCTTTGTATGGATTAAAGCAAGGCTCAAGGAAATGGTACATCAAATTTGATAAGTAAATTCAGTCTTAGGGTCACATAAGGAGCCAAGAGGATCACTTCTTGTATACAAAGAGGTTGAACGATGATTCCCTCATCATTCTCATTATGTACGTGGATGATATGCTCATAGCCGGGAAGTCAAAAAATGCGATTGCACTTCTCAAGGATGCCTTAAGCAAACAGTTTGCTACGAAAGATTTGGGCGATGCACATCACTTTCTTGGTATGCGTATCAAGAGAGGTCGTAAATGTGGTATACTTGAACTTTCGCAGGAAGAGTATATTCACAAGGTCTTGCAATGTTTTAATATGCAAGGGAAAAAGCATTGAGTACCCCAATGAAATCATACAAAAAGAGCAAGCATGATTGTCCCAAATCGGATGCTGAAAAGGAAGCGATGGCAAAGGTGCCGTATTCTTCGGCAGTTGGCAATTTTATGTTCGCCATGGTTAGCACACGGTCAGACATTGCATATGTAGTGGTAGGGGTCAACATGTTTACGAAAAATCCAAGCTGAAAGCATTAGGAACCAGTGAAACACATCTTGAGATACGTCAAGGGCTCAACTAGCAAGTGCTTACGCTTTGGGAACAGTGATGCACTCTTTGGATACACTGATTTCGATTATGTGGGTTGTGTGGACACTAGGTGATCCACATCTGGCTATGTTTTCTTGTTCGCTAGAAGGGAAGTTTCTTAGAGATCATGTGTCCAAAATTGCACTTCGTCTTCCATCACTGAAGTAGAGTATATTACAGTTTCTAGTTTCGGTAGCTCTGTGGCTATCTCGTCTAGTGGGAGATTTTGGTATACACCAGACTCCAATGCAACATTGTGACAGTCAAAGTGCGATTGTGCTAGCAAAGAACCCCGTGTTTCACTCCAAGTCAAAACACATAGAGGTCAGGTATCACGTGGTACGGGATATTTTGGCTAGCAAACGGATTGAGTTAGTCAAAGTTCACACGGATGAAAACCCAGTGGATGCTCTAACAAAGAGCCTAGCCTCAGAGTGGTTCGCACATTGCATAGAGATGATGGGCGTAGGGTGAAGCTAAAGTCATGCTTCATGGTTTTTTGTACATAGTAGACCCTACATTCTTTAGCCACTTGGACCACGTTGGCCTTCAAGTGGGAGTTTGTTGGGTTTTAGACCAAGTGGCCGGTGGCCATGGCCGGGCGCCCATTACATCTATAATTTGTTCATATAGCAAATAAGGAGGAGAGAGTTATTAATCTCTCTCATGCTCCACCCACAAATCTGCTCCTGCATCCTCTTCCCCCTTCTCCTTCCCTTTCTTGCACTCTCCATCCATGCCCATCAGATCCTTGACCTCCCTTGGATTTGCCCTTCAAAGACCTCTTTTTTTCCCTCTCTCACCTTAAATAATCTCTTGATTTAAAAAGAACGAAACCTTTGACATCTTTCAATCTTTTCTTGCGATGGTGGAGTTGTCAAAGAAGTCAACGATGAAGAAGCATAGAGCCATGGGGAGAATACACATGAGAGAGAAAGGGAGAGAGAGATATAATTGAACCGACCAACCTTGGCAATGAATTGATGATAATACAATGGGGGATACATGTGCTTATATAGTTTTGTAAATTTCCTACCCAGACTTTGACAAATAAGTGAAATAAATAGCTAAAAGCAAAAATAAGTATTGGGATCAAATTGGGCAGTTCACTTGAGATGCCATAACTTTAACACCCTCTGTATAGCTCATAGTAGACATATATAGTGAGCATCAGTGGCCTTTTAGAAAATAAAACTATAGACCATACTATGTCCAAGAATCCCTATTCATGAAAACTGTGAACAAATTACGTCCAAATACTCATAGATCATCATGTCTACTATTGGGCAAACAAAAATGGATTGGTGCACTCATCTATAGTGCTTTAGATACATCTGATTGATTCCCCACCAAATGCATGTGCCTTGAATTCCAACCCACAGGTTCAAACACCAAAAACTTGAACTCAAACACAAGGGTCCAAATTATTTATAGGCATCACTGCTTTGCCCCTCTTTGCCACTCACAAGCCTCTCTCTGGCTGAAGCTAGCAGCAACAAAATGGGCTTATGACTAGGAATCTGGGGTCATGGACACTGTGGTCACCTCCTTGTTGTGTGCCATGCCAATCTCCTCTATCAAATCTTTATCACCATTATCTCTATCCAGCTTGCCTTTGCCTTTGTATTTTTTGTGAGTTCTTGCTTTTGTCTTTAGCTTCAAACTCCCGAGCCAAAATAAGTGTTGTGTCACATTTATAACAACGATGTTGGACCTCATGGGTACCAAGGCAGCTATTGAGCATTGGTATTGTCATCCTTGTCAAGATTTCCTTTGCCTCTATCCTCTAGCGAACTCGTGCATTTTCTTTTGGCTTCACAATCTTGAGCCAAACAATTTCTCAATTTCCTTGAGAACTTTGGTCACCCGAGCATAGGCTGCTAAATAGGTGCTGGTTAATCCATTTTCCATAGTTGGTCATTCAAGTATGAAGCTATGCACAAAAAGTCTTTATCATTTCCCGTGCCATCCTTGTTAAGCTTTCCTTTTTCTCTGTCCATTTGTGAGCTCTTGCCCTTGCCTTCGGATTTGCACTCCCGAGACAACTGGAGCTAGATCTTCAAGTGAGCCAAGGAAGCTAGCTAGGTACTTTCTAAAGCCAAGTTGATCAAACCAATCACCTTTGCCAATGGCGACCACCACAAGAACAACCTTAGAGGAGCTTTGAAAACAATGTCCAAAGGAAGGCTCTCCTCACACAGCATATCAAAACACTGCTTTGAGTAGAGTCTTTCCACACACAGTATATCAAAAAGCTATCTTGAACAAAGTCTTTGAACATACATCATATCAAAACGCTATCCCACAAAGAGCTCCCCGACCATAGCCTTTCAAGATTCTACCCTACAAACGCATCCTACACTGCATCATTTCAAAATGCACTGCCGAGCGGTCTTCTGTAGCCATCACCAATCTTCAATTCCATGAGCATATCAAAATACCATTTGCAAGTAGAGGGAGATTGTGGCCAAGCATTTCAAAATGCTCGTTGCCAGAGCCTTATCCTGCCAAGGAAGCTTCCAAAACACAGTCAAGTACGACATCAATTTTGCTTGTGTTTTAATATGCCGATTTTCTCTTCATCAAGATCTTCTCTATGAGGTTTCTCCTCCATTGCAATCAACAAGAACAAGGCTTTGATACCATGTCAAAGTCGGAAATGCAAAAGCATAGAGCAATGGGGAGAATACATGAGAGAGAGAAAGGGGGAGAGAGATATTGTTGAACCAACCAACCTTGGCAATGAGTTGATGATAATACAATGGGGGTTATGTGTGCTTTTATGAATACCTCTGTAAATTTCCATTTCTAGACTTTGATAAATAAGTGAAATAAATACCTAAAAGCCAAAATAATTATTGGGATCACATTAGGCAGTTCACTTGAGATGCCATAACTTTAACAGGAGTCTCTCAAGTCAGGCCGCTCCATAGAGGAAGAGGCCATACTTTTGCTCTAATACCAATGAAACCTTAATTAGATTTATCTTTTTTAAGGCATTATAGACTCACCTTAACATAGATTTCGTTTTTGAGTGCATAGCCAAGCATCATTTCCACATACATATTCAAACTAGCATGCTTAAAACCAAAATTAAGGAGACGATCATTAACATGAGACGACACAAGATAGATGGATAAATTTTATAACTCCCCCCCCCCCCCCCCCCCCAAAAAAAAAAAAGAAGAAGAAGGCTTTTCAGTAGTCAGGCTGTTTGATCTCCTTGCAACAAAGAGATTGAGTATACATAGGATCATGGAGGCTAAGATCTCCATGATCCACACAACTTAGCAGTTTCCTTGACCATCATATGTGGTTAACCTCTTCTTTAAAGCAAGAAAGAATAAGAAATATAAGTATATTGTAAAGAGAGGATTGCAATCCTTAGGGATTTGGTTATGATCTTGATAAGGAAAATCTCTTTAGCATAGTAGCACATGGAATACTAGTGGAGGTTCTTGATATTTCGGACAATCTTTGATAATTTCTTTTGATAACCGCTTTAATCTTAGAATTGACTTTTAAATTATTCTATAAATTTGTAGAGCTTAAAAAAAACTAATTTGATTTAGAAAATTTTACAATCTAACCTCAAATGAGAAAGTCATTCCCGATCTAGTGGACTACTTTTTTCTTCCTTTTTAGAAGTGATAACTTTGAATTTCTAATTGAGAGGTTAAAGTGTCCAAAGTATGAGAGCCTAAATATAGGGATTTAGTGTCTATTGGGATTTTTGAAGATACAAATGAATGTTTTAGTGCCTACGCCCCTTACTGAATTAGATGCCCTTCTGTCCAGTTTACTTTTCGTTCTCACACTCAATAATACATATTTTTCTATTTTGAGTCTCACAAAAATTTTGTGAGATCTTAGGAAACTATGCACTTATAAAGTGGCATTCATGTTTTGAAAATTCCCTAGCTATGAGCGCACTTCCTTGTATGCCTCATTGTCCTTTGATATGTGCTTTCTCTCTCTAGTGTAGCCGTTTCTGTCCCATAAAAATGCATAAGAACCCGTGTAGACTCAAAACATGATAACTTGATTAATAATAAACTGCTGACATACAATGCAATGATTGGGTTGAGGTTGGAAATTGTGTACAAGAGCTTGCTACTTATATAGTAGCTCATATGGCTAGATGAACCTCTCAAGGGTCACATGTACCTTTTCCCCAGGGTCAAGGGGCAACTCTCCAAAGGTCAAGAATGGCTCCATAAAATGTGGATCTCCACACCAAAATTGTGACCGCTTTCCGTCATGGCTTCTTTTCCTTGAATACCAATTGAAGTGAGTAAAAGCTCAGTTTCTCCTTGTTGACTACCTCTGTAAACATGTCTGTAGGATTTTTACTTGTGTGCACCTTTCCTAGCTTTAGTTATCCCTCTTCCAAAAGAGTATGTATGAAGTGATATCTCACCTCAATGTGCTTTTTCCTTGAGTGAAAGACTGAATTATTTGCAAGATGAATGGCGCTTTGATTGTCATTGTGCAAGACACAATTGTCTTGCCTGTATCCAAGCTCCTCCAAGAATCTGTGAAGCCACATAATTTCTTTGCTTGCCTCCGTCATTGCTACATATTCTGCTTCCATGGTAGAAAAGACCACTTTCTGTAGCTTTGAAGCCCAGCATATTGTCGTGCCTCCAACTATGAAGACTAGCCAGTAGTGCTCCTTTGAGTATCTTTGTCACCTACCATATCTACATCAGCATATCGTTGCAAGAAAAGATCAGTGCCTCCAAAATACAAAGCATTTATTGTTTTCCCTTTTAGATACCTAAGTATTCACTTCACAGATTGCTCACATGAATCTACTCACATCTCCCTGCATGTGCAATGTCTGGCCTTGTCTAGACCATAGCATACATTAGAGAACCTACCACTGTAACATATGGAGCTTTAGACATATAGGCTATCTCCTCTTGTGTCTTTGGACACATATCCTTCGTTAGTTTAAAGTGACTAGCCAAAGGTGTAGAATTCAATTTTGCATCTTGCATTGAAGATCTTTCTAGTACCTTCTTGACGGAATCCTCTTGAGATAGCTTTACTGTCTTCTTCGTCCTGTCCCTTGATATCTTCATACCGAGTATCCACTTTGCATCACCTAAATATTTCATTGAAAAATAATTAGACAACACCTCTTTTAGGTATTTGATATCCTGCATGTTAGCACTTGCAATCAGCATGTCATCAACATACAACATTAGGATGATGAACTTTCCATCTCCCAAATTCTTTGTATAGACGCAATGATTTGAGTTGCATCTTTTAGATCCGTGATCTAGCATCCATTGATCAAACTTCAAGTACCACTATCTTGATGCTTGCTTTAGACCATACAAGCTCTTCTTTAATATGCAAACCATTTTCTCCTTACCCTTTACTTCATATCCCTTTGGTTGAAGCATGTAAATTTTCTTCTCTAAGTCACCCTGAGGGAATGCAGTATTTACATCCATTTGCTCAATATTTAAGTCATGAGTAGCCACAAGGCTTAAGACAAGCCTAATTGAGTTCATTTTTACAACATGAGAAAATATTTCATTGAAGTCAATACCTTTCTTTTGAGAAAACCCTTTCACCACAAGCCTGGACTTGTACCTTTTCTTCCTTTTCTAGGCTAAAAGGACTACTCTCTCTCATGAGAGGCACCCGTGTGTAACCGCCCTTGTGTAGACTAGTCCGAGTCAAATTCTCCTATGTGCCCATATGTGGCCGCCCTTGAGAAGACAAGTCCGCCGCCTAGAAATCGGCCACTGGCCATTGAATTCGACCACAAGCCACCGACCATTGACTTTCGGCCACTGGCCATTGGCCAATCGATTGGCCATTTTTCAACCACTTTTTGGCCCGCTGTTTGGTCATAATATTATGGCAAAAAGAGAATATTTTGGATTGGGAGTGAATTATTGGTTTTTTGGTGAGTGATTTTTTTAATGCACGATGGATTCTCCTCATAATGGGGGCCTTACAAACGTGCATTTTTAAGACTAAAATTACAAGGGGTGAATCACGATCCATACTTAATAGGTAGTGGCTTGTAATGAACATGCCCATAATTTATGAGAGTTGCATTGTGATTGTGTAGCTTGTTTGCAACTAACACTTGATGAAAGGAGAGTAATCAA
The DNA here is from genome assembly GCF_014529385.1 of Adiantum capillus-veneris. Lineage (NCBI taxonomy): Eukaryota > Viridiplantae > Streptophyta > Polypodiopsida > Polypodiales > Pteridaceae > Adiantum > Adiantum capillus-veneris. The sequence continues at coordinate 4,778,504 of NC_140950.1, read as the reverse complement.
ATGTGTAATTAGGGTAATTAACTAGAGAATGCTAATCGCACCAAGAGCTTTGATTAAATTATATCAACAAGACTACCATTTATCTTAGTAGCATTGATAATTACAATAGTAATTAGATAAAGAATAGATATATATATATATATATATATATATATATATATATATATATATATATATATATATATATATATATATATAGAGAGAGAGAGAGAGAGAGAGAGAGAGAGAGAGAGTACTCAAAACATGATAACTTGATTAATGATAAACTGATGACATACAACGGAATTATTGGGTTGAGGTTGGAAAGTGTGTACAAGAGCTTGCTACTTATATAGTAGCTCATATGGCTAGATGCACCTCTCAAGGGTCACATGTAACTTTTCCTAAAAGTCTAGGGGAAACTCTCCAAAGGTAAAGAGTGGCTCCATAAAATGTGGAAAAACCATGCTGACTTGGATGACATTTGGGCTCTTGTGCAACTCATCTACCACATGTACTAAGCCATGTACCTTCACATACTTACTTGCTTACTGGATTTCTTACTATGCAAGAGATGGTTCTCACACCAGCTGTCGATGTTAGGCCTAAGGCCACAAACCCAACACCAGTACCATGTCTTCAGTCATGTGTTCATGTGCATCATAGATGAATGTGTATGAGCAGTGGATTCATGGATAAAGATATTGAGGTTGATCATTCCCAAAGCTGGAGAAAATTCCTTGTGACACGCCTTCACTTTAGCTCTGGAATACTCCAAGGGTTGGGTAGTCACCTTCATGATTCTTGCACTTTTATACCTAAAGCCTTGACCTTAACTCCATCCTTCAAGGTGACTATAATTCTCATTTCAAGACCATCTTGCCATTCATCACCTGTTTTGACCTCAACCTCTGCTAAGGCCTGAGTGAAACGTAGGGCCTGAACCTATAGCATGCTGGCTGGCATGGTTTCTAGGATTGGTCACGTTGCTGCTTTTGTTTTCAATACTCAAATGTGAGCCTCCTCTTGAGCCTCTTCAATGACATGTTGGCATCTAATCTTGTGTTCTTTTGTGCATGCATTCTTCTAAAAGGTCACTGGTCATTGGCAAATTATATTTTTGCAAACGACATCCACTTATCCAATTGTCTATGATTTCTCCATCTAAGGTGGCTAGCTTAACAGCCCCGCTGGGTGAGACACTCTCAGTTACAAATGGATCATACCCATTTTTCTTGAATTTTGGGATGTCTTATTTCAGGGAAGAAATCAATGTCCCTAGTATGAGCTTGTCAAAACCTGATGTCCCTAGTCCAAAAGGAAGAGAAAATTCTACAAAACAAGCTAACCATAGTATAATCCAATGGCCGGTACAAAATCACCTAGAAATCCCAAATTATCCGAATGCTTTAACAAAACAGGGGTTTAGTATTGAAGTATTTGTCAAAGCTAGATCCCAAATCACACCAAGCAGTGCATGCCAACCCTATATAGGTTATCAAAAGGACAATTTTCAATAACGTATGGCAAAAAGGCAATGCATAGTGTACAGCTTAGGTTCTCCATGAGTTAGAGCCAATCAAGTAGTATTAAGTTAAAGCCAAAGCAGAGATAATGCTTAATAGTCAACAACTCAGGAGTGCCAAAGTCTTCATACCGCTGATATTTTGTAAGTCATTTAATATGAGAGCGACCTACCCTAGCCAAGAAAGTTCATATGAGCAACATCTTAAGAAGACCCCATTAGATCAAGTACTCAAGCTCTGGTAAAAGATCCATACCTAATTTATTATATGCTAGCTTATAAACCAATACAACTACCAAATATCAAGTCACGACTACTACTGCTCAAAATTCAATAAACACCAGTAACCGCTTGAGAGGGTGAACCATGCTCGTAGGTCTCAATAAATCATACCAAGGCCCGATAGCAGCAATCTTCCCGAGGCCATCCAAATAGAATAAGCAAGTAGAAGGTCATCACATATTTAGGTCATGGCAAACCCCTAGTATAAACATTAGTACTAGAGAAGTTCTCCCTAGATTTTCAGTACTAACACTACATCCCAAGTAATGCGCATTTTTAGAATTTACCGATATGCCAAAAAAAAGCAATATCAATAGAACAAAACATCATTCAGCCTACAGTCCAGCACCCAAAAGGGTCTCAAAAACCTCAGTTTAGGGTCCTAATGCAAGAACCAAGCCCTAGCATACTCCAAGTCTCCACATAATGAGTGAGCCATACAAATTTTACCAACACTTTCATTGTACACTATCCATCTTTTAGTAATTTCCATTCTAATGTATGAACATATGATGTGTATATCACCCAAGCTAAAAACCATAAAGCACATATGAGGAGAACCAGTGTGTTTAGACAATATGGCAGAGTCCTTTTTAGTTCAAGCTAGATAATCAGCTAAGAAATAACCCTCTAGCCCAAGGTAATGATCTTGAAGCCACTTTAACTCATTTCATCATTCACAGAGTATCAAGAAAAGTCACTCAGCCAGATCAATCAAACCAACCACTTAAAGCATCAACCCAATCATATAGCTTGAGCAAGAAAAAATCCAAAAGCACCATAAAAACTTAGTAGCACATGAATATAGACAACTAGGAACCAAGAACATATTGTTTCTTAATCTTGAATCAGGTTTTAAACAGCAACTTGTAGGAATAGGCATCCGCCACACAGTCTATGTTGAGAGTAGAGTGCTAAAGTTGCATGTCTCCAAACATAATCACCATACCTTGAAATTACTCAAACTCTCTCTCTCTCTCTCTCTCTCTCTCTCTCTCTCTCTCTAAAGCAAGACAGAAAGCTTAAGTAACCAAAGTCTAAGTGAGTGGTTGAATCCATCACCTTAAAATAGGAAGGGGCAATAAGACAAGTCACCATCCTCCTCCTTTCATAGCTAGTGAGTGATTAGGTCATATGAGTAAACCCAGTTGCTTAAGTAAATGCACCTGTAAGGATATTTCGAGCAGGATACTAGGCAATAAGTGCTACAAACCAAAGGATCTGCAAGGGAATGCATTTTTATGTACTTACTACATGAGAGTGGGTGTGCAATCAATCAAGGCAAATCCTATATAGCCCAGCGCCATGTATGTCGTACATGCAGTATTGAGCCAAGCACTACGATCAAAGCAGAAATGTAAAATGCAAGAGGAAAGCACATAGAGGCTAAGAGAAAGGGAGAGAAGGCTCTTTTAATTATGAAAATAGTCCAAAATGATGACGTTAAAGCATTAGAGGCGATACGAATTTACCTTTCATGTTGGTGTTAATAGTTTATTGTAGGAGGGGAGGAGGGTATTACAACAGTGATGCGCCTATAGTGCAGAGGAACAAGGGCGACAGACAGGTTGCATAGCCTTGCAAGGAGGGCGGTGCAAATTAAACTAAGTGGCAGGACCATTACAGATGCCCAACATTTATAAAAAATGAAGTAAAAGGGGAGCGTTATTAATGTATTGAGAATTTTATCAAGGGGCTAATCCCACTGGCCAAGCAACCCTTAGGGGTTAGAGTGTGAAGCAAGACGTCCCAATTAAGAGGTCAAAAATCTTAAAGCTTTAAAATCATGATCAAAGCATTTCAGGACCACTCCATCCAGAGGTAGAAAGTGCCAGGTAGAAACTTATGGTAATCCCCGATCGATACATCCAAAGAGGAGATTACAAGGCAAGGGATTATGGTGAACATCCCAAGAAATTATATAAATTCATTAGCTTCCTCACGCATATCATGAGCTAGAATCACTCATTGAGGAAGTGTAAATTAACTACCCAAAGTAATCATCCACCAGACAATAAAGCCATCAGCTACATCAGTAGTTCAAGTGTAAGTGTGTGTAGCTAGATGTATCAATCACAAGCAAATGAAGTGACCAAGTGTGTGCGCGCGTGTGTGTGTGTGTGTGTGTGTGTGTGTGTGTGTGTGTGTGTGTGTGTGTGTGTGTGTGTGTGTGTGTGTGTGTGTGTGTGTGTGTGTGTGTGTGTGTGTGTGTGTTAAAAAAATCCCATCAATTTGAACCATATACTAAGACACTTAAGTATTATTGAAGAACGTAATCCATATTTAAAAATCCATACAATTATGAGATTACATTATATTGCATGATTACAATGGTTACACAATAGAGCTGGAGGGTAAGCAAAAAACTCATGCTAGATGAAAGCAAGGACCTTTACTTGCCAACCAACCATCAATACAGTTAATTAGTACTAAGTTGTATATAATGGGTGACACAAATCCAAGAAATCCCCACTTCTTGTTATTGCTATCAGACCCCAAGAATCCCTCTCATCCCTCCACTTCATAATATATAATGTGTTCTTTTGCTCGCCTATGCAAGTAAGGCGTAAGAGCATCTTTGAAGATCCTAAAAGGTTTATTGGTTTTAGCAATAGGATCCTTGATTGTTATTGGTTTAGATTTAATTTAGCTATTTTATGTAGCTTTAAGCTTGTCACAAATCATCTGTAGCTTATGAGGGTCCCAAGTAACACTCATTTGAGCAGTTTGTATGTATTCCTGCTAACATGAGAGGGAGAGATAAGTGGTTAATGATTTAGCTACAAGAGAGATTCTATGTTTAGGCTACAACTAGTGAATATGTAGCTTAAGTTGCTGGTGAGCTGTTATACTCGTGCTAAATTTTTAGAAGTTTTTTTATTGTCAAACATTGGTTCCTATTTTGATGTTATGTTATCTCAATGAGAATTCCTATAGTACTTCAATTGTACTTTAATACAGAGTTAAATCTCTTATTGGAGTCCTTAGGACTTAGGTGGGCTTTCTACATGATACCAACAGGTCAAATTTTTTTGCCTAGTGCAAGTGAATATTCAGTTACCGCAATGGTGGTGAGCATCTATACCAATGTTAGTTTGTTAGAACCTTCAACTTTTTTATGCACTTTGTTATTCTAGTGGTCTTGTGAATAAGCACACATAATGATTGGTAACATAATATTAAATAATTTATTGAGCAGTAAACATTAAAATTCAATATAATCAAACGTATAAGCACTTGTAAAGGTCAACAAATCAAAAAGTCTAGGGTCGCTAATTTCATTGTCAATAGGCACTAAAGGTCAACTATTAATACCATGGGCAAGCTTCTCAATTCTCTATAGTTCAATTAAGTTGTTTAATTGTGAGAGCAAAGTGTTTCATGTCATAGGGATAACTAGAGGCTATACCTAGAAGATTGTTTAGTTAAGATACAATAAAGGAAATCGTACATGAAATCATTGCTTGAACTGTTTCCTTTGTTTGATCCCCCAAAGTGTTTATGATATATGCTTTGTTTCCACATAGAGCCTTAGTTGATCTTTTGGACTCTCTCTTTTTTCCCTTTTCTTTTTCCCATTGATTTGAAGTCATTTGGATGTGTGTGCTTATTTTGTATGCCCGGGGCTTTTTGCTTCTCAAGGGAAAGTGCCCACAATGGGAACCTCTAGGGCTCTAGTACCATAGGCAATACATGTGAGTGAAGTACCAAATCAAGCAGGGATTTCTCTTCCAGATTAAGATTTTACATTTTTGGCACTTTGTTTTTTGTTTTTTTGTTTGTTTTTCTTTGATTGCATCTCAATTTTGTAACTTTGAGGGGTCATTTTGACACTGTTACTTTCCACAGGCTCACCACAATAGTCAAACTCCCTTTATAGTCTTGAGTTAAAGATCAAGAGGAATTAAGCTCACTAGAAAGCACTAGCACATTGTACGCAATGCTTCATGATATCGGATTAAGAGTCTAAGCCAAAATTCTTGATTAATAAACCTAGATAAGGGACCATGACATAAAATTATATCAAATCTAATGTCTAATACTAAGCAAATGTGTTGAACATTTTGCTATCAATCATGATTAAAGCATGCAAACATGGATGCTACAAAGACAACAAGCAATAATAATGGACAAGAAACACATGTTTGTAGTGGCCATCGTGCTTGATTTGATGAGTGGACTTGAAAAAGATTGCCTGATTTTTGGAAACCCAGCTATCTCAATACATTCCTGTACACACTAGAAAACACGAGGAAATACCTGTAGAGGAGGCACATCAGTGAGAAGAGGCACGAACCCTTATTGAATAGAATCAAAAAAGCCTAAAAAGCCCTAACCTATCTATTGGTACCCCCCTAAGGGTTAAGGGAGTAGGATATTGTATAGATGGGCTGGCATCCCTAAGTCTAAATCTCTATCCCCATCATCTTCAAGATAAATAAAGTCATCTTCAGTGAGACCATGTGTCCCATCCGTGAAATCATGTAAATCTTCCTCATCATTAGCAAATGCACATAGGTTCACTAAGAAGGTCACTAGGCGTGGATATTCATCTTTCTCAAAAGGATAAGCTTGTGTGATCGGAGAGACGTTCTCTATTGAGTAGATATCAATCGAGGTCAAGAGATGCATCAGCCATTCTAATTCCTCAAAATTTTTCTCACCCACTAGTATATCTACCAAATCCCATTCAGAGGTAAGCATAGGGTAGACCATGCAAAACACTTGAGAAAAGTAAAGAGGGTACCTCTCACTCCAAGTAGGAGTGGATGACTCAGACGTACTAGCCATATCTATACACACGGATAGATTTTGGTTACTTTGCAAATATCATAAGGGTTGTGTCATTATGTGTGATGTGTCACTATGAGTTTTGGTATATGGACCATATCTTGTTGGTTCCAAGTTTTTTGTCTGGTAGCTCTTGCTCTTTTACTCTTTTTTTTTTTTTGGTTTTAGTATAGGGCTATATATATACATTCCCTAAGATTAGGAGATTAAGTGGTCAGGGAGGAAGGTTAAGAGAGAAGCAAGCAAATTATGGACGTCAGTAAACACTCCTCCTTCCTTGGGTAGATCATACTTTTTGGAAAGATGTTGTCACCCTTTGAAACACTTGTTCCAAGTTGTAATGGGTTAGGACTTTGACCAATAGTTTTTCGCCACCCGAGGTATTTCATCAAATTGCAAGGGTGGTGAACTTAAAATGGGAGGTGTTAATTTTTTCTTGTTTTTTTTTATATTTACAGTCCTAGGTGGAGGTTATGTAGGAGGTTGTATTTTTGTGGATGACCTACATGAAGCTTCATTTGACTTCCCTATTCGTGAGCTAAGTGATACAAATCGTTTTCGCTTTGGTACCCAAACTAGCTCTGGAATAGGTGTGTAGTATTCCGTGATCTTTCCCTTCTCGTTGTCTTTAATCGGCTCCATAGTTACAGGATTCGACTCACATGGATCTATAGGTGACATGGAAGAACACAATTTATGTTTAGGCTCGTTATAGTAGCCTTGGGCTTCTAATAATTGTTTATGAATCCAACGTAACGTTTTATTACATTTCTTGGGGTGAGTGGGGCATCTCTTACGAGGCTTGTGTTTTGAACTAGATCGAACATCGAAAAATGGTCGTTAACGAAGTTTTAGGGACCCATTTGTAAGTTCCCCTTGTCAAAACACACTAATTCATGGGTGCCACATTCTTTGTTCTAGGCAGGAAAGTTGAAGCTTTAGAGGTTTTTGCTACATGTACAGATGCTTTAACCTCTTGGATCTGCAATGTTTTGTTCTGTGATTCCTCGGGAGGTGATAACTAAGGTACTGATGCTTAAGGGGTAGGATTGAGAGTTGGTTTCTGTGTCGTGATACTACCGATTCCCCAATCAATACTACATTTAGTTGCAGACATCCACGTGCACCCTAGGTTTCTGTTACCCTCCATAGTGCCAACATGCATGACCAAAAAGCTTTGAACCACGGTCCCGTTGTCATGAATGACAAGAGTGTGTAGGATTCCAAAAACAATGGTCTTTTTTTTAATTGAAACCCTTGACTTGGATGGTACTTGCAGATAAGGGTGGTTTTCCTAGCTGACACTGCACTCCATAGGATAACAAATTATGTTGAGCTCCCGTGCTCAATAATGCATTATATAGTACTTTCCCATAGGAGTTGTTCAACTTGATTGGATACCGTAGAGGTGGTTAAGAGTCTGTGGAATCGTCATCTGCTTTGACTTGGAATGAATGTGTAACACCCATATTGGCTTCTCGTTGGCGTCTAATACATTGTTGTCGCTCTCGAGCTTCAATCCTGGCTTGTAGTATTTCTAGCTCAGCTTGTTCTTTTGTTGCTTTCTTTTGATGGATGGCACATAATTCCTCTTGGCTTAGGGGATACTGTCTTTTGAATTTACTCCCATTGAGGAATTCAATGGTTTCAACTCCTCTAAAGTCTCCACACAAAGGATACCTTGTGGGGTAATTTCACATACTCCATATGGCCCTTTGCCAGCGTATTTCAATTTTTTCTTCTCGTGCACTCCGTACATAAGAACTTTATCACCAACTTTGATGTCCTTGGTTTCAATGGCGATCAAACCACTTCTTTCTCCTATCTTTCTTCAGAAGGGCATTCCACACAACCAATTGCCTCTCTTCCTTTAGCCTTTTGAGGATATATAAATACTCGACTAATGGGTTACCATCCCAACCTTCTTGAGAAGCTACTCAAAGATTAGGAATGACAAACTCCCATGGCATTACTGCTTCTTGACCATACACCATTTCAAATGGTGTGCAATCAATGGCCACTTTATAAGCAGTACGATAAGCCCATAGAGCTAATGTAAGCTTCAAATCCCAATCTGTACGATGAGCCTCCATTGTCTTAGTTAAGATAGAAACTAGAGTCTTGTTGGTACTCTCAACTTGGCCATTTGCTTGTGGATAATAAGTTGTAGATTTATGGTGGGATATCATGAATTCTTGAGCTCTTTTATCATTTCATTTATAAAATGGATACCATTGTCGCTCAAATGGACATCCAAATTGTGTAATAATGTTTTCAAAGGGGAACTTAGCTATTGTCTTTGCGTTGGCCTTGCGTGTAACTTTAGCTTCAGCCCATTTTGTCACATAGTCAGGACCACAATGATATATCGGGATTAAGTATTATGGGCTGTCGGACTAATTGGTCCTACAAAATCTAAGCCCCGCTTTTCAAATGGTTTGGTCATTTCAATCGGATGCAGAGGCATCTTATATTTTCTATGTGGTTTTGCATAACATTGGCATTCATCACATCCTTTTGTAAAAAGTGATGCATCCTTAAATAAAGTGGCCACCAATAGCCTGATTGTAATACCTTTCTAGCAGTCAATTCTCTTGAAAGTGACTACCAGCTATGCCCATGTGGGGTTCTTACGAAATGTACAGATATTCATCCTCACAGGCACAACGTCTAAGAATGTCATCTTTTCCTTGCTTATAGAGAGTTCCAAAAATCAAGCAATAAGGTTTGCATTTCTTGATTAACCTTTGAGCTAAATCCTTTCGAATCTCAATTCATCAACTCCAACAGGGGCTTCACCATTGGGTATGCAAGACAAATGATCTGCCATGACATGTTTCTTGCCATATCTTACAACAATAGTGAAATCAAATTCAAGCAAACTTGACAACCATCACGTAATTCTTCCCGTGGAACATGGCTTGTTTACTAGATACAAAAACGCATAAAACACAAACTTGGTAGCAAGATGGTAATATCAAAATTTCTTTACAGTATAAATCATAGCTAAACCTTCTCACTCTGTAGTGGTGTAGTTCATCTCGGCATCATTTAGTTGACAACTTGCAAAGCTAATAAAGTAGTCTAATTTATGTTCTCTTGGTTGAGTTAGAACACACCCAATAGAAAAGTTTGATGCATCAATATGCACATGGAAAATTACATTCTAGTTGGGCACTCGTAGAATTGGGGCACTTGTCAAGGCCTTTTTTAATAACTCATAAGCATGGTCACTCTCCTCGTTCCAGTGAAACTCAATACGAAGCTTGTACAATGGACAAGCTATCTTAGCAAATTTTTAAAAATAAACAATCGATAATAACCAACATGTCCCATGAATCTATGCCCTAAAATGACTCCATGCTTAACCTTAAATTGGCATTTGAAAGGGTTAATGAGATACGATACAATCTGCACCTTTCAAACACTTTTGGTAAACATGATAGATACTTCTCCCAAGAGGAATGAACCCAAAGGTCTCTAGGAAATCTTTGAAAAAATCCCTTAAATATTCTTTGAACGCAATGTTAATTAACCATTGAAATGTAGCAGGGGCATTTGTCAAGCCAAAGGCCATAACACGAAATGCAAACACTCTAAATTTGGTTATAAAAGCAGTTTTAGCTTGGTCCTCTAATGCAATCATGATTTGATTATAACCAGAGTATCCATCTAAAAAGCTATAAGCTTCCTTTCCTGCAACTCTTTCAAGCACATGTTTCAAAAATGGCAAGGGATAATGATCTCTCCTAGTGGCTACATTAACCTTCTTGAGGTCCACACAGACTCTAAGTTTTCCTTTTTTTTTTGGCACAATGACTATTGGAGAAACCCATTCCGAGTGCTCAATAGGGTATATGAATCCACATTGGACAAGTTTTTAAATCTCTTCTTGAACAACCTGTGCATACTTAGGATTCATTGGGTAGGATCATTGCTAGACTGGTTTAGCAATGCTAATTGTATCTCTTTAAGTACAACCTCTTCAGTATTAGTAAGGTCTTGGACAATGAGAACAGGTTTGGACTCCTCACCAAGGTCCACTATTTCTATTTCCTTAACTATTACTAGACCATCATAGACTCCATTACTTCCATCGATAGGCGTTCTTTGGGTTTTCCTGTACACAACCTTACGCTCCTCCGTGGTGTAGGATTTGAAATGCTCAGGTGTAGTGTGTAAGTTTGTGGAATTTGATTGTGCCATGCACTATGATTTCACTTTTGCTTCCCTTTGTTGTTGAGCTAACTCCCGGCTTTGGCGTCTCCTTATAGTATGACCAATCTCTAATTGTGCAATGACAAAGGGTTGTGGATTACACCACCTGAAGGTATTTGCCCCAATTATCTACCATCTTTCGTCTATGAGCATCACAGGCCCCCACATAGCTGAGCCATTATGCAGTGGACTTTTTTTCTTTTATCCTAGCACTTACATTTGCTCGATATCGTCACCTCTTGTATCTCTTACTCCTCTTGTCTAATCTTTTATTTTGGGTTGCTATTGGCATGGAATCACTGGATTTGTCCTCATTTGTGTCCTCTTCACTCCAGGATACATTGTCATATGACGTGGTACTTGGCCTCGAGGGTTTTATTTCTTGACTTGAGCTAATTTGCACTCAGATTCCTTTTCAAGCTCAGAATCAAATTTTGTCAGCGAGTCAATCTCTGAGTCACATTGATCACAATCTTTCGAGGTACTAGTAGCTTAGATGTCATTCACGTCTTCACTCTTTGTATCCTCAAAAGACATATACATTGCACTTAACATATTCATTGGTGCAACCTGCAACATTTCTTTACCCTCAGGTGTTACCCAAGTTGTTCCTCTATTGCCCCAAGTGTCTATGATTGTTGCAAGGTGTACCCAATCAACATTGTCTGACTTAGCCATTCGAGGTAATACATCCATATACAGAGAGTCTCCCCTGATATTCATGTCCTTTTTACATGTGTGATAATACTTCAATGGAGTTGATTGAATTGTGGTGTCTGATCAATCGTCAATTAAACATGTTCCCTGAAGGATGCACTTGACTGCTTACAAGATCAACTCGGATGACGGAGTCTTGGAACTGTAAGTAGACGTTATTTTGTCGATCAGTCATATACCATTTTTGCTTTCCTCATGAAAGGACGCCCTATGATTATCTCAAATGACATAGGATGCTTGGAGAAGTCCATAACAATGAAGGTATGCCTTACCTTGTGTCCAAGGAAGGGCCTTGATCTTCAGATCTTTCAACATTCAGCGGGACGGGTTTCTAACCTCACTCCTATCTTATTGCAAACATAGCAAGAACCACGAACATAATTGTCAATCCATGCAACAAAGTTGACTCAACTAGTGCATAGAGGCTACAAGAGGGTGTAAATTTCTTGGAAAAAAATGAACAACTCGCATCTAACTCAAGCTACACTCAAATGATCAATGTCACCAAAAGCTAGTCACTAATCGGCAAACAAAACATGACCGTTACAGCATCAAACGACATCCAAATGTTACAAACCTTCTAGGACATGTATATAAGACCTAAGCGCGCATGCTTATGGTCTCATATCTCACTTAGGTCAAGTGCAAAAATCACGATCATTAACAACAATGAGTTTTTGACCTAGTCGTTTTCGACCCAGAATGCATCTAATTGCTTAACAATGATGCCTTAATACTCCGCCTATGCTTACTTTGTGATTTCCTAGCTTAAATTCCTACTTATGATGAAACTAGGCCGTGGATCGGGGACACCAAAATCTACGGATTACCATGATATGTTTACATCATTGCGTAGAGCACTTACCTGCGGTTGCAACGTAACAGATGGCACTGCAATGTGAGAACCGGGAAGGGAGTAGGAAGCGCGAGAAGGAGAGAAGTGAGTGCCGTTAGCTCACGCTGTGTTTCTATTATCCAAAACTTAAAATATAACTTACAAAAATTGGCCTTTATATCTTAGCCAAAGTTTCTTTGGTCAAAACTAATAATCCGAGAGCTCTAACTAAAGATAAGTTGATACAATCTAGAAGCTTATAGCTCCGGCTCATCGATTATACTATCCATCTAGAAAATAAGAGTTACAACATTCTCAATTTATCAAAAGAATAAGTGTTTTTATAATAAAAGCTCCCAAAAAATGTTATCTGAGTTAGCTTGCTGCTAACATTCCCCCCCCCCCCCCCCTCCTCAACTGTGTCATCCCTTGACACAGCTTCATGGGCTAAAATAGTCTTCGGGTTGACGGCTGGCGGGGCGGTCTTTAAGCGCGTGTAGAGCTTTCTCATATCTGATTCGTCTTTCTTTGTCACGGACTTGCAAAAACTGCATGGTGACTTTGTTTTTAAGTTCGATGGATGAATATCCAAAAAACCTTGATGAGGTTGTTGATCACTAGCCCAAAAATCTTGGGAGTGAGCTAGTTACATTGGCTGAGTGGAGAACTCTCAACTCCCAATCCATTGCCGCTTTCCATTCACCATCTACTTCATGGACTATCTACTCCTTCATTGCATCTTCTTCAGCTTTAGAGAGCTGGACTATTGGCACTTCTTCTTCTTCCATGATTGGCACTTGAAACTCTGACGCTCCTGCTAGCCCTTCTGATGGCTGTGTTTCCATATCTTCAAAGTAAACAAATGGTATGTCTATGCTTAGCTGTTCAAAGGTTTCTGCCTCCTCTTGAGCTTTTGTATGTCCTTCTCTTAGCAATTGGTTGGGTCTCTTCAAATATTCTATCTCCTTGAGCAGTTGCTCTTCTCTTTGTACCCACATTAATACAAGGTCTCGTCTTTGTGCTTGTTCAAGCTTCAACTCAAGTTCGAGGTCATTGTTCCTCTTTTCCAAAGTCTTGCAGACTTCATATGTTCCCTTGAGTAAAGCTACGACGAGGTTTTCCCTTATCTGTCTTAAAAAAGCCGCTTGGTCATTCTTTGCTCAGAGTACTACAAGGAGGCATTGGCTATATCTAGTTGCGCTTGGATCTTTTGGATTGACTGAGTAGTGAATTTAAGTTCGTTGGTCACTTCAGTCAATTGTTGGTCCTTACTTTTTCATGCATCAGACAGCTTCGTGAGGTGCTCCATTAAATCTTCCATTTCTTTCTATTGTCTTTCCTTGACCGTTTGGTGTTGTTCTGCTTCGTCTTTCAGCTCTTTAATCTGTCTTTGAAGATCTTCAATAATATTCGTCCTGTCTTCGAGCTCACCTTGTAGAGCATCTATTACCTGTTCAAATTCTTTAGCCTTGGCACTACAGTTAAGTGTTGTTGTTCTCATCTGTTTTGTCATCAATTGCATTTGCTTTCCATACTCATTTACCTACATGATCACTTCATCTGTTGTTTCCCAATCTTTAGGTTCTACTTGGGGCTGCTTAGAAGTTTCAACAGATTTGGTGTGCGGCTCTTTCAATGGTGCAACAGATTTTGCTTGTGGCCTTGTAGATTCAGCTGATTCTTCTTGAGGCTTCATGGATGCCTCAACTTATTCTTCTTGAGTTGTCGTAGAAGGTCAAGCTTGGGTTTTTTCGGCTTCCTTGGGCTGTTCAAAACTTGCATCTTCCTGTTGCTTCTCTTTTCCCTTTGCTTCCTTGCCTTCACTGGATTTAGCTGTTGGTGAAGGGCTTGGACTTGGCATGGTTTGATCTTCTTGCTTTGCAGTTGGTGAGGAGGATCTTGGATACATCTCTCCTTGTTCCAGATGTGATTCACTTTGTTATGCAGCTTCTCCTTGCCTTTGTTGGTTACCCGCTTCTTCTCTTGCTTTCCTTTGAGCTTCTAGAGCTTCCTGAATCTTCAATGCTTCGGCTTCAGCATACATCCGCTCAAGTAAATCCTTCGGATCCTTTGGAACCTTCTTTGCGGGGTTCTTAATCCTTGGACCCTTGACCTCCCTCGAGCTCCATGACTTAGGGTTTTCGCCTGCAGCTTGGCGGCTTCTTTCATAAGACTGTTTCTCGCTTTCAAACCTTGCCTTTTTTTGCTGAGATTCCTCTTGATAAGCTGCCACTGCTTTCTTCTTCATTTCTTCTCTCCTTGCCCTCGTTTCTTTATTGTTAGAGCTTTTGCTACTGTGGACTTCAGGCATGCTTCCGGTTGATTCCTCATCTGATCTATATACTCTTTCCTTCGTCGATCTCGTGGTTCATGGAGAAGGTTGAGCTATCCATGTATACTGATCTAGGGCTAGCGACAAGTTATCTGCCATTCCAATAGCATGGCATGTGATGTGTGTTAGAACTTTTGGAGCACCCAAATATGTGATCTTACCTTCCTTTTTGTGCTCTTGAGTATTGTAAGCACGTATTGTGCGTGATCTATTGTCTGCTTGTCGTTGACTTCAACACTTGCATGAAAGTAGTTGCGACTCCATGATTCAAAGTTGTGTACCGTGATGGTCTCTTTGAAAGGAAGTGAAAATGTTGGTGGTAAAGACGAGCTGGATCCTCCACTTACCTTAGAATGAGATCAGAGAAGGTGGCGGCAGCCGTATCCTTGGTAAAAGTTCATGTTGTTTTCCTATCCCTGGCCCACACTGAACCTTCTATTGGCAGCTTCAATACCTCAGCTACTATATCTTTGTTGATAACCACTTCAACTTTTTGCCCCTACTGATCCGTGATCTGAGCAAATCCATCTTCTTTAATTGTGGATAGCAGTTCATAGGCTCTTTGGAAATCCAGTCCGCATGGCTCCTGGTCGTAGAAATCTCAAAGCCCCAAGGCAAGGGAGCAGCTTGCTTAAGCTAGGGCTGTGCTTAAGCAGGGGGCTGCCTACTTACCAAGATCAAATCTCTTGATACAAAGAGGGGGGCGAGCCCTACAAAGGAGGGATGTGTGTAGTAAGTATGTACCTCACCAAGGACCCATAATCTTAAAAGGGACCACATGTCAAGTATAGAGGCACATTGCTCAAGCAGACAAGGGATGTGCTTAAGCATGGGGGGTGCTAGCTTAACCTCACATGAGGGAAAGAAGGACACTTGTCAAGAGACTACACATCTTATCCCAAAGGGAGCCAAGCTCTCATTGGCTAGAGGGCTACATAGCCCAATGAGCTTCAAGGAAAGCCTAGGGAAGGGGGTCGACCCAGTTACCTCTCTCTCTCTCTCTCTCTCTCTCTCTCTCTCTCTCTCTCTCTCTCTCTCATTTGAGCATCCCACGAGCTCTCTCACTCTCATTCTTCCCTTCACACACTTTTGTGAAGCAAGAACTCCATCTTCTTCTCCAAGCTTGAGAAGTTGAGTGCCTACTATCATAAGCTCTTGGCTATGGATGCAAATCCACACAAGAGAATGCTTATGCTTGCTTATCAATCTCTCTAATCTCCATTATCACTATGCTAAGCTATACTATAAGAGCTATGAGTGAATATGTGCCAGGGGTTATTGCTTTCTCGTAGAGCTACTTCTACTTCTCTCTTCTTCCTCACTCCCTGTCAGCTCTCCTCACCTTTCATGGTGTTTGAGGTCTTGGGATTGAGGCTGGGCATTTTTCAAGTTCATGTTGATCATGTTTATTGTTGTTATGCTAATACTTGGTGAGTGAAGCTTGCCATCTTCACCTCATCAAGAAGGTCTCAAGGAACACAATCAGTTGTATTGTAAACAAGCCTTCCGTCATGGAAGAATCTATAATACAAATGCCTATTGGAGGGGGGACCGGCTGCAACTAATCCGGTCCTCTATTGGTGTCAATTTCTCTAAACTCTCACTCTCTTTTACGAGTATTGTTCATGCCATGTTAATGAAGTAATGTGTTAATGTTGCTCTCTCCATCCAAGCACTTTCTTTCTCACATACATCTACACACAAAAGAATGCTCAATATGTTATTCCCTTTCCACTCACTATACATCTACACACAAAAGAATGCTCAAGGAAATGCTCAATATGTTATTCACTTTCCGCTCCGATTGAATTTAAAAGGCTAATTCCATTACAACTTCATCAGCTTTAGAGTTTGTGGAGAAGATAAATGCACCTTTTTCCTTCAAACCCATCTAAAGATAGTTTTTCTTTTGACTGATGTTTTTCTCTGAGTTTAGATTTGGAACTTTCTTTGGTATGGTAGATGAATTTTTAAGTACCCAAATCTGAGACGGGTTGTCCTTGAGTTGTGCTTTTGGTACCCATATTTGCCTGACTCCTTGCATGCTACTTGTAGCATTTGCTTGTCTAGAGGATGAAGAAGATTGCCTACTCCCTTGTGTCTTTTGTGGGTAATCTCTTTTTCGTTCCTCTTTGCTCAGTGCAATTGGAACGATGAGTTGTCTTCCTTTAGGTGATAGCTTGAGTTTATTGGTGTCCCAATCTGGTACTGCCTTGTACGTTCGCATCCATCAGATACCAAGAATTATTATTTTATTTATATGTTTGTCTGGTATGCATACAAATTGATGAGGGCATGAACATCCATGTACCATCACATTTAAGTTGACTACTCCCAATGTTGGTGTTGGGGTTTTTGTTGCATCCTTTGATAGCAGATATTCTCGATGCTAAAGACTAATTTGTTGCTTTTTTGTATGTGGAATAACTGACTGCATTTATTCGAGCTCCGGTATCTACCAATGCATTTGTGCTATGATTGTTCAGTTGTACTTTGATGCGAAGGTCCATTCCATCCAACCATCCATCATCCGTTGACACTGCATCCTTCTGCAACTCCCATAGTCTTTCATCTGGTTCCAAAGTGTTGATGGAAATAGGAGTTTGTTAATTTTTAAAAGCAGCTTTCCTCTTGAGTACTCAAAATTGAGCTTCCTCTTGGGCTTCATCAATAACTTGCTCTCGTTTCATCTTTCTTTGCTGTGATGCATGTATCTTTTCTAGCAAATCATTGGTTAGTGACAAGTGGTACTTCTTTAAGTGGGAGATACATATTTAATGATAAACGGTTCGTTTTCCTTTTTCTTGAACTTGGGATGTGTTGATTAAGGGAATACACTAAAACTAGGTCCTCTTTTTTGAAGATTTTTGTGACTAGATGTGAATCAAAAACTTCTTTTTTTGTTTCCGTTTTTGTGCATAGATGTGAGCTACAGTTGTTAGCCTTTGCTCATCAAACTTTTCTAAATCTTCAACCCCTCTCTCACAGTTCATGTCCAGTCCACTCTAATCCTTAGCAACCCTTAGTATCTGTAATAAAAATTCCATCGATAGTATGGCATCAAGATCATAAATAAAATTAAAGGGTGTAGCATTTAAAGCTGTCTTGAATGAAACTCTATAAGCCCATAGAGAGGCATGTAGATTCATTTCCCAATCAGTTTGTCTTGAACTAACACCTTAGTCAATATCGAGCTAAGAATTTTAATCGTGTGCTCAACTTGTCCATTTGCTTGTGGATGATAGGGAGCAAGTTTGTTATGGATGACCATAAATTCATTCAGCAGATACTCAATTACCTCATTGAGGAAATGAGTTCCCTTATTGAGACCTTTTGAAGTAAGCTTTGAAACACGTTGTTGAACTCGTTCAAATAAGAACTAACATTACTGCCTTCTTTCATGTTCATGCGCATCAAAAAAAGAAAACCTTGTTCGGGAAGTTGTTGCCATCCCAAGCCTGACATAGAGCATCCCACAAATCTTTGGCATTGGTTTTATCCATTATGGTAAAGTAAATGGATTCACCAAGGTGCAAACGAATGATCGCCATAGTACGCTCATTCAAGTCATCCCATTCATCATTAATGTACGCATTTTATCTTCTTGCACGCAAGGGTACTATCAAGCCTTTGTTGATCAAAACATGGTGCATACGCTTGTGCCAAATGACAAAGTTTGAGCCACCAAACTTTTTGATGTAGTACTCTTGTCTTTCGGAAGCACTATTTGCAGCCATGAGTAAGAATGTAGCCAAAAACTTTATGACGAATTGTTTGGGATAATTTCAGCAAAGTTTCTCCTAAAATAGGAGCAAAAACTCAACCAAAATATAGTACAATCACTGTGTAAGAACAGCTAGAACTGCCAAGAACGCATAAAATGGACTCGCGGAAAAAAATCCGACAGTCTCCTTTGTATGAGGAGTCAGAACTCAACTCAAAACACATAAACTACTCAAAAGAATAATCAGTTTGCATATACAATAAAAAACCATTGTTGTGTGACCGTCAACTCGACATCAAAAGCACAAAAGAACGTCCAGATACATGTCCTATAACGAGGGTACCGTGAAGGGGAACTCCAACTATCTGTATCACAGAAGGTATCTCAACATTCGAGAATATCACAGCTCAAAGAAAACCTCATGCTATCAACCCTCTAATGGTAATGCACACACAATAAGACTATCCAGTCTTAGAAAGGGCTCTTCCGGTCCGAGTCTCAAAAACGATCGGAAAAACTGTCAAACTAGCCCAAAAATGGCTCCACACGTAGTTCAATGGGAAATGTTTGCAACTCAACGTACATGAGTGAATCACACTCAAACAGACGCCAAGAACTATTGCATGCAATAAAAGTGATCCTTGTTGGGATATCTGCTCTCAAAAGAGCTCAGTAGCACTAGGTGTGCTTACACAAAAATGCATGTGTCAACGCATTTGTCCGCAGAGAAACTTCGATTGAAAAGACTGCATAATCGCTTGTGAAAGCGTTGTGTCTGGAAATCTAAAGAATCTGTGTGTAAACAGATTGAAAAGTCTCATGTAACCTGTAATCTGCGTGCCGATCTCGCTATGTGCCGATTTTTACCGTCGGACAAAAATGCGCTAGTCGGATAGCCGCCAAAGATGTCGTAGTCGAAATCGTACCGTAGAGCACAATCGATGTACTCGATGGCGTGCCGGGTGCCACTCCTCTATGGTAGAGACACATCACCCGTGCGTGTAGCAAGAACAGCTGTCGATCGTAGGAAAGTATTGTCCGCGTGAAACCGATGGATCAGATGTCGAAATCCCGTCCGTGATAGAAGTAATGTCGAGTCGATGCCAAAATGCGAGAATCAATGTCGAAACGGCTGTAATCGCCGATGTCGATGTCGTTCCCTGCCACCGGATGGGAGTGGCTAGTCAAATAGCCGTAGGGGAATCGCTAAGAGTCGCTGTCGTGGCACAAACACAATGACGGAGTGTCGAAACAGTGGAATGTCGAAGCGATGGTGAACCGCCGATGTCGAGGCGTGTATGTCGATGTCAAAAAATCTGCTCACTCTCACTCGCTCGCTCGCGCTCTCAAAATCAAAATCTCATGCTTGCTTTCCTTTTAGAAAGTCTCTCTCTCTCTCTCTCTCTCTCTCTCTCTCTCAGCGCTCAATGTCTCATGGCTGTCGCTCAAGCCCTTGTGGAGAGTTGGGGTTCGGGGAAGGAGAGTGGGGGGGGGGGGGGGGGGGGGGGGGCAAGGGGCTCGAAGGCGGTTTCGTGGGAGCAAAGCCTTGCACACAAAGGCTCAAAAATATATTAAAAAATCATTCAATTTGTAGAACTGTCGAAATCTGCAAGCTCTGACGAGCCAGGAGGCAGAGCGTGTGTCTGCAGGCCTTGCTCTCCATGCCCAAGCGGCAAGCCCTGTTCTCCTCTACTCACAAGCCCGAAACGCTACTCTATTCCTCGCACTCACTGTCCGACCTGGAGCACGACCTGCTGCACACCAAATTGCACCTTTATTTGATTTATTGTTCTCTGTCGCTGCAGCCAGGCTCTTCTCAAACCCCAAGCTCTCGATTCTTTACTCTCCCCCTTTGCTTTCTCTTTGCAAGATCCCCCAAGCACTGCAATCTCTCGCTGATGTCGTTCACGACCTCGATGCCCCTAGACAGACAGTGTGTGACTCACAGCCCTGCTCAGTCTGGCTGAATTGCTCTGTGCTCGCTGTATTCCTTGCTTGGCCGAGGGATGCTCGCTGCCCCTTCTGCTTGCTTACCTACTCAAGCTCGATTTGCCTTTGATGCAGTCTGTGACCTGCTCAGCTTTGCGCACAAAACCTTCTCTATCCGATGCTCTCCCCGTTATGAGCTGCAGCTACTTCTGCTCTGTGCCGACCTGCTGTGTTCTCTCTGCAGAGCTTGTCAAAGCTCTCCAAGATTCCTGACAGGGATCGTTGCACACGGTGGGGAGTAGTCGAGTTGCTCCTCAGCTCTAATACCAATTGATGGGCACGGGTGGAGAGTGCACGAGAGGGAAGGAGACGGGGGAAGGAGACGCAGGAGCAAATCTGTGGGTGGGGCATGAGAGAGAGTAATAACTCTATATGAACAAATAATAGGTATAATGGACGCCCGACCATAACCACAGACCACTTGGCCTAAAACCCAACAAGATCGATCGGAGGGCCCACGCCAAGGGTTGACTACCAATGGATACGAGATCCGACAAAGCCTATAAAGAGAGGTTGGGCGGAGGATCAAGGTACGATAGTTTCACCTTAAAGGTACATTAAGCAGATGCATATGCTTTAAGAACAGCGATGCATCCATAGTGGGTTACAAGGATGCAAACTATGTGGGTTGTGTGGATAGTCGAAGCTCGAGATCTAGCCATGTATTGCTATTTATTGGAGCAACCATGTCATAGAGATCATGTCTCCATGGATTGCACTTTGTCTTCCATTATAGAGGTAGAACATGTTTCAGTTTCTAGTGCTAGCAAGAAAGCCATAGGGCTTGTTCGTCTAGTGGGAGACCTTGGCACTTATTAGACTCCATTGCTACATTGTGGTAGAGTGCTATTGTGTTAGCGAAGAGCACCATGTTTCACTCTAAGTTCAAACACATAGAGGTCAAGTATCATGTGATACAAGACATACTAACTAGCAAGCGCATCAAAATAATCAAGGTTCATACAACCTTGCAAATGCTCTCACAACCTGAGAGCAATTTGCACATTGCATTGAGATGTTGCGTGTAGAGTGAATCCACTTGAATGCTTCGCGGTTGTATAGGTTATACATACATAGGCCACTTGGATACACGTTAGCTTTCAAGTGGGAGATTGTTGGGGTTCTGGTCAACTAGCCGGACACCGTAAACTAACCCATCATTACTAACTCACTTATTCTTTACTTGAATATATAAAATAAAGAGCGAAAGAGGATAACTCACTCTCTGTTATCCGTCCACTATGTGCTCTCAATCCTCGCACATCATTGCACTCATGCATTTGCGCATGTGCACTCTTCAATAGGATAGGAATTTGTATGAAAAACCTGTAATTGCTAAAATCAAGAGTATACCTTAGAGCTTTGAGGCTCAAAGTAAACGCACGTTATGTCAACTTCATATCCCTGTGTATACTACTGCCCTTCGCTCATAATCCAAAAGTAGCTTTAACTCAACTAGTACATTGATAGCAATTCGAGCAATCCATCGTAAAATTTTCCTCCATCTTGTGGTTAAGTAATAATCCTCTACAATCTTGAGGCTACGAGAACCGATCTTGAGTACACCTTGTGTACCACTAACGGGATGACAATGTCGATGCATCTGAAGTACTGGCTGACAAACTACAAGAATTAGAAGGCAATAAAAAATCAAAATATCTCCTATAGTCAAATCTCGGTTGTCAATTCTCTTGCCAGCTGCTTCCCAAAGCTCATCAAAGCATGACAACATAATTAACTGGTTGATGAATTGTTTCAAGAACTTGGCCGTTGTACTCTCTTTGTACCATAGATTTCAAACTCTATGAAATCAGAGCCTTTCTCCTTGAATCGCCAAACTTGTAGCAAGTTAAATGCAAGAAAGAATTGTGGCAAGTTGTGCCGAACCGCATCATAATCCATGAAACGAAAATGCTACTCTTGCCAAGGAGACCGTGTTTGGCACCATTAGCGCTGGCTTTCGTGCAAGTCAGCTACAACCTATCCTTCCTGCGCTCAATCCAATCTCCTCCATCTCGCATGAAAGCTTCGGGAGATATTTATGCACGTGCAAAACCTGTGTGGCTCCACGACCCCTCTTTTCCAACAGCTGCCTTCCTTGCATGCATGCCTTGTGAGTTCCTTCTTTCTCCTCGACCACGCTATCCGACCTTGCATATTTCATGCATCTTGCCCAGGATGCTCTCCCATCTCTTTCCTCCTTCTTTATAAGGGGTATGAGCCTCCCGAGAACGGCCACGGGAGGGGACCCCCCACCTAGACACGATAGCTTCACTCCATGCACTCGCGTACCGTGGGGACTCCACGCAAGGTTTCCCGGGGCACGCTATGACCCGCCGGCGGTGCGACGGAGCCTGAGGTTACGTGGGGCTAGGGACCCGGAATGCAAGACCCGCGAAGACCCGCGAAACGCAAACGGTCGTCGACCCATGGAACGCAACCACGCCCGAGCCGGTCCCGTCCGAGCCGGGCCCCAAAGGTCCCCTCTCCGACGCGCCCAAATTCTGGGGCGTCACACTTGGTATCAGAGCAAAGGAAAACGGTCCCTCCCCGACGCGCCCACATTCTGGGACGTCACACTTGGTATCAGAGCTCCAAAACGAGCTCCTGGAAACGAGCCGAAGACCGACGTGCCCGACGCGCATGATCCTCACGACGACTCCAACCGCAATGGCCCGGGTCGTCAAAATCTTGGTGAAGAGAGCTCCAGAAAGCAACCACACGCCCTCCGTCCCCGTGACGCGTTCCTTGAACACCGGACCGTCATCCGTGACCCGCGCCGGCCCCGATCCGAGCCGGGCACCTCCATGAGAAAAAGGAAAGATGCGAGCCAGACAGGGCTCTTCGTGACGCGTCCAAACAACGGGCCGTCACCCGTGACCCGCGCCGGCCCCGATCCGAGCCGGGCACCTCCAAACACAAAAAGCAAAGATGTGAGCCAGACAGGGCTCTCCACATGTAGAAAAGGCAGATGCGAGCCAGACAGGGCTCTTTATAACAAAAACAGAGAATCACCAAAAACGCGACGAACCAAGCCAACGGTGTTCGTCGCGCCCCGGCCACTTATGTGGCCCATGCTGAGCTGAAGACCCATTCAAGTCTACAAAGAGACCACAGGGCCCCGAGCTTGCCCTCCAAACGACGTCCAAACAGGGACCAACTCGCAAGTGCTGCATTGCGACGGAACACTCTTTCAGATTCGGCTTTCAAGAAGCCTCCGCGTGGGCCAACGCAGCAGGTGGCTCCGCGCACACTGGGTTACCTATTCGGGGAACGCTCAAGTACGGGGAATTCTACTTGGGTGTTCAAAGCATACTTTTTCAGCCTTCTGCCAAAACCCCAAAAATACACACACTCACTTTATTCTCAAAAGTACAAAAACAAAGCATGCCTACTTACTTGCATTTGGGAACAGTTTTGATCACTTTGCACTTATATGCACCCCTTTGTCCCCACGGCCTCATGCATAGCCGAACACTCTTTTCCCACGTTCGACGCGGTCGTCGAACTCTCTTCAACTGGGGGTGTATATAAGGGGTATGAGCCTCCCGAGAACGGCCACGGGAGGGGACTCCCCACCTAGACACGGTAGCCTCACTCCACGCACTCGCGCACCGTGGGGACTCCACGCAAGGTTCCCCGGGGCACGCTATGACCCGCCGGCGGTGCGGCGGAGCCTGAGGCTACGTGGGGCTAGGGACCCGGAACGCAAGACCCGCGAAGACCCGCGAAACGCAAACGGCCGTCGACCCATGGAACGCAACCACGCCCGAGCCGGTCCCGTCCGAGCCGGGCCCCCGTGAAGGCAACTTGACCCGAGCCGGTCCCGTCCGAGCCGGGCCCTCCTGAGCCGGTGCCGTCCGCGCCAGGACCCCTTGAAGCAACACCTCGACCCGAGCCGGTCCCGTCCGAGCCGGGCCCTCCTGAGCCGGTGCCGTCCGTGCCAGGACCCCTTGAAGAAACACCCCGCCCGAGCCGGTACCATCCGAGCCGGGCCCCAAAGGTCCCCTCCCCGACGCGCCCAGATTCTGGGGCGTCACACTTGGTATCAGAGCAAAGGAAAACGGTCCTCCCCGACGCGCCCACATTCTGGGGCGTCACATTCTTGAAGGTGTGTGTGTGTGTGTGTGTGTGTGTGTGTGTGTGTGTGTGTGTGAGAGAGAGAGAGAGAGAGAGAGAGAGAGAGAGAGAGAAGAAAAAGAAGAAGAGTTTTAACGTCGTAGGAAACTAATCCCAAGAGACCTTAAAGATCTAGCCGACGAGGAGTTGAACTCAAGACCTGTTATTCAAGAGGGAAATGGCATAACCAATCTACCACACTTGAGAGAGAGAGAGAGAGAGAGAGAGAGAGAGAGAGACCTCTGAGCTCTAATACCAATGAAAGACTAAGGGTGCAGGTCCGCCTAGGGGAGAGATCAGCATGCCGGCACCCTTGGTCTTCCATTAATATTAGAGCTCACGGGTCACTCTCTTTACTTGGCCCAAGGTACCCCCCACCTTGTGGGGGGTAATTTGTTATTTGAGGTGATGTTACAACTCCATGTCATGGCCACACATACCTTGCATGCCGTCATTGTTATTTGGAAGGGGGGTAGACCAACTGCACTCATTTGGGTTGTAGTTGGCTCAACCTTTTTCTGTAGAAAGCAATAATTTGCCTTGGGATTTTGTGGATTGCCTAGTGCAACGTGATATTCTTCCACGTTTTCAAACCTTTCCCTGTCTAACATTAAGTTTCAATGGTGAAGAGCATGAAAAGAAGTGCAATGAAATATTTTTTATTCTTTCAAAGCTTCCAACGTTTTTAGCACTACAAAAGGCTATTCATATTAGCGACGCTCACACAGCGACGTTCAAAAAAAAAAAATCCCGGCGTCGCTATGAGCGTCGCAAATTTACAAGTACATTTGCGACGCTCATAGCGACGCCGGCTGCTAAAAAAAATAACAGAGAGCGCCCAAAAACTCAGATCTCAGATCTGAGTTTTTCGACGCCCTCAAGCAAGGATCAGGTAACGCTCTCCCTCTCTCTCTCTCTCTCTCTCTCTCTTTCTTCTCCCCACACACACACACACACACACACACACGAGGAGAGGAAGGAGAGCCAGGTATGCTCCTTCTCTCTCCTCACTCTCATGTTCCCTTCCCCTCTTTCTCTCTCTCTCTCACACACACACATAGTGTTTTTGTGTGTGTGTGTGTGTGTGTGTGAGAGAGAGAGAGAGAGAGAGAGAGAGAGAGAGAGAGAGAAAGAGTACAAACATAAACAAAAACGCACACACACATACATAAACAAAGAATGCACACACACATTGAGAGAGGAAAAGAGAGAGAGAGCATGCATAAACAAAAAACGTACACATTGAGAGAGGAAAAGAGAGAGAGAACATGCATAAACAAAAAACGCACACATT
This sequence comes from Adiantum capillus-veneris, assembly GCF_014529385.1. Lineage (NCBI taxonomy): Eukaryota > Viridiplantae > Streptophyta > Polypodiopsida > Polypodiales > Pteridaceae > Adiantum > Adiantum capillus-veneris. The sequence goes on along the minus strand of NC_140950.1, from coordinate 4,752,699 downwards.
GAGAGAGGAAAAGAGAGGGAAAACATGCATAAACAAAAAAACGCACACACATTGAGAGAGAAAGAGAGAGAAACTAATTTAACGTCGTAGGAAACTAATTAAAATTAAAAGACCTAAAGATCTAGCCGACGAGGAGTTGAACTCAAGACCTATTATTCAAGTGGGAAATGGCATAACCAATCTATCATACTTGGCATGGGTGATAGAAAGGTTATACCATTTATCTCTTTTTATTGGCACACACATCCACACACGCGCACACACACAAGAAGAAGAGAGTTATAACGTCGTAGGAAACTATCATAAAAGACATTAAAGATTAGGTTAGATGTAGATTTACATTAAATTAGATTTAGGTTTATTTAAGTTAAATTAGATTAAATTTAGGTTTATTTTTAGTTAGATTTACGTTTATTTATGCTAGATTTAGATTTACGTTATATTAGATTAGATTTAGGTCTCCATAGACTGCGATGCCTAGATGAAGCGGGTGAAGAAAGCCCTCAATGGAATATAGGGTATTGCTGCCTTCACTCATGGTGGGCTTCGTCGATCCAAAAGTACTGGTGAAATGTCTTTAGAAGATAAGGAAGAAGGTGGATCTTCAGGGCGGCAAGAGTCACTACATCCCCGACAATGACCATCTAGACAACCTCTAGTCATTCAACAGCAACTTCAAAGTTAGTAACAAGAGCAAGAACGGTCCAAAGGGCCAATTGCTGTCGTCAGATGTGTATGGAGATGAGGCAGCGTCACCGCTGGAAGTTAACTCTCACATCTTTAGTGATGAGAATGCCAACTCTTGCCGAGTTATGTAAAAAATTATGTGTTAAATCAGTTTTAAGGTTCTTATAATCCCTGCTAGTTTAGTTCTTTGTTTTTAATATAATATAATTTACGTTAGATTTAGATTTATGTTATATTAGATTAAACTTAGGTTTATTTAGGTTTACCCCCACACACACACACAAGAAGAAGAGAGTTTTAACGTCGTAGGAAACTATCCCAAAAGACGTTAAAGATTAGGTTAGATGTAGACTTACGTTAAATTAGATTTAAATTTATTTTTAGTTAGATTTACGTTTATTTAGATTTACGCTTATTTACGTTAGATCGAGTCCACGCAAGAATTACTTACGGTTTAGGGTTTAGAGTTAGACGAACAGTGAAAAGATCTACTGTGAAAAGATGTTAAGATGCTGTGAAGTGCTACAGCTAGAGAAGAGGCAAAGGGGTTTTGTCCACTACATGCAGTATCATGTAGACGTGGGTCTGTAGATTTCTTGTACCCACAAATATAGGTATTGACCAATAAAGACGAGATTATAACCCGGTGGTTCTGATCTCCGTGCACCTCTAGACCGAGGTATGCGGGGATTGGACATGACTAGAGAATGTGAGGTAGAGAGAGAGAGAGAGAGAGAGAGAGAGAGAGAGAGATAAGACGAAGAATACCAATAGAATATTAAATTTGTTGTCCAGGTTATAAGATTTTTATCCTCATTATGAGTAGTGACGAGGATGTGGGACCGTCCAACCGAAACACCTATCTTTCAACGAGGGTCTTATGTCCTTGTAATCAATGCAAGCATGCTGTGCGACGGACAAGACGTGTCTCTTTGCAGCACGTTCGCGAATTTGGCGAGTTCGATCCATCTATTATAGATCGAGTTGTTGCCAATTATAACTCGTCGGACTGTGACGCTGGCCAACAAGCAGCAATCTTGCAACCCAATAGACGTGTTCGCAGGCGCTTTGGTCAAGTAGCATATGTGAGGCCACAAGATGTAGCCTCTGACAGCTCGGGGAATGATCATGCAGAGCACATTCCCAACGAGGCAATGTTTGAGCCCGAGATTGATGAAATGATCGAGACAATCATGGATTCAGAAAGGCTTATCTATGATGATATGAAAAGTGAAGCCGATACGCCATTGTATAATGGAGCACGTATGTCTAGATTGAAAGCACTCCTGGTTCTTCTCAACAAGTAGGCAAAGTTTGGATGGAGTGACACTAGCGTCACAGCGCTTTTCAGGTGATCTATTACAATTAGTTTACTTTAATAAAACTCTAAATGTATAATGATCTGATAGATTTTTACACGACTGTATCGTATTTTTATGTTGTGTAGATTGCTTAAAGAGCACATACTACCAGCTGACAATGTGATGCCAGATTCCCGAGATGAAGCAAGAAAGATTTTGCGAAACTTGGGGATGGATTACAATTCTATCCACGCTTGTCCTAATGACTGCATTCTTTTCAAAGGGGAATACATAGACATGGAGAAGTGTCCGAAATGTAATTCCGAAAGATATCGAGTAGATCTCCACGGGACAAAAATTCCACAAAAGGTTTTGCGACATTTTCCTCTGCTTCCTCGCATCAAGCATTTCTTCGAATGTAAGTCCATGGCCGCCCTAGCATCATGGCATGAGGAGAATAAATCTTCGGATGGTGTGCTACGAATTCCTGCAGATTGCGCAGCCTGGAAACATATAGATGGAACATGGTTGGATTTTGCCAGGGAAGCTCGAAATTTGCGCTTAGGCCTGGCTATGGATGGCGTAAATCCATTTGGTCAAAGATCAACATCTTACAGTGTATGGCCCGTTGTCATCGTCAACTACAACATTCCCCCGTGGTTGACTACGAAGAAGGGGCACCTATGGCTAAGCTTGATTGTGCCAGGGCAATATAAAGTGAAGAATATGGATGTGTATCTTCGTCCACTATTGGAAGAGCTACAACAATTGTGGATTGGCATAGAGGTGGTGGATATGAGCCGACACACAGGACGACGGAATGCTTTGATCAGAGGCATTCTAATGTGGACCATGCATGACTATCCCGGGCTAACAGAATGCTCAGGTGATCTATTAACACTCCTCACTCAGACACTGTAAATCTTGTTTTTTCCCATAGTTGATCTATTATCATGTGTATACATGCAGGGCTTCAAACAAGCGGATACAGAGCATGTGTCACATGTGGACCTAGATTGAATGCACGTAGGGCGCCCTCACTGAAGAAGCAAATCTACGAAGGTCATCAAGCGTATCTTCCAGAGAATCATGTGTTACGCGACGGCTTTTTGGGAAGAAATCCACCAAGGATGTCTGCACAAGCATGGTTAGAGCAGAAGGAGATGTGCGATGACGGATTGCCTCCAGGGATGAAGAGACTATCTCTATGGTACGAGTTACCATACTGGCCCCGACTCATGATCAATCACTTGCTCGATCCAATGCACATATTCAAGAATGTGGGTAATCTACTATGGGACCATCTGACCGGCAAGAAAGATACTTTGGGAGCTAGAGTTGACCTTAGAAATGTGGATCGTATGGAGCAATATTGTCTGATGGATCGATAAAACTCCCTAAAGCACCATGGATTTTCACAGGAGCCCAAGAACGCAAAGTAAAAGAGACCATTCGATCTTTGCGGACCCCCACTGGCAGAAGGTTGGTTGGTATCAGAGTCCCTAGTGTACATTGGAGAGTGGCTAGACGGATTTGATAAAGCCCGGGACACGCTATGGCAAACCATAGATGATGAGCGCATATCTGGGATTGTCATGTGCAATCTCGGTGTTGAGAAGAAGATGACGGAAGATCTAGAGGCTGAAATCAACCGATTTTGTATGCTTCACAATCCAGTGATGCAAAAGTGGATTTCACAATATGAGGATGCAAAGCAAGAGCGACAAAGGGCACGAATCGAGTGGTGACGGGGAAGACGACCACCGATGCACTATCCGACGGGTCTGGAGAGCCTACCAACATTCATGAGCTTAAGATGGTTGCACAACCAATTGAAAAGCGCACAACAATGCGGTGACGAAGTGACTAAGGAAGAGTGGGAGTACTCTCGGGGTTGCGCGACCAAGGTAAGTTTGCAATGTACGACTAGCTAGTGACTTTATTTCTAAACGTTTGAACGGCCACTCATAATCTTTGTTCGTTGTAGTATAAGTCATACACAGCAGCATGGTGTAAAGGTCGACATTTTAGGGTGGAAGGGATCGACAAAAAGCGTTTTACTCAAGATTGTGGAATCATGGCAAAATTTGAACAGTCTAGTCGACGACGTTCCTCTGATGCAGATCCTGTGGTGGCGGAACTCACTTACTTCGGCACGCTACAAGAGATTTTGAGGATCGATTATAGAGGATTTTTTGTCGACTTGTTCGACGTGCAATGGTTCAAGATAATCATGGAGGGTCGCAACGCTACTGTGCGTAGAGGAGAGTCTGGTTTTCTTGAGGTGGATTCTACTAAGAAATGGACTGACCTAAGAGACACTTTCGTACTACCCGAGCATTGTGAACAAGTAAGTATGTAAATAGTTAACATCCCCCTTTTACAAGTTATGTGCTTGAAAGCTCTCATGTAAGTTATGTGGCTCTGGCAGGTAATATTTCATCCTACAAAGTCTACATCAAACTGGTGGTACGTCATAGAGGTAGCCCCTCGTAGTGCAAGGACGTATGAAGGCTACCATGTGCCAATCACAACGGCATCAATGGAGGAGATCAGAGAAGATGCTCAATCAGAAGCCGCTGCGGTGGTGCCAGATGAGCATCAAGATGCTACTACTCTATATAGGGTGCATGCAGAGGATCTACAAAATGAAACAGAGGATATGTGTTTAAACGGAGAGCTCTATATAGATATAGGAAGTTATGCTGAGTTATGCGAGGATGAGAGAGAGATCTCTTAAAGCCACAAATATATTGTATTTGAACAATTTTGCTCCGTGTTGTAAAAGCTCTGGCTCTCTAAGTACCTTCCATGGTGTATAACGCTCTTTTCTACTCGCGCTCTAGTGGTGGCGGTGGCGGTGGTTGTGGGGATTCCGCCGCCGATGCCTCCACACCGCATCGTGTTCGAAGAGGCTCTTTACCCTCCCCTTCTTTTCCCGCCCCCACACCAGCCACAGCATCGCCATCTACGCCAGGTTTTGCGCGGCTGACTGTTCCTAGCAGCTACACACCTCTACCTACTCCGCCAGGAGCCACCCCACTCGACACTCCTCGCTTCGGGGCCCAGACGCCGGTGGAGACACCTGACGTCCGTACCCCCATCGACACGCCGCTAGAGACCCCTGCCGGGACACCCAGGTTCACGCGTCACCGGCCAGAGGGCTTGCCTTACTCCATCGACTTCAGGGCGGCATCATCATGGATGATGACGGCAAGAAGGTGATCTCGCGCATGCGTGGTCTTTGCTCTCAGCTGTTTAGACACTACATACTAAACAAATGGAGTGAAGTACCAAGTGATTTAAAAGACAGAGTCATCAGCATACTTCATGATGAGTTTCCCGTTCCAACACGGGATCAGCGCTTCAATGAAGACCTGATGAAGATTCGAATGCGCGAATACTGCAAACACAAGCGTTCCGAAGTGCAAAAAGCAATCAAGCATGGGTGAAACAGGCCAGATTGGCTGTCCAAAGAAGATTGGAAGAATGCGAAGAAAGCAGCGCGCGAGAATCCCGACAAGTGGAAGCAACAAAAGGATGCAGCCAGAGCGCGAGTAGAGGCAGGGAGCTCGCACCACTTGGGGAGCGGTGGATGGGCCTCATTTGAGGCCGATTTTGTAAGTGTTTTCGCATTGCTCTTTATGTTCGATAGTTTAGGGTTTATGAGTTTTTTAATTCTAACATAATGAAATCTTTGTATGTTTTGACAATGATCGATGACAGGACGTGATCCCACACCGTACGAGCGCGAGTACGCAGGCAGGAAGAGCTTAAACGCCCTGATGGACATTCTCAGTTCTCGCGGCGGCATGGTAAGTATTAGGGTTTACTCTTTTCTATTTTTTGTATTTTTTGATAAATGTCGTTATATGTTTATACTTACTGAAAGTTGTCTTATTGTCTTTTTTTGCAGAATCCGACAGATACGCCGCTTAGACGCAATGAGACGTCTGATTAGACGACGTCAGTTTAGCCGTAGCTAGATAGCATTAGTTTAGGGTTTCTCATAGCTTATGTATCATGAGACGAATTTTATACGTCTTTTTGAACCATGTATATTATTATATTTGTCACCGCAGTTCATTTTGCCAATCAATTCTTTATGCCTATGATATTGTACAATTGTCATTATTATATTTGCCAATCAATTCATTTTGCCTATGATGTGTACAATTGTCAATTTTACGCTTGTCAATTTTGCAAACAATGCGTCTTGTGGGTGACTATTTTGGGTCTATTATCTATCCTTGCACTTTTTTTAAAAAGTGAATCAAGTACAATATGGTTGATGGGTGGCAGAGCATTCAATGCACTGTCACCAAAAAAAAAATTCTCTCGGGCGTCGCTATAATCGTCGTTATTTATGGCTCTGGAACGTCGCTAGGAGCGTCGCTATAGACTTCTGTGTAAACGTCGCTATAACCGTCGCTATGACCGTCTATATAGCAACGCTATTAACGACGCCGGAGGTTATAAAAACCCAATGTATTTCCGTCGCTAACAGCGTCACAAAAGCACACAACCTCTTTTAGTGTAGACTTTGAATTTTTTATTCTCTCCTAGCTTCCACTTTTTTAAAGCTTTCAATTTTTTATTCTTTCAAATCAAAAAGCCTAAGCAAGCAAGGACATGTCCAAAAGCACCAACCCCATATATTCATTTTAATTTTTTAATTAAGCCCACAGCTTGTGCGTGTGGCTACATGAGTTTTTTTTGGGTGGGAGGGATAATCCTCACCACCATCAGTTTGAGGGGGCTAAAATTACAATTACCCCCTTCCGTGTGGAGGTTCCCTAAGGTACCTAAGGCATTTTTGTGAAGTGAAACGAGCATGCACACTTCTCCACGTAGCCTCCATGAATCCACACGAATTCTCTTACACGTTCCAGAAGCTGTAGTTAACATTGTAATCATTGTAGTTAGCTACTCTCAATAGTCATACTCGTTCGACATTTTAAAAAACCCCTGAATAGCTAGCTGCCACTGACATGGTAGTTAGCAGAGAAGCATCCTGTTGCAAAGAGGTCATAACCTTACCCTCGTTTGTCTTCGTTTTGTTGCCATGGCCCAATTGTGGAGAAAACCCAATCGCGCAGAGAGAGAGAGAGAGAGAGATTCTACTAACCCCCCCCCCCCCCCCCCCCCCCCAAAAAACTCACTTGCTGGTGTGATCTACGTAAACCCCCCCCCCCCCCCCCCCCCCCCCAAACAAAAAAACTCACTTGCTGGTGTAATCGTAGATCAGAGTTGAGCCTCCCACACACCCTCCTTGCCTGTGCGGAGAACACATTCAATCGCCTACTCTGTGCCCCTATGCTCTTCCTGCCCCAGGCAAGTCCAAGTTGAAGGCCTAAAAGAGAGCAGAAAGAGAGGCTGAGAAAGAAGAAGGGGGGGGGGGGGGGGGGGGGGGGGGGGGGGGCAATATAATGTGGAGGTTGAGGGGGGGCTCTCGAGCTGCGGACGGAGAAGGGACCACAGCAGGGAACACAGTTGTAGGATGAGAGGTCACCAACCTGACGGAGGTTTGAGGGCGGAGATGGAACAGAGCAAGAGAGTATTGGTATTGGTGCTCTCTTGCTATGGGCAGCAATGCACCACCTATCCCCATCGTGAAACGGGACTCCCTGCGCATCGAGAACCTGTTGCTCAAAGCAAGGTGAGGGAGTGTTGTTTGGGTGGTAGTAACACAGGGCACGACCACGTCGACAATTAAGTGGGTTGGCAGTCGAGAGCTTACCGGTTGAGCCTTCAACGTGTTTCAAGCATCTCGCGCGATATGAAGGCGGGGCGGGCGGCTTCCTAATTTGGAGGCCTTATAAGTGTCACTTCAACCTCTCTCTTCTAAATTCCCTCAGCCCAGAAGTAGTCATTCCCTCAACCGGATGCATGATAACGCCATGTGGCAAAGGGGGGGGGGGGGGCGCCTGAATCCCTCCCCCTTTTATTATACTATAGATATAGATGTAGCAATGGTGCTGTTTCATTTAATGAACTGCGCACTCGTATGCTCCCCCTTGTAAAAGCAAGGTTGGAGACAAGGAGAAGCATGGGCCTTTTGTCCCTCCTGACAAAAGAACGAAAGACTGAATGGGCATGACATTGCAAACATTGTAACAACAAATTATTAAAATTCAATGATTAATTGCAGCCCTGAGATGGTTTATATGATGTCAAGTGGCCTGCACGCAAGGAAGCACAAAAGTCGATCAGGCTTGACAAGTGAAAAGCGTATACATTTTGAAAAAACATGCAGCTAAACTAAAGTAAAGGAAAGCATTGTGAAATTCTAAAACAAGTAAATACATAAAGCATCAATGGACTTTAGTAAGAAATGAAGCTTGCAATCATGTATGAGTGTTTTTCGATTGTGCAAGGTATACAGCGGTGCTTATGTCAAGCTATAAATAAGCAATGTGAATAGTTAAAACATTTCATCTTGCATTCAAGCACAAAGTAGAAATGTTAAATATATAGTGCATGTCATGCAAAAGTGTCATACAAAAGTATGGTAAAGAGTTGGCACTGTAATCTCTCTATAAATTATAAGAAATGGAAGCCATGCCCTGCCCCATAGGCTTTATGTGTCGACCAAGCAAATGCACAGGCATGGGGAATTAGATGCAAATAACGAACCTTGCAGTGTTGTCGAAGTGGAGCCGTGGTTGTGTACTCGAAACGACCATTGTTGCGAATATATGTGATTTCTGTGACACACAAAATAAAAGTTAACACAAATACAAAAGATATAGGACATAGACTTAACTTAAAGAGAATCAGGGGTTATTCTAGTGATGACTTTTCATTTCATAAGCTCTGTCACAATCACTACGATAGAACGGCTTGATCAGTAGGCTACAAATATTGAGTTTGCGGACACCTCATATTGTTTTGGACTCTACACTATATTATTTAAATAAAAAACTCAAAACTGCTACAAATATTGAGTTGGCGGACACCTCATATTTTTTTGGGCTCTACACTAGATTATTTAAATAAAAAAACTCAAACTTAATATTAACTTTGCATTCTACTAAAACCTATTAAACTGAGATGGATGTGACAGTGGACTAGGCATGCAAAGGTTGGCCAAGTTGGTGTGTTGGCACTGAATGAGGTAGAAGAAAAAGATGGCATCACGAGTGTGACAAGTGGATGGGTAGACACATCAGCTAGCTTTACAAGGCTTCATCCAATTGGAGGGGTTAAGCTTTGATAAGCGGATTAATGGTGTTAATATTTGGTAGAAAGCAGGAGCACAAGGATTTTTTGGAAGAAAAGGTTAACAAAGAGCTTGAAGCCAACATATTTTATTCTGACAAAGTGTAGTAGAGTTGAGCATGTCCTCGCATAGAAGATTGAGAAGCAGGAATACTTTGTAGAAAACGTTAGAGAGAATCATTGTTTACGAGTATGAATCTTGCTCTTTGTTTGCAGACAAGACTTCTGGTTTGCATCTTTGAAATGAAAACAACTGAAACTTTTCTATCCTTACCCTACAGCCTTCAAGATGCAAGCATAGGTGAGTGCATTTGGAGAGGGTAGGAAGTGGCCCCCTCATCGTCGCAGAAAATGCCACACCCACACTCCCCTCTTTTCACTGCTTCCTGCACCCCAATCTCTGTTGCTACAATCTCTTTGTTCATCATCATCGTCACCCCCATCATATGCACTTGCGACCATCGTGCTCTCTGTGAATCCTTAGAATACAAGTGGCTAAAATTCCTTCTATATTCATCCTTTGGCTGTCATGGACTCATTGTATTTCATACCTGCTCTTATGTCGTTCTTGTCTATCGTAATCTCCATCCTCTTGTCGATCATCTCTGCTATGATCTCCATCACCATCTCTCCTGTAACTCATGCGATCGTATCTTTTAATGCACTATTAATCAACACACGCAAACAAAAAGCATGGAGCATGGCATCGAAAGGGTACAGGGATAGTTTTCAATTGGACATGGTGCAAGGTGGCTCTCAAGAGTGGCTGTTAGTGTAGGTTGTAGAGGTCAACTTGTGGGTTGGATGACTTAGGGCTCATCAAAGAGAGGGATGGACTATGGAGGGATGAGCGAGCCACACTACAAAGCAAGTTGCTCTCTGCAGGCTATGAAAAGAAACCAACCATCAAAAGCACACACTCCTATAGTTTTCTTTGATTATCCTAGGGTGGTGATTCAACCATGTGGCTCATTGTATGGGCTTCAGTTGGCAAAACTTCAGTAAGCCAACCAAGTAATCAAAAATTTGCAAAACAAGCTTGAGCATGCGGCTAAGTTGAAAGAAGAGGAAAAACACAAAAGTAGTGGTAATGGTAGACATGATGGCAGACATGAATGTGACAGTCACGTGAGGGTAGAAGTTGAAGAAGAGATGATGAAGGAGATCACGATAGACATGAGACAAAACGAGCATGAGCATGGGGCTAAGTTGAAAGAAGGACAATACGGACATAGTGGTGATGCTAGACTTGATAACAAAAGTGAGTGTGACAATCGAGAGAAGTTGAAAAGAGATGATGAATAAATATGAGGGAAATATGAACGACTAAAAGACCATGATAGATAGGATGAAATTGAATATAGAAGCGAACATAGTCAGAAGGATGCAGTGACCAAGGACTTACAGAGAGCATGATGATTGTAGGGATAGATACAATAGATTTGTTGGAAGTGACAACAATGATGAATGCACAAATCGCAATAAAGGGGATTCAAATTATAAAAACCCTAGATCTTCAAAAATGAATCAACCACAGGAACTTGCATTGTTCAATGTTTACTGAGTCATGGTTTTATATGTCATGGATCATGGCTACTTTGTGCAATTGGTTTTCATGATTGAAAGGAAGGGATTGTCCATATGTCTCAATGTATCGCAAATTTTTGCATGTATCATTGCTAATACAAAAGAAGAGAGATCAAGAGGTATGGGTTAAGGTTGTTTCCATGAGTGGGAACAAAATTAGTTTTTTCATGACAAATGGGATCAAAAGACAAGGCAAGATCTTCTAGTGATGAAAAGAACCTAACATGATCTTTGGATGAGAAAGCTAATCCCTTTAGTATAAATCATCTTTTAGCAAGCCACAAGGGCTTCCTAAGATTAATGTCATAGAGAAGGACAAAAATTTCTCTTCTAGCTGACTACTAAAGAGAATGAATTCACCTCTAGATGGGAAGCTAAGTAGTTAATAGTGTTAGGGATCTTGGATACGAGGGATTACCCCAATTATGATTTTGATGGATCTGGACTCTTGTATTGATCAAGACAAAGGTGCCGAAGAGGAGCTCAAAATTGAGCTCAACAAACAAGGTACTTCGTTGATGTGTTACTTGTAATAATCTGAGAGATCTAGATGGTTCACTTTAAAGAGCTGCAATGACAAAATATGCTTTAGCCAAAGAAAGGATAGAGTTGTGAGCGTAGTAGCAAAGGACCATGATTGATTCCATCCCAAAGATTCCAAATCGTCCTTGGGAAGATCCTATGTAGAGACAAAATAATAGCATCTCGCTCAAGGATTTCGCAGTGTCAATCTCTCTACGTATGACATGTTGAAGTGGAAGAAGGATGCATTTGGTAAGGCACACGCATTTGGCCAACAACCAAAGCTATCAATACAAGAGAAAAACCAAAGTCTTTCCATTTATTACAAGTTGAAGAATGAGGTAGAAAGAGCGATCCGTAAGAAGGGAAGAAAATTAAAAACGAAAAAGTCTACAAAGTGGGACAATACATTGTAACAACAAATCATAAAGGTAAGTCATATGCATGTCTATGCATTTGCTTAGACCACACAACTAGACTACGGGATAGGGAACGACTTCTACTCCTTCTAATTTATCAGGAGACGGTGCAGACTCTCCACCATACTTCTATATGGCACTTTTGTATAGTGTGCACTATCTATATTCTTGTAGTTTGGTTTAATTTCCTTATTGCATGATAAAAAGTTTTACTCACATGGTTTTCTTGAAGCTTGACAAAAGAGTTCTCTACCTTGCACAATCAAACGAGACGTCTACTCAATAACCAATTCAATAGTCCAAGTTCATTTTTTTATCTTTGTACTACAATCTAGTACATGTAAATAAACTATGTCTTGCCGGCAAGAACACATCAACACTAAACCGCATCACCAAATTTGAGACAAATTTCTATGGCATGGCCAACCAAGCAAGACTAGTTTAACATTTGTAGGAGTCTCGAAGAGATCCAATGTTTTTGTTGGGGTCTGTAACCTCGTTCGATTGCATGGATCCATTCACTTCTTTTGGGGACATGTGTCTAGTACAAAAGGATCTTCAAGGCAATGTAAGGTTCCACCAGACGTAGGTGGTAGTCCAACATGGAACTATTTGCCTTAAATCTGGTGGAGAGTGCGTTCACTTTGGTGGTGAATTTCCTATTGCCCAGTGGCACCCTCATAGCAGCTTGTTGGGTAAGAGGTGTTTCGCACACAATAGGGCGGGGGTAAAGGTGACGGCATCAAAGTTGTCTTCATGCGGATTAAATATATTCTTATGATGGGGGTTTGTGTAACTCCGTCTCTTTTGGCAGAGTTGCTGAGAGAGGGCATGGGTAGCATACTTCAAAGGTGACGTGCATAGTGGATGTTAAACTCCGCTTAGTGCGAAACACCTCTAAATCATCTTCCTCATGTGGTGGTGAAGGCTGGGGTATGCCACTTTTGACACTATCACACTTTTTTTGTGTATGTTGTCCAACAAGTAATGACACCATCTGTAAGGACATGGGTCCTAGCACAGCCCGAGAGTGTGTAAGCTAGGGGGAGGCTATAAGATAGCACGGTGGGGTGGAGACTAGCACACGCATTACCACCGCTCTTTCACTGGTATCAGAGCTATTTTTTGGAAAGGGAAAAAGCGGGTTGCATGTGCATGCGACGCGCTGCTTCTCTCCCACGATCCGCAGACAGTGACGTCTCCGTTGTGAAGCAAAAAGAAGGCAGGCACAGGTTTCTATGCGTAGCATGCGAAGGCAGACAGCGACACCCGATCGCAACCGCCCCACCTATGCCCTCCACAACGAGCGACCAAGGCAAACTCGGCTGGCAACTGTATGGCATCGAGGCTCCAAAGGCTTTCGTTGGCTACGCGCGTAGTAAGGCCCGCTTTACCCTTGCATGAAGGAGGGTTGAACCCACCCCACGAGGGTACGAGGCCAACACTTTACCATCAAGCTATTGAGCCTTGTTGTGTATAACAAGGAAAGATAGCATACTTGTGTTGACAAGAAAGCTAGAAGGAAGGAAAAGCTTTGAACTTCAATTGCACTCCTTGGAGGAAGGCAGGTTTTCCTCCAAAAGTTCTATTTTCCTCAAGGAGGTAGCTTCAAAGTGAACAAAAGCCTTCACAAAAACGATGAGTTTTTGTGAAGAATCCACAAAGGTGTTCTTACGACGAACGCACGTGAAGCGCTACAATTTTCGCAAGGCGAGGTTCGCATGCGACGCAAATCGCCAAGCATAAAAAACACAAAGACTTCAAGTTTTACAAGGTACAAGTTGACATTTTTTTCTCTCTTTACATTAGTGTGTGTTTACTATGGCCAGTGAGGATATCCCACCTACGCACACTTTTGATTTTGAGCAGGTAGATCAAAGTTAGGGTACCATGGGTGCTGCTGACACTAATATGCATGACGATGATAATCTAGAAGATCATGGACTTGTAGATATGGCTGCTTTCAAGATTTTGAAAAATCGCCAAAGCGTATTTGAACACAACCTCTCTGTACTCAATGCAAATGTTATAAATCTTACTGAGCTACTTGTGAAATTTATGAATTCACAGACGGCTTAAGGATCCACAAGTGGCACGGTTCAAGGAAACCAAGCTCGCACGACTCAAGGAGTCCAAGAGAGAAGTGCTTCAGAAGATGCAAAAGGTAGCAATGCATTGCTTAAGAATATCATCATTCCTGAGTTTCACTGGGAAGAGCGTGATCGCAACAAGGATGCGGTCAATACGTTTCTACAAAAATGGAGTGATATTCATTGTTGAAACACACCCCAGATATAAAGACAACTGTGGAAACAAGTCTTATCTCTTAAAGGCAAGGCCTATAAGTGGTGGATAACATTTCCAATAGATGCTCGTCCTTCGTCTTGGGCTACGTTTCAAGCTTCTTTCTCCAAAGAGTTTTTGGACTCCAAAGAAGAAGATAAGAATTGGTTAGCATGGGATGCATGCCGCATGTCTGATCTCTCTCTCACACACAGTACCTTTCGAAGTATCAGAAAATCATATTAGAACTAGAAGGTCTAGATGAATTCCAAAAGATACGGGGTTTTAATAGGGGTCTTGACAAAGACTATCGTCTTTATGTCAAGACCCAACATCCAAAAACTTTGGAAGAAGCCATCGATCGTGCCCAAAGATATGATGATGACCAAGAGAGGAAGGGAAATTTTCCCTACTCTAAGAACAATTTTGCTAAGAGCAATGTGGCTAAGAGCCAATGGCGAGGTAGATCTCCCACACGTTCCAAGAGGAATAAGAGACAATCTACCTCTCCACGCCTACAAGAGGCTAAGAAGGCTAAGCAATCACAAGATACTCCACGTGGGTCTCTCAGCACTGCTGATTTTGAGCGTACAAAGAAACACTATTTGTGTTTGAAATGTCTTTCAGAGACGGACCAACATAACAAAAAAGATTGTCCTCTTTTGCAAGGCAAAGAAAAGGCCATGCACACGGTGCAACACCTCACATTAGATTCATCTCCTAAATATTATGATGTAGAGGTTCTTCATATGGAAGAAAAGCACAAGTGTTGTGTGTCTGCTTCAATGTGGCAGGTCACCTTTGGCCCCCATGATTTGATTCGCATGCATAGCACTATTAACGGACAACGTGTTTGTATTCTAGTGGATGATGGTGCAACTCATAACTTCCTGAACTATAAGCTAGATAAGAAATTGAAGCTTACATAGACTCCCTGCTCTCACAAGTATGTGGTAGAGCAGATGTCTGGGAATAATAAAGAAGTATGGGACACGGTAGTTCAAGGGGTTGAACTTATTGTTCAAGATCATACAATGACCCTTGACTTTCAAGTTATGAACATGGACCGTGCTGATGTAGTTTTAGGACGGGAGTAGCTACATGGTTTAGGAAACACATTACACACTAGTTATGAACACAACTCCTTATCCTTTATGGCCAATGGTAAACATATGCTTTTGCTTGGTGAGAAATATATACCATCTGCACCTCTTATATGTACAGTCGAGCTTTCTATTTTGCAGAAAGCAGATTTAATAGATGAAGTCTTTTTGTGTTATTGCTTGTCTCCAAGTCTTGTGAATTCTCAAGAGCAAAGTGCTATGAATTCTAGTAATGGTATGCAAAGTGCAATGAATTCTAATGATAAGCAAAGAGTTAACAAATCTAACGAGCAAAGTGCTCTCAATTTTAATTCTATTGAGCAACATGCAACTATTGTAAAACAAACATCACAGGAATTACAAGATTCTCTATGCAGCATAACTCTACTTTACTTTCTCCTTTTGCACGGCAAAAGCTGACTCACTTACTCACGGAGTATAGTGATGTATTCTCAAGTGATTAACCACTAGGTTTACCCCCTACACGTGATGTGCAGCATGGCATAGATGTCTTGCTAGAAACTAAACCGGTGAGTAAAGCACCTTATCATATGAGTGCTAAAGAAGCCAAGGAGGTTGAGAGTCAATTGGCTAACTACCTCGCCCATGGTTTCATTAGACCTAGCACCTCACCTTGGGCATCACCAATTCTATTGGTAAAAAAGAAAGATGGTACTATGCGCATGTGCATAGATTATCGCGGATTAAACGCGATAACCATCAAGAACAAGTATCTGCCTCGAGTGGATGAGTTGTTATATCAACTCCATGGGGCAAGATACTATACAAAAATAGATCTTCGTTCAGGATACCACAAGGTGTGTATTCTTTTGCAAGATATCTCCAAAACTACCTTTAGAACACGGTGCGGGCATTTTAAATTTTTGGTTATGCCTTTTGGTTTAACCAATGCGCCAACTACATTTATGACACTCATGGATAGTGTCTTACGTCCCTATCTTGGAAAATTTGTTTTGGTTTTCCTTGATGACATCCTCATTTACAGTAAGACTGAAGTTATAGAAGACTTACAATTAGTATTTGAACAGCTACGAGCTCATGCTCTGTATTCTGAGCAAAGCAAGTGCAATTTCTTTAAAACAGAGATACATTACCTCGATCATGTGATCTCTTATTCTGGCATCAATATGGACATTGATAAGGTTGCTGCCATTCTTTGATGACCACATCCCAATACGGTTGAGGAACTTCAAATATTCTTAGGCATGGATGGATTTTATCGACATTATATCCATGATTATGCCAAAATTGCTATTCCTATGACGGATCAACTTAAAGCAAAAGGTAAGACTTTTCTTGGGAAGAAGCCCAAAAATGCAGTTTTGAACAGCTCAAGGTAGCTATAGCCACTGCTCCCATCCTACCAATCGTTGACCCACGTAAGCCGTTTGTCGTAGAGACTGATGCTAGTGATAAAGCAAATTGGTGCGGTACTTCTCCAGGAGGGAAGACCTATAGCCTTTGAAAGTAAAAAGTTAGATAGAGCTCAACAAAATTATTTTGTCTATGAGAGAGAGCTCAGATAGAGCTCAACAGAATTATTTTGTCTATGAGAGAGAGCTCTATGCCATAATTCACGCTTTACGAAAGTGGCAATACTATTTATATGGTGCCGAGTTTGAAGTAGCTTTTTGACCACGAGAGTATCAAATGGTTTACTACTCAAATGGACTTGAAGGGTCGTAAAGCTAGATCGGCAAAAATCCTTCAAGATTATAACTGTAAGCTACGATATCGCAAGGGACGATATAATGTAGTAGCGGATGCACTAAGTCGGATGCCTCATATTAATTCACTTGCTTTCACGGAAATAAAGAGTGGATTTTTGGAGTCATTACATGGCAAGTGTGCACAATCAATCATATGCTAAAGTGTGGAGTGCAGTTTTAAAAAGGGATCCCTCACACTCACATATCTCTGTACAGTCAGATCAACATCTCTCTGCACGCGCAGATAAAAACTCCAACACACAGAGCTCCACCCCTACTCAGGAAGAGCTTAAGCGATGGAAGAATTTTTCCATTGATGATGGTTACTTAATCCACAAGGGTGGAGTATGTGTGCCAAAGGACTCAGACACTAGGCGCCAAATCTTATTTGAGTGTCACGATAGTCCAAGTTTTGGTCGTCCAGGTATTCATAAGACGTATGTCTTAGTTCGACGGCAATTTTATTAGCCAGGCTTATATCATGATGTTCAAGAGTACGTACTAAACTGCCAACAGTGCAAAGTTAATAAGAGAGAGCGCCTCAAGGTAGGTGGCCTTTTACATCCTTTAGAGATTCCACAAGATAAGTGGGAGAGTATCTCTATGGATTTTCTAGTAGGACTACTACTACAAATCGTGGCCATGATGCCATATGGGTAATTGTAGACCGTCTCACAAATATTGGTCGATTCATTCCCTTTAAGACTACGATTAAGACACTGAAATCAGCACGGCTATTTGTAGAGCATATATATATACTCTACGGTCTTCCAGCTAGTATCATTAGTGACAGAGATTGAAAGTTCGATAATCACTTCTAGAGAGCTGTGTTTCAAAAGTTGAAAACTAAACTTAATCTGAGTACGATGATCATCCAAAAAAAGATGGTCAAATCGAAAGAGTTAATACAGTGCTAGAGGATATGCTACGAGCGTATATTAGCAAGAAGCAAACCAATTGGAAAGATTACTTACCTATATTGAAATTTGCTTATAATGATTCAAAGCATGTGACTACAGGGTTAGTCCATTTATGCGTTTATATGGATTTCAACTTAGATCACCCGTTACGGTGGGGTTGGCTAAGGAGAAGATACAACAAGCGAAGGATTTTCTCCAAGACCATTTTGACATTCTTCGAGTTGCTAGACAAAATGTTAAGCAAGCTCAAGATCGATATAAGAAGTACGCAGATGAGCATCGTCGTCTTGCTACTTTCGAAGAAGGAGAGAAGGTTTTCCTCAAGGTTCCGGAGCATTCAGAAAGTCTGAAGACGGAAAAAGTTGATAAACTTTCACCATGTTATTGTGGACCGTTTACCATTCTCAAACATATAGGGCAAGTGGCCTATAAGTTAGCTCTTCCAGAGCACTCACAAGTTCATCCTGTTTTTCATGTTAGTCGTTTACGAAAACAGCTAGGACAGATTGATAATCTCATTGATACAAGTGTGTTAGTTGACCTTATCAAACCGCCAAGCATCCCTCATGAGCCCGAAAAGATTTTGGATTCTCATGAGCTTCGCACCAGACATCATGTCAGATGACTAGTGTTGGTAAAATGGCTAGATAGACCTACAAAAGGTTCTCCATGGGAGAATGTCTCCGCACTTAAGAAACATTTTCCTACGTTCGTTTTCGAGGACGAAAACGATTCTCCAAAGGGGGGGGGGGGGGTAATGTAAGGAAATGGGTCCTACGGGCAAGGCAACCGGCGCGGCCGGACAGTGTGTAAGCTAGGGGGAGGCTATAAAATAGCACGGTTTGGTGGAGACTATCACACGCATTACCACCGCTCTTTCACCATCAATGATGTCCCCACTATTGGGAGTGTTTAATGACATGTGTACTTTACAGTAAATATCGTCTTTTTTGCAACATGCTATGTTGTGGTGTGTTTTCATGTGTCAATATTGGTCATCACCTTGTGAAGCAAGCACTCATGTCATGTACAATGATCGATCATTGAACCAATGAGGGGACAATGTCATTGTTGCATCTACAAGCCTTTTTATCATGTTTTCTCTATCTCTATCCACGTTCCTTCCACCATGGTAGCACCTACATGTATATCCTTAGTTGACAGCTAGGAAGAATGTTGTCTAGCTAGGCCAAGAGACCTTGGAGAGTAACGAGGCGGCTCTCATACAAAACTTTCAGCAGGTAGAGAAGGCCAAAGTCACACATCTACTTAACTATGTGCCAAATCCCCAATTGTTTTGTTGGAGTTGGAGAACAAGGTGGCTCATGGAGCCTACAAGGGAGAACAATCAAGGAGCTACAAAACTATAAAGTCAGCTTCCATGTAAGAGATATTTTTTTTGTGAGTCATGTTGTTGATATTAACAATTATTGTTAGGCACAAATAACCCAAAAGAAGGTAGTGTAACAAAACAATTGGGTTGTGAACTTACACCTCGACAACAAGCAATGGAATACAAAATAGTATATATATCTTTGAGGGGCTTCAACATTCCAAATTTTGGGGATTCTAAGGAGTTGTGGTTAACAAAGTTGGAACATGCACTTTGGAGGTGTGGAAAGTTAGGAAAAGGAGGTAGAATCACCTTTGGATTTAGAGATGGAGGCCACCTTCTAGACCTCCTTCTTCGCCTTTGTGATGTATCCCTTATTGGAAAACTTGCCAACTCCTTCCTATCTTGATCATATTGCTCACTTGTAGGCTCCATGAGCCACCTTGTTCTCCAACTCCAACAAAACAATTGGGGATTTGGCACATAGCTAAGTAGATGTGTGACTTTGGCCTTCTCTACCTGCTGAAAGTTTTGTATGAGAGCCGCCTCGTTACTCTCCAAGGTCTCTTGGCCTAGCTAGACAACATTCTTCCTAGCTGTCAACTAAGGATATACATGTATGTGCTACCATGGTGGAAGGAACGTGGATAGAGATAGAGAAAACATGATAAAAAGGCTTGTAGATGCAACAATGACATTGTCCCCTCATTGGTTCAATGATATTCTTTTAGCTTAGGGAGTGCAAGTTGACGGTACGACAATGTCAAATTTGTGAGAGGCTTTTATAAAAGCCTTGTGCTTGAAGTATTAGAGCCCATAGTTTCTTGGGACAAATGATGGTTATTGTCTTATTAGGCCGTTCAACTTGGAGGCTTTAGCCATTTGAGTGGATTCACAAACTTGACTCATTTCCTTGGGTTTGTTAGTGTCTACTGTAGAGTCACACCTATAAAATGCCACACTGTCCACATGTTTTAATGTCTGCCTTTTCTACTCCTTGGCGGCCTCTGGCTACCTGACATAAAAAATTATGGGTATCTACTCTCAGTTAGCTATGCATACATGTCCTTGATCACATGCAAAGGCCTTTAAATGCTGAGTGGTATAGACATCTGGACCACATTTACAAACTTTCATTGCCACTGCTTATTGACACAAATTGGGCTTGATAGCCATTACTATATCCACAGATGCATGTAACACCATCCACTTCAATCAAGGTGATGAATGAGAGAGATTCACAAAAATTCTGATCCTTCCCATTGCAAACACTGGTGGAAGGAATATAGCTGTTGAGGAATTCGACTTAAAGCTCTTGATGGCAATTTGCCCCCAATATTATGTAGAAAGTGAGGGGTAGAGGAGGCTTTTTGTGGTAGGGAATGAAAACATGAATAGGACCATATGTTCATGAATGTTTTGCACAAGGAATCTTGGATGTGACTTGGTAGGAGATTGCCCAGCAAGCACATCTACCAATTTGTATCCTCGTCCAACGACTTTTTCTTGAACATAATTAAGTCGCCATGATGAGCCTTAAAAATCTTTGATTGTTGGCTTCATTTTCCTTAGCAAACAAATTGTAGTGCCATCCAAGTTAAAATGTAATTCCATTGGAATGAATGCCACTCGAATTCATCCACAACCGCCACCTTTTGGAGAAAACTAACCAAAGCAAAAAAAAAAATCCATAATACGCTTCTGAAAGCCAAACTTAAGCGTTCATAACATACAACTAAAATAAGCTTCATTTGAAGAAAGCTCCCTCACCCTGATTCTTGTATTAACCTGACGACTACCTGAAACTTCTACTGCTATTAACTTCAAAGACGCTAAGATTAAAATCAAGCAAACTATACATCATAGATGAATCCAAGAGAAACCTGGACTTGCCTTTAGTGGAAAGGGCATCCATCCTACAGCTCTTGATGGTAATCATCCACAAGACAATTGAGAGAGAGTAGTTACCTCTCCTAAAAAGCTAGGAAGAGGTACACACCAATCAGTTGAAGGCTGAGAGATTCATTACGTTTGATAATATGCCAACAAGACCCACCTATAAAACTTACATCCGAAATTCTCTCCTTCAACTCTTTGGCACTCCTGCCGCTTTCCTTGTGTAGCTTGACAAAGCCGCACCATCGACTTCAGAATCAGAGCATGTCAATAACCCTTGCGCTCCTTTTGGGGTCTAATACCGGACATTTTTCTATTGACGGATGCCTTCATTGCGCGGCTTATGTACGCTTCATCGTCACCTTCAGTATCGGAATCAGCCCTGCTATGGAGAGCTTTACTTGCTGCTCGCTTCCTTGAGCGACTAGGCATCACATCGTCTTCGTCTTCTGCCTCAGAATCATCTGAGACCCTGCGCCGCCTCGAGCTTGAGGATATTCCTTGTTGCCCTCTTGGTACCCTACGCCTTGATGTTTCAGTAATGCCCCTATTCCTCATCAACCCTTGCTTCCTTGCCGAGCTGGGCAATGCTCCATCATCCTCGCTTTCTTCATCACTTTCAGAGACATCAAACTTGTGCTTCTTCACACTCGACGACGCATTGTAATGTGCTGCCTGCTCATCCAGCTGTTTTTCTCTGGATGACACAATGGAAGTGCCAAACAACCTCCTTCTTGATGGTTTGATGCTCGTTTTTGACTCGATACCTCTAGAAGTCTTGGAATTGGCCCTTTTCAATCCCCGACTTGATGTTTCTGCGTCTGGGTCCTCATCAAAGCCTTTCGTAGATGCCTTCTTCATGGATGACCCTTTCTTGGCTAATGCTCTCTGTTTCTGATGCCTGTAAGGAATCACCTCATCCTCACCATCATCACTGACGTCAATTTCATCATCTGACAAAGAATGCTCTTGCATGCTACTCTCCTTCTCTGCAAGAGCTTTTTTCTTGTAGAGGATTTCATTCTTCAATTGTCGAGCCTTCGCTTTGAGTGTGCTTACATCTTTGACAATTTCACATACCACCATTGTCCTATCTGATGCCAAATGATCAAAATTGACTTCAAGATCCTGCACTCGCACTCGATCACCGATTTCGAGGACGGACATGTCCACCACTATCTTTGCGGGCAATTCAACTACTTTACAGGTGTAAACCACATACCTGGCAAGCTTCTTCAGTGTCCCACCTACAAAAAGAATAACTCGAGACTATCAGCACGTAAATTGTCCCCTGAAGCAGTAAATGATAATCAAGTTCCCAAATTCCAACTTACCTTTTTTCAACCCAGGGCACTGATCTATTCCTAAAAATTCCAACGGGATTCCGAGCGTCAAATTCTCGCCGGGAGGAGCTTTGACGAATTGAATATTGAGAATATTGGTCTTCCCAGGACCATAATTCAGCTGTCAACAAGGGAGCACATATGATACATACATAAAACATGTGCCAGACATCCGTAATACAGAAAGCCAGGTGGAACTTGCATACACGTGTAACTGCCGTCAAACACTTAAACGTGCAGAAATTCACATGAATATTTGGGGAAACTCAATCCTGACATGCGTTACAAATGTCGTCTTAGAGGAAAGCTCCCTATATGCCATGCACCGTTTCAGGGAAATGGATCACTCACATTTCGTGGTAGCACTTGAAGGCTCTCTTTGAGCTCAGAAGACGAGGGGCCCCGATAAATATCCATATCAAAGACCCGCGAAACAAAGTCCCTCTTGCCAATGTGTTTGAGAATTGCAACCAGAGGCTTGGCATCCAAAGAGATGAAGATATCAGTGGATCCATCCTTCGGTCGGCGCTCCCTGTCAGGGTCGACCACCACTGCTGGGACCATGCCATGTTCGCGCACCCTGGCCAAACAGCGCGAGCGGCGATTCCTCAGGTAAGCACGCAGCACTTGAATTTGATGAGGCTGGGGAGCGGCCTCCCCATCCTCTGATTCCAAGCAAGACTCCCCTGCTGATGAAGACTCTTCTGAAGAGGAGAGGTAGGCTGTGGAAGAAGAAGTGGGCGCCTTGTCTACTACTCTGCTCACAGAAATGGAGCGGCAGAAGAGACGGGGGAAAACCCTCGCCACCAGGGACAACCGGCGGCCACCCAGCATCTCGCTCAAACTGGGGTTTATGGGAAGAGCACCATTTTAGGATTTGAACATATTACATTTACCACTCATATTTTGTGAGTTTTGCAAAAAAAAATAAAGGATTTGAACATATAACTTAACATAGTATTGCAATTATAATTGAACACAGCAGGGGTTGAACTTGATCCAAAAGCTCGTACAAGGGCATTAGCATGCACAACGATGACCTGATCAAGATTCGGAGGGAACTTAGGCTTGCCAGGCATTGGAGATCACTAAAAGATCATTGATTATGCACACATTGTTGTGTAGTGATTTTCACACACTACATAAATGCAATCTACAACCGTCAAGGTAAAGGTCGAATTGGAGTAGAAATGAGGAAGTGGTTTATAACTTCCCATCGCAAATAATGTCTTTCATGTAATTTTTGCCAATACAGTGTTGTATAATGTAGATCAGACTCATAATGAGTTCCAAGTTGTAAGAGCGATGAGATTAGTGTGTCTTAGTCAAGTCATTATAGTGCTAACTAGTTTTGAGTGTTTGGACAATGCATATTGTAACCTACATATATAAAACATTCTGTACAATGTGAACTCGCCATTTGTGAGGGTGAAAAGAATTCAAGAGTTTAAGAGCCTCACTATAGAGTCGCCATCATCTTCTCCCTCTTATCTCCTTCGTTAACTCTCTAATTGTTTTTGCTTGCTTGCTTTAGTGCCTAAGCACGCTTAAGAACATTCTTGTGATGCTTGCATGATTTATGGTTTGAGATCTATTGTTGTACTTGCATTCTTGGTTGGTTGAGCATACTTGTGGTTTATCTATAAATACACAACCACTCATCTCCAACGTCCGCCTGTCGAACCGCTTTCCGGTGGACCTGCTGCCTTAAAGTCTCAACCGGCTGTGCGACCGGCGCTCCTATTCACCTCGGTCGACCACTGATGGAACTCAACCAAAGCACCAACCAACCACCCCCACCAACAACTGCTCCCACGCATCCTCCACCTCCCCGTAGCCCGCCTCATTCTCCACAAGGGGGTGCTCTCACCCTATGGCATTAGCTCCAAGGAGCTTATAAGGCACCCCAAGCCGGCTTATTGGCGGCCTGTCACACCTGCAAAAGAGGAATTTGAGCCCTTCAAGAACCTACTCCCATCGAGTTTGAGCAAAGCCAAACATTCAAAAGCTTTCAAAACTTCAAAGGGGACTTCAACAAACTTTCAAAGCTTCAAAAGGCGTACAAGACTCTAAAGTCCAAGCAAAGGGTTGAAGGTTTGCACTCCAAGGCAAAGCATCGCCAAATCAAAACAAAGGGAAATACCTCTTTGTGAAGAGGAGCTTCACAAAAGGGAACTCTCTCTCTCTCTCTCTCTCTCTCTCTCTCTCTCTCTCTCTCTCTCTCTCTCTCTCTCTCTCTCTCTCTCTCGCGCGCGCGCGCAATTTAAACTTTAAAATTTTGCAGCCCCGGGGAGTCCACAATATAAAAATTGCATATAGCACGTGCGAACAAGAGGCATTTTAATAATCCCTTACCACGATATTTTCAAGTATTATATGTACCCTTATGTATGCATTTCTGTTAAAAAAACTAGCGCTTACATATGAGAATTTTCACTTTTTTAATTGAAAAACCGTTTATGTAAGTACATTTTTATGTAAATGTACCTAATTATAAATTCCTCATTTTGTTCGCACGTGCTATCTTACATATTTCCTAGTGGACTCCCCGCGCTTGCAGCCAAGCACGATAACTTGCAAATAAATTTCCTATCATCTCCTAAGGGGTATTTGTGCTCGTGAAAGAGGTAGACACTAGCTAGGAGAGTCTCCTAAGCTAAGACCCCTCTATTAGTGCAATGGAAGAGAAAGCGTTTAGGAAATTTAATGGCGATGGCTTTCCCACTTGGCAAACAAAGTTGAAAGGCTACCTAATAAAAAAGCAATTGTGGGGAGTAGTCAAGCCAACGCTCACTGATCCGACATCTACTGCTGGTGCACAAGTACTAACACGAGCTATGAGTGCACAACATCAATTTAAGGATGAGCAGGCATTAGGAATCATAATCATTGCACTACATGACAATTATGTACACTTTACTGATGATTGTGAAACCTCGTCAACTGCATGGGAAGCACTAGAAAAAAACTTAGGAGCTAGAAAAAAGAAGAGCAACATGAGTTTGAGAAAGCTTTATACAGATTACAAATGGAACATAATGAATATATTGCAAGCTTGGTCAATCACCTAAAAAGCATGACCACACAACTAGCCTATGTAAACAGTGCAGTACCAGACGAGGGCAAAATTGCAATTCTTTTGACAGCCTTACCACCTAGCTTTCACCAGATCATGACCATCATTGAACAAAAGGATCCGACACCAGATTTCCAAGATGTAATCAACACTTTAATGTCCGAGGAGAAGAAGCAAGGGAGGAATGCTACTTCGGGGGGGGGGCTTTTGCAGTCGGCTCTAGTAACAAAACTTGTTTCAAGTGTCACAAAGAAGGGCACATAGCAAAGGACTCTCTAGCATAAAAAACTTGCAACAATATTTGCAGGAAGAAGGATCACCTTCCTTCCAAGTGTTTCAAAAGGGACAGCGGCAGCACCAACAGAAATCCAAGGCCCAAAATCTATTTGGCAGAAGAATACAAAGATGAAGATGAAGAAAAAGGTGGCAATAGCCTTCTAGTCTACGATGAAGTTCTCTAACTTTTGTTTTGGCATTTCACCTTCAATTGTATTTATTTTGGAAATAGCTTGGACTAGCTTGGTCTCAGTTTTATACATCTTTTCAATGGGAGGTGTTGAGTATCTCTTGGATTAGAGATAGTTTGTCTCCTGGATTGGGGATGGTCTCCTAGATTAGAGATGTTCTCGGATTGGAGTGTGCTAGAGATGTCAGTTTCTTCAGTTTCTTCCTAGTCCAAACCTCAAGGGGAGGACTGTAAAGTGTGAGCTTTCTCCTTGTGTCCTAGAATACGAGTCAAGGAGAGGAAAGGTGGAATTATCCCACATGCAGTGGTGCAAGGCTGTAGAGCTACTTAAAACTAATTTCATGAATGAATAAACACAAGTCTATTTTGCATTACATCTCCTTGGTTTGTGGCGAGCTTGTGATGGCTTAGCAAATACTCAAGATCGTGTTTATGAGTCTAAGCTAATTGATCTTGGAACCTAATTTGCTCGAGTGATAATCTAGCCAACACACACTCACTTGTGTGCACGATGTTTCTCTTTCATCCACCCTAGCTAGCACGATCCTGTTCCCATCAATTGCAGCTACCAGATCTGTTTTGCCTACGACTGAGCAATCTCATTGGGATGTAAAAGATGCGCAGGCTCATGCATTGATTGTGTTGTCTGTGAAGCGCACTATTACTCCTCACATTCGTTCAACAAAATCTGCACAATAGGCTTGGGATATTCTGGCTGATCTTTATGCAAGTCGCAATGAGGCTAAATTTGTGTTGCTGCATAAAGAGCTGGAGTCGAAGATTATGCATGAGGAAGATGACATGGATACTTTCCTTATTGGTGTCAAGGATAACAGTGAGCAACTTATTTCTATAGGTGAAGTCATTTCTGACAGTTCCCTTGTGTAGACTATTCTTGATGCTTTGCCGGATTCTTACCAGACTTTTGCTAGTACTTGGAGACTCATGACCCAAGGAAATCCAAAAGTTGTCAATTTTGATGCATTATGCACATTGCTATTGCAAGAGTCACTTTCCAGAAAAAACAAGACTAGACATCGTGTAGTTGAACATGCCTTTATTGCTGCTCAAAGAAAAGGTGGTAACAGCAATGTAGCCACTTCTCATGGTTCTTCTGCGAGTGGTAAATCATATGTTCCTAATGCTTCTGCTGGCAGCAATTCATTGGGAATTCAAGTGATAAGGGAAAAAAGAAGACTCGTTGCCATTATTGTAAAGCTAATGATCACTTGATCAAGAAGTGTCCTAATTGAAGGCCAAAGAGGCTAAGAAGAAAGAGGTTGGTTCAACTACTACTGTCGGTTCCACTACAAATGCAGCTATTGTTGAGTCTTCTGTGAAAGGAGACTGTGATGCTGATGTTGATGCAGAATGGGCTTTTAGTGCAGAGTGCACTTTTGATCCTTCTGTCCATGATGCATGTTTGTCAGTTGCTGCAGATGCTCAAGTGTGGTACTTTGACAGTGGTGCTACAAAGCACATTACCTCTCATCGTGACTTGTTCACCTCTCTCAAGGATGTCCCTCATGATAATTCTGTCACTTGTGCCAACAATGCCTCTTATCCGGTCAAGAGAGTTGGAAAGATTGTTCTTACTACTGCAAATGGCAGTTCTTTCATACTTGGATGCACTTTATTTACGTGCAATCAAGAAGAATCTTTTGTCTGTATCTTCACTTGCTAGACTCGGACAATTTGTGGATGACAGATGTACAGTACATGATCTCAACTTGGATGATGAAATTGTTGTATCACGCTTTTTATGTCATGGGTTGTATAAGCTCACTTTGTATGACAAGTGTGGGCAGAATGTTGCAAATGTAGTTGTAGATTCTAAGGCTATTTCAGATGCAAAACTTTGGCATGCAGGTTTTGGACATCTAAATTTTGCGAGTTTGCTACGTTTGCAGAAATCTGATATGGTTGCTTCTTTGCCGCTCTTGAGGCACCTATCAAACATGTTTGTGAAGGTTGTATTTTGGGTAAGATGCAGTGTTCAAAGTTTCCAAAGGATGGTTCAGTTAGGGCCACATACAGGTTGCAGCTTGTGCATAGTGATGTGTGTGGACCCATGCAAACTCTGTCCTTGGGTAATTACCTTTACTTTGGGACTTTCGTTGATGATTACTCCATGCATGCATGCACCCTCCGTTTCGATCGAGGGGGGGAGTATATGTCTCATGAATTTACTGCATTTCTGGCTAGTCGTGGGATAAAACACCAATGTATAGTGCCTTATACACCTCATCAAAATGGTGTTGCTGAGAGAAAAAATAGGTCAGTTACAAAAATGGCACGATATATGGTTAAAAGTCAAGCTTTGCCACGTTCGTTTTGTCTTGAGGCCATCATGTGTGCCACTTATGTACTTAACATAGGTCCTAAAAAAGCTTTGCAGTCTATCACTCCATATGAAGCATGGCATGATAGAAAGCCTTCTATTGAGCACATGCATGTTTTTGGTTGTTTGACATATGCTTTGGTGCCACAAACACAGCATAGAAAATTTGATGATAAGGCTGTCAAATGTATTTTTGTTGGTTATAGTGCTGAAAGTAAAGGTTACATGTTGTATCATCCGAAAACGAAGTGTATCTTGGTCTCAAGGGATATTGTGTTTGTGGAAGATTCCATTCAGCCCTTGCTATCATGTACTAGAGACAATAATGTAAGTTCACAGGACATTTATGACACTTTGTTGCCTCTTTTCAGTGGTGGAAGTTTGAATGTACATTTCAATGAGGCAAATATACAGCCTATAGGGTTTTTTGAGAATATTATAGATCAGCCTATTACTGATGCAGATATACACGATGTACTTGATGAGGAAAGGGCTGAGAATGAGCAGGCTAGAGGTATGCCTAAATGGATGGTGCATACTTTGCATGACAGTAAATTGGATGCACCTTTGTCTAGTCGTACTCGTTCAGGTTCTCGTCATGCATCTTATGCATCAGATTGTTATGCTTTGGCTATGTCTAGCTTACATGATGTTGAGGAACCTCTATCTTTTGATGAAGCACAGAATTCAGAAAATTGGACGGCTACCATGCAATCAGAATATAATGCACTTAAAGAAGATGACACGTGGACTTTATGTGATTTGCCTCCTGGCAAAAAGACCATTGGGACAAAGTGGGTTTACAAGTTGAAACGCAAGCCGGATGGTGAGGTTGATCGCCATAAGGCTTGGCTTGTTGCAAAAGGCTATGCGTAGCAAAAAGGCATAGATTATGAAGAAACTTTTGCTCCCACTTGTTGTATGACTACCGTTCGTTTTCTATGTACATTGGCAGCTCATTTTGGTTGGGATGTACATTAGTCAGACATCGTTACTGCTTTTATGAATGGTGACATATTTGAGGAAGTTTATGTAACGCAGCCTCGCCGTTTTGTCAAGAAAGGACAAGAGGATAAAGTGTACAGATGTAAGAAAGCTTTGTATGGGTTGAAGAAATATCCTCGTGCTTGGTATGAGTGCTTGGTATGAGAAAGCTGATACTCATTTGGTCAAACAAGGCTTTCATAACAATCCCATAGAAAGCACATGTATGTAAAACGTGAGGGTGATGTACTTCTCATTGTCGTTCTCTATGTGGATGATTTGCTGATCACTGGACCAAATGAGATACATATTGCTGAATTTAAGGCTGATTTGAATACTACTTTCAAGATGAAAGATTTGGGACTATTGCATAATTACTTGGATATACATTTTAAGCAGTGTGATGGTGGACTTGAGGATTGCAAACCTATTGCCACTCCCATGGAAACATGTTTGAAATTGAGTCTTCATGATGCTAGTGATTCTACTGATGTCACTCTTTACCAAACTACTGTTGGATGCCTTATTTATGTATGCAACACGAGGCCGGATATTCAGTTTGCAGTTTCACAAGTCAACAGATTTATGCATAGCCTAGGGTATAAGCATCAGCAAGCTGTCAAGAGGATTTTTTGCTACTAGAGTGGCACTTTACATCTTGGCTTGTTTTATCCCAAGGGGGGGTCGTTGCCGCTAGATTTACATGCTTTTTCAGACTTAGATTGGGCTCATTGTTTTGACACACAAGTGTCCGCAAGTGGTTTTTGTTTCATGCTTGGAAGCTCATGCATATCATGGTTGAGCAAGAAGCAACCTACTGTGGCCACTTCCAGTTGTGAGGTTGAGTACAGGGCAGTCTTCATAACTACGGTTGAGTGTGTATGACTTAGATGCCTTATGGCTGATTTGGGTGTTGGATAGGAAACTGCCAACACTATCTACATTGACAGTCAAAGCGCATTGGTAGTTGCGAGGAGCTCAAGTTTTTCATGCTCGCAAGCACATTGAGGTGCACTATGTCAGGGAGAGGCTCTTAATAGGAGAGATCGGCTTGGCTTATGTGCCAACACAAGACAGCCTTGCAGATATTTTCACAAAGGCATTGTCTTGTGAGAAGTTTGAAGCTTTCTGCAAAGCTTTGGGCTTACTCCCCTTTGTGGACTGATCATGTCCTCAGGGCATGTCACTTCCCTATAATCTATGTGCCAGCTCTTTTTCACCGCATCACTCCTAGGGGGGATTTGTTACCATACACATGTGGTAGTGATGTGTGTGAATACATTTAGGACCATCGAGGCATTTTTTTCCTCACTAGGAGGTTTTTCCCCCCATGCATTGTATATACGTCCATCACTCTAGGACTATCTTATCTTTCCATTGCACACTAAGTAATGCACTCTCTGTTATGTGCCTAGAGCTTCCTTCATCTTCCCTAAGCTGTGTGTGTTCTCCTGCAACCCTAATTCCAACAACTATTAACTAGTAGGGCAATTTCATATGGTAGGTTCCAATCCTTAAACCACTTATGTATTTCCCTACTCAGAGGTACACTAAACCGTTTTCATATCTCCATTAAATATCAAGAAAATGGGCAAACCCAAGTGCTTCTCATTAGGTCAAAATTAATAGCAACATAAAAAGGTATAGTACCAAGCCCTAATCAACCATATTTTCCACCTTCTACCATAACCAAGTGCTCAGAATAAGGTCAAAGTTAGAAAGTACAAAACTAGAAACCCCAACTCCCTAAGAAATCCATGTCTAATAGATAAAAGGTACATATTTAGCCCATTTTAGTTAAGAGCTTGGCTCAAAATAAAAAAAACTAGATTACCCCAACATGCTTGGCCTGCACAAGCATCATCATGTATCCATACTCATACACAAATAAGAATTTACTGAAGATTATATAACTTCTATGGTCATAACACTCAGTTTTGACTTCAGTCAAAGTTCTCAAGTCAAAACAAAGTCAATAGCTTCACAAAAGTTACTATGCAAGTGCCCTGTTTCAAAAGACAAATCCAATAGTTTCACATCCAATATGCCAATAGCCTCAAATCTAGCAAGATACTATGCAGGTGTCGGATTTTAGAAGACAAACCCCACACTCTTCACAAGATCAAAGACCCATTCTTATCAAACAAGGCTTTAACATGTTAAGATAGTCAACAAAAGAATAAGCAACTTCTAGGTTCCAGAAGATAAGCCCATTAGCTCTGATCAAGGTCAAACAACGAGTAGCCCCTAGTCTAACTTACATATGAATCTTTATATTGTTTGAATATACAACAATTGACTTCCATGTAACTTATATTGGTCGTAACAAAGATTTTATGTCATCCGCCTTAGAAATGGAAAGCCAGCAATCCCAAAGTATTATCCCTTGCATTTTGTTTGGGAGAAATGGAACCAACATGACCAAATCAGTAGGTAAGTTTCAACAATAAATAAATAAAATCTCAAATCAAAGACAATTTACAAGCTCATAATCATCAACGCAAAAGCCACTTCCCGAGGTTTACACAATCTAAAATTAAAAAAGTACTAACTAAGACGAATTGAACCAAGTCAAGACCAAAAGAATCAAGAGAGCAAGTAACCCTAGGTTTTTACATCTAGAGAATTCCCAAGCAACCCTAAGCAATCAATCAAATGTCTATTCATTTAGAGCAAATAGGGTCAAGAAAACTAAATGTTCAAAAGAAACCATTAAGTTAATGTATAACATAAAGAAATAAATAAAATTTAACCTCAGAAGTGGAAGCATCATTGACCATTTTCGTGATGTGATACAAATCAACAAGGTCATAAGAAGCCCACTCACCACCTCTAGTGCAAGTGAATAGTGAATAGGTGGAGATGCACAATTGAAACAAATGGTCCAAATGAAAGTAAACAAGGCTAAGTGAAGGCAAGAGTCCTCACCTTTAAATAGGGTTTTAAAGCAATAGATATGACATCCTCACCCTCTGCATGATGGGTCTATCAAGCTTATCTCTTGCATGTACTCTCCAAACTCCAAATCATCTAGTAAGGCCTACATGGGAAGTCATCTCAATAGGAGATAGTGTGCCATGGCCATCACATGCCCCATAGAGCCCATGAAACTCACAATGAGAGGAGAGATTAGTACCTTGAAAGATTCAAAATTGGGGGGAGGTTTTACCATGGACAAAGCAGTAGCCCATAGCTCAAAGAGGACCAATACAATAGCTTGAGATATACAGGGAGGTGATGTCACCACATGAAGAAAGCACATAGACAAGAGCTTTGGAGAAGATGACCATAGCACGACTCGGAGAGCTAGTCTTCCATAGGTGCCCGTGGGGATTGGCAATTAATGCTTACCCTTAAAAACCAAAATGATCAACCATTAGTCCAAGAGGATGTGAGTTCTCAACAAGGTCAGAGAAACCACCAAGCCGTGGAAGGGCCAGTTCCCACAAGGAGTGCCCTTAGAGTCCAGTCACTTTCCAAGGGAAGGTTTTTGCCATTTGGTTAGGCCATAGTGTTTACCAACACATGAGGGCATGAGATTGCCCCCCCTTGAATAAAGTAGTCATCAGAGAAGTGGTTCCCACCCAATGTCAGGGATTAACATGTGAAGCAATGGTTCCCATAATGGATTTAACTGCGAGAGCCAACCATTGGCAAGGTTTTGTCAACTTTTTCCAGGTAGTTTTTAGGCAAGTATAAAAATTTCTTAAGAAGATATTTCACAAAACCCAAGTCCATCAATCACCAATTTAATGAAGGGTAGGTTCCCACTAAGGGTCCCCTCAGGCACAAGTTGTCCAAAGGATACTTATTTTTTGTTAATCCATGGATCCCATAAACTTAAGGATTAGATCAAGTAGACAAGGTCAAGACCAGGTGATAGGGAGCTTGCACAAGGCAATGTATTGCCACGTTTTACACAAGATAACCTAGTCTTGGGAGAAGGCTAAGTTAGGTAAATGGTTGTTGGAAGTTTTACGTCAGAGACATATTGTATATGTCAAAAGACGAGTGTGTGTGATGGTTGCCCTTACCTAGACTCCATACTCAATGTCAGCAGCAGTAGGCCCATTGAGTATGGTACTATCTCATCAAGTTGGTGAGGGAGAGAGTCACAGTTGAACGTGATGTTATGCCAATTGTTATGTCTAACATCAAAGGTGATAGTCTGGAAGAGTTCTTATCTATTAAATCCATTAAGATAGTATTTGCTAATCTCTTCAAAGGTAGCGAAGATGTTAAAAGAGGAGAACAAAATTAGAAACAACATATCTAGATGGGTATTGATAGCAGCTCTAAATGGTGGGTTGCTTTTTTTTAATACAAATTTTGTAGGCATAATGTGCAATTTATCACTTTTCCAAATAAAGTCAAAGTTGAATTCCCCAAGAAACGGACAACTAAAGTAATAGAAAAGTTAATAAAGTGAATAGATGTAGAGAACACACCAGATTTCAATTCTAGATTTAGGACATCAATAAGTTCTAATTACAAAATAGCAAGGCAAATGAAAGGCAATTCATCTTGCCATGATCAAATATTAATACTTGGGATATCATCCATGTATCTAAAAGCTTGTGAGAAACAACTAAGGCCTTGGCAAGAATTTTGCAAGTCATATTTTTCCAAAACCAATTTTACTTAAAAAGTGGCGTTAAGGTATGGAGCGAGCTTGACAGAGTGAGATTTGGAGAGAGCTTTTTCTCTTGGGCCACCCTCCTAGGCCACCAAATCCATTCTCCTCCTCCACAACCTCCACCCACCCCCTCTCCTCCATCTTAATTGTGCCTACTACTTGCCTCTCCTGCTCTCCCATCCCCTTTACCTTCACATTGTTGGGGTATAAAGCCCAATGTGGTCGCCCAGGTAAGTGGGCGGGCCGCCAGGTATGTACACATATTCTTTTGTAAAAACCTAATAAGAACTCACTATGCTCTACACATTACGGTAGAGCGAGTTCACCATATCTTCGTGCTCTTCTTCTCGCACTCTCTCTCGCGTCGCACTTTCGCTCGTACTCCTTCAACTGATATCAGAGCTTAGATCGAGGCTCGGGGCAGCACTGCAGGAGGCTAGAGTCACCAGCTCAGATTGGAGTGAAATTCGACAGGTGAAGACACGGCCCCAAATCTCGTGGGAAGGCCCGAAGGCCTCGGTGTTGTCAGAATTTCAATCTGAGGTCATCTCGGTCACCGTTCGGCTTCGACAAAGTCCTGCACAGGCCATTTTCGACTACGTGGTCTCGACGGGTGCAGATCCGACTCTGCAAATTTGGGGTTTTCGGCCTACGACTGCAGGTGCTGAGGATATCGACACTCCCAGAGTGTTGATTTGTGGCTGTCTACACATCGAAGGACGGTTCACAGTTCTTGGAGGCGTGTCACATACGACACGGGCGCATCTACACACAGACTGTAGGCGACATCCACTAGTTCATCAGGTAGCTTGTGTTTGCTGCTTGATATTCCAGATTTCATCCTGACATTGCAGGTACTTCCACATGGGATGTATTGTCATAGATGATGTATGTTTGTTGAGGGTTTGCTGGCTGTGAGTCATGCAGCAAACAACCGCCGCAGCGGTTACAGCATATAGTGGGAAATTTGTGGATGTATGACTTTGTGGGAAGTCTATGTACTGTCAGATTTACTGCAGCCTTTGTTGAGGGTCGAGTGAGGTTTTATTGAGCTGGGGGATTCTCGAATGTTGAGATCCTTTCGGTGATACAGGTCTTGGAGCGATCCCTCGAGCACCCTTAGATAGGCAGCTAGGATGTATTGAGTGTGAGTTAGACAGTTGGGATTGCATCTTTGCTTTACTGCCGTTGAGGCATTGTCGCAGTCTATGCTTACAGGACAGTGACAGGACAGTCAGAGACGGTACAGGTGCAGGACAGGTTTACCCACAGCTTACAGTGTCAGAGAGACAGTGTTTTTTGAGCTGTTTTTTGGTCTGTTTTTTAGTACACCAGAGCCATTTTACAAAGGAGACTCTGCCGAAATTTATGTAGAATCTGAAGCTTTCTTGGTTCATTTGACAGGTTGATATTGGTTCAGAGGTCAGTTTACAGGGGAAACTCTGCCGAATTTTTCCCAAAAAAGTAAACCATTGTGAAGCGTAGCTATGGCTGGATCACAGGACACTGCTCTTTACAATATCAAGAAGCTGGATGGAACCAATTTCCCATTGTGGAAGAAGCAGATTTGGCACGTGTTGGTACAAAAGAAGCAGATAAAACCTATAAAGCTCAAGGGGATAAAACCAGAAGATATGGACGAAGATGAATGGAGCGAAATGGATGAATTGGCACTTTCTACCATTATGCTGACTTTGGCAGAAAGCGTTTACTTCAATGTAGCAGACGAGATGTCGGCTTATCAAGCATGGTTAAAGCTGACTGATCTTTATGAGAAGCAGAGTGCAGCTACACAGGTATACTGGCTTAAGAAGCTTGTTGACTTGAAGATGAAAGAAGGGACACCTATGTCCAATCATCTGAATGAATTCAACACAATCTACAGTCAGTTGTCAGCTCAAGGTGTCAAGTTTGATGAACCTGTTAGAGCTATGTTCCTGTTGATCACATTGCCGGAAAGTTGGGACACTTTTCGCACAGCTTTGAGTAATTCTGCACCTCCAGATGGTTTGAACATAGCAGGTGTAGAAGGAAGTCTGCTTACTGAAGAAACCAATAGAAAGACAATGGACAAAGGCAAAGGAACAGCCTTAGTTGTCAGGGGAAGGACCAAAGAAAAGTACAAAGGTGGAAAGAGGAATCAGTCTCGTAGCAAGTCCCGCAGTGCTAAAGGCAAGAGTGACATAGAATGCTACCATTGTGGCAAGAAGGGTCACATGAAAAGAGACTGCAGAGAATGGAAAGCAGAAAAAGGCAAAGAGAAAGCTGAAGACCATGGTGAGAAGAACAAGTCCTCAGTGAAGATTCAAGAAATAAATGTGAGAAACACTGTTGCAGAGGATGACAGTCTAGTGTCAGGAGACATTTACTTCTTGAAAAATACAATGGACTCAGTTCTTCTTACAACATCTGATGGAAATGCACTGAGTGACTGGATTATAGACTCAGGGGCATCACTTCATGTGTCTCCAAACAAGGAGTGGTTTACCTCTTATGTGACCACTAAAGATCATGTTCGGCTAGGCAATGGACAGACATGTGAGATCTTAGGTGTTGGAGATGTTCAATTGAAGTTTCAGAATGGCTCTTCTTTCACGCTGAAGAATGTGAGACATGTTCCCGCAATTACAAAGAGCTTGATCAGCACAGGTTTACTTGATGATGCTAGCTACGTCACCACTTTTGGACAGAACATGTGGAAGATATCCAAGGGTTCTATGACAGTAGCACATGGAGTAAAGTCTGGAGGACTTTACATGATTTATGTATCAAATGTCTCTAAAAATGTAATCAATGTAACCGAGCAGCCGAACGTTTCTTTGTGGCATATCCGGTTAGGACATATGTCCAAGAAGGGAATGGAAATCTTGTCTCGTTCTGGTTATTTGCCTGGCTTTTCATTTAATGATTTTGAATTCTGTGAACATTGTCTGTATGGTAAGCAAACACAGCAGCCACATAAGCATAGAAGCAGTAGAAGAGATACACAGTTGGCACTTGTTCATAGTGATTTGTGTGGACCTATGCCTAACCTATAAGTGCGACGCGAGAGAGAGTGCGAGAAGAAGAGTTGTCTTCCAAGAAGATGGACCTGCACGTGCAAGACAAAATGTCAGGGCTCAAGAGGAGCAAGGACAGGATAGAGTGGAACCACAGGTTGTGGCTGAGCCTGAGCCACCTATTGTGCGTAGATCTGGACGTATCACGCGACCTCCTGATAGGTTTGTTCCATCTATGAACTATGTCATGTTAACTGATTGCAATGAGCCTTCATGTTACAAGGAAGCAGTGCAAATGAAGGACTCCGGGAATTGGCAATTGGCCATGCAGTCAGAGATGACAGCTCTGCATAAAAACCAGACATGGAAGCTAGTTAAATTACCACGGGGCAAAAAGGCTCTACCCTGTAAATGGGTTTACAGGTATAAGATCACCGCTCATGATAGTCAGCCAAAGTACAAAGCAAGGCTTGTTGCCAAGGGCTTTAAGCAAGAACAAGGCATTGACTTTGATGAAGTCTTCTCTCCGGTGGTCAAAATGACTACATTGAGATGCTTTCTTGCATTGGTTGCCATATTAGATTTGGTGTTGCACCAAATGGATGTCAAGACAGCGTTCTTGCATGGTGATTTAGATGTGGAAATTAACATGCAGCAGCCAGAAGGGTTTGTTGAGAAAGGCAAGGAAGATTGGGTATGCCAGTTGTTAAAGAGTCTTTATGGCTTAAAACAATCGCCGAGGGCATGGTACCATAAATTCCACAAGTTTATGCTTTCTCAAGGCTACAAACGTAGTGAGTTCGATCACTGTCTATATACAAAGAAGGCTAAGGATGGTAGTTGGCTGATCCTTATTTTGTATGTGGATGACATGTTGATTGCTGGCAAGCACTTGGAAGAAATTTCAGCTTTGAAGTCAAAGATGGCAAAATCGTTTGACATGAAAGACATGGGTGAGGCAAGTCATATACTTGGTATGCGCATTGAGAGAGACAGATCAAAGAAGTTGATTTGGTTATCTCAAACAGAGTATATTGACAAGGTTTTGCAACGTTTCAATATGGAGAAGGGAAAGGCACTGAGTGTTCCATTGCCACCATATGTGAAACTTAGCAAACAAGATTGTCCTGTGTCTGAGGAAGAACAGGCTGAAATGGATAAGATTCCATATGCGTCTGCAGTGGGTAGTTTGATGTATGCAATGATTGCTACTCACCCAGACATTGCATTTGCAGTGGGAGTAGTAAGTCGATACATGTCAAACCTAGGCAAGAAACATTGGGAGGCAGTGAAAGGAATATTGAGATACCTGAAAGCTACAAAGAGTATGCGTATATGCTATGGGAGTCAGGAGCTAAGTGTAAAGGGTTTTACAGACTCAGATTATGCAGGTGACTTAGACAACCGAAGGTCTACGTCAGGGTATGTCTTTACATTGGCTGGTGGAGCAGTATCATGGCTTTCTAGATTACAAGATTGTGTTACTCAGTCTACTACAGAGGCTGAATATGTTGCAGCATCAGAGGCATGCAAAGAATCAATTTGGCTTAATCGACTAGTAACAGATTTGGGAATCAAAGAAGAGATGCCTGTGTTATATTGTGATAGTCAAAGTGCTATACAATTGGCTCGCAATCCAGTTTATCACTCAAAGACAAAGCATGTGGATGTGAAGTATCATTTCATCAGGGAAATGCTCGAGGATAAGCAACTTCAGTCAAAGTTCACACCACAGAAAATCCTGTTGATCTACTTACAAAAGGACTTCCCTCATAGAGCTTTGCGCATTTTCGCAAGCAGTTAGGTGTAGGGTAGTACATCACTTCTCTATATCTCTTGTATATTAGCTTGTATAGTAGCTTCTCTCACACTTAAAGTACCACATTGGACTTTAAGTGGGAGGTTGTTGGGGTATAAAGCCCAATGTGGTCGCCCAGGTAAGTGGGCGGGCCGCCAGGTATGTACACATATTATTTTGTAAAAACCTAATAAGAACTCACTATGCTCTACACATTACAGTAGAGCGAGTTCACCATATCGTCGTACTCTTCTTCTCGCACTCTCTCTCGCGTCGCACTTCCGCTCGTACTCCTTCACACATCTCTTTTGCACTCTCTTTTTCCCTTCCTTTCACCCAATCCCCGCCCCCCCTCCCTCTGTGTGTGTGTGTGTGTTTGTGACAGTGTGTGTGTGTCACACACACACACTTGGTCATTGCATCTCAACATCTGACCTTGATAGCATATGGGGGGATCTGATTGTGTCCTGAATCACTATTCTGGCTACAAAATATGGCATCCAACCAGTTACACTCAAACTTGATTTGAGTTGTTGCCTTATGGGAGTTTTACCTTATGCTTTACATAATAATTCACTGCTATCTTTTGCTATGGTGAACACTATGGCTAAGAGAAGCTATCTACTATGCCATTTTGGTAGCAAGGTACCTCTAAAAACCTAACCCTATGGGAATAGCCCCTTGTGGAAATAACCCTACCCTATATGGTGTTTATATGGCGTCTCCCAGCTTAAACCACCGAGTTGAATCCTATGCAGTATCTGTCGCCACCAATCCTCTTCCCCTTCTGATGATGATTGGCGGCCCGACAAGGCTTGTGGCTCTGCTTTTTCATAAAATCTCCTCCTCTTTAGGGCCCACTCACGATCCCGATGAAGATTGCGCGCTATGAAGGGCTTGCAGGGTGTGGCCTTACCTAGCCTGCTGTGACGATTACTGTCATACTTCTCTGACCCCTATAATAAGGTGAGGGGTTCTTCCCTTCACTTAGACAGTCTCCCTTGGCTTGTTGGAGAAAATTTAGGGAGTACTCTTGCTCACATGTTAGATAATTTTGAAACTCAAAAGCTCAGTTCCTTTGTTCTGTTGGGTGATTATAACATGTTTTTTCACCTTAGGATAACCTAGTTACTGATATTTGCACATCAATAGAGGGTTTTTTCTGCTTCTTGCCTTGTACTAATTACATACTTACTCACTCTAGTTTTTGCTGCTTTACTAAAAAGTGGCATCAATTCTAACAGTCATATGGTTACTGATCATGATGTTTTAATACCTAAGTGTGTTATATGGGGAAATTGTTCTGATCGTGCTGATCACAGGTTGTTATTCTGGGATGTTGGTTCATATTCCTTCAGTAAGTATTCTAGTGCTTCTTGCCTGTTATCGATTTCATACATACTCTGGTTTTGTTTCTGTTGTATTAACAAATGGCATCATGTCTGACATACATATGGATAATGATCGAGTTTCTTTTACTAACTAATTGGGTTGCATTATGGTGATATGAAGGAAACTGTTCTGACTTACAAAAGAATCGGTTACTGGCTATAATCTGACTGATAAGATTAATCCCTAATACTGGCTAAACTCTGGCACTATTTTGAGAGAAGGGCCTTGTTCTAGGGCAGTGTTTAAACTGAAGTTTGGACACAATACAGGAAGCTTTTGAAATGATGTTGGTCTTTTTGACTTGAAAATTAACTGGTTTTTTGTGAGGGCTTCAGTCCTGCTCACTTTACTTTAGAAATTACTCTATGCAATCACTGCATTAGTGGCTTATCATAAAAACTTATGAAAAATTGGTGCTTTTTGCATTAACTTGATAGTTATGGTGAGTATGGTGTTGAAATCCTGGTGGCATTGCTGGTTATGCTGCCGAAATCTGAGTTTGGAAGATTGCAATTGTTTATCTGGTTATGATACATATAGTTTGCAAAAAATCTGGCTTGAAAAAAATGGACCTAATACTTGATGATACTTCTAAGATAACTTTGACTATATAAAGGATGATGTGATGTATCTCATGAGGTTTCCATGGCATATTCCTATGACTCTTTACAGGTTTAATCTGTTCAAATTGGCCAAATACTGGTCTTATAAACCTACAGCCTGCTTACTGATTACTAGCTGGCTTTTTGGGTCTTGGATTTTTGGCTTAGTCCTGATCTTTCTTCTACTACAGCTACCAAAATTATGACCTAGTCTCTGGGTTAGATCTTACTCTCATGAACTAGCTGTATTTGGGTATGGTTGGAGTTGGTTGGATCTGGCTCTGGTTTTGACTAGTACATCCTTGGGTCTGGCTTATACTGCTTTGGGCTATTTTTTAGCAAGATCTTTGTCTCTTTGCTGGCCTTGCTGGACTTTGTCATGCTGACCATGACATGCAAAAAATCTGACATGCAGCTTGCTGCTATTTACTAGGAGTATGGTTTGGCTTTATACATAATCTGGTTTTTATTCTTTAAAAAGAATTGGCTTAAATTTTGATCTAGACTTGTTACTGATATGGTGACTACCAATCTGGTCTTTTTTTGCTTTACTACCTGTGTATGGTATGGTATTATGATATGGAGGAGGCTACTTGCATTGACAAAACATTGACCTTCAGCTTGGTACTTAGATTGTTGGCTTAAATCTAGTCCTTTTTTCACTACATCTGGTTGGAATTTTTCTAGCCAGCAATGGCTTAAGTCTGGATAATGATACTTCGGGCTTGCTCACTAAAGCTTGAGAAAAAATCTATCTAAAAACTTTTGTTGTTATACCTTATTGATGGATCGTTGTGGCACTAATTAAGGGATGACTTGAAAGTAATTTTTACCATTGGAAATGAGCTCCATTTTTTGTGGCTCTGGCTAATACTTCCTGGGCAGATTAATCCAATTGCTATTTTGATACCAAAGGAAATCTCTTTATGGTACTTAAATGGGTGTTGATAGGTGAGCAGGCCTATTGCAAAATTAAAAGATTACTTGTCTAACTCAGGTTCTTGCTAGCTGACCTAAACCTGGGTTTTTTTCATACAATGTTTAAACTAAAGAATCACATAGGATGATATATAGAGTAGTCGACTTCCTCTCACAGTAAATGGTTATTATAAAGAAGAACTTTTATAACATATAAAGCAATTCTGGTAGGATTACTTTGTATAGGACAGTAGCTAGTCTAATAATTTTTAAGTTTGACATGGATAACAACTGATAGGTTCTTTGAAGCCTGCCATACGTAGCCAAGTCTAACATATATGTTGTCTTGGCTATATGGATGCAGGTGTGAATTCTTTCTTGGCTTAAAAAGGTTTACCTTGCTGCAGTCCGACTTTGAAAACACTTGATGATTCAACTGGGATAGTTCTAATACCTTTGTATAAACTCATTTGGAATGATACTTCATTCTTATTATGATGTACAGTTATGAATCAAAGACTGAGTTGTTTCTGTACTAATCTTTGCCTAGACATCTTTAACCAGTCGTCTTTTGAATGCCTTGTTCCTTGGCGTGTATTTATTAAAATTAAAACAGCTACACACACACACACACACACACACACACACACACACACACACACACACACACACACACACACACACACACACACCAGATTCGTCGGGATCTCACATTCCTATCCTCCTCCTACTACATACCTCTTCCACTCTCTCCTCCCCTTGCCTCCACATATCTTTCTCACTTATCTCTCTCTCTCTCTCTCTCTCTCTCTCTCTCTCTCTCTCCCTCCCATGTTTTGTGTGCCAACATTTAGTAGCACATAATTCACATCAAACATAAGCAGTTTTCTCTTGCTACTTTGCAACACAATGATGCAAGTGCCTTTTGAATTATCATTTCCAAAAAGAAACATGCATCATCATCTTTTAATTTAGCTAGAGTGGTGAAGGAGTAGGGATAGGGATAGAGAGAGAGAGAGAGAGAGAGAGAGAGAGAGAGAGAGAAAAGAAGAAGAAGAGAGTTTTAACATCGTAAGAAACGATCCCAAGAAGTAGAGAGAGAGAGAGAGAGAGAGTTTCTTATATACATAGGTTAAAATCGCACATGAGACTTCATCAGAAATTCAAGAACCATAGACCACAACATCCATTTCAAGTAGACATATCTATTTAGTCATTCACACTAAAAGATACGTCTGTCTAATGTGCAGACCATATCTTAGTTTCTTTGGGGTCCTGTTAGAGAAAAGGGAAAAGTAAGAGAGAGAGAGAGAGAGAGAGAGAGAGAGAGAGAGAGAGAGAGAGAGAGATAGAGAGAAAAAAGAATAGTTCCATCATTGCCAATTCTTTGAATGGATTGTGGGGAAGTCTTAAAGAAACTCAGGAATATGCCACCGTGCCATACAGCCACATCTTGAAAGTTTATAAAGGTTATGAGGGGAGAGAGAGAGAGAGAGAGAGAGAGAGAGAGAGAGAGAGAGAGAGAGAGAGAGAGAGAGAGAGAGAAATGGAGAGAGTAGAAGTTATGAAAGTCTTCATTGTGATGGTAGAGAGAGAGAGAGAGAGAGAGAGAGAGAGAGAGAGAAGTATAGTTGCATCATTGCCAATTGTCAGAAGGGTACACAGGGAAGTTATGAAAAAACTCGAAGATACATCACCGTGCCATACAGCCATATTCTAAAAGTTACTTATATACATAGGCTAAAGTAACACATGAAACTTCATCAGAAATTCAAGAACCATAGACCACAACATCCATTTCAAGTAAACATATCTATTTAGTCATTCATACTAAAAGATACATCTCTCTAA
The DNA here is from genome assembly GCF_014529385.1 of Adiantum capillus-veneris. Classification (NCBI taxonomy): domain Eukaryota; kingdom Viridiplantae; phylum Streptophyta; class Polypodiopsida; order Polypodiales; family Pteridaceae; genus Adiantum; species Adiantum capillus-veneris. The sequence continues at coordinate 4,709,291 of NC_140950.1, read as the reverse complement.
TGTTCAAGCCGGATCTTAGTTTCTCTGGGGTCCTGCTAGAGAAAAGGAAAAAGTGACACCGCGTCTTTCCTTAAGCAAAGCCACAGAGAGAGCACCCTTACATGCATCCACAATAAGAAAACAATCAATAGATTAGTTTCCAAACAGCATTATAGGTAACTAGGGTGACTCTAGTTGTCTTCTCCTTTGAAAAAAGAGTTAGGGAATCCTCTAGATTGGTTAATAGTGATCTATGTGGGACTATGCGGCATAAGTCTCTAGGGGGGCATTATATTTCTTGACTTTCATAGATGACTCTACTTGAAAGGCGTGGGTCAACCTCTTCAATAATGTTAGGTCACGCCCCATGACCGGTTTTGATCGGGCGCCTGGGCCGCCCACTTACATTATTTGCTTATAATGGAAATAAGGAGTTGCAAGTCGTTGCTCTCATGTGCTCCACCCAATACTGAGTACTACTTCTCCTTCCCCCTTCTCTCCTTCCCTCTCTTGCACTCACGGATCTCCATCCTCATAAGTGGCATCAAAGCACAGGGAACCCGTCGGCATCCCCTCCCCTATCCACACGTGTAGCAACCCCAAGGGTATGGGAGCTTGGAAGAAAATTGCAATAGGAAGTCGAGCAAGAGGAGCAATAAAGAGTCGAGAGGCAATCTTGAGCAGGTCGGAAGCAATGGAATCAAGCAAGTGAAATGATTGAGATCATAGCAAGACTTTGAAGGCAACGAGAAGCATACTAGATTCGAGCACAAATGGACTTAGAGCTCATAGTCAGATTGGGCAGCAAATCGGATCTCTGCAGGAAAATCAAAGCAAGCAGTTGAAGGCTTGACTTTTTGGCATCTTAGAAGATAGCGACTTGCAGCGAATCCTGAGTAGCTTGAAGTGTGTTGGCATTTTGAAGCCCAGAAGCGAGTAGCAGAACTAATCTTACACACAGAGCGGGTACCAACAATAAACAAGCACGTCTTGTGATGGTTGTACACACACACACACACACACACACACACATGGTATTGACTAGTTTAAACAAACTTCGATAGTCCATATAGTCTTTGGCTCTCGACAACATCATCACATACAACCTACAAAAATTGACATTTTGCAGAGAACCGATTTTTTTTTAAATTTTGACTCACACACTTAGTGTGTGCAAGTCCCTATTCACACCCTCTTTTTCAACTCGAGACCTACAGCAAGGGATTGAGAGACAATGAAGGGGGGGGGGGGGGGGGGGGGGGGAGAGAGAGAGCGACAGAGAGAGTGAGAGAATTCTCCTCCGTTTGTACCGCTCGCCTCCGCATCGGAGACTCCCATCCGATGATGGGAGGCGGCCTCGACATTAGTGATTTACTGCCAACAGCAGTGAGAGCGGATCGGTGCTTCTCTAGACTCTGACATTGACTCTCGACATTAGAGCTGTCCCGACACCGACTTCAGCGACTACATCATCGACAACTGCTTCCGTTCGGTGGCGGAAGGCAACATTGGTTTCAGTTTTTTGGCATCGACTTTGACGATTTATCGACAATATTTTGGCATGCACGGCAAGGTACCTCTATCATAGAGGAGTGATGCTCGGCATCCAATTCGAGCACATTCCATCCGGGGGTGGATATTGGTACCAACATTCCCAGTCTACACCGACACGCAGGTTACAGGGGGCTTTCAAGCCCACATATAGTAGTTTCTCCAAGTTTTCAGACGCTTACATGCACAGCGCATTTTATGCGATTTTAGCAGTCATTTTGATAGTAGCATAGATGTGTAGACAAATGCATGTTTTTTTGAGCACGCACAATGCTTTTGAGCTCTTTTGAGAGCATATATCCCCGCAAGGATCCTTTTTACTGTACACAATAATACTTGGCACCTGTTTGTGCGCGGTCATTCATGTACGTTGAGTTGCGGTTACTACCTTTGTACATATCTTGTGGCGCCATTTAGGCTTGACATTTTGCCAATTTTCTAGACTGTTTTTTAGACTCTGATCGGAAGAGCCCTTTTTGAGACTGTGGCTAGTCATTTTGAGTCTGTTTTAGCCTTTTGGAGGGTCGTTTCGTGAGGTTTCTTTTAGCTGGGGTATTCTCGAATGTTGCGATACTTTCGATGATACAGGTTGCTGGAGGTCCCCCTCTTATGGTACGGTCGTCATAGGATATGTATCTGGATGGTTTCTTTTGCTTTTGATGTCGAGTTGGCAGTCACATGGAAATTGGTTTTGAGCAGTTTATGCCCAGTGGTTGTTTTGAGCAATTTTTGCGCTTACTTTTGTCCTCTTGAGTTTGAGAGTTTGCTCCCCATACAAAGGAGACTCTGTCGTATTTTTTGGAAAATCCATTTTATGCGTTCTTGGCGCATTCAACTATTCATACACAATGATTTTATTACTTTTGGTTTGAGTTTCTGCTCCTGTTAAAGGGGAAACTCTATCGAAATTATCCCAAGAAATTTACCATAAGTTTTTGGCCACATTCTCTTGAGTCATGACTGCAAGTAGGGCTTCCGAAAGAAAAGAGTACTACATCAAAAAGTTTGATGGCACAAACGGTAGCGTAAGCAAGATGTTTTGATCAACAAAGGCTTGATAGCACGCTTGCGTGAAAGAAGATAAAATGTGTATACTGACGATCAATGGGAAGACTGGAATGAGCATGCTATGGCGACCATTCACCAAAACCTTGGTGAATCCATTTACTTTACCATAATAGATAAGACCAATGCCAAAGATTTATGGGATGCTCTATGTGCAACATGAGATGGCAACAATGCCTCTAACAAGGTTTTCTTGATGAAGAAGCTAAATGCACATGAATATGGAAGAGGGCACTAATGTTCGTTCTCACTTGAACGAGTTCAACAACATATTTTCATACATTACCTTAAAAGGTCTCAATTTCGATGATGGAATGAAGGCCATTTTCTTGCTATGTTTGCTACCATTGTCACACGGGATACCTTCAACCCAACCATAAGCAATTATGTACCTAATGGCAAGTTAGTTTTTAGCGATGTTGCTAGTGTGTTGCTCACTGAGGAGATTCGACGTCAATCTCTTTATGCGAGTGGGCATGGTGATGCGTATGTGGCTAGTGACAATCATGACAAGCAAAGGCAACGTGGTCGTAGCCACAGTCGTTCTCAAGATTGCACGCAAGGTCATAGCAAGAGTCACGGCAAAGACATGAGAAATGGTGAGTGTTACTACTGCCATGAAAAGGGACACTTAAAGAAATATTTTTGCACATTGCAGCGTGACAAGGGCAAGGAGAAAGCGAAGTTTGACAAACCTAAAAGCAACATGAAAATTGAGGAGATTAATGTGGTTGAGTTTCCAGTAATTGAGACAATTTTTTGATATGCCAAATGATGTGTTGACTTTCACATCAGATGTGAGTCCTGCTGCATTGTTAGCTCTTGACAAGTGTTATGCACAAAACTGGATTGTGGACTTAGGTGCTATCTTTCACGTGACTCCTCACAAGAAGTGGTTTTCTACATACACTACCACACATGGCACAGTGAAGCTAGGAAACTCTTATGAGATTGTTATATGCGGTGTGGATAGCATCAAGTTTTATATGCATAATGACACTGACTTTATGCTGCACAATGTCAGACATGTACCCAATTTGACAAAGAGTTTGACAGCTGGATGATTTGGGTTACACTACCATATTTGCTCATGGTTCTTGGATTATCAAGAAGGGAAATATGGTCATGCTTTAAGGTTTGAAGTTTGGCTCATTGTACGTACTTTCTGTCTCTTCCATGAAAGAGAATTCTATTTGTGTAGCCAAGCTGTTGTCTATAGAGTTGTGGCATAGCCGGCTAGGTCATATGAGTGAGAAGGGAATGTAAGTCTTGTAGCATTTCAGTTATATTCCTATGTTAGATTACTCTAGCTTCTCTTTATGTGAGCATTGCATCTATGGCAAACAGACTAAGTCATATGAGTGAGAAGGGAATGTAAGTCTTGCAGCATTTAAGTTATATTCCTATGTTAGATTACTCTAGCTTCTCTTTATGTGAGCATTGCATCTATGGCAAACAGACTAGGTTGACATCATCGCCTTTGGATAAGGATCTAGGGAGTCCTCTAGATCTCGTTCATAATAGCGACTTGTGCAGACCTATGCCAGTCAAGTCTCTAGGGGTAGAATTATACTTCTTGACATTCATAGATGACTCAACTACAAAGGTGTGGGTTTATCTCTTGAAGCAGAAGAGTGACTTCTTTAGTGTCTTTTAGAAGTTCTTAGCCCTGATCAAGAACCAATCGGGTAGAAAGCTTAAAGCTTTGTGAATTGACAATAAAGGCGAGTACATCTTCTCCGAATTCAAGGATTTTTGTAATAAAAGAGGCATTAGAAGACAGTTTACCATGCCTTATACACCCACCCAGAACGGTGTGGCTGAGAGGATAAATAGAACCATTCAGGAACGGGTCACTTCTATGTTGTCTACGGCCAACTTACCTCAAGAATTTTGGGGAGAAGCTATTACGACGGCTACTTATTTCATCAATTGGTCACCTAGTACAGCATTGAAGTACAAGGTTCCGTAGGAGATGTGGACAGGAAAACAACCCAATTATGACAGGTTACGTGTATTTCGTTGTGAGGCATTCTCACATGTGCCAAAAGAGCTTAGACAAAAGTTGGACCCCAAATCACACAAGTGAACCTTTATTGGACATGGTGTAGATGGAAAGATGGGATATCGTCTTTGGCACCTAGAATCTAAGAAGGTTATACACAGCTAGCTCACAAGTGATATTCAACAAGTCTAAGATGCATAGATAACTAGTGAAAGACATTGAGTATCGCATATTACAGTTTGAGGATGTTGCCTCACCACCAGTTACACACAATGTTGGACGTGCTAGTGATGCACCTTCCAGTAGTACACACACACATGGTTCTCCAGAGAGTGTGAAATCCAACAATCGGGCACTTTAGAGATCTACTCATACATCTTGTACACCTGAGCGTTTTGAGCCAAGATTGGACTATTTGCTAGTCATTGACTGCGGTGAGCCCACTTGCTACAAAGAGGCCATTCAAGTGGACGATAGCGTGAAGTGGGAAGAGGCTACGCAATCTGAGTATAACTCAACCTTAGCAAATGAAACTTGGAAAGTGACAGTATTACCTACGGGTAAACAGACATTGCCATGCAAATGGGTGTACAAGAAGAAGTATACCACCGATGATCCCGAGCCTAAGTATAAGGCCAGATTGGTTGCTAAAGGGTTCAAGCAAACGAAAGGCATGGATTTGATGAAATCTTTTCTCATGTGGTCAAAATGACTACATTGCATCTTGTGCTTGGTCTAGTAGCCATCGAGGACATGGAATTGGTCCAAATGGATGTGAAGACATCGTTTCTTCATGGGAATCTTGAAGAGGATGTCTACATGAAATAACCGGAAGGTTTTGTGATATATCCTGAGAAGCCAACATGAGCAGAGCTGGTGTGTAGACTCAAGAAATCTTTGTATGGGTTAAAACAAGGCTCAAGGAAATGGTACATCAAGTTCAATGAGTACATTCAATCCCAGGGTTACGTACGGAGCCAAGAGGACCACTGCTTGTACACAAGGAGGTTGAATGATGGTTCCCTCAACATTTTGATTTTGTACATGGATGATATACTCATAGCCAGAAAGTCAAAAGATGAGATTGCACTTCTCAAGGATGCCTTAAGTAAGCAGTTTGCTATGAAAGATTTGGGCGATACACATCACTTTCTAGGCAGGGATTTCAAAATGATGTGATCACACTATAATTTCAGGTTAATAACAACTGAAATGCAAAATAACAAATATTATGTTAATTGACATTCATATTTTTTGACCTCCAAGGAGACCTGGAGACCGGCTCGTAGCCCGCCGCCAGTCTAATTAGTAGGCCCGCCGGGTAAAGCTACTTTCCCGCCGGGCCCGCCGTGGCTATATAAAGGCGACGCCGGTGCTTGTCTTTTTCACAAAAGAGGTACATTGAAAAGTCTTCACCAAACTTTCTGGCAGCTTTCCACATTCTCAAAGCAGTGTAGCATTAATTTTTTATACCCTTCCTTATTTTATTGATGTTTTTTTGAGTTTTTTGCGTTAAAACGTAAAGGTATAAAATTTCTTTTATCAAATCATCGTAAGTGGATGCATTGGCACATGGTTGCAATTGCGGCTAGGTGTGTCATTGCAAAAGCGTACGATGATTATGTTTTATATTGCTCCCAGTCATTCATGCTTCGGCACATGGTTGCAATTACGACTAGGTGTGTTGCTGCTAGAATGACACGAGCATCTGTTTGAAAGAAGTCACCGTACGTGGATGCACTGGCACATGGTTGCAATTGCGGCTAGGTGTGTCATTGCAAAAACGCAAGATGACTATGTTTTATGTTGCTTCCCGTCATTCATGCTTCGGCACATGGTTGCAATTGCGACTAGGTGTGTTGCTGCTAGAATGACAGGAGCATCTGTTTGAAAGAAGTCACCGTGCGTGGATGCACTGGCACATGGTTGCAATTGCGGCTAGGTATGTCATTGCAAAAATGCAAGATGACTATGTTTTATGTTGCTTCCGTCATTCATACTTCGGCACATGGTTGCAATTGCGACTAGGTGTGTTGCTGCTAGATTGACGGTAGCATCTAATGCATGAATGTGTGCTCATATAATTTCATAATGCTTCATATGCTTGAATCTTGAAAGAAGACATCGTGCGTGGATGCACTGGCACATGGTTGCAATTGCGACTAGGTGTGTCATTGCAAAAGCGTAGGATGACTATGTTTTATGTTGCTCCCAGTCATTCATGCTTCGGCACATGGTTGCAATTGCGATTAGGTGTGTTGCTGCTAGAATGACAGGAGCATTTGTTTGAAAGAAGTCACCGTGCGTGGATGCACTGGCACATGGTTGCAATTGCGGCTAGGTGTGTCATTGCAAAAACGCAAGATGACTATGTTTTATGTTGCTTCCCGTCATTCATGCTTCGGCATATGGTTGCAATTGTGACTAGGTGTGTTGCTGCTAGATTGACAGTAGCATCTGTTTGAAAGAAGTCATTGTGCGTGGATGCACTGGCACATGGTTGCAATTGCGGCTAGGTGTGTCATTGCAAAAGCGTAGGGTGACTATGTTTTATGTTGCTCCCAGTCATTCATGCTTTGACACATGGTTGCAATTGCGACTAGGTGTGTTGTCGCTAGAATGACAGGAGCATCTGTTTGAAAGAATTCACCGTGCGTGGATGCACTAGCACATGGTTGCAATTGCGGCTAGGTGTGTCATTGCAAAAGCGTAGGGTGACTATGTTTTCTGTTGCTCCCAGTCATTCATGCTTCGGCACATGGTTGCAATTATGACTAGGTGTGTTGCTGCTAGAATAACAGGAGCATCTGTTTGTAAGTTGTCGTACGGTGAGGCATTGGCACATGGTTGCAATTGCGATTAGGTGTGTCACTGCAAAAGCGTACGAGATCTATAGTCTATACTGCACTTTTTCTTTCACGTAGAAAAGATCCAAATGCAGTGGCACATAGTTATATTTCACAATGTGTTGTTTGCAATAATACCATTGCAGGCAAAATGGATCCTTCTGCTACTTCAATGATAGAGTTCATAAAGAAAATAATCGTCTCTGCACTAGATCCCGACGATATAGCACAGATTGTTGCAGATGAGTCTAGATTGCAATCATTATACAGTGAGATTGCCCGCAAAATGTTGTTGTTATATCTAGACAAAACAATCGAATCAATAATCTCATTACTGAGCAGTTGGGTGGGCAATTTGCCCAAGGTGGCCTCTTATTTGAAAGAGGAATGCCCTCAAGAAGTAGACAAGGGTAAGCTAGAGCATTGGAACACTAGATGGAGAGCTGAAAAGGAGAGGTCAAGGCGAGCATCCCACATAGACACACAGTTTGGCCTAAGCAAGAAAATGCGAATGGCTATCACCAGAGTTATGGGGAGCAACCAAGTTGGAGAACCGTTTATTGAGGAGGCTGCCATTGAGGGAACATCGGGTTCTACTACTTCTGTCAGTCACCTGGAGAGCAGTATATACAATTCTGAATGTAGTATGACTCTGGGCATTCCAAATAAGTCCATTAAGAAGATCAAGAAACTTGGGTCAGGGGCTTATGGCACAGGGTGGCAAGTTCAAATCAAAGGGATCAGTTTCCTTCCTGCAACGAATACTTATTGTGCCAAGGAGTTCAAAGGACAGACCAAGCATAAGTGGAAAAGCTTTGCATCAGAAAGTGGGGTAGATCTCAACCATAGAGGGATTGTGAGGAGTATTGCCCACTCTGTAACGTTGCCATGCATTAATGCAGACATACGAGACAATGGAGAGAACATATATCTCGATGTTATGGGTCATCCTATGCATCATATGGATTGTCCATTGTGGTTTGCCAAGATGTTATACATGCATTATGTCTTGGGTGAAGCAATGGACTTCAGCTCAAGGACACCTCACATGACGGTTGAGGACATTCGCAGTAGTGCAATCACCATCACACGGCAAGAGATGTCATTGGCACTAGAAGGTGCATCAATGGAAGTGCACCAAGTTAAGGAGGAGCTTCAAACTCAACTGAGGAAAGCATCACAAGCTACACAAGGCTCTCATGCAGAAGCAACCCTAAATAGAGACTTTCAAAGGGAGGTGAAGGTGCTATCTTGCCACGTAAAAGAGTTAGAGGCGACTGTAAAAAAACAAAATGCTGCCACATTGATTGAGCACCCAACATCTATTGAGGCCCCTCCAGCTTCTGGTGAGCACGGTGGTCCTTGCCCCATATGTAGATCATTCTTTCATGAGTGGTGTGGTCACTTCAGCTTGCCATGCGGACATATGTACCATATATCATGCTTGATGCAAAGCATGATGAATAACTTTCATTGTGCTATATGTGAGTATGAGATATCCAAAAAGCTATATGCAATGTTCAAAATGTCTGAAGACTATAATAAGCTTAAAGGTCAGTGTGAACAGGAGAATGAAGATATTCTCACAAATATTTCACTATCACTTGGATAGTTTTTGTAACATTTGAAAACATTTACTCGTTGTCTTGCGAGAATTTATTAGTGAATTGTGAATTGTCCTCACTTCAGCTTCAATTATGATATGTGATGACGCAAAGATTTGTTAGGGCTTTGTATATTATGAAGCTTTAATAGTGATTTGTGGCCTTGTAAAGGTTTTTAAGGGCTTCGTTTATTATTAAGCAAATGTCTAAACTTTAAACTAAATATAAAAAAAAGCTTATAAGATAAACAGTTTCTGAACTTGAACAGAAGTCACTCAATGGATTTGATAATCTATTAATTAAACCACCGTCGCTTGCTGCGACGGGTCAAAGTTGGTTCAATTTCCAAATTCTCTTCAATCTCTTCTAAAGTACATGTAGTTTCTACTTCATGAGATTCCCCTTGCAGCTCACTGTCTTCGTCCACCTCATCATTGGTTACATCATAAGTCCAGCGCGGCATCTCCTCTTTGTAGTTCCCAGCTTGCACTCTTGCTAATAGCCGATGGTTGCAGTACATATACACCAATTTTTCAGCTCTTGAATTTAGAAGGCGGTTTCTGATGGTGGAATGTACATATTTATATGTACTTCAGTTTCTCTCAGAACTTGAATTGGATGCACATTGGGCTAGGATTCTAACATCTAGGCGTTTAAGGGTGGGTGCACTACCACCATTCATCATCCACCACTTCCACGCTGGTTGCTCCGTGGCAAGTTTTTGCACAAATTATGTACCAAACTTACCCTCTTTGAGTTTAAACTTTGTAAGATCAGTAACAACTGATGCATGCTCATCAGGATCATCATAAAACCTGCCTATCACATCATAAAAGTCTTCCAGCACCTCCTCATCAAGTTTGTCTATTTCCATTGCCCAATACTCTGGATCCAATAAGAAAGCTACAATGTGTAGTGGACTATGTGCTCCAACCCATCGACCATGCACATACTTTCTCAAAATTTCTCTCCTCTTTTGAGTGAATGGTGCCTTCCAAGGCTTCACAATTGTCTCCTGGGGCTCCTGTGGATTTGCAAGTCTTTCTTAAACAGTCCACCAAGCCATCCACACCTTATCTATGTTAGGCAAGGCAGAATCTAGTTGGTGTAATGCGAGCATAATTGGCATCATGACATTGTGCACATCCACCACATCATCCCAGAAGTGGCGATCAGCTAGTAGATCTCTGATCACCCCTATTTTGCTTTTTATCTTCTCCCTTTGACCGGCCTCCCATTCTGAAAAAGTGGCACAAACAAATGTCTCCATCACAGCATTCTTATTTTTTATTAGTGATTCTACCGTATAGTAGTTGGTGCAAAATCTAGTTTCGCACGGCAGTTTCAACATAGTAGACATCCTCTGACAGTACATGTCAAGAACCCTCTGACGCTTCAAAACAAAGTTGACTATTAAGCGAGCATTGTCTACTATCCATTTGAACCACTCTGTGTCCTCTCTCTTGTACCAATCTTGCAATACCAAGTTCAAGCTGTGTGTACTGCAACCAGCACTATATAGGTGAGAGAAGCGACTTTCAAGTATCCTACCTGCAGCCCTGCAATTTTTGGCATTGTCCATGATTACTTGGACAACATTTTCTTTTCCAAGTTCCTCAACTGCGTTGCCAATGATGTCAGCTATAAAACTGCCAGACTTTATTTGACCAGAGCTATCCACAGCTTTGATAAAACATTCACCACGAGGACATACAAGCATGATGTTGATCAATGGCCGCCTTTGAACGTTGGACCAACCATCACTAACTATGGTGTATCCAGATTGTTCTGTTGCATTTAATATTACCCTTTGAATATCATGTTGTGTGCTTGTGTAACATTTATCCAACAGTTGGTTTCTCATATGGTGATATGTTGGAGGGGTAAATCCAGCACCATACTCCTCAATGAGTTTCCAAGCTGACTTCCATGCATCACGGGTGACAATGGCCAATGATCCCCCAGTGAAATAAACGGCTTTAGCTAGAGCAAGTTGTGCTTCTTCTAAGGCAAGCGTTTTGAAGCTCGTCTGTAAGCTAACCTGTCTACTTTTTGACGATCCTACCTGAAATTCAAGAGATCCATGGTTTGGAGGTGTAGTTCCATCGATATGAGAAGTTGGTTCCCTGCTTTGAGTGCTTCCATTGGTGGGCGTTACACCCAATGATCCCTCATACTGGTTTGATCTTATCGATAACGGGGTGTGATGGTCGAAAGTAGAGAGTTTTGATCTTTTGCTCGTGGAAATTAGCTTACCAATTAAAGCTTTTAAGCGCATAGCTGCTTCTTCTGCACCTAAGCCCTTGCACTTTCCTCCTTGGATTCTAGTATTTCCACCTAGCAAATGATCCCTTATTCTTGGTGCTCCTCTAGATTTCTCTTCTCCACAAAAGTTACATTTCCACTCTTGATACTTATTTAAATTTGTGGCAAAATTCCACTCGGGTCCTGGACTTTTTCCACCTGCCTTTCGCTTGCCCTGCGAAGTGGTGCCCTGCGAAGCAGGACCTGGCATCGAGGTAGGAGGTCTCCTCAAGGAAGCCAGGCTTGAGACACCAACATCACCGCTCACATTCCTGGTGGAAGACATACTTATTGGATGCCTGCAATACCAATAAACATAGCTCAGTATGCTATCTCTTCTTTCAAGTATTATTCAAACCAAACATTAGTGTTATAATCAATATCACACACAAGCATAGTAGTGAAGCTTGAAGGGAATAAACCTCAATCTACTCAAACATGAGCAAGCAAATACAACGGTGAATCAAATATGTGATCAGTCCATCCCAAAAGTAGAGATATCGACCCAAAGATTCACCTTCCTACCCCTTTCATGAATCAGTCCAGTCCAAAAAAGAAGTAATGACCCATGATTGGAGCTCTAATCGAAATAGCAAGCAAATACAGCGGTGAATCAAACATGTGATCAGTCCATCCCAAAAGTAGAGATATCGACCCAAAGATTCACCTTCCTACCTCCTTTCATGAATCAGTCCAGTCCAAAAAAGAACTAATCACCCATGATTGGAGCTCTAATTGGAATAGCAAGCAAATACAACGGTGAATCAAACATGTGATCAGTCCATCCCAAAAGTAGAGATATCAACCCAAAGATTCACCTTTCTATCTCCTTTCATGAATCAGTCCAGTCCAAAAAAGAACTAATGACCCATGATTGGAGCTCTAATCGGAATAGCAAGCAAATACAACGGTGAATCAAACATGTGATCAGTCCATCCCAAAAGTAGAGATATCAACCCAAAGATTCACCTTTCTATCTCTTTTCAAGAATCAGTTCCGTCCAAAAAAGAACTAATGACCCATGATAGAAGTTCTAATCAATATAGCAATCAATTTAGCAAATATAACAGTGAACTAAACATGATATTAATCCATCCCAAATGTAGAGATACCGACCCAAAGATTCACCTTTCTACCTCCTTTCAAGAATCAGTTCAGTCCAAAAAAGAACTAATGATCCATGATCAGAGTTACATTAAGTTTTAATTTTTTTAAAAGACTATTCATTTTTTTACCTTTAGTTTTTCTTCTAAATTTTAAAGGATGACAAAATTTAGAGGAAGAGGTGATGTGATGTGATGTCTACTACAGGGTTATATAGAGCCGCCAAATATGGAGGGGGTACATGACGGGTCCGGCGGGATTCTTGCTTGTCCAACCGGGCCCACCGGGTTTCATCATAAACCCGCCGGGCCTGCCGGGATTGTTGGTTGTCCCGCCGGTTCTACGTTTTCTACCGGTTTTCGTAAGTCATGACATTAGATATGTTATTAACATGAAAAAAATAGTGATAATAACAACAATAATTAACATTTAACAAAATGCGTCATCGCGTAATTAAAATCCTTGTTTCTAGGTATGCGTATCAAGAGAGATCACAAACCTGGTATACTTGAACTCTCACAGAAAGAGTATATTCACAAGGTCTTGCAACATTTTAATATGAAAGGGGGGAAAGAATTGAGTACCCCAATGGCTGCATATGAAAAGCATGATTGTCCCAAATCGGATGCTGAAAAGGCAGAGATGGCAAAGGTGTCGTATTCTTCGGCAGTTGGCAGTCTCATGTTCTCCACGGTTAGCACACGACCATACATTGCATATGCAGTGGGAGTGGTAAGCAAATATATGGAAAATCCATGCAAAAAGCATTGAGAAGCAGTGAAGTGCCTCTTGAGATACATCAAGGGCTCAGCCAGCAAGTGCTTACACTTTGGAAACAGTGATGCATCCATAGTTGGATACACTGATTCAGATTATGCAGGTTGTGTGGACACTCGACCAATTGTTAGGTTTCATGCCCCATGGCCGATTTCGAACGGGCTCCCACCCACTTACATTATTTTCTTGTAATGGAAATAAGGATTTGAGAGTCATTGCTCTCATGTGCTCCACCCAATACTGTGTACTACTTCTCCTCCCCCCTTCTCTCCTTCTCTCTCTTGCACTCACTGATCTCCATCCTCACAAATAGGTCGCATATTATATCGTTGAACTACAAGATCCTACAAGAGAGTTTGGGTGTGAGGCATTCTCACATGTCCTTAAAGATCTTAGAAAGAAATTGGACCCCAAGTCACACAGGTGCATCTTCAGTGGCTATGGTGTAGATGAAGAGATGGGCTATTGTCTTTGGCACTCTAAATCTTGAAGACATATTCGCACCTCACAAGTGATCTTTAATGAGTCAAAGATGAACATGTAGCTTGTGAAAGAGATTAGGTATCGTAAAGTGAGATTTGAGGACGTAGCCTCAAGTCCAGTTACATAAACAACTCAGTCTAGTAGCGATGTACCACTAGCAGTGCTCCAAAGAGAGCTAGTGATGCTTCTAATGAGAGTAGAGGCTAGCAGTCAGGTAGTGAGGAGATCTACATGTGTATCTCATGCCGCTAAGTGATTTCAGTCAAGATTAGACTATCTATTGGTCACTGATTGTGAAGAGCCTACCTGCCTACCAAGAGGCTATTGAAATGGAAGACAACATGCAATGCAATCTGAGTATAACTCAATTATGAAAAATGAGACTTGGAAATTGATAGAGTTGCCAAAGAGCAAACAAGCCTCTCCTTGAAAATGTGTCTACAAGAAGAAGTACAAAGTACAAGGCTAGATTGGTTGCTAAGGGTTTCAAGCAAAACAAAAGCATGAATCTTGATAAAATCTTTTCTCTAGTGGTCAAAATGACTACATTGTGTTTTATGCTTGGATGAGTAGCCATTGAGAACATGGAACTTGTTCAAATGGATGTGAAGATAGATTTCCTTTATGGGAATCTTGATGAGGATATCTCCATGAAACAGCCAGAGGGTTTTGAAGTAAAACCTGAGAAGCCTACGGAGGTACAACTAGTGTATGAATTACATAAGGCATTGTATGGCCTAAAACAAGGCTCAAGATAGTGAGTGGTACATGAAGTTTCACAAGTACATGTAGTCCCAAGGGTATGAAAGGAGCCAAGAAGATCACTGCTTGTATATGTGGAAGTTGAGTGATGGTTCACTTATCATCCTTATACTTTATGTCGATGATATGCTCATTGCCGTGAAGTTTAAAGACGAGATTGCCATCTTCAAGAAGTCACTTAGCACGCAGTTTTCTACAAAGGATTTGGATGATACAAATCATTCTCTTGGTATGCGTATCAAGAGGGATAGGAAATGTGGAATACTAAAGTTGTCACAAGAAACATATATCCACAAAGTTTTACAATGTTTTATTATGCAGGGGTGGAAGGCTACATTGAGTACCCCAATGCAGGCATATGCAAAACTTAGAAAGATTGATACTCCCAAGTCTGATGCTGAGAAATAAAAACTGGCCAATGTGCCATATTCTTTAGCATTTGTGAGTCTTATGTACGCCACGATAGCCACGAGACCAAACATTGATTTTGTAGTGGGACTAGTTAGTAGATTTATAGTAAATCCTGGCAAAAAGCATCGGGAAGCAACGAAGCACATCTTGAGATATCTAAAAGGTATGGCAAACAAGTTCTTGCACTTTGGGAATAGTGATGCATCCATTGTGGGTTACACAGATGCGGATCATACGGGTTGTGTGGATGGTCGAAGATCCATGTCTGGCTATGTTTTCCTTTTTGTTAGAGTAGTCGTGTCATAGAGATCATGCCTCCAAAACTATACATCGTCTGCTAGCAAGAAAAATGTGTGGTTAGCTTGCCTAGTGGGAGATCTTGACATTACTCATACTCTAATGTTACATTGTGATAATCAATGCGATTGTGTTGCAAAGAATCCCATGTTTCACTCCAAGTCAAAACACATAGAAGCTCATTATCATGTAATACTTAACATATTGGCTTGCAAAACACATTGAGCTAGTCAAGGCTTATACGAATGACAACTGTGTAGATGCCTCTCACAAAGAGCCTACTCTCAAAGCGGTTTCCACATTGCATGGAGATGATGGGTTTAGGGTGAAGCCACTTGAATGCTTTACGATTGTACACTGTCATGCCAAGGGTAGGACTACAGGAGGGCATGGCCCGCCAAGGGCCGATGTATACACATGCGGTACAAGGGCTATATATAGGAGGGCCAAGGGCCTATATATAGGTATGGTTGGGTGGTTATTGGCATGTATATCTCCCAATGGTCCTTCACTGGTGTCAGAGCTCAGGGGAGAGGGGAGTGATGGAGGAGAATCAATGGAGATGGTTTTTGCATGGCGAGGCATGGCTTTGCATGCCTTCACGGATTCTCTCCCTCTCTCTCTCTCTCTATTGATCAACTTCAGCCGAGGCATGGACTCTCTCTCTCTCTCTCTCTCTCTCTCTCTCTCTCTCTCTCTCTCTCAATTATAGAGGGCGTGGTCCTCAAGATTGGGGAGGGCTTTTGCATGTTGCATGGTGGAGAAGAAGAAGCCCAGGCTTGGCTGTGCGGGCATGGCCACTTAGTAGAGGTGGAAGCACGAGCTGCTAAAGGGCCGCGGGCACAGTCCCTAACAAGGGGAGGAGAAACCAGCGCACCCACGCCGATTCGGCTGTTGAGGAGCTCGATGTGAGCGCGAGGCTGAGGGGCGCATATGATGTCACATGCTTAAAGGCCATGACGCAACACGACTTTCGCCCTCTCTCATTCTCTCTCGGGCGGCATCACCTGCACGCCATTGCTGTTGCAACAGGCGATATTTTCATATTGAGGCGCCCAAACTTGCAAGAGGTGGCCACCATTAAAATTATCAAATTGATTAGGGGTGCATGCACACCCCTAAACCTCGGCTTGTGGCCTGCTTGCGAGCATCTATACAAGCATCTCCGACACCGATTTACATCCACGAACATGCCATCACAGATTCTACAGAAATTCTTGGCATGGCCATGTCATTAAATATCTAATATCTAACCAACCCAAATGATTTTCTCATATTAAATAGATCATTTAATATGGGATAATAAACGGGAACAAGGGTTAGAATATAGACATGTGCTTACGGATCTATCTCAACACAAGGCCAATGGTAAACGGGCCCAAATGAGAGATGGTCTGTCAAAGAGCAAGGTTAGCTAATGAAGCTTAAAAGACCTTAGGGTTAGCTTCATTAAAGACCTCCAATGGTTAGTATTAAAAGTCCTTTGACCTTAAGCAAACTAGGGCTGAGCTTGAGGTGGGAACCCGACCTAAACTTAAGCAAGCTAGGGTTGTGCTTGAGGTGGGAACCCGACCTAAACATAAGCAAGCTAGGATGTGCTTGAGGTGGGAACTCCACCTAAGGTGTTTGTCATGCTTGGTGACTAAGGTACTTGAGGTACTTGTCACATTTAATGAGGAAGTTTCTTGAGAAGCTTCCTATGCATGGGGGGTAAGATGCTTGAGTCAAAAAGAGAACCTACACACTTAATGAGGAAGTTGCTTGAGAAACTTCCTATGCATAGAAATCTCAAAGTTAGGGGAATTCTAAAAGAGCACATGGGACACATGTCAGACTCTCACTAAGCTTAACCACATGGTGTGCTTGAATGCTATTGGTTGGGCTAAAGAGGGGTCCAATGAGCTTCTACTTCCATCTAACAAATATCTAGATATTTTCAAGCTCTCTCTCTCTAATGGGTAAGGAGGACACTTGTCAAAAGACTACCCATATACTTGAGTGCATGTTGCATGTGATTGGCTAGGGGAAGAGGGGTCCAATGAGCTTGCAACATGCAGAAAGGTCACCACTCGCCCAAAGCAAGGAGGGGGGGTTCTAGGGGGATATACTCCACACACACACACTCAATTTTGGAAAGCCATTCTCACTCGGTGAAAGTTGAGGAACACCACCTCCTTCTCCAAGCTTGTGAGTGTGAAAGCCTACACCAACACTCTTGGCTATGGAATGCAAATCCAACCGAGAGTCGTGCTTCAATGCTTAAGCTTGCCATCTTCTCCATCTTCATTACTATGCTATTATGTATGCTAGCAAGAAGAGTAATGATAAGTGAGGAACTTTTTCTTTCTCCTATGGAATGTTTCTTCTTCCTCTTCCCTATCCTCATTCCCCGCTAGCTCTCTCCACCTTCAAAGGTGTTTGATGCCTTGGGACTGAGGCTTGGGATAGTTAATGCTTTCTTCAAGTTTCTGTTATGCTTGGGATGCATGAAGCTTTCCATCTTCATTGCATCACCTAGGTTACAAGGAACACAAAGATTGTATTGTACCAAGTCTCTCTTGATGGGAGAAACTATAATACAAATGCCTATTGGAGGGGGGACTGGAGGGGGGACCGGATCCATATGAATCCGGTCCTCAACTATTGTCATGTTCTCTAAACTCTCTCTCTTGCAAAAGTATTGTTCATGCCAAGTTAACTAAGTACCATGTTTATGTTGCTACCATCAATTAAGTTCAACTGCTATGCTCACAAAGAATCTCTCAAAAGTGCTTCACCTAATTTCCTAATTCCGCTACTCTCAAAGTTCATAGGCAATTCCCATTACATTGGTATCAGAGCATTTGGTTTCTCTTTTCTTTCTTAAGAAGAGAGGTCCTTAAGTAGCCTGTTAATGGTCATTTTTGTTAATTAAATTAGGGTAACTGGGTCTGGGATCTATTCTCGGTTTTGTTGAGCCCACTATGTGGGATGTGGTGCACACCTCGGGACTTTGGTCTTAATAATGGAGTCTTTTTAGACTTGCCTATGGCTTTACTATTATTGAGCCATAAGAAGTCCAAAAGGAGTTATCCCTTGACAACTTCGCTATGTTAGACTCACTCCACTACTGTCTATAATTAACCAATTCGAGCCGTGGGTGTAGATACTTAAGTGCCTATTTTCAGAGGCTAAGAGGAGTAGCAACTAAGGTTTTGAATTGCCAAAGCATACACTAAGTAAACACATAGGTTTACTTAGCATGGCTGACAATAACCAAGAGAGGAGAATGAACATTGATAACTTTGATTTTGCACATGAAGGTGCCAATGATAATGCCCCCATGTTTGTTAATTATCTTGTCACTAGGTTGCAACAAGCTATGGGCAACCCCACTTTGCAAGCCGAATTTACTCAACAACTTCGTGCTTATGGGATTTCCTTTCCTCGCCAAGAGGAGAGAGAGCTTACGAGGCCTCTTGAAGAGACCCCCAAAAGAAGACTCTCTCCCATACGAGAGGAGGAATCCAAAGATCAAGAAAGCAATGAATCCCTAAATTCATCCGAAGATGTGGCTCCACGAAGAAGGAGGACTAAACGATCGCCAACTCCTCCCAAGAGGAAACGGTTAACCCATAGTCCTTCTCCTCATCACTCCAAAAGGGAAGAGAGGAAACCAAGGAAGAAAAGGGCAAGAAAGAGTTCACCCTCTTCTCCTTCTTCTTCACCTTCCTCCTCTACCGATGAAAGCTATGGCTATTCTCCTAGAGAATACAAGAGGGGAGGACATCGTAAAGCTTACCCTGCATGGCGAAGGTCACAAAAGCTCAAGAAGTTCAAAGAGGGAGGAAAGAGTATCTCTTTTCTCACCTATGATGGCACCTTTGGTGCTACTGACAAAGTATTGGCCTTCATCCAACAATTTGATGTGGCCTTTGGAGACGAGGGCTTCACGGAGTCCTCCAAGCTATGCCATGCAGCTATGCACTTCCAAAAATCGGCTCGTCAATGGTGGGCTAGCCTTCGAGGCAATGGTGAAGCCCCAAAGACATGGAAAACTCTACGAGTTTCCATCATGAAGCAATTCCTTGCAAGTGATGCAAAGGACAAAGTGCTCACCGAATGGCGGAGTCTAAGGCTTCTCTCTCATGAGTCTATCCACAAATATGTGGACAAGTTTTGGGATTTACATCTCAAGGCTACTGTCTTTCAAAAGATAGACTTTGCTGAGCAAAAGCAACAATTCTGTGCGAGATTACCTGAAGAGATGGCCAAGTATGTCAACTCTCAATGGCCTGACTCTATGAGCGAAGTAATCCACCATATCATGGTTGCTTCACGCATCAATTTCCAACAAGGGTTTAGACGGAATGTCAAACCCATGGAAAATAAAGACAAAAATGATTCAAAGGGAAAAATTAATGCCCAAAATTTTTCCCACGGCCATTCCAACAACAACAACAACAACAATCGGTTTAGGAGAAAGGAGTTTACAAAGGTAAAAATAAACTCTCTCCTGAAGAGCTTGAAACTTTTTGCAAGGATCACAAATGTTTTAAGTGTGGGGAGCAAGGACATGGCTATCGTTCTTGCCCCAAAAGAAATGCTCGCAATGAAACTCCTAGAGCTTCCACTATCGAAGCTCCAAAAGAGGATACTCATTGCAAAGGCTCACCTCTCTCCTATGCTTGGGGAAAGGTAAGGGAGCATGATGCTTTCATCTTATTTGACCTTGGTTCTACTCTCAACTTCATGTCAAGGGAGTTGGCCACCAAGTTGGGCATTCAAGCTTTTGAGATGGGAGATGTTGTAAGTGCCGATGCCACTTTCAAGGGATAGCAAGCGTCCGTTACTCCCTTGATTGGGAAGTTGAGGCTTCATGTCCAAAGCTATGTCGACAAAGAAGACTTCTTCATCTCTCCTCTCCAACATGAGGATGCTATCCTAGGGATACCATGGTTCAACCGCATGGCTACCAACATGAAGTTCCCTGAAAGGAGAATCTACTTCACCTACAAAGGAAAGAATATGTATATAGATGCGAATGAGTCTGGTCGTACTATACAACTTGTAAATCCTCTCGCCCTTGATAAATCAATGAAAAGCTCAGTTTCTGCGTACATGATTTTTGTCAAAGAATCCCTAAAAGGTCCTAATGTTTCATCAAAGGTGAATGGTAGGAATCAAGAAGAGTTAGACTTGTCTAACTTTCTAAAAGGATTCCAAGAGGTGTTCATTGATGATATCCCTATGGACTTACCTCCAAAACGAGGGGATGATGACCATCGAATTGAGCTCCTATCAGGAAGCTCGCCGCCTAACAAACCTCCCTATCAAGTTTCACAAGCTCAACAAGAGGAGATCATGAGGCAAGTACAAGAATTGGTAGACAAAGGAATGGTGAGGCCTAGCTCCTCTCCCTTTTGCTCTCCAGTCCTTTTAGTGCAAAAGAAAGATGATACATACCGCATGTGTGTGGACTATCGCGCACTAAACCATATCACTATAAAAACAAATTTCCCGTACCTTGGGTAGAAGATCTGTTTGATAAGCTACAAGGCTCTACCTACTTCAGTAGCATTGACCTTAAAAGTGGCTACCATCAAATAAAGATAGTGAATGAAGATATCCTAAAGACCGCGTTTTGTACAACATTTGGCCTTTATGAATATTTAGTCATGCCTTTTGGCTTGACTAATGCACCAGCTACATTCAATCAATTAATGGAGAAACTTTTTAGACCCTACGGCAAATTCAGTGGAGTGTTCTTTGATGATATCATCATCTACTCCAATTCCTTGGAGGAACACAAGAAACATCTCCAAGTGATTTTTCAAGCATTAAGGGAGAATAAGCTTTTTCTCAATCAAAAGAAAAGCAAATTTTTCCTTCAAGAGATTCAATACTTAGGTCATATTATCTCTCAAGATGGTATCCGTATGGATCCATCAAAGTTGGAGGTAATAAAAGCATGGCCTAATCTAAGGAATCTACATGAGCTAAGAAGATTTATTGGTATGTGTGCATACTATAGACGCTTCATAGCCAAATTCTCTCAAATAGCAGGACCATTACATGACTTAACAAAGAAAAACGTTAAGTATTCATGGACTGCTAAGGAGCAAAGTGCTTTTGACAAGCTCAAAGAGAAGCTTATCTCCAACCAGTCCTTATGCTTCCGGACCTCTCAAAGCCATTTGAGGTCCAATTTGATGCTTGTGGTGATTGCCTTGGAGCAGTCTTGCTTCAAGAAGGGCATGCCATAGCATATGAGAGCCAAACGCTCAACACAGATGAACGGGTGTTAGGCATATATGAGAAAGTTTAAGGGAGAATAAGCTCAACACGGGTCACGGGTGTTAGGCCTAGACACATGGAAGCACTATCTATTGGGGACTCCATTCATCTTACGGACAGACCATCAAAGTCTCAAGTACTTCATGGTGCAAACAAAGCTTTCCGACAAACAAATGAGGTGGGCAAATTTTCTTTCACAATTTAATTTCCACATTGCTCACATTGCTGGTAAGCACAATCAAGTGGCTGATGCACTTGCACGATGACCAAAAGTTAATGCTGTGTCAATAGCAACTCACAATGATCTATCTTCTATGATAGATGAGTATGCTACTGACCCTGAATTTAAAGACATGATGTCAGATCTTGCTTTGGGGAAGAAAGAGGAACCATTCACCTTGCAGGATGGTTATCTTCTCCATGGCAATAGGCTATGTGTTACCCAGTCCCTTTGTGAGAAAGTCGTGTATGAATCCCATGCTTGAATTTCTCTTCGGCCTATCACCCACAAACGGATGGCCAAAGTGAGATAGCCAATCTTACGATTCTTGATCTACTAAAGACCTATGTTACAGAAGTAGATCAACGCTCACAATGGGAAAAGTGCTTACCTCTTGTAGAGTATGCGTACAATAATACTATCCATACTTCTACGGGAAAAGCACCTTTTGAAATCATAGAGGGGCGACCTAAAAGTCCCTTGCTACTTAAAGTACATGGGAAGATCTTCGCTGCCGATGAGTATAGCCGTGACCTGCAAACATATTTTCAAAAGATTAAGGAGGCTATATCCATCTCCCAACTAAGGCAAAAAGCTACTGCTGACAAGCACAGAAGGGCCTTAACGTTCAAAGAAAATGATTGGGTCTTACTTAAGTTTCCTAAGGCTCGATTGAGATAAATGACGGGCAAAAATTCTACGGGCCATCAAAAGTATTATGCTAAACTAGCAAAAAGATACTATCATCCTTTTCAAATTTTGAAGCCAATCAATGAGCTGGCTTATCAACTCAAGCTACCTAACCATTGGCTCATACACAATGCTTTTCATGTGAGCCGACTCAAGCCCTACAAAGGAGAGCCTCCAAATGAACCAATTATTGAAGACCCTCCCAAAATCGAAGATCAAGAAGAGGTACTACAACTTGAAGCTATCCTTCGGCATGAAGACAAGGTACTACGACATGGTAAGATTATCTAATGGTATCTTATTAAGTTCAAAAATTATCCTTTTGAAGATGCTAGATGGATGCAAGGAATCCAGCTTAAGGATAGTATGAACCTTGTCAACGCTTACAATGCTACCTTAGAGTAACCAAATGTACATGTTTCTTTTAAATGATCAATGTTTTTGTCTTATAACACTAATTCTCTCTTTATTGTGCACAGATTTAAGTAGTATGCATACTAAGAATCATGTTTGGGATGACGACGTCTCTCAAACACCATGTGGAATTTGTCACTCTACTTGGGAGGATGAAATGGACTAAAGAGCAAACATGCTTGCGTCAGCTATGTCTCCCAAGCACCAAATGGATTAGTCATCCATCTTGGAATGATGTCGTAGGGTAAAAAGGGATCCTCTACCCGCTAAGACAAATTGACTAATGAATATGACTTTATCTCTTTTACCTCATAGTCGAGGACGACTATGATTTCAAGAGAGAGGTAATGTCATTAAATATCTAATATCTAACCAACCCAAATGATTTTCTCATATTAAACTGATCATTTAATATGGGATAATAAACGAGAACAAGGGTTAGAATATAGACACGTGCTTACGGATCTATCTCAACACGAGGCCAATGGTAAAGGGGCCCAAATGAGAGATGGTCTGTCAAAGAGCAAGGTTAGCTAATGAAGCTTAAAACACCTTAGGGTTAGCTTCATTAAAGACCTCCAATGGTTAGTGTTAAAAGTCCTTTGACCTTAAGCAAACTAGGGTTGAGCTTGAGGTGGGAACCCGACCTAAACTTAAGCAAGCCAGGGTTGTGCTTAAGGTGGGAACCTTAAGCAAGCTAGGGTTGTGCTTGAGGTGGGAACCCGACCTAAACTTAAGCAAGCTACGGCTGTGCTTGAGGTGGGAACCGGATCTAAACATAAGCAAGCTAGGGCTGTGCTTGAGGTGGGAACTCCACCTAAGGTGCTTGTCTTGCTTGATGACTAAGGTACTTGAGGTACTTGTCACATTTAATGAGGAAGTTGCTTGATAAGCTTCCTATGCATGGGGGGTAAGATGCTTGAGTCAAAAAGAGAACCTACACACTTAATGAGGAAGTTGCTTGAGAAACTTCCTATGCATAGAAATCTCAAAGTTAGGAAAATTCTAAAAGAGCACATGGGGCACGTGTCAAACTCTCACTAAGCTTAACCACATGGTGTGCTTGAATGCTATTGGTTGGGCTAAAGAGGGGTCCAATGAGCTTCTACTTCCATCTAACAAATATCTAGATATTTTCAAGCTCTCTCTCTCTAAGAGGTAAGGAGGATACTTGTCAAAAGACTACCCATGTACTTGACTGCATGCTGCATGTGATTGGCTAGGGGGAGAGGGGTCCAATGAGCTTGCAACATGCAGAAAGGTCACCACTCACCCAAATCAAGGAGGGGGGGTTCTAGGGGGATATACTACACACACACACTCATTTTGGAAAGCCATTCTCACATGGTGAAAGTTGAGGAACACCACCTCCTTCTCCAAGCTTGTGAGAGTGAAAGCCTACACCAACACTCTTGGCTATGGAATGCAAATCCAACCAAGAGTCATGCTTCAATGCTTAAGCTTTCCATCTTCGCCATCTTCATCACTATGCTATTATGTATGCTTAGCAAGAAGAGTAATGATAAGTGAGGAACTTTTTCTTTCTCCTATGGAATGTTTCCTCTTCCTCTTCCCTATCCTCATTTCCCGCTAGCTCTCTCCACCTTCGAAGGTGTTTGAGGCTGAGGCTTGGGATAGTTAATGCTTTCTTCAAGTTTATGTTATGCTTGTGATGCATGAAGCTTTCCATCTTCATTGCATCACCTAGGTTACAAGGAACACAAAGATTGTATTGTACCAAGTCTCTCTTGATGGGAGAAACTATAATGCAAATGCCTATTGGAGGGGGGACCGGCCCCATATGAATCTGGTCCTCAACTATTATCATGTTCTCTAAACTCTCTCTCTTGCAAAAGTATTGTTCATGCCAAATTAACTAAGTACCATGTTTATGTTGCTACCATCAATTAAGTTCAACCGTTATGCTCACAAAGAATCTCTCAAAAGTGCTTCACCTAATTTCCTAATTCTGCTACTCTCAAAGTTCATCGGCAATTCCCATTACAACCACGTTGATTTTGAAGATTGATTTCGGCATACGTATTGACATTAAAGCAATCTCCGCCATCTCTCTAACAAGGCTCAATTTTGGCGGTTTTTGATGAAGAGTAATCCTATCGACAAAGCTTGCATCAACGCAATACAACAAATGAGATCCAATTCGCCAGGACACTAGGGAAACAAGGTTTCTAACTTTGACATGGATTGGAATTGACATGCAAGGCATCACTAGCAGACGCCAATTGTTTTTGAAAGGCATCCGACAGATTTCCAGATTCAAGCAGTACCAAGTCTGGTACAGATTTGGTGATGCCAGACTCGAGAATTTACGGCTCTCACGAGAGGGATCAAGCACCATGCACGACAAGGGCGTAGGTGCATTCGCTAACGTTCCAGGTACTTTCGGCATTAGTTTTTGAAAGTTTTATGCAATCATCTGCACTTTATTTGGTTTTGTGAATTCCAACTTGTGCAATGGTTGTCACCTAAGAGATAGGTAGAATTTATCAAGCAAGGCTTGAATGATTTTACGGCAACGCTCTTGTTCAAGTTAGTCACTTCCATTTCTCGACATAGTTTGGTGAGTGTGATTGATCATTCATCTACAAATTTGCACGATTTCTAAATCTGCAGCAACCTTATCATTTGCATCATTTATTTAATGCCTGCCATGCTGCATCAAAATTTTTACGATTGCCAACAAGCAAGGCTTGTATTGCCTTTTCAAATGATAAGTATTTGTTGAATGTATGCGTTTAGTATGATGCTACTGGCATACATTGTTGACATAGCAATTAGACTCACGCATGGCTTGAGTCTCTATCACTTTGACTTGAAGAACAACTCGTCAGCAGTTCAATTTGATGCAACTGCATAGCCAATTTGTAGTGTTTTTAGACTCTCAAGGAGATTGGCACATCCTGCTGCTCGACTTGATGCAGGGGGCAAGTTGCTCGGCATGGCCGACTCCTTCTCACTATTTCGAGCAGCTGCCAGTGAATGCTTGCCACACAGTATTAGTTCATCCCAGTTGAAATTGCTCGACAAGGTTGATTCTTTTTCCCATGCTCTCTGTATGTCAAAATCTATTAGAACTAACAGAGTTTGGTGAAGCAAGGCTTCCATTTAGGGATCTTGCATCCCATTTGGCATATGCTATGATCATACAGATTTGGGAGGGATTAGGCAATGGGCTTGCAAGTTATTTTATTTCGTGCCCGATGGGCATATATGGCGCAAGAGGGCGAGTTGTGTATACGGCAACTTCCACTCGTTGTGTATACGACCACTCCCACTCGCACAGCAAATATGGCTATGAGCCATCTGTCCGACATCCAAATATGGCTATGAGCCATCTGTGAGCAAGTTTCTCCTACGAACTCTTGGGACAATTGGTTACAGCAACGGCGTTATACACGAAGCACGGCTTCTCCCTTGTGCCAAGGTACTGCCCAATGACTTGGAATCACGGGTAGTGGCACACAAGTTTGAAAAAACTGGCAAAATAGAGAATATCACCTCACAAAATCCCTACCAGTTTAGACTGTGCAAGGCACTAATGGTTTTGGCTCTCACGTTTGAGGCCATCACTCTCGCCAAGGGCTTAAAAATTTGTATGCAAGGCATGCTCACCAGGTGGCATGAATTCCACCACTTCAGAGATTACGCTTTCGCTATCACACCAGACACTCTGTCACGAACAAACTACGTTCTGGATTGTTGGTTGTTGTCAACGTTCTAGATTGTTGGCTGCTGTCAACGCACAATACCACTAAATGGAACCTAAATCGAGGACTTATTTCACAGGCAAAGTGCCATATTAAGTCATTTTTGTAAAGTCACAACCCCATACATGGTAAGTGGGTCAAGCTGTGGCTTGTGTTTTTTGTTCCCTCTCTCGATGAGAGTGTTATACATGCAGATTGTTGCAGGCTTATAGGATAAGCTGCAAGTCAGGCATAAGATGCGCCAGAGCACACAAATTGGGCACAACATATACAAAGTCGTCACTTAAGGAAAGTTCCTCAGCCCATCATTTTCTCTCTCTCTTTCTTATTTCTCTCCATGAATAATGAAAACTTTCTATGCAGTTTTTGATACATGTTTTGTTTGGGAGTCAGCATGAGCCAAGGTGCTCTAACTCTAAGCTAAAAATTGAGCAAGATGCCCTCTACATTAGTCTTCATCGTTTCGTCGATTGAACACTAACTGCCATAAGGGCTATGAGCCACACACACTGGCTAAGAGTCATTGTCAGATCTCGGGTATGACCCAACTGTTGGCATTCCTTGGATGATTGTTCTAAAGATCGAACAAATCTACCCACTAAACTACACAACGACGTTAATGGACAAGCAAGAGTCCTATCATTACGGATGTTTACGATGTCATTTTTGTACGACATGGTTTCTGTGCGACACTCGAGTTGAGTTTTTGATAACCATAAACTCAACTCAGCTGATTTCTACCACGGATTTTAGATGCAACATACCGTTGCGACAGCATGGTTGTCCATAAGAGCTAGGCTTTCCATTGGTGTGGATCTCCTGCTCTCTCTATAGCACTACGAGTGTCTATGGATGCCAATTGTTTTTGGGGTAAGACCCTGCGGGTGCTTACTAAATCACCCCATAGGCATTGAGGATCACAGTTTGATCTATTCCCGTTATACTTTCAAGGAAAGAATTCCGCAATCTACCATGCAGTAGCGGAAAAATTAAACTTTTCAAGATGATTCTCATCATTCTGTACACGGTTAACTATGTTCGTTATCGTTACCTGCTATTTGAGCAGTTTCTACAAAGGGTCTTACCAAGGGGTTGACTATGTAGATTCTACCGAATGGGTTTGGATTGCAAAGGCAACACCCAGGGTTTCCAGTGCAATGTTGCTTGGTTTTTTTACAGGTGGGAGACATGTTCCTGTGCATTTGAATACGGGTAACTGAACTTTTAGTTCAATCCCCAGGGCCATGCCAAGGGCAGGCCAAAACAAGTATTTTGGGTCGTAGTGTCCAATGTACATTATGTTGTTATGCACTCGCTTGTCGGATTCGATTTGGCACACGTTGTCACATGGGAAATAACATGGTCTAGGGACTCAAGGAGTTTGGTTTAGCCACTTGGAGCAATGAATGAGGGTCCCTTTCACTCTTGTCGCAAAGTGTTTAGAGTTACCTCCATACACAAGTACATCTTGTACTTGTAGGATGCTCTTTTTTCAGACATCCTTAATTGAGACATATTCCACATGTGACGAATATGAGTCACTGGGACTGACACTAGCGCCCACTATTGCAAATATGTGTCACAACAAAGTCCCTAGGTGCTGGTCACATCTATTTTCTAAACTATTTTCAACAGACATATCAGAAGCAATTTCGATGGCCAAAAATTGCCGGAGACTTAGAATGACTTGTTAAGGTACAAGGGCTGCTAAACAACATTACAGATGGTTGTTTTACATATAGAAAGGCTATGAGTTGTTAATGAAAAAGTTTCATTGTTTGTATCTAGAAGTGATTATTGTTTCACCTTCTATTATGGTTCATACGTTTCAGCAAGGCTTGCAAATGATTGCAACTGAAAGTATTTAGTTTCTTTTCAGCACTATTTACATTCCTCTTTAATGTGTGCTAGGCGCATCACATTTGCCATAAGTATTGGCAAGGATGATCATTGATATACAGGTTCGGATCTGTTTTTTGCTAAACGCATGCACACTAGGTGTTATGGGCCCTAGTGTTTAGCAAAGGCTGATTTGGAACGGCATGCGTATTCATCAAGTTGATGCTTATGCACCATTTTGCACTCTTTGTGCAATATCTCTATGAGATTACTTTTGGGTCTACTAATCACCAATAGAGGTCATGGCTCGGTTTGGGTGTTTGTGGATTTTTAAAGTTAACCACGATGGTTATTCAACCAATTGTTGATTCCTCATCAATGTTGTACGATATAGTGATCCCTGTTTACCAGCCATCTGGAAAGACTGTCTGTAAACCGTGGGGGAAACACACCTCAGTACTGTCAGTTATCCAAGGGGATATGCAGATTACAAAGTGTAATCTTGTGCTAAAGGGTATGCATAGTGTGTATATTAGCACCAAGCAATCCAATTAATAAGCATTTATTGCTCTACTTGGAGTTTGCTTACCATCAGCTAAAGCATGTTTTGCGACTAGGTTTGGTCTCCTCATGTATAAATCAGATTCTCAACCTTGAACACTAGTTATGGTGGGGTTGTTTATTGATGAAATTTGAGACAAGTCAAGGACTTACACTTGGCTGATGAGTTAGGTCAGCAAGTTACTTTCACGGAAAGTGAAAAGCGGTACTCTTTCAATACATCTTTGTCGTGATAACTCGTTTAGCATGCTCATGTGCATTCTAAATGGAGTCTACACACTAAATGGTTGCAAATGGACAACAATGTGCAAAATCGAGATGTTATTCTTGATTTCATTGAACCTCCTACTGCACCGTGTTTTTAGTCAAGCAAATAGTTGGATCCATGAGGGATACCACTGTGGAAAACATTAGTGTTCTTATGAAGATCCTACCACTTTTGTTTTCCCGGACAAAAACGCTTCTCTAAGGGGGGAGTAATGTCATGCCAAGGGTAGGACTATAGGAGGGCACGGCCCTGGCCAAGGGTCGATGGATACACATGCCGTATAGGGGCTATATATAGGAGGGCCAAGGGCCTATATATAGGTATGGTTGGGTGGTTATTGGCATGTCTATCTCCCTGTGCTCTTTCATACACATGTACATACTTGAACATATAGCAACTTGGGCCACGTTGGCCTTCAAGTGGGAGATTGTTTGTGTTCAAGCCAAATGGTCAAGCACCCATCACAATGACGGTACTAACCTTATTTATTCTTTTGATCATATAGAACAATAAGAAGTAATGAGAAATCCTAATCCTCATTGATAGCTCCACCCAAAACTCTCTGTGTTTTCCTTCCTTGCACAACATGCCGAGCACGCACACACTCCTCACTAAAATATTAGGAAACACGCGCGCGCGCGCGAGAGAGAGAGAGAGAGAGAGAGAGAGAGAGAGAGAGAGAGAGAGAGAGAGAGAGAGAGAGAGAGAGAGGCATACATACCGTTAGTAACAAAATACATCATTGCACAAATCATGGACAACAAAAACAAACCTTAAAAGAAGATGAACATCCATTATTCACAGAATGCATTACTATTTGTAGGATAAGTAGGGGTTAAGGAGGCACTTTATTTTTTGCGACCACAATCTATTTTTGAAAGGCCTACGTTTTGTAGGAGCATGGCCCTCTATGGGCAAAAGATTATTCACCACATGCTCTAGCTTCTCTTTTGTTCTTCGCTCATCCTTCTAAATGATAATCCCATTTGTCTTCTAGGAGGATAGCGAATTGGCCTTTTTCATTTAGATTTAGCAACATATGCATCTTGATCTCTATGCAAATGCGATAAAGGACATACATTTCTATTGTTTCCTTGATCACCTACTTGAACCATCGAGCTCCATAGGTTGCTTTGACGTTGGTGATGTCCTCCCCAAGCAGCCTTGATGGACGTCTCAAGGTTGTCAGACATTGTGGATAAAAAGTAATGCTCTATGTAAGCTAGTGGATGAAAACTACTAAAAATGTGAAGATAATGCCATTTTATAGCCCTTAAGGGCTTTTACTTCAATATAATGTGAATAGACTAATGATGTGACAAGCCAACAACCTCATACCCTTTGGCACAATTGTTAAAAAAAACATTACAAAACATTTCACTGTAATGTTTAGCAAGCCAAAGAAGATGCATTTCATAATCGCATCAAAAGCCTGTAACTATTGATAAATCTTCATTGAGAAAGGTGAAAAATAACGTGCTTACATGTATATGGTAGGATACATGTGCTCTGCTAAGTGCACTCCCTACTTAGTGCATTGAACACTTGAACTACACTAATAATTGGTTGATGGATAAACATATTCTCGTTGTGGCTTAAACCTAAGACACACAAGAATACAAAATATGCGTGTCTACATCCAAGATAGGGTCACCTGTGTGCAACATTATCTTGAAAATCTGGGCACGTGTAAGTTGAATCTCTGCAAATCTGAACCTTGTACTTAGTGCCATGGTTTCCTTCTCCATGGGTTTTCACCTTAAAAACTTCATGGACCCCTTTGGCTCGACACATCTCTTATGTAGGGATTTCATTAACGTGATCATAAATATGCGAACATGTTAAATGTTGAGTGATCACGTTGTAAAAACACGTGATCACGTTAAGTATTCACGTGATGTTTCCCTTCACCTATAGGAACCTTCCAAACCGATTAGCCTGCCAGGATTTTTTAAATTCTCGATGGGCCCACCGAGAAAATACAAATGCTCCGTGGGCCCGCAAGGAATAGAAAAAAGCCCAACGGATTGTTGTTCTATAAAATAAAAGGCTATCAAATCTAGCCTTTTGACTAGGTGGATCCCTAGGGAGCATATCCTTGTGTCGAGTACGATTAATTCTCCTTGTGTCAAATACGATTAATTCTCCTTGGAGCGTAGCCTTTTGTCAAAGACGATTAATTCTCCTTGTGAATTTGGCCTAAGACAAAGGTACGATGCCTACCAGTGTCTTTTGTTTGGTGAAGAAATTGGGTCTCTCTAGGATCATACTCATTGCAATAAAGACACTGGTCCATAAAGGGTCTGAAGTTGGTTTTAGAAGACGAGCATGTACTAAAAATGAGTCGTTAGTCAAGGGTTGGATGTCCTATACTAGTGTACCACACATATAAAGGTCCTTGAAGTCTTTCAGTTCACACCATCATAGGCTTTGTTTGTTGTATATTTTTTGTCACTACACAATATGAGGGCTACAACCCTTGATTGGGTGAAAGCAGTTCTTATATATTTAGTCAAATGTGATAGGGGACTACAATCCTTTATTGGGTTAAAGCAGTCCTCAAGTGTGTAATTGCATTGAAGATTTCATAGATATTGTATAGTTTTATTATACTAATTTTGAGAACGTTATTATTTGGTTGATTCATGATGTTGTCTTGCCTTACCATTGATGCATCAAACCATATTCTTAGATATGTCTGTCGGGGATAATGGGTTTGCCAGGTAAGCCGGGTCAGCACCGAGCTGCTCGCTACGGGAATTAAGAGAGACAAGAGCACACCACACAAAGAAAAATACTTAAATGACACCTAGAATGCTTAACATTGACACCTTGAATGCTTTAAGATGCTAATGGTTAACCCGGGTAAATTTCAATTATAAATCTTAGGCATTAATGGCACTGCTTTCATAGCCACTGTTATAGCAAATCCCAAGCTTATGAGAGATTAATTCTCCCAAAAATCTGCCCAAGAAAGCTAGAATCATCCTTGGTTTTCAGAGAGCTTCTGGTCCAGATTCTCCACGGCTTAGCTTCCCTTTTGAGAGATAGAGAGCTCGAGAGAGAAGAGCCCAATTATCTTCTCTCTTTTGGTAAGGTCCCAAACACACACACACACACACACACACACAGAGTTAAGGTTAAGTGAGATAGATTAGTCTTGCTTCTCCTCCTTCGCTTCCCTTTTCTCGTCTCCCACTACTTTGTATCCTTTGCGAGAGTCCCACAATACTCCCCTTTGATTGTTTCCACAGATAGAGAGAGAGAGAGAGAGAGAGAGAGAGAGAGAGAGAGAGAGAGAGAGAGAGAGAGAGAGAGAGAGAAAGAGAGAGAGAGAGAGAGAGAGAGAGAGAGAGAGAGAGAGAGAGAACGAGCTTCCTATCTCCCCCTTCGTATCATGCCTCTTTGTCTTCTCCTCCGTTCTTATCTACCAATGCTTTGAATCCCTTACACCACGCTCCTCTCCTCCCCTTATTTCCCCTTTTTTGCCTCCTGTCCATCAGTCACGATGCTATGACTCATGTGACATATGACAAGGCCTGATGATGTGGCAGCGGTTGATGGGGTTGGCCATTTTCTCTGCAAGGTGGATCAAAAAGGGGCACCATAGGCCACTCTTTAACTTTTGTGCCTTTTAAAGAACACCACATTCGGCATACATGTCTACTAAAGCATAGCCAAGCAAAGCATCATTAAGCACAATGTTTTCAATGCCTCTTGCCACCGCCAAATTGGACATTTGCTAAATCAAAAAGCTCTTCACGCACTCATTATGCTCCTTGAAGTGCCTGATTCAACATAAATATATATCAAAGCATTGATAAGTACAACATGTTTCATCAAAATTTTCGGCCAACTTAAGTGATTGTATTGGTGGAGGAACCACATTTAACATACATAACGACCAAGGCAATGCTAAGCACGACATCTTTCTCCAATAACCACCGATCAGTTGGCATACTTACCTCACAAAGCATTGCCAAGCACAACATTTGGTATACATATCAGTCAAGGCGTTTCCACGCATAACATTTGGCTTACATTTTACTCAAAGCATTGCCAATCATTGCCGAGTACCACATCATTGGCATGCCCATAATTTAAATGTCCCCACAAGCACTAAAGTGCACCATATTTGACATGTATATCGACTAAGGCATAGCCAAGCATAACATTTGGGGTACATATCGATCAAAGCATTGCACAATACAACATTTGTTATACATATCAATCACGGCATTGCCAAAGCTCATCAACCACTTTATGCCCTCTAAAATTCATCACACTCGTCATACAGATTAACCGAAGCATTGCCAATCACCACATTAAGTTATCTAAATTTGTATATATATTTAAAAATAAAAAACTATTTTTGCAAATGAATATGGTTCTTATGCCTTCAACTTTAATTGCAATCAATGGAAAAGAATGTTGACACGAGTAATACGTACTCAGGAAAGAAAAAAAATCCCCTCCCAAAGAGTGGGAGTTACAAACAACATATGCGGTTGATATGTGGAGTGGCAATGTAGACTATGCACATCACAAAATCAGGTGGAGCTCCACATATTAGGGAGTATTTTTTGGGTGGCCCAAAAAAGAGTTGTCACAAATGCACCCATAGCTGCAAAGCATTTGAAAGAAGAGTTTGATAAGAAGGGTGTCAAGAGACACCAAATAGAGAGGTTTGTTATGAATGCGTACCAAGAGCATTGACTCCAAGCATGTCAATCATGTGGTAACACCAATGAGAACTACAAAAGATCCTCAAGGAGACACAAGGCTTAGCAGTGTTTCTTCGAAGTGTGACAACGAGGTTAGGCCTCGGTAAATGCGACAAAGATCTTTGCACCAAAGGTTTCGAGCTCAGATGTTAGAAGAGCTTGCAAAAGTAACTTCCTTCACTAGAAGTACATTAGTCATGGTTGAGAGCTATCATTGGAAACGTGCATGGAATAAGATTGGTGCGTATGGTCCATGTTTTTTAGCCCCTTCATATCACACGATACAGAATGATCTCTTGGACAAACGTTACGTCAAAGTCAAAGAGCGTGTTTCCAAAATCATTCTTAGCAATACATCGTTCTCAGGACACACAATTATCAATGATGGTTGGTCAAATGTCAAAGAATACCTTTGATCAATGTTATATTAGTGTGTCCAAGAGGAGAGACATTCATAAAAGCTATTGACAATTTAGATGCTATTAAGAGTGGTTCTTATATTGCTCATGTGTTGACCACTGTGATTAAAGAAATAGGTGTTGAACATGTTGTTCAAGCAATGGACAATGCAAAAAATTATATAAATATTGGTAGTATAATAAAAAGATGCTTTCCACACATTTATGCCAATGGTTACAATACACACAATTTAAACTTGGTGTTAAAAGATTGATACAATAGTGAAAAAACCACATTGTTTGCCAAAATAATTGACGTGGCTCGTCAAGTTGTAAAGTTTATCTTGAAATAACAAAGAATGCTAGATATATACAAGATAACATGTCAATTATGTTGAAATTGCTTGATGACACTCGATTTTGCATGCATTATTACACATTGGATTCTCTCCTACGTAATAAGTACTCTGTAATTGACACGTTTGGTTGTACAAAGTTTGACAAACGGTAGTTGGATCAGCTTGCAAGTAAAAGAGAAGGTTACAAGTTTACAAGGACCCATAAATAGACTTGCTTGGTGGAAGAGTGTAATAGATACATACCAATATAATGATGCTTGTTATGTCTGCGATTCACACCCTTGATAAAAAAGTACCAAACCTAGGGAAAGTATGGATGACTTGGTGGACAATTAGGCAAAGTTGAAAAAATCTTGAGAAGTTAAAAGACTGTGTAGTGAAAAAGGAGTGGCGAGTACCATTCACTATTAGAAAATGGAAAGTCTTATTCAAGTACTTTCATTCCATGTGGAGTGCTCATAGTTCACTCCATAGTGTGGCTTACATGCTTGATCACAAGGTTTGGAATTTAAACTTGATGTCAAATGCAAAGGTGGTTAAATCTTTTTATCAAGTCATCAATACGTTCTATTCCAATGCTCAAGATTGTATTAATTACATCAAAGAGATGAGTCCATTCCAACTAAAGGAAGGACATTTTGTAAATGATTTTGTTTAATCAATGACAAAAGAGCAACGTACATGAAAGTGGTGGATGATGAACGATGGTGAGCATTATTCAGCTCTTAGTCCACTTGCAATGAAATTTTTGGCATAATGTGTAGCAAATTCAAGCTCTGAGAGAAATTGGAGTATGTACAACTATGTTTATGGCACAATTCACAACAGATTACCAGTAGATAGAGCTAAAAAATTAGTTTACATGTTTTGCAATGAAAATATATTACATCATATCGAAAGTGTTGGCTACGAGGTAGAAATGCCTGGTTGGGTGTACGATTGTCAAGGACAAGATGAAGGCGAGTTCAACATTGGTGTAGCGCAATGTACAATAGATGAGATTAAAGAGAGTCTCATGATAGATGTAGATGATTCAGCAGTGCAGAATTGACAATGGAAAGAGATAGAGTTGAATAATGACTACACAGACTCAACATAAGATGTCACAAGTTTACAAGATGTGAATTTGTAATTGAATTTTACATTCTTTAACAAGCCTTCAACGTATACAACAGTGCTTTAAGTCAAAATTACATTTATATGCATCCAATGTCTAATGTTGTGAGAGATGATGTTCAAAATGTGCTTCTTCAAGAGTGAATAGGTTTCTTATTGCACTAGGAGTGCTTTGTCAAGCTTGCTTGAATTTGTATTCATCGGCCATCTTGAACATATAATATACACGTTGTGGAATCTCTTTAGAAAAAATTCCACATTGACTACTATTTTGCATTAATCTAATTAAGAAAATGAAATGGTAATAGTGGCCACATGCCAACATGTAGAAGCCACTCCATCCATTAGAAGTTCTATAGCAAACTGAGCATTGAGAGGATGAAGTCACATTTGAGTTTGATGCAAGGACTAACTCCAGATGGACGACTAGGTGACTTATGTGTGTCCCTTGGACAAGTGGGGGATATACTAGTCGTGTTATGTTCTGAACGTCTTGCCTAAGATGATTAAGACTTTACTCCATTCTTGCTTGTGACATCAAAGGCATTTAGGATACTTGAAAAAGCCGTGTGATTTTTCCATCCTTCTCCACCAGTTGTGTCGTCAAAATATTTTGTTCCTTTTCCAAGTCTATCTTTGCACCTTCAATAATTAACCCCAACTCCTCTTGCGTGAATGTTATATACCTCTCTCTTATATAATGTGTGGCTACAGTGGTCTCCTTTGAGGAGAAAGTCTACAAGACATTGTTAGAAAAATTATGGATACAACATTTTTGCAATCTAAAGAGCACAAATCGCATTGTGCAAGGGATATCCAAACACTTTGAAGAAGTAAACTCTTTTGGCATTTTCTTTGATTTTTCGATGTTGACACTTTGACACTTTCCACCTGCCTTTCTTGATTTTGAAGTCTTCACATAGCCATACGGTCTTTATCATTTCCTTTTTTACTTTCTTGTTGATATCCTTCCACTGCACATGGTTTGGGTTTGCCCATTCGGATAGCCAATGGGTTGTATGCGTTGCTTGTTGTACTGACATGCCATGTGCAAGTGACTTCATGTATTCAAAGCATTAACAACTGCTTGGTTATAATCTATTGAGGCAGGTTACATAGCGCGTGCTTGGTCTTGCTCGGCCATAATATCTTGGAATTACATATCCCAAATGGATAGAATATTAATGATTTCTTTGTCAAACATTGTTCTCTCAAACACCTACTCTTAAACTCTTTAGTTACAATGTTTATCAACCAAAATAAGACCTTATCAGACCAAAGAAGGTAAAATGCTTAATGAGAGAGTAGATTAAATTATACACACAAAAAACCATTTACAACAAACATGCCATGTGCAAGTGACTTCATGCATTGAAATACATTAGCAACTGCTTGGTGATGATTTGTTGGGGCAGGTTATGCAGCTCGTGCTTGGTCTTGCTTAGCCATAGTATTTTGGAAGTGCAATTCCCAAATGGATAGAATATTAACAACATGTTTTGTTAAACATTGTTCTCTCATATATATACTCTTTAGTTACAATGTTTATCAACCAAAATAAGACCATATCAGACTAGAGAAGGCAAAATGCTCAATGAAAGAGTAGACTTAATTGTACATACCATTCAAAAATAGAGTAATCAACATGATCACAGATAGTTGGCCTATATAAAAACCAATCTACAAAAAGCATTAGTAGTTTTTATGTGTCTACGTGGATAAAAAGTAGGTGTGAGTTCAATGAGTGGTCATTGAACATGACTAGGATCTATTTTTAATTGCTCTTAAAAAAAGCGCTAAATGTCAAAAGTATTCCTTTTGGCCTCACTCTCCCTCAGTTTCATCCATGTGTCCACTTTTTGTTGTTTAGCTCTAAGAGTATTGTGGTCTGGATGATAAAAACACTTCATCGTAGAAAAACACTCTTCTCGCTGCATTCCAAAAACCTATCATCATCTTGCACATAAATTCGAGAATAAATATATCATTGACCTTTGTGTATGCATCGTTACAGTGTGGATCATAAATTTTTGGCATAATCCATGGCCATTTTGACAATTCTTGTTCTCGTATACCAAATGTGATGTCAGAAATTGACATGCATTATATACATAGTTATTTATAACTTGCTTGGTCGGGGTTTTGAACATCATGTCCCAGTCGATAATGTTGATGCGAGGTTGATTCGCTGGTGTGAAATCTAACATTACATTGTATGGATGTAGATCACAATCCACAATACCAGCTGAGTGAGCAGCTGCGATATCGTCCATCAATGCATGCAAAATTGCTAGTATGTGTTGGATCACCATTCTAAGGCACACATGTTCTATCTTTGATGGTTCAAAATTTGTGGAGGTAGTTTCTTCCAACCATGTTGGATCACCTTTTTAAGGCATGCATGTTCTATCTCTAATGGTTCAAAATTTATTGGGGGCAGTTTCTTCCAACCAACTATGTTGGATTCTATGCATGTAGTATCAAACTGTGCCTTACAAAAAAGGTACTCGACACATCAAATCTCTCAGAGAGTCTCCTTTGTAGTATGAAAAAAAAGTTATACATGGGGCCTCTATGGTGAAACCACTGCATTTGACAATTGACGGATGCAATGTTTGCATACCTTGGTTTGCTTGAAACTATCAAACTTTGAGTTTGCCCCTTCCTTGTAGCATCTGTCGACGTATTGATGTGCTCTAGAAAGAATAAAACGTCAAACTTTGCGTCCACCCCTCCCATGTAGCATTTGCTGATGTAACTCATGTGCTCTGGAAAGAATAAAATGCTCTTGATAGTGTATAAGTTGCAAACACCAAAGGATCTTGAGCCAATTCTTGCACCTTCCACTAAAGATTCATGGGGGATGCCAATTAGATGCACACACTTAACAGTCAATGCTGTGGGCACGATTGTTTATGTGCCACTTGCATTTGACCTACCATCGATGGCTCTCTATGCATCTTATATTTACTTGCTTGGGAAAAGTGGATTTGTCTTGAACTTTCACTCTCTTTATCTTTACCTTTTGTTCCTTTCACAGCTTGTCCCACACCTCCACCTTAGTCATATTGCATGTGGGAGGAGTGTCTTCTTTCAAATCTCTACTATAGATCTTCATGCTACCAAAGCATTGTTCTGATTTGGTGATGTGGATCAAATTCTTTGATAGCCAATGGCACCAATAACTCATGGTGGGCTTCTTCACTTAGCCTACACTCTGTATTCACCCACACAGTGCTAATGAAATCCTTAATGAAAATGTCACTTTCATTGTTCTGTTGGATTCTGGCATCTGCACACATTGAGATTTCTAGTATGTACTCTTGGTGAATTGCTCGCCTGATGATCTTTTCTTGTTCAAGTTTCATATCTACCCATGGCAATTTAAAAAAAAAGATTCAAATGTTTAGCAAAATGCATCCAAGTTGCAATCAAATAGATTCCACACATGTTACACAATCAAAACATTAGTCAATTTATGACGACAAGATAGATATTAAAAATATTGGTTAATCATACATTTCATGCATGTCATACAATCAAAGACATTGGTCAAACCATAACAATAAAGCTTATCAAATACATTGGTTCAAGATGTCCAACCATATATACTGAAGACATGCCACACTTGGAAAAACTATGCTAAACCATAAGAAGGAGATGTTATCAAAGATATAGGTTCAAAATATGATTGTTAATCATATTCAAAAATGTTCACTTTGTTTTAGACTCTTTATAGAGAGAGAGAGAGAGAGAGAGAGAGAGAGAGAGAGAGAGATATGAAGTCTACATTTGTGATCAATTGATATTCTTCTTTCAATATGTTTAGGAAAAAAACATGCATTATGTTGTTAATGAAACATTTAGTTTTTCAATGAGAAATTTGTTGACACAATAGAGAGATGAAATGAAAGAAAATGTTAGACTTTTTAAGATAGATCTTTTTGTTTTTGTATGGTTATTGTAGTTAAAATTATCAAAGAAACATTTTTTTGCTTCTTGTGTATAGTTATCATCAATCCTATGTAGAAATAGTTAACAAATAATTATGATGATTTTTTTGAAAATACATAAGTGTTATGATTTGATACAAGTTTTTTTTGACAAAAAGACACATCATGAAAATTTGTAGTCATCATGGAAATTTGTATACGAAATACTATCCATGATCGCGTTTTTGAACAGATATTTCGTATACATACTCCACATATAGCACTCAAACAAACATTTGATATACATGCACATATAATCTAAACGACATTCGACTTAAACGTTGCATGTATACATAAACGCATGCTTCTAATGAGCAACACTTTTTACGCCTTACTGACCAAGTGCTGCTCGAATCTAAGGACATCTATCAATTATGAGCATCATATGGTTGTGTTACCGAGACTGATGCCCATATGTGACCTATTGTATCGAGAAGGGAAGTTGACTCACCATAATGATACTAGTATCGCCGCATTACTGATGTAGTATCCATATGATGTGACAATACAGACACTATATTTTTTGTGTAATTGAGGTGATGCCCCCGTGGTAAGAATTGTCCCTTAAAATGGCTAATGCACACACCCTCGTTGTGTGGTTGGCTACCCCACTATTGCTGTGTTCTATGACACAGGGCACGCTACCACACAAAGCACTCTTAACCACATGACTCATGTGGTTTGCTACTCTGCTTTTGACGTGAATTGTGACACAGAGCATTCTCACACACGACACGACTCTCTCACTCCCTCCCTCCTGTTGATGTACCTACGAACATCGATGACGATCTGTGTGTGTGTGTGCTCTAAAAATGAGACCCAGTGCTTCCGCTCGAGCCCCATTTTTTAATATGCCAATAGACCAGTTGGGTTTTATTCTCTTCTTGGTAGGCCCGCACGGCATTAAATGATTCATTGCGAGCTCATCAAGAAAAGAATAAAGCCTAACGGGCTTTTGGTGGGTTGTCACGCCACCGGTGATCATATAAATTGTGATTATGTGAATGTGATGATAACACATTGTGATCACAAGAAGTTTCACGTGATTATTGAGTTTCTTCTCCTTTGTCACCCTTGCTTTCAAAGCGAAAGTCAAAGCAATTTCCTCCAATGGAATTATTGTGTGGTTCTTTGTCCGCACCCCATCTTGAGTGTTGGATGCCCGCTTTGCATTGGAGTATGTTATGCCTCTGTCACACACTCCTTGGCCCCTAGAGTGTGCACATTTGTAGGAGCACACTCCCTCTGCAACTTGCTCCACTTGATACCCACCTTCGTATAATTTTTGCACTTCCTCCGGAGTAAAGTTTGTGCCAAGTTGCGCGTCAATATTGCTATCCAAAATATGGCAATGTAAGATGTGATTGGGACCAAAATCATTGGTGGACCATTCCCTTTGGATGCTTGCAATATCCCATCAAAATGGGATCCAAAACTCCCACATTGGATTCTACAATGAACCTGCTACATCTTCGTCCTCCATTAAGTATCCAATTATAAGTCACTTTGTTGAGTGTGTATATATCCCACATTTCTTTGTTGATCTTGCTCTCTGTTACCATAGGTCCTCCCTCTTTATTCCTCCTAGCAGGCGTGTTTTTGGACCATCCCTAGTGACACTTCCTAATGACATTAACGGGTGCAATGACTTTGATGATCATACACCATAGACTATCATTCAAATGTTGGCAATGAACCATTAAGCAATCTCTTTGGCTCTATGTTTGATATTCCACATTTATGCGGGTGGACTGATGCGCATATAGTGCCATACAATCACCTTTTGTTGCGGATTCCTCTTTGTCGTCTTTTGGCAATCCCGCCATTAGAACGAATGATGACTGTCTATAAGTCTACCTTGGCCCATTTCATTGTGTGTAAAGTCAATATTGGCCAAGATTCCATACCCTTTGATAGGCGGGGTGCTTACAAAAGAGATCTAATCATGTCTGTTCTTTTGAAGATCAAATAAGGGCCATTTCGGAGCTTAATCATATGGAAGAAAAGATATTTGGCTCGGAGTTTATCCAAGAACAGTTTTGCATCCTCAATATTTTGAGCTAGTGCTATCCCTTTACAAAAAACGTCCTGGACCCAGCTTCCTTGTCAGCGAATTCCCAAAGCTCATGTAGCGATTGAGTGGACTAGAATAGTGGAACAAGCATATGAGTATTGGTTTCTGATTGTCACTTGCAAGTAAGGGATGCCAACTTTAACCAAGCCGGACATATTCTATGATCATGCAAAGATTGCTATCCAGGGGATGTTATGGCTATTGAGATTGCTGTTTTGAGGGAGACAAATTAATGAATTAATTCAAGAGTTGTTCACGTGCAGACATAATGGTGCCGACGATTCAAAAATAACGAAATCGTATTCAGATGCTCTCAATTTGACTAAAATGTGATGGCGCCAACTATCAAGCGAACCAAGCACGCATTGCTTTTCCAGAAGGCTTTGACGCCATGAGCAGGAGTGGTCTTACGTGCGATTGAGATGTTGCGGAGGCTGTTGGGCAGGGGTTGCTGTAAAGGGAGCTGTTGGCGAGAGAAAGGGCAGAGATTGTTCCTCAGGACTAAGTGGCACAGGAATGGGAGGGTGGGATCTACGGCAGGGGCATTGTGGGCCGTAGATCCCAAATGCTGATACCCTAGATTACTTTTGTAATCTAGGGTACCGCATTTCGGAAGTAATCTAGGGTACCCCATTTTGGGGCATCGGGTTTGAACCCGGGACCTCACGCATGAGAGGCGCCTACCCTAACCACTACGCCATGCGTGCGTTGTGAAACGTGGGGGCCCTAATTTACTTAAAACATGTAAATTAGGGGCGGGTGCTGAAAGTAAATTAGGGTACCGTAGATCACTTTTTAATAATAAAAGTAATCTAGGGTACCCTAATTTACTTTCGGCACCGCCACTAGGATCTACGGCCCACAATGCCCCCGCCGTAGATCCCACCCTCCCATGCCCATGCCACTTAGTCCTGAGGGAGGTTGTTGGTGAACCTAGGGG
The DNA here is from genome assembly GCF_014529385.1 of Adiantum capillus-veneris. Lineage (NCBI taxonomy): Eukaryota > Viridiplantae > Streptophyta > Polypodiopsida > Polypodiales > Pteridaceae > Adiantum > Adiantum capillus-veneris. Next base: position 4,666,504 of record NC_140950.1, on the reverse strand, counting down.
GACTGAGGGGCTGTTGGCGAATCTAGTCAGGCGTCTCTCTCTCCAGATTCCTATTCTCTCAGCAAAGGGGGCCTCTACCTCGTCACGACCGTTGGTAGGCGGACGAGACTGGGTGCTATAGCAGGGGTGCGAGAGCAGAGAGAAGGTGCACAGAGGGGTGCAAGGAGGAGGTGCACACCGGGGGGGGCGGGTTCCCCAACTTGTAGAAAGAATCGTGCTGCATGTTGCCTGGGGTAAAGGAATGCTGTGTGCTTCCGAATGGGCGAGCCTCCCCCCTCGGAATTTGGAAATGCATCGCTGGCCTTTCACCTTTTCAATGCAAAAGGCGGATGCCGTAGCTCAAACCTGCATCGACGGTGCGCATCTCAGAAGGCACATTCGTTGTAGGACCTAGGTGAATGTGATATACTGCCCCTTGTTGAAGGCGGTCCAAGAACCAACGATTGCTGCCAAGCTTGTCTGAACAGAGCCTAAGGCTGGGTTCACAGTGTCCATGTTGAGTTTATGTGGATCAATCAGTTGAGGCGCCTGCTGTTATGCAATTAACACTGCACATGTTTCATGCAATGTGTTGATGGCGTGGCATGTTGACTCAGCCCGGGTATCAACTTTTGTGTTCCGGCTTGTTGAGCCGCCAAAGGTGGACAAGCGCTTGAAGAACCAATGAGCCGGTTGGAGTCACCTGTGCAGAAGTGCCTTTTGCAGAGGCTACGTGCTCTGCAATGTGAACATCACTTCCGCCAGCTGAGGCGGGCCTGCATATTTCAAGTGGAAAAGTTGTTTACAGCACACGTGCAGTATGAATGCGTCCTAAGGCTGGGTTAAAACAGGCTGGCAGCAAAGTGGTAGCCAGGTTCTCATAAGGTGGCACTCATGGATTGGCGAAAAAAATGTGAGACTTTCGGACCGACCTAAAATTTAGGCGAGCCACCAAGCTCTCCTTCGAAAGAGATAAATTGCCACGATGCTTTCAGTAGAAATTACGGGCACACGCTTCAATCTCTAATAAAGGCGGCTCTCAGCTGTAGAGTTTTTGAGCCATGAGCAAGGTGTCGGGCGGCTCGTGTGAACTGCAGAGCGGAGGTGGTTGTAAACAGATGGCCCTGTCGGTGGAATATGTGAGAGCGTTAGTAATGGTGTTACATGCTTGGACACTCCAAGCGTGAAATCAATAGCAACACACGAACATAAACTAAAGAATCACTTATCACAATTAGAGAGACGACACGGCCCGATGTAGTTCCGTGCCTAGAGGTATTGCCCCCAAAGTTTGGCCCCCCTTTCGGTATTTATTTTTATATTCATAATTGAGCAAAGTACAAATTCGTGGGTCCTCTCTGCTCAATGCTCTCCCATGCATTTTGGAGGGGGGCCCTAGTTACAATTGATAGGCCCATGGCCTTCTAAAAGCAATACATCAAAAGCTTTAGGTTTGCTCTAGGCAACCATCATAAATCACAGAAATCCATAAAACCTACCAAGCCAACACTCCTCCGCAATTTTCGAGCCGTTCATACAATTGCCATGTCAACACTCTACGCATCTGAATATAATGGCCTGGGTCCCATTCGGTAGGGAGCCCCATAAGTTGGAACAATTTATATCTCTCGGTTTCTATTTAATCTCGTCCGGTGGACATACCACGTCATTATTTTGTGACAAATGGTCTATTTTTAACAAAATAGACCCCAAGTAAAATAAAGTCGCGTATGACCCATGACAGAACTGGATAATCTGTGTCACGTACAAGCAGCGCGTTAAGACGAGAATGCTCTTGTGTGCGCCTCTCTGTCAGTTATCACCAGTGAGTGCTTTCGTATAGTTCCTACTTAATTGCTTGGCACCTTGAGAGCACTTTGCATGTCCTTTCTGTGCGCATTTTTCAGGTTTGGACGTCCGGAAGCAACACACAGTTATGGAGGAGATCAATGATACGTCAGTGGCGGGCATCAAATGAAGGCTTCGGACCTCAACCTAGCAAGAAGAGTAAGGTGAGCCATTCAAATGTTTGCCTCTTCTTTTGCCAGCTTGCTTCCTTGCCACTTCCAGTCTGAAGGTTATCTGATTAGTTTTATGCTAGTCTTAACTGCATTGTCTGCTTCATGCAAGCTCACCTCACCATTTCAGGCTAGCTGCTGTAAGCTTCCTGTATCTGTGTCCTAAGCCTTTGATGTTATTTCAGTCCTTGTTTGTGGGATGATGATAACCGGACTTATATTTGCAGACTCTTGTCCACCTGCCATCGTGTTGTTAATCTTGCCCTCCTCAAAACTGTAGGATTGTCAATCAGTCAGCAGTTATAGTAATCTCTTGGAAACCCGAATTGCTGGCAGCAAGGATGACTAAATTGTGTCTCAATTTACAAGAACATGTAGGCTAATGTAATTTTTGTGGAATGGCAAAATTTAATGGTGCCGAATTAGTGCATGACTGTTTACAACACATCCAAAAAAACTGTATACAGCTAGCCACAAGGGCAAAATGTGAAAACTGAAAAGCCAGGGGAAAAACCCTCACTTGAAGAGAATAAAATGTGCCTTGGCTAGCTAAGGAGGAGAGAGGATGTCAGTTGACAGTCACTCCCACCAAAAGCTCACTATCAGCACCCCATGCATGCTTTCAAGAGTGCGTCTAGATGCTCATTTACCTTCTCCACTAGTACCGATCCGGCCGATCCCACACTTTTGGATTTCGATTTCTTCTCAATCTCAATCTCTGTTGGTGTTTCTGGCTTTTGAAGTGCTCGTTTTTCAAGTTTTTCTAGCCTGTCTTTGGTCCGCTGTTATGACACTCTTCTATTATGACATTTTGTTCTCGTTCTTTCCTAACTTCTACCCGTGCTTTTCTAGCTTTCCACGTGTTTCGTTGACTTTTTCGTTCGATGCTAGGCGTTTTACCTCTTGTTTTTTCACTTCCAAGTTCATCTTTTTCTTTTTGAGCCTGAGCTCGTGTAATAACGTGTATTGGTATAATTGTTTCATTCTCGGAACCACTGCTTGAAGGGATAGCCGTCAAAAGGTTTATGGTTGCTTTCACTGTTTTGTTTGGATTTTTTGGGCAATCGGCAATCAAATGAGTGATACCGCAATCCGGACAATACGCATTCACTCGTACAATTTCCAAATGAGGAGAATCTTTCATAAGATGGTCTCCCCCACATTTATAGCAAGGTCCAAGTGGTTGTCTTGGAGCTCCTTGGGCACCCCTCTGTTGGTAAGCTATCATACTCCATGATTCCGGTGTTCTCGGCTCTTCTGGTGGGTAGTATTTTGGGCCGGCCATTGTTTCAATCAGTTCTTCATAATAAACAGGGATAGGCACTAAGGCTTGTTCCTCTGTTTCTTCCACAACTGGCGTGTATCTCATACCTATCGGTCTGGTTCCTGGGAGTGGTGGTTGTTGCCCTAAAACTAACTGTGGTCTCTCAACCCCAGTTGATCCTGGCAAATTTCCCACAGTATATCTAGGTACATGTGGCACTTGAGGTGGTGCTACTTGTGGTTGGGAAACATACTATCGTTCTTTCACGTACCCTTTGTTGTAGTAGCATTCCTCAGTAACATGATTTGTCCATTTTTGTTTGATGGCGCACCACTTTAAAGGTTTAGCCTGTGGCTTGGTAAATGGGTTAATCCTCTTTAGCACCTCCTCTATCAGTCGCTCTTGGTTTACTCCTGGTCCATTTCGTTGTACAGTTCTCCCAATTTCTGATCCACTTTGCTGAGATGAATCATCATCTTTATCCCTTAGATCTCCGACTCTGTAGATCTCACATTTATCTACAAGGAACAAAGCCTCTTTGGTTAACTCATTTAGAGTAGGGCTTTTCTTCATATGCAAATCTTTTTGAAGATTTGCATTTTTCAATCCTTGGATAAATATCAACATCAGTCTGGATTGAGTAGGTAGTTCTTCCATTGGACAGAGCTTCACGTATCGTTTCAGTCGTGGGGCTGCCTTTCTAACAGATTCTCCATCTTTCTGTTTAAACTTGTGGATTTGAGAGACAGTATTGTGAGTTATCCCTCTTTGAGAGAATTCTTCCACGAACTCGTCAAAGACTTCTTGAATGGTCCCAAAATCTTGTCTTTCCACAGAGTTAAACCATGTGGCAGCGTCTTCTTCTAAGGTGAGTCCAAATCCGGCAAATTGTGTATCGAAGTTTCTATTCTCTTCTGCTCGGATCACTCGCAAAAATGTTACCACATGATCTCTAGGATCTCCTTCTCCGGAATACCTCTTGTGTACCCATTTCTGGACTTGAGATGGTCTTACACGTCTTTGTTCTACCAGTCGAACCGTAGAATCTCCATGTCCCTCTCTCCTCATAGGGTCTGGTTCATGTCTCAATCTTCCGTTAAGTACGCCTCCCATCCCAATTCCTCTGTATGACCTTTCCACAGGCGGTTCCCTTACAAACCCTCTTTCTGTCTTTATTCTCTCCTGATAGGGAAATCCTGCAGTGATTGGGATTGTGGTTGGTCCCTTGCTTTCCTTGGGATAAGAATAAGAGTACGTGGGCATAGGTGAAACTATGGGAGTCACATATGAACTATTTGTAACAGGGGCTTCGCCTCTATAGAACTCTTGTTCTCTCGTTACCGTAGGTTGCAACCATGATTGTAGCGTTTTTGGATTTGTGTTGAGATATGAAGGAAAGGCTGGTATTTCTACCGTTCCAGCGTGCCTGGCTGAGATTCTGATCTCATCCTCCATTTCTTCGAAGGGATTGGTAGATTTACTGGGGGTAGGATTTAGTCCTTGAGTGATAGCGAGTTCTGTTGGGATTACCCTAGTGGCTATCAATCTCGCTACCTCTGCCTTTTCTATTGGTCGATACTCACGTCCATATTTGTCAACATATATTATGAGGCTTCCTTCACTTGATTCATAAGAGAACAAGTACAGAGTCTTTTCTGTGCGTAGCTCAAAGGCAAATGGTGCTAGGCATTGAAAATATGTCTTGACTCTTCCATTCAGGTATTCGTAGATTCCTACCGCTCCATGACTAGTCGCAACTTTAGTCACCTTCTTGTCAAACACTAGGGTGGCATAAGGAAGGTCTATTAAAGGAGGTATTTCGGTGATTTTAGAAATCATCTTCCCTTTTACCACATTATCCCTATACTTGTTGCAGTTCTCTGGATCCTTAACTATAAGGTAATGTATTTCCTCCTCATCACGGAATCTATCCCTATCATCGTAAGCTAGAAGGGCATCCACTCCTTCTGCTGGTTTTTTCTCAATACATATACTTTTGCGTCCCCTTTCGTCAGCATAGACCAAAGCCCCATGGGTATTTGGTCCTTCTAAGTAAAGGGTTGTAAATCTTAATGTCCGAGGAGGGTTTCTAGAGGTGCTCCCTCCCTCTCCTTGGATTGTCTGGTTCATCACCATGTTTCGGTCAGCCATGAGATAAAAGGATTGCTCAGAGGAGGTGTCGGTCCCACTTCCGTCCTCTATGATTGGTGCTAGTGGATCTACCTTAATTGGGTCACACTCTCTTTCATAGATACTATGCTGACCTGATCACCTGGTGTTGTCTTGTCTCTTTGAAGGTTTCTTTGTGATTTTAAATACATCAATTTGTTAATACACCACTACAAATCCAAACCTTTTACCTTTTGGGTTCACTCTGTTGTGTCTTACTCTGACTATTTCAGCTCTTTACTTGGTTGATGCTTGCACTTTAGATTGGTCTGGACTTGCTGGACTTCGTTGCTGGCTATCTGTACAAAACTTTAGACTCTGCAATTCCTTGTTAATGATGGTTCTCTGTTAGTAACATTCAGTATTGATTAGGAAGAATATGCAAGTTTTTCCTGTCCAAATTTTCCTTTGGTAGGGTTGATCCCCTTTATATGTTATTATCACAGAATGGACTAGCAAAAGGTGTTGTCAGAGCTACGTGGATTACTTGGCAGTCTCCAGCTATGCTGTCTGCTCTAAAATCTGACTGTCAGTCTTTATACGCGTAAAAAGACTTTGATCAGAATGGTAATCTTTCTTCACCAGAGGTTCTTTACCACTCATGCAACTCACAGAGATTTTCAAAATAAAAATTGGACCACTTTAGTGTGAGCTACAAGGTGATGTAGATTGATTTGGGATCTTGTTTCCGATTCTTGGCCCTTGCACACTCAGATTCTTTCCAGCTTGAGTGTAATCTTGGCTAGTGGCATCTAAGGTCTCTCAGAATGCAATGTTATGTCCCAATTCACTTTGGAAGTCATTAGGGTCAGTAAGCCTTTATACGCGTATAAAGTCTTTCTGACCAGATTGACTAGATTTTTGCAGATCAGTGTTTCTTGTCGAGTGTTGACACCCTTTGTGTGGTCTTAAGTTCATTATTGGTCAATAGCAATAAAAAACACTTTATACGCGTATAAAGACTTTTAGGACCAATTGACATGAAATTGCTCCAGAGGTAGTCTAGCACTCAAGGACTTCACAGATATTCTCTAACTTAAGTTAAGAATCAAGTTTGTTCATGTTGTGACCAAAACATGGGCTTGTAGAGTGTTTGCATTGTTTCTTGTTCTTCTTAAGCTTTGTTTTGATCCAAATGCTATAAAATATGAATCAAGGGCTTCCCCAAGGCTTTAGGAAACTTTGAGCATCTATCTTTGTCCAGTTTGGCTCTATTCTGGGTTGATAGTCTTTATATGCGTATAAAGACTTTTTTTGATCAGAATGAACTTAAACCTCAGCCCAAGGTTCTCTTTGATGTGTATTCTAAGCCTATGTGCTCAAAATCAAGTTTTAATGCCAAAGATTCACCAATTCCCCACTTTTCTTTGTTTTTGGTTAGAATTTGCTAAATACTCTCCATAATTAAAGTTAGCTGACCAAATGATATGAATTCTTGTAGTCAGGCTTAGATAACCCTCCTAAATGGCTTAGTCCAGACCACATGCAAATTAGTGTTCAAATCTACCCCGAAGACTTCATACGCGTATAAAGTCTTCTGTCTCAGAATTCAGATCTGTTTCTTCCTTAAGTTCCCCTACTTATTAGCATCATGTACATGTGTTCTCAGCAAAATTTAAAGCTTAAAAGTGAATTTAGAGCTTAAAAGTGCTTCCAAACACAAGTTTCTGATTTTTTTTCTTATTACAACCACTCCATCTTTTGGTGTTTGGTCCCCAAATCTTTGCCAAGACTCCCAACTTAAGGTGTTCCTAGGGTATAACTACTCATTTGCACACTCTAGTACAATTAGTTTTCCCAAATTTGATCTCTTTTTGGCTTTGGAGACTTCGTACGCGTATGAAGTCTAAACTTACAGAATTCAGTTTTTGATGTGCAGGTCCTTTCTGATGCCCTCTTTAGTCCTCAGAGATCCTCAGCCATGCAAAACATCTTTATGATCCTTGCTTCTCATTTTCACCCAAGAATCACTCTCTTTTCAAAATTTTGATTCAACCAATAAACTTAAGCAAATTTCCATTGACGGACAGCTCTAGATCAAGATTAATTCACCTACCTAAAGCTACTCCTAAGCATAAAAAACTTGCTTTTGTAATTGTGAGTAGATAAGCATTTATTTGACACAAACAGACTAGCCAATGCTTTACCACCTCCTTAACCACTCAAGCTCCCAAACTAACACATTTCTAAACTAAAACCATCAACACAGGTGACCAAGGCAAGACACACGCTTCCTAGCACCTCTCTATAGGTCCTAATTAATCTAAGATAGAAGGAATACTCTGGTAAACCAGAGGAACTCTCGCCTATAGGATTAGTCTAAGGCCACCTACCTAAGGCTTCGATCCCCGGCAGCGGCGCCAATGTTGGCGGGTACGCCGCAAGCAGATGCTAGCATAGCAAGAACAAAACCAACAACTCTATGTCGGCCGAGGATGAAGCTTAACCCGTAGGCGCATGGAAACAAGAAGAGGGTTAGGAACCTACTTCTCGACCTTGGAAGACAACCACTAATAAGGAAATCAGGTCAAAGATCGCACTAGTGAAGACAATCCGAACTACAACACTAACGCTCATCGAATCTAGGTCAAACGCACTCGAAACGTCACGAAACTCATAAGGTACACTTTCCTTGGCTTGAGATCAACATCTTATAAACTGTGACTGGATAACCCACCTCCAACTACCCCTTGCGACAATCGCGTATAAAGACAGGCAGCAAATTAAAAGTTATTGTTTTTCGTGGCGTATGATCCTAACATGTAGTCCTACTCGCCGTGAACCCATGGGTACAAAGAAGTCACCAAACAAACACCCGGTTTGCAAGAAAACTCACCCGGAAGCTTGTAGACGCTCTCTTCGCGTTGTTGTCAAAATCATACACTGTTGGTGTCGGAGGGAAGCCCTTGCAATTGCTAACGCGGTGGTAGTGTCGCTTCAGCAATGGGCCTTCCGTAGCGCGTGTCGCGACGAGATCAAGTCACTCTCTCTCTCAGACTCCACGCACAGAGATAAGACCGATTTTATTAATTTCAAAAGTTGGGTTTAGGTTACAAAAGTTGAATTATATACATTCCTCCATAGAGGCTCGTTCCCACAAGGTCTATTTGCAGCTCAAATATTACAAAGGTACCGTTTGACTTCAAAAAATAGTAGTACAATGTATTGGGAAACCGCTTCTGTATCCTGCCGTCAACAAATGGTCTGGATGCAATGGACTTGCCGGCGATGTCGACGACGAGAACGGGGTGAAAATTGAAAACGCTAGGGTTGAAATGCTGAAATCTAGAATACGCTTACCTTTTGCTGAACACTGACACTGTGTCGGTGAGGATGGCGATGACGACGACTCGACGACGATGCGCTGAAAACGCTGATGCTGAAATCTGAAAACTGTGGGCTGAAACTGAAAATTCTGGCTGATTTGGAGGTACGACGAGGATGTGCTGCGAGTTGCAAAGCTAGGGATTGGATCTGTAATGGCTAAGGGCTGAAAATTGAAAACGCTACCTGACTTGGCTGATTTGGCCACAGGAAACTGCAAAACGGCATGCCTGATTTGCAATAGAAAACGCTAGGCTGATCTTGTTGGCTGAAAACGATAGGGCTATTTGTCGGTCTTGCTGAGAAGGTGCACTGCAAGTTGCTGGAATTTCTTCTGCTGCCTCTTCTGCTGGGAATGAGTGCCCCATCCTCTGCTTATATACTTGATAAAGAATGGAGTCAACTTACAGATGTGGCCGAGGGGCCTAAACCCTAATTTTTGCCAGAAACCCTAACTGTTGAAACGCTAATTTTGAAAACCCTAACCCTAAAACTATAGAAACCCTAACCCTAACCCTAACCCTAACCCTAACCCTAACCCTAACCCTAAGGGCAGCGGACAGATTCCGACAATTGCGCTGACATGCTGACGTGGCAAGCTGTACGGATTTCCGCGTTTTGCGTTGGCTGATGACGTGGCAGGCTGTACGGGTTTCCGTAAATTGCGCTGGCAGCTTTTTGGCTTTGCTTTTGAACCAGAAGCTTTTGAGTTTTAAAGGCTTTTTATTGTAACTGCTTTTCAGGCCAAGGGCCTTTAAATATGAGGCTAGGGCTCATTCTTTGGCATGCTTCCTGAAGAAGGTGAAGAGTCTAAGAGTACTGGCTTGTATTGTGTTGATGCAATATAAAGAAATACTGAAAGGGGCGCCAAGGTTTGGGGCCAATACTCTCTGGGGTGGAATTCCGCCACTCCGTGTTGCGTGTCGTCTCTCTCTCTCTCTCTCTCTCTCTCTCTCTCTCTCTTTTAGTTCAATTGTTATTGAAGTGCTAAAAGTCTGTTTAGTCTATTCTTTTCTATTGGCACGTGGTGCCCGCCTTGTGACACCATTGCCGCCAAAGAAACACTGTTTGTCCAAGAACTGATGGACCATGCTGTGCTTGGCCACGACCCTATGAAATGAATCTAACCCTAATTTTTTGGTGTAGGTTTCAGGATGGAAAGTCAGTCGACTTTTTGAGCTCGACTGATGTCGAGATTGCTTTTCAAGTTCGAAATTTGTTTGAGAACTTATTTGGTGATCCTGTTTGGAATTTGTTTGAAATGGATGGTATCTGTTTTGAACCTGTCTTGGTGCCGATTTGAAATGTTTGACTGTGGTTTTAATACTGGTTTCAATGATTGGTGATTTACTTTCGGGTGGAGGGTGAGAAATTATGTTTGAGAATGTTTGTTCATACTCATGGCCCGGACCCTCGTGGTTATTTGCGGGGGGGAGTATTGATTGATTGAAAAGTGTTGTTTTTACTCATGGCCTGGACCCTTGTGGTTATTTACGGGGGGAGTATTGTTGTTGTTACTCATGGCCCGGACTTGTGTGGTTATTTACGGGGGGAGTATTAGGAAGTCTTAGTAGTTACTCTCAACACCTTCAAACGACGCAAGTTGTGGTTTGGGGGACGTTTGGTTGTAAAAGGCCTCTATATCTCATGGCCCGGACCTTTTTAGGCTATTTGCAGGAGGAGTGATAAGGGAGTCGTTGAACAGCTCATGGCCAAGACTTGGATGGTTATTTACGGGGGGAGTATTCATCGGCGACTTTATGTTTCTATGTCTTGTAACATGCATATGTGAGAATTTGTGTTGCATTGTGATGTGCCAGCTACTGAATATTCCCGATTGGATGAGATTGCTTAGGTATGTAATTTTAGTGCATCAAGACACCCGTGGAAGATCAATACGGTCTGGGTGTGATGGCTAATTTTACTACGTCGGAATATCAAGAGTTCCTATCTGGACGAAAAGAGAAGCTAACTCCTTAACAAAAAGAGCAAATTGAATGTCCCTTGGAATGACCCTTGGAATTTTTTTTTGAGCTAACTTGAGTTGTTTTGCAGATATGCTGTAATCGCGGACGATTACTCTCAAGAAGAGGAGATGTAACAAACTGTTAACGTGTCGACCTACTGAAGAACGGAGCTACCGGCCGAGGGGCCTAAACCCTAGAAGAAGCAAAAGCAACAGAAGAAGCAACAACAGATTTTTGAAAATTGCGTAGCTGCTGATGATGTGGCAGATTTCCGAAAATTGTGCTGACATGATGACGTGGCAAGCTGTACGGATTTCCACGTTTTGCGCTGACTGCTGTATGGATTTCCGTGATTTACGATGGGCAGCTTTTTGGCATTGCTTTTGGACCATAAGCTTTTAAGTTTGAAGGCTTTTCATGTAAAATTGCTTTTGGGGCCTAGGGCCTTTAAATATGAGGTTAGGACTCATTCTCTGGCATGCTTCCTGGAGAAGGTGCAGAGTCTGGAGTACCGGCTTGTAATGTGTTGATGCAATATAAAGAAATACCGAAAGGGGCGCCAAGGTTTGGGGCCAATCTCTCTGGGATGGAATTCCGCCACTCCGTGTCGCGTGTCATTATTAAAGTGCTAAAAGTCTCTCTTTTAGTTCAGTCGTTATTAAAGTGCTAAAAGTCTGTCCAGTCTGTTCTTTTCTATTGGCACGTGGTGCCCGTCTTGTGACAGGGATGTTTTTAGTATTTGGTCAATACCATGCATGATGGAACTGATGGTTATACTCTCTTGTGGATGACTACCATGAGTCTATACCTTGCACTTTCCTATAAATGGGGCTATGTAGGATTATGTATATACATGTTGAATTGTTGGAGCCATACTATATTGAACTCGGGCCGAATAGGGTAGGGTGACTTTTTTTTTGGGGGGGGGGGGGGGGGGGGGCATGGTATGATGAAAACCCGTTCCCTTACATACCTTGTGGGTGGTGGTGGTGGTTCAATTTGGCTATTTTTGTACAATTCTAGTTAAAAATGAAAATTTATCGTGTCTTGAAATGTTCACATTTGAATCATTTAGTATGGGATCCACAAGAAGGGAGTATTCTTGATGCATCACTAGGGGGAGTAGCAGAGCATTGTGGACAGAATATTCCTGGAGCCATCCTAAAACAGAGAATCGTGGTGCATCATTGCACATCGATGACTACAGCATTGTGATAAAGTAAGTGTTGTTTGCTAAGGACCAGGTGAATGAAGATGGGTCCTTGGGAAAAAAAAGTAGTCGCTTTTTGAAAGATTTTTTTTTTTTTGCAAAGCAGTATGTGTGAGCTTTTCATTTCTATTTAATTGCATCTGCACTCCGCAGACGCCAAGATTGTCGTTTGTTATCAGGTTTCCAACTGACAATCTCTCTCTGAATTTTTAGATCCTGTCGGGTGGATGTGTGAATTGTGGGTGTGTGACTTCAATCCCCCCGTAGGTAGCTTTGCTGTGCTTGACCTTAGGTGAATGACATGCAGTCTTCAATAAAAAAACATTGTAAAGAAGTTACATCCCTCATCTTGTGGGAATGGCAAGAATTGTCCTGGTTTGTTCAATATTTGTTTTCTGAGCCTGCATGTTGTTTCTTCTTGAGATTGGTTAGTTATCCAATAATAAGTGAATGAACTTATGGAGCCACAGGGATACATTGAACAAACTATATATTTTGCGTGACTGCAGAACTTCAGTGGCTCGCCAAAATCAGATGACAAGCAATTATCAACTTGGCAGTCTGAGTAAGTTTTTGTGTTGATTCATTTAGTGATGACAGCTGTCTAGAATAATTTTCTTGTGTAAGGATAGTCTTTCAGATTTTTATGCTTTGGGAGCTTTGCATAGTAAAACTAGATGTTCTATATATAACACACATCCACAGTACAAAAAAGATAATGCTTAAAAGCTGGTTGGAAACTTCAAAGCGAAAAACTTCATGTAGAAAACATGGAAATAACTCATGTATAGCCAAAATCATACATGTAGATAGAAGGAAGAAGAGAGTCCTCTGGAGTGAAATGAAAAATTGCTGGAGACACATACGATTGAGGTCAAAGGTTCAGAAGGGCGTAATCAGGAAAGTGTTTTATGAAACCCTCTTTTCTAAGAGAGAGGTAGAATTTGTGAATACCAGGCTTGACTCATCCTATACCGTGGCTCTTGCCATAGTTGCATAGGTTTTAAACTCCAAAGTTTTTAAAAGATTTTCCATTTTCAATGGTCTCTTCCCTAAAATTATCAAATAACTGAAGACCTGGAGGTGTTTTTCAAAACTTTTTTAATAAAAAAACATGACGCATATAGGTGCACATGAGTTATCTTATATGTAAAAGAACACTCATTGAGATTCAAAACTTTACAATAATTACCTCTACTAACTTGAAACCTTAAACTATGATTTCCTGGATAACCTAACGAATTTGGTCATGACTCGTCTCGTTTTCATATTTTAAGGCAAGAAGCTGATTGGAGCAGTTGGGGTATGAGTCGTCTGAAGGAGGTATATGCAATAAGTGTCTCAACTCTAAAAGACTCAAGAATAATAGCAAACTCAAAAAATGACACATCCAATCCAAATTGTAAACATAGATGGATCATGAAAGTAATAAACCATACATAGTAATATGCAATACAAGGCTTAAGAAATTTGTTTCAATTGATACTATCTAGACCTTTGAACATAATGTAGCTCTTGCAATGAAAACCAAAGAAGTTTACTATCAAATTATCGTAGCCAAGAGGTTTTCAACAACCCAAATCAGACAAACATGAAAGGAGGGAAGGGGGGGGGGGAGAGAGGAACTTGTGCACTCGCACATTATCCTCCTCGACAATCGTCTAGCCCATTATAGCCTTCTCGTATCTGCCATGCTCTCAATCCAGTAATTCGAGTTAAATTTTCTTTGCTGTAACTCGGCATCTGTCGTGGTTTCTGTCGCTTATGGGCGCCGAACATTTTTAGCCTTACCCCCATCCTATCGTGCCGTGCCACCCCTGCTAGCATTATTGTTGTATGTTGCACAACCAAGCTCATGTGCGCCAAGCAAGCTCACGCCAACATGCCAAATTGCTTGGGTGCATCCTTTTTAGCCCGCAGACTTGCCTAGGCGGCTTGCAGGGTTCGTGATCTGCGTACTTGCAGCAACACTGTGTTAGGGGCTCATTACCTGCATGATATGGTTCACCCTATTAGGGTTTGTGAAACGAACGTAGGGAGTGGATCTCCCGGCTACACGGACCGCCTACAGACACGTGTCGGACAAACCACCCGACCATAGCCACCATCCGGCAGCTCCCCCGTGCTGGGGCCAGCGTCTGAGGACGTAAGCGTACACTTGTAAGACCGAGCGTTCCATACCACCTGGCCTCACCTCCTCGAGGTGACCTCGTGCACTCCTAGCCTCGCAGGCTAACCACTGGCACTCTGTCAATGGGGGTCGATAACTACAAATGAGGCCTTGGCCTCCCTTTTATAATAATTGGCCGGCCACATTGGCCTAGTTCACACTACGTCCGCTCGGACACCGGAAGCCCATCCCGATGGCGTCTGGGCTAGATCCCCTCTCCTGTGAGCGGGACATAACATACTTCCCCCCTTAAGAACCATTGATGTCCTCATCAATGAAGTGGGGATATTGAGCTTTCAAAGCTCTAACTGGTTCCCAAGTAGCAAACCTTTTAGATTGACCCTTCCATTTAATTAAGTACTCGTCATAAGCCTTTTGGTGCAAATGATAGGTACGATGATCTAAAACTGCCTCTGGTTCTCGAGGAATATACTCGGTTTGCATCTCTTGCCATATATTTTCCTCGATAGGCACAACAACGTCGGCTTTGCCTAATTTTACTTTAAGGCGGCTGACATGAAACATTGGATGTACACTAAGATCCGAAGGAAGAGCCAGTTTATAGGCAACTCGGCCAATCTTCTTTGTGATCAAGAATGGACCACAATATCTAGCTGAAAGCTTATAATGCTTTCCCGTTCGCATAGTCTTGGAATCCTTGGGTATCTTCAGATAGACCCATTGTCCCACATTAAGAGTCCTTGGAGAACTCTTTTGATTAGCATGAGTAGTGACTCGATCACGAGCCATTCTTATACCATCCTTAGTCAATTCGAGCATTTCTTGCATGTCATACAGGAAATCACAAGCTTGGCGTTCCTTGACTTTCTCTAAGCCAATAGCAATTGGGGATTTAGGCTCAAATCCATACATCAGCATGAACGGGCTAAATCCAATAGCAAAATGCTTGCTACTATTATAGGCAAACTCTAATTGTGGAAGATACCTTTCCCAATCAAACTGCCTGTGAGAGACATAGGCTCTCAACATGTCCTCTAACGTTTGATTCATCCTCTCAGTTTGTCCGTCGGACTTAGGATGGTTAGAAGACGACGTACTCAACTTCGTTTGAAGATGAGCAAACTTATCTCGCCAAAATCGGCCAGTGAACTTAGTATCTCGATCACCGTCGATATCCTCTGGCAGACCATACCGCTTATGAAGCTGATCGACAAATAAAACCGCCAACTCATGGCTTTTTATTGTCGACTTCGTTGGTATAAATTTCACCATCTTTGTGAGTCTATCGACCACAACCCAAATGGCGTATTTGCCCCGACTAGTATTTGGCAAACCAACGATGAAGTCCATGGAAATAGTTTGCCACTTGGCATGTGGGATTTCCAATGGATGTAGCAGGCCAGCTTTCCCAAGGCGCTCTGCCTTATTGACCTGACACTGAGCGCATCTCTTCACATAGCTCTCTATGTAAGAGCGCATCCTTGGCCAGTAGAAATATCGTTTGACCAAAGCCAAAGTTCTTTGATGCCTGGGTACCCAGCGCTAGGAACATCGTGGCATTCACATAAAATCCTATGTCGAACCTCATCAATTTCCGGCACGCAGACTTTTCCATTTCTGAACAATAGTCCACCTCTAATGGAATATTGTCGCTGTCTTGTCTCTCCGGCACGACTCACTTGGGTCTCTGGACCACCCAAGCCTGTACGCGAGTCATGCCCCGCTTCGACCTCGTTCCATATCTTGCCAAAATAGCTATCAGAACGACATAGCCCCTCGAAGAGAGAGATAGAAGTCCGTCGAGATTTCAGCCATAGACAAGGCATTAACCTCAAGAATCGTGCTGAGCGCATCGGCAACTCAATTGCTGGATCCTTTTCTATAACGGATCTCAAAGTCAAACTCTTGCATAAGCTCAACCCATTTAGCCTTCCGGCCTCTGAGATCACCCTGATCACAGACGTAGCGCAAGGAGTGATGATCTGTCCACGCAACAAACGTAGAGCCATACAAGTAGTGTCGCCATTTCCTCAAGGCGTGGACTACGGCGTAAAGCTCCATCTCATACGTTGGATAACGCATCTCAGCATCAGAAAGTTTCTTACTTTCAAACGCAATAGGACGTCCATCCTGGTATAATGCCGCACCAATGGCATAATCACTAGCATCCGTTTCAACCACAAACGCTTTGCTAGGATCCACAATGTGCAATATTGGCGTAGTAGTCACCAAGTGCTTTAGTGTCCAAAAGCTCTTGTCGAAACGCTCATTCCAGACAACAGGGGGATTACCTTTACGATGAGGACCCGAAGTCTTCGGCCCTTTCACCCCTCCTTTTAAAAGTTGCGTAAGCGGAGCAGACTTTAGAGTAATCCTTGATAAATTTGCGAAAGAATCCTGTAAAGCCTAAAAAGGACTTTACTTGGCGCACATTCTTCAGAATGGGTCAATTTTGCACTTTATCTAACTTTTCAGGGTCGACGTGAATTCCATCGCGAGTAATGATGTGACCCAAATACAGAAGCTCTTTCTTGAAGAATTCACACTTGGAAGCCTTAGCATAAAGCTTCTCAGTTCTCAGTACTTCGAGAACAACGCGTATATTCGCTAAGTGCTCATACAAACTTCGGTTGTAGATCAAGATATCATCGAGAAATACAACAACGAAGTTGCCTAGAAACGGTCTCAGCAGATCATTCATCATCTGCTGAAACGCAGCTGGAGCATTGGTTAAACCAAAAGGCAAGACCAAAAACTCGAAGTGACCATAACGTGTATGGAAACCTGTCTTAGGAATATCTTCCAGTTTGATCCGTATTTGATAATAGCCTGATCGCAGGTCTATCTTCGTAAAATACAACACTCCATGGAGCTGATCTATCAGATCGTCCATGTGCGGGAGCGGATACTTATTCTTAACAGTGAGTTTATTCAACCCTTTGTAATCCACGCAGAAGCGCATACTGTTATCCTTCTTTCGAGAAAGTAACATTGGCGCTTCCCACGGGGATTTACTTGGCCGAACAAAACCCTTGTCGAGATAATCTTTAACCTGCTGCTGAATCTCGTCCTCCTCTGTTTTACTAAACCGATAGGGTTGCTTTGAGAAGGGCTGACTACCAGCCACCAACTCAATGCCATGATCTACTCCTCTCGAAGGCAGCAAGCTAGGAGGTAGATCATCAGGAAAAACATCCTTGAAATCAATCATGATTTCGCGGATAAGGTTGGATTCGTTGGAATCCCCAAGTTCAACAGAAGAACATGAAACATTTTTATGAAATTCAGTGACAGAAGTACCAAGCACTAATGAATCCAACCAAGCAGATGGTACACACTGTTAAAAGTCAACATCAGAAGACTTTATATCTTTATATATTTCCAAAGCAGTAACAACTGGTATTGCAAAACCATTATTTACAGAAATCTGATTACAAAGCGACACAGATACATGAGGCACGTCCTGCTTAACAAAAACAAGAGAGTGATGTACATAGTCTATTTCAATGAGTCTTGTTTATCATAAAACCATGGAATTCCTAAAATAACATCTGCTTTGTATAGGCGCATGGTGTGGAAATCCAGGTTCTCTTTGTAATCAGCCAGCTCGAGCGACAAATTTGGAACTATCCTATTCCATACATCCGTATCCTCGCCACGAGCCATCTTCACGCAATACTCATGGTTACTGTCCCGCGTCCGCAGGCTCAGTTTCTGCACCAATTTTGCATCCACAAAATTGTGTGAGCTTCCATTATCAAGGAGTACGGTCACGTGGTGACCATTGATCTTCCCGGGGAAATGGAGAAGATCGTGCTTATCAAACACTCTCGTGTTAAAAGTACAATTTGTGCATGAATTGTGCGCTAAATGATGGATATCAACTTGAATGACATCCGAGTTACCTAAGATCTCGTGAATGTGAACCGAAGGAGGACCTTGCGGTTTCTTTGTCTTCTTCTTGGGGCAATCCTTGATTTGGTCACCTGTCTGGCCACATCCGAAGCAAGCCCCCTTCTTCACTGTATCATCAATTGAAGCATTTTTGGCTTTCTTCTTCTCCTGAGAAGATCTCGACGGTGATTTGGACTTATGTTGGAATCGGGGTCGCTTCCTCGAAGCACCCTCACCGGATTGATGGTCTGAAGTTCTTTTCTTCTCATAGTTTGCTCCATTTATCAAATGGAATGTCCTGACCTTTGCCATTGCATTCTCGACGTCAATCGGGGCTTTGTCCTTAATTAAGGCCCAATGGTAATCTTCATGTAATCCCAGCAGGTACATGTGCACAGCGTGCATGGAATCCACCTTGCAAACGATGAGCGCTTCTTTGAAAGCCGTGGTGTACTTATCAAAAGATAGAGCTTTCATTGAAAGACTCTACAGTTTGGCGTAAGCTTTCAAAGGATCCATTTTGGCGAAATCCCTCTTGTATTTCACACAGAAGTCAGCCCACGTCGTAGGCTTCTCTGTCATGTCGCGCCACCAGGTAAGCGCCTTACTGCGTAGATAGAATCGTTGAATCCTCCGTTCATCATGCTCCCCATGGAGATCAAAATACGTGGTCCACTGGTGCAACCAGTTATTTACGGCCAGTTCCCTACATCCCTGAAATTTGTAGTTTTGTACGGAATTGTGGCAGTTGGACCACCCTGTGAACGCCCAAAAGCAGCAATCTGCGTCCGCAATTGCCGGAGATGGATTTCGCCCTCAGAAATTCGCGCAGCCGTCGACTAAGCCGTATTTTCTAGAGCGGTAAGTCGGGAACTAAGCCCTTGCACGACCCCTTCGAGAGAGGCCAAGCGAATATTCGTTTGAACGTTCGCGTTTTCCAGAGCGGTAACATGCTGGTCGAAGCTCTGGGAAGTACTTGTAATCCATGTGTATAGAGCATGCGTGAACGGAATTTGAACATTACCTGGCGTGTCGTCACGTTGCACATCCGAGCTGGAGGAGTCCATGGTAAAATCTGTGAAAAGCTGACGGTTTCACGCGAAACTGGGTCCTTTTCTGTACTTTTCAATCGCAAAAAGTTGGACTCCGAAGAGCGCTACGCATCAGCATACGCGTCCGAAGACAAGCAGGTGATGGCGGGAGCGCCGAAGTGCGAGCAGGTGAGAGAGAGGAGCAGTAGAGAGGAGTTGAGGGCTGGAAAACTGAGTTTTTCTGCAAAAACTCACTCTCTGTAAGTGGTTTTTTATAATTTGCAGGTTTTAACAGAACAAGGCAGCGTTTAAAAAAAAAATAGCGCAAGGCCTAAAGGCTGCCAGCGTTAAAAAATTTGCAGAAACGCGTGCGTAGAGAGAGAGAGGAGCACAACGCGTGGCAAATTTTTCCCTGCTTACATGCGTGTGCGGGCTTGTGCTGAGCATGCAATTTCTTGCTCACGTTGGAGCCAACTCGATCCTCCACGCTGGAAAAAAGAATTTGCTACCGCTGTCTTCCCACACTTGCAGTGTTTTGCAGAACCCCTGCTACAGGAGAGGGAGGTGCTTCTCTCTCTCTTTCTCTCTCTCTCAGCGTAGAGGAAGAGGTTAAAATTACTGTATGCTGTATTTCATTAGTGAATTACTTTATGCTGAGTTTTAATTTGAAATCAGCAATTGAATGAAAGATTTACCAATCTCCATTGAAAATCAGCAAATGTAATAAAAACTTGCGATTTTAAGCACTTCCGCTTGCCAAATCGCTGGTTTTTGTCACAAATCAGCAAAACAAAGTGCCAATTTTCACCTGCAAACACGCTCATGAGAAGAAAATAATCAATTAAACTGCTACTTCATCAAAACCTGCGTGAAATAGTGATTATCCGACTCCAACCAGCCCGTAGGTGTGCACACGGTCCATTCCGCAGCCAAGCCAACTCTGATACCATGAAAAGAACGCAGGGAGTGGCTCTCCCGGCTACATGGACCGCGTACAGACACGCGTCGGACAGACCACCCGACCATAGCCACCATCCGGCAGCTCCCCCGTGTTGGGGCCGGCGTCCGAAGAAGTAGGCGTGCATCTGTAAGACCGAGCGTCCCATACCACCCGGCCTCACCTCCTCGAGGTGACCTCACGCACTCCTAGCCTCGCGGGCTAACCACTGGCACTCTGCCAATGGGGGTTGATAATTGCAAAAGAGGCCTTGGCCTCCCTTTTATAATAATGGCTGGTCACATTGGCCGGGTTCACACTACGTCTGCCCGGACGCTAGCAGCCCATCCCGACGGTGTCTGGGCTAGATCCCCTCTCCTGTGAGCGGGACATAACAGTTTGCGAGTAGACTTGGTCACAGATAAGCTTGTTAGCATGGCCTTTTATTGCAGCATCATGCAATGAAGCAGATTTGCTTGCGATAGAGGGGTCATGCTGGTACTTATATCTACCACCCTTCTTTTTGCTACAAGGTGGTAGGTGAGAACCTGCCACACACCCGTTCCTACCCGTCCAGCCACCCGCCCACCCACACACACACACATGACCTCTGCAATTCATGCACATACTCACCCATATATTTCACAAACATGCGCGCGCGCACACACACACACACACACACACACACACACACTTTTTTTTTTGTAAGTCTTGATTGAATTTACAAGTGGGAAACCTCAAACAGAGGAAAACCCCCAATAAAGAAGAGGTACAAAAGACAAAGCATGATAAGGCTTCAAAAACTAGAAACAATTAAAGTAAATCCTATAAGCTTCAAGAGAGATGTCTCCCATATCACGAGCAAAGTGAAGTGCTTGTCCAAGCGGACATTTGAAGTAAGGGAAAGGGTCAATTTCCATGGCATGAAACATCTGAGAGTTACTTTGGTGCCATATGGTCCACATAACCCAAAATCTGACCCAACTGAAGAAGGTGTCAAATGGAGATTGTGGCGGCTGGAGGACTCCAAAATCTAGAATCGTCTATGAACTATTCCGGGGGGAAACGAAGGCACAAGATAGAGGACACTTGGCTGATGAAAGACTGGCGGCAATCCCAATGCGAATGCGTCACTCTCGTTAGCTCGTCAGCCCCATGACATCGAACACAACGGTAGGAGGCGATGCGCCGCACATGCAACAAAGTACCAACCGATAAAGCACCCACCATACTTCCCCATAAGAAAATGCGCTCTTTGAAAGGTAGACGATTCATTCAAATGCGAGACAACATTCTTTGCCACCACAACTGAGAGTGGGAGAGTGACCACAATTGATTTTTTTAATCACTTTTGGCGAGGGGTCGGAAGGAAACACTAAGATAATTGCAAACTACACACTTGGCACACTTTTAGTACTTCAAAATAAGATTGGCGCCCCTTTCGGTAATTCTTTATTATTGATTTGCAAGAGTACAACCCTAGTTGGGTCTAGATCTTCCAGCTTTGCATCCAGATGCGTGAAAGAATGGCCTTCTAGGCACTTATAAAGAGTACAAGGGAGGCTAAAAACAGAGCCCAAAAGAAGAGAGAGTGTCACGTTTGTGACTTAACTACATTACAATACTTACTCGTTGATGCAGATACGCGAAGTGCCATGCCAAGGAGGACCCCTACGCTTGGATGGTTGCGACTCTTCTCTCAAAACACGTGTCTCTTTGCCAAAAGCCACACTCCTTCGACGATTGGTCACACCCCTTCGCTCTACGGGTGCGACTCTTCGCCCAATGGTTGCAGCTCTTCGCCGAAAGGATGTGTCTTTACGTCTAAAGTCATGTCTCTTCACCAAGAGACGTGTCTTTTCATTTGTGTCTATTCGTCTCCTATATAAGGAGCCCTTGTATCACACATTCAATCAATCAAACACAGAGTCTTCTTAAGTCTTTCTTTGAGTTCAGTTCAGTTTCTTAAGTCTTAATCATGAGTTTAAGTACTTAATAGAGGATAGTACCTAGAATCCTTATAGTGGTATCAGAGCAATTTTTTTTCCCGGGACTCGAAGGTTGTGAGCCTCTCACCCTCGCCGCTACACTCTACCCCTTCCCGGAGTTGCATGGAAGCAGAAGAAAGATGGTACGCATTTGCATACAAGCATGAGGTAACTTAAATCTATTCTGTTCCAATTACATACATATAGAACAAAGGACAGGGATGCAAATGTGGGTGTGCGGGAGTGCCACGTACCTGGCCTCCTCATCGGGTGGTGTCCCTTCGAGATTGTGCGCGCACCTCTTCATGTGAAAGGACGGTACCTCTTCACCTTGCTCGCACCCTTTCGCATACGGGTGTGTCGCTTCGCCTGTGTGCCCATTCACTCGGCAAGGGGCTGAATTCCCTTTGTTGGCTGCTGCATATCCAAAGGGCACCTATTCGCGAGAGGGCACAAGGAAGCCACCCCTTCCCTGAGAGTCACGTACACTGAAGGCTGAATTTCTGAAAACTTTGGGATGAGTTTCTTGCCAACGCTGGGCTGCCCATGCTGAAGCGCTGGCTGAAACACATGCACTGGCTGAGATTTTACGCTTCGCTGAAATTCTGCGCTGGGTCTTTGTTTTACGCTAGCAGCAGCCTTTATAAGTTGGAGAACTTAAACATATTAAAATACTAAGTGGCCTACCCCAAATTAACCCCTAAATTATCACCAATGTGAAACACCCTTTTAAGTGCCCCTCTTAAACAAATTCAACTTACGTAACAATAAAAGTACATGCCAGAGAGCATCACCAGATGGCACTACGCTGCCCAAATTTACCAAATGTGAACATTGCCCCTCTCTTCCCTCCAGCGCTGCCCCTGGTCTCTCTCCTCACCAAGTACAAACCAGAACCATGGCAGACGATCACACCTAGTCTTTTCCGTATTTCTCGTACATAGACGAGGTTCCTGAAGAACTCTTGGTGGAAAATCCTGCTCATGTACACGACGCGATTATAATTGCGGATTCCCCGACTCAAAAGCTGAAACCCGTTCCAGACGTAGTTTCCGCTCTCGAAGTATCAGTTCTTAAGCTTATTTAGAGAAACAATTACTTTCGCTGAACAGTCGGCATGGCCGAATCACAAGATGGCGACGACAATATTTTACCCGAGGACCCGATAACAGTTTTCAAAAAGCAGATGGCAGCACTTTCCAAGAGCCTCACATCAATTCACACTCGCTTCGAGCAGATGCAGACACAAAACGCTTCTCAGAGTCAACCAACAACTTCTCGGATAATACAGGCATCTTCTTCCGACGCTTCAGTGGTCGACCAAAAAGAACCACTCAAACATAAGCCTTCGGAACCGAAATTTTCTCACCCAAAGCATGGTTTCTCAGAGACAACCAGACACAAAGTATCTTCATGCGAGCAACAAAAGTCTCAGCATGAATATTCTTGAAATGTTACAATTCTAAGCAGCAAACTTTTTATTGGAATCATCAGCAACAAAAGCAGCAATATGAAGCTTCCAACAGATCATCAACAATATCAAGATGGGCTTACTTAGTGACACAGATATACGATCCTAGTCAAGTACTCGGTCGTGAACGCCGCGACGTTGGACAAGTTCCCCCTCGCGAGCCATGCCCTACATTTAAGTCTTTCTTATCTGATGGTGGTAAAGTTGAAGATTTATTGATCCTTTCCTTGTGCAAGAGGATCCTTCAGAGGTCTAAGAGGCGACAACTCCCTCAGCCTCCCCCTTCTCAATTGGAAGCCTTAATACCCGCTGAGAAAGCTGAAAATTCAGAAGATTCCAATTCTTATGTGACAACAAACAAGCACATAACCCCTTCTTTGACCGTGATCCAGGCAAGAAAATTCGCCTCGTCAGTGCCCTTGCAGAATACAGTCTTTGTTTTTGAACAGATACCAAATGCAGTGGTGAATGATAATTTTTCAAAGTTGAAGACTCCATTCCTTACCTTCAATGATGCAAAGGATAAAGCAGATACAGACTCTTGCAGCACCACTTCAGTCGCTGATAATGAATCATTGGACAGAAACTGTTCTATTGATAAACCTTTACAGATGGATCTACCTCCAAACACTACTCTGTCTCAGTCTACGACATCCCTTCAGGAGGATTTTACTGTTCCAGATAACCAATGGAATACCTTACAAATTTTCAACCAGTGGTCATCACTCAACAGAAAACGCAAATGTGATATTGATACTTTTGAAAAAGATGAGACAAGTTGCAGATATGATCAGTTTTCAGTTTGGCAAAATAGTCATGATCAGTAACAGTGCCATGACGTGGGAATTAACAAAAAGAGCTTTGGATGCAGAAGCACAACAACAATACATTTCCTCCTCCCGGAGTTTGTACAACTACCGTGAGTTTTATTTTAAGAGGGAGGGAATGTCACGTTTGTGACTTAACTACATTACAATACTTACTCGTTGATGCAGATACGCGAAGTGCCATGCCAAGGAGGACCCCTACGCTTGGATGGTTGCGAGTCTTCGCTCAAAAGACGTGTCTCTTCGCCAAAAGCCACACTCCTTCGACGATTGGTCACACCCCTTCGCTCTACGGGTGCGACTCTTCGCCCAATGGTTGCAGCTCTTCGCCGAAAGGATGTGTCTTTACGTCTAAAGTCATGTCTCTTCACCAAGAGACGTGTCTTTTCATTTGTGTCTATTCGTCTCCTATATAAGGAGCCCTTGTATCACACATTCAATCAATCAAACACAGAGTCTTCTTAAGTCTTTCTTTGAGTTCGGTTCAGTTTCTTAAGTCTTAATCATGAGTTTAAGTACTTAATAGAGGATTAGTACCTAGAATCCTTACACACACACACACACACACACACACACACACACACACAGAGAGAGAGAGAGAGAGAGAGAGAGAGAGAGAGAGAGAGAGAGAGAGAGAGAGAGAGAGAGAGAGAGAGAGAGAGAGAGAGTGGGTTGCTTTTATAGGCTTCTCCACGTGGTAGGAATAGGGGTGGCAGACCCGCAGGAATAGGGGGGAAGAGGTAGTGCTAGTACAAGGGAGGGGCTGGCTGCTGTTTATGGTGCAAGGAAAAGAGATCGCTGCTGTTTAATTTTCAGCCGAAAGAAGCCAACGTTGCTTAAGAAAGACACACTGGATGATTATTGCCAAAGGTTTTGGGATACCTATTTTCCAGTGTCCTCGTTTTGGAGAATCACTTTGAGGGGCCAGAGTGAACAGTTTTGCTGTAGTGATTCAGGCAGAGGTGCCTCTTATAGTAGGCACTAGAGAGGAGAGAAGGATATTGAGTCCCCTGATTTTCTTGGGCAATCCTCAATAGTACTTCTCAATCTGTTCTGACAATGGCACAAACCTGTAAGAGGTGACTGGCAACAGTGCGGCCCAAAACTGTTTATTGTACTCTTCCAGGTTCGCACACTGTTTAGCATTCAACTCGTGCCATTCTGTCATCACATCCACTTCAAAAGTGTTTGTCAGCCATGCAGGCGCAAAAAGCTGTTTGAATTGGACCCACGTTGTTGGGGCTTGACCCTGGTTTAACAATGCGGTCCACCATTGAAGCGCATTCCCTTTCAAGAAAGTGGCAGCATTGCGTATCTTTGAAGATTCCGTGAAGTTTCCTCCAGCATAAGCTTCATCGAACTGCTGTATGAAGGTCAAAGCCTTCAATTGGTCCTCAGTTCCTCGGAAAGTTTCAAACTTCACTCCCTGCCCACCTTCCTTGTAATCCTTAAGCTGACTCAAAGGAGCCACATTATCATAAACAGGTGCGTGTAACAGTGGTGCTCCATGAGTGTTCATTCCAGCACTCGCATCAATTGTTTTCCCTGTCATATCTGCATTTTGTACGTATGGCTGCGAAAAACCAGCCATACCAAATTGTGTTCCAGGCACTCGAAACTGGCCATAGGCACTCTGAAAACCTAGTTGGACACCCATGTTCGCGTACATAGGGTTACCCATGCCTGTTTGCATTGTCCCGAACACATTCCCTGGCATATAACCTGTGGAAGGTCCAGCCATAGCTTGAAACACTGAACCACCTCCAAAATAACCAGGATAAGTATTAGGTAATGGAAGGGTCTGACGCATAGCGTATTCATTACTCCCTTGACCATTCACAATTGGTTCCTGTCCAGCTAAAGCAAGTTGCTTTGGATCATTGGACACCGCTAGTTGCTCAACCACACGGGCTTTCCCTCGAGCATCATGAGTCCTCTGTGCATTGGAAATCTCCTTTTCCTGCAACGGCTCAGTCATGCCCTGTGTAGGAGGCTGAAAACCCTGTGTCGGAGCCTGTAAGAACTCCTGCATCCTTGGGTTGTTAGCCAACTGCTGAAACATGTCCATGCAACAACGCAGTTGAGTTCTAAACAACCTGTCCTCTTCTTGAAGAGTTGAAGGAATTTTCTCCGTGCCATGTGAGGAAGATCCCTCTTTAGGTACTTGGTCTCTCTTCTCTGCCATAACGACAAGCTCTGTGTTGCTTTCACCCACAACAATCCATGCTGCACTTTTTGAAGAAAAACTGACTATCCCGTCGATGGAACCATGTAACCGGCCTGTACAACGTAGAGGGCGGTACTATTTCAATTTACCTGTTAACTTTACACAGAGCACTGAGAAGGAAAGAGAACACAGTTGCGTCCAGCGACTAGAATGCCACTCCGCACACGAGACCGACACCCTGTAGGCCCCAAAGACTGGCGCCCCTTTCGGTATTTCTTTATTCAAATTAAGGTAGACGATCCGACCACTTCGCACAAGCTTTCACAAAGCTGTCCAAACCTGGCGAGGGCTGAAAACGCAGGTTTTCGACCTGATTTTGGCAGCATAACGATGCAAAAACCCCTGTAGGTCAAAAGCACCTGTCTAGGACGGTTTCCCTCGCTATCTGGAAGCTTTCTGGTGAGCTGTCACAGAATTTCAGCGGGCTGTAATTCCCTGTTTTTCACTGTCGGGTGCCCAAAAGCCTGTACACGCATCCCAAGGCTCTCACGAGGCTCCCCCGGTGTTCCCTTGCAGTTTAGGTGCGAAACCCTAAACCTGCAGAAAAACACAGTAGGCTGTAATTCGCTGTTTCGGATCGTTTTTAGCGGAGCGAACACACCTACGCGTGTCCCAAGGGCTCCCGCACGCAATGGGACAATTCCCCTGTGAATTGGACGAGTTTTCACGCGAGAAAACTCTCTGAACTCGCAATCTTTCGCGATGGAACTGTGCGTACCTGTGGGGGATTAGCAATTAACTAATCCGGTACCTGTTCAGAAGGCTCTTGCCTTGGCAAACGCGCATAAACCCCCAGAACTGTACATGTTCAACTGAGTAGCCCAACTAGTGGGGCATTACCATATGTGCCAAAAGGGAGAGAGAGATGCACGAGAGCAAATCATCGCGCTACATGAGACAGAGGAGAAGGCAAGCTTTCCATTAAAGCTGTAGACCTGCACCCACTACTCACACACACACTGTAGATCACTTAGAGTAAAATTCAGCCTCCTCTCTCAAATTGTCCTGCAGATGGCTCTACAACTGCCAAGTGTCCAGTTTGCCCCTTTGAGTTAATTCCCTAGTTCCCATTGACTTATAAAGTTATAAGTGACTTTCCGAGTGGCCCAGAGTTCATTTGGCGCACACAGGCTTCCATACTCATCAGAATTCAGTGCTAACTGGCTCGACCAGTCCCAGACTGACCGACCCAGACTCCCGCTGTGAGAAACCTATTCGGCCGCAGCCGTTTCACATTGGCCATGCAATGTCCACTTGCACCTTTTCAAGGGTTCCGGGGAAAACAAGTAAAAATAAAATAAATAAAAATATCTAGTACTTATTTACGGAAGGCAATAGGAAAAATACACCTCCTGGTGACAACGGGACCCGACCTTTCTGGGTCTAGAGAGAGCTCGTATGAATAAATTCAGATTGTAGACGCTTCATGAGTTCTCTTGGAAGGAGACTATCTATGATACCGTACATAGGAGGTCATATGGCAGTTGGATGCATTAGGGGAATAGTGCATCTAGAGCAGAAAAAGTAGATAGTGCCTTAGTTGAGACATGAGGTATCATTAGGATCTAGGAGAGTAGAGGTTGAGAGAGTGAACTTTGAAGAGGAGAGAAGCAAAGAAGAGGACAAGAAGGCTCTAGAGGTAGATAGAGGTGCCTCTAGTCAAACAAGTATACAGACGCAAGGATCCATCGCACGATCTTCCTCTATAGGCTTGCTCTTCTTTGACGGAGATACCACTTGCTTCTCCTAAACCCATTAGGGTTTTTGGGGATTCTATTGTACCTTCATGCAGTTCTGACAAAGATGATGTTCCTCTTGTTGTACAAGCCTATGAGGAGACTTTTTTATGAAAACTAAGAAATTGTCCTGGTAATTCATTGTATATTTTATGGACATTTTTGGCATCACACCTCTGTAGTGATCGGCTTTCTACATTTTTCTCGAGGTTGTTCCCTTGAGATGTTTATTTTAATAGAAGATATGAGAGAGAGAGAGAGAGAGAGAGAGAGAGAGAGAGAGAGAGAGAGAGAGAGAGAGAGAGAGAAAAGAAAGAAAGAAAGAAAGAAAGATTTTTAACGTCTATGTCAGGCCGAAATCGGCCTATGAGACAAATCAAATGTACATGGTGTGTATGTCATCCGTCTATCGGAAAGACAAATGAAACAAAACTGAACTGAATGTAGGTAGTGGGGTATCTGAGGAGGGATGGAGCTCTATCTCTAGGGGTATATGCATGTCTATATGCTCAAGGTAGTACAATCATGAGAATGCATCAAGCTATCTAGCTCCATCCTGTAGAGAGAGAGAGAGAGAGAGAGAGAGAGAGAGAGAGAGAGAGAGAGAGAGAGAGAGAGAGAGAGAGAGAGAGAGAGAGATGTTATATTGACGTCTTCAAAAGGCCAAAATGACCTATGAGACCAATCTGTTACAAAATGGTGAATCTAATACCATGTCTGGGTACAAAAGAACGAGAACAGAGATACTACTACTAGCATCCATCCTCATCTGCACTCTGGATGTCGAGAGAGTATGGCTTGAATCCTCTGCAGAGAGAGAAATGATGATGATATGTTAACGTCTTCAAAAGGCCAAAATGACCTATGAGACCAGGCTGTTACAACATATGAATCTGATACCTTGTCTGGAATAAAAAAGAATTGAAACAAAAAATGCAACTACCTGTATGGATGTGCCAGCTATTACAAAAGGTGCCTAGTACAATGTGTAGTACAATGGGAGATATGGTAGAGATCCATCCGAATCTGCACTCTGGACGTCGAGAAAGTATGGCTCGAATCCTCTGCTGTAGTTTCCGTCGATACTGTGTAGCTCCATCGCGGTCGTCTAGATCTCTTTAGCTCCAATGCTCGGTCTATGAGAATGCGAGTATTGGTAGTATGAGTGCGTGCGGCAGAGCTCTGCAATGGTGGCTGCTCCTTTGGGTGTCCAATATCTATTGTAAAGAAATTTGTAATCTGTCTCTGGGACTCTCTCTCTCTCCAGCTCTCCTTTGTAAAGTGTCTCTATGCCTGTGTAACTCAAGTAGATACAGTCCAAGACATCTTTGATCCTCATAACTCATTACCCTAGATAGAGGCTCAAAACCCTCTCTGAATAGACAATGAAAATGGCCTCGTATCTCATAGTACATTGTGCAATGACATATGGAATGTAACTCTGTCTCTAGCTCTAGATGACATAAGCAGCATATCTTGCTATCTGCTGGTATCCCTCTGAATCTGCAGTCTCAATCTCGAGCGATGTGAGGATGTGCGTATCTGGCCAATGGCACAACGCAAACCATGAGAAAGATGTGTGTCCATGTAGCTAGGTCGAATCACAAACCCATCCCCTGTGAGGTGGAGAAGATGCTCTTTATAGAAAGCCATCTTCGTGCCCAACTCCTGTACCGGCTCTATCCATGTCCTCCTCGTGTCCAGCTGGATCAGGTCGTGACGAATGAGTCTAGTAATCTCCACGCGTGTCAGAGACATCAAGGGTGCCTGTAGAGAGTACTGAAAAGCAGGGAGCTTGTCCATGGTGAAGCCATGTGTCTGAAACCATGATGTCATCTGTGCATACCAGCATGATGTATCCCCCTGTAGAGCTAACTGACCGGAGGACTCTAGGGCCAATCTGGCATATCTATCTCTGGTAGTATCCCATAGGCTGTGTACAAAGGAATCTGATCTGGTAAGCGCCTCAATCTCCATAGAGGGGGCAGCTAATTCCGCTCGTATGATATCATGCGTTACGGAGGCCTTGGCTCTAATCAGCCGAGAGATCATAGATACCAAGGGCCTCTCCATACGTCTCCAACCATCCTGGCCTATAGAAGGTCCCCAAACTTGCACCCCATATAGCATAGTAGAGGCAACCAAAGTATCAAAGAGCCATAACTTTGTCCTAGGTTCCCGGAACTGAACCTGCGAACACATCCTCTCCAATCCTCCCAAAGCCACATAAGCTCTAGTTAGTCTAGTCTCTGCTGCTCTTCTCAAAGAAAATCTCGGCCCAGTAAAGACTACCCCTACGTAAGTGTATGCATCTATATACTCCACAATTTCCTGACCATATGTGAAAGTAGGTGCTGATCTCCTGATCCACAGTGGTGTGGTGTTAAACACCATAACCTTGGTTTTACCAAGGTTTACACACAATCCACTATCCTCTGCAAAACTGTTCTGGTCAGTCAGATATCAACACAATATCATAAGCATATAACAATAATGGGATCCATGTCCCTGCCAGCTGGGCACCTCTGTCACGCTCTTTGTCAATGTAATCACACACCTCATCAACATACTAAATCAAATACCCCTTCCGGAGTGCGTACACTATACATGTCCCATCACTGATCTGTACAAAGCCATAATCCCCCAAATCAACTCTATGGGC
The DNA here is from genome assembly GCF_014529385.1 of Adiantum capillus-veneris. Taxonomy (NCBI): domain Eukaryota; kingdom Viridiplantae; phylum Streptophyta; class Polypodiopsida; order Polypodiales; family Pteridaceae; genus Adiantum; species Adiantum capillus-veneris. The sequence goes on along the minus strand of NC_140950.1, from coordinate 4,635,669 downwards.
ACCCCCATCTCCTGTAGTCTGCACATCAATCGAGCTCTCGGTACCATGTCAAATGCTTTGCGGAAATCCACAAAGCTACAATAAATCCGTCTCCCATGTGACCTGCCCTCCTCAATGATGGCTGTGAGTGTCAGAATATGATCAAGAGTGGAGAAACCCCTCTTAAAACCGGCCTGACCCTTTGCTCGTACACCCTCACCCTCTGCCCAATTACTCGAGTGCTGCTCAAGAATGGATGCTTACAACCATGCCAATGTGTGTCCAACCATAATAGTGCGGTGGTTCCCAGGCTCTGTAGGATCACCTACCTTGAAGATAGGCACAATAGTAGACAACGTCCAAGTCTTACGTAACCCCGCACACATGGCACGATTGAACAACACTGCAAGAACCTCCATCAACATATCTGTAGCATGTATAAAGTGCTCCGCTACTAGACCGTCATGGTCCTCATCCTGTCAATGGCCCTCTGTACCATCCCAGTGGTAAAGAAGGTGATCGTAGCTGGGCATGGCTCTGTAGGGTCTGGAAGGGGTTCTTGTTCAGGAACCGTGTATAACGATGTCGCATATTGGCCCCCACACATTAGGTGAAGTAATCATTGGGGGAGGGTGGTGCTCATGAAAGAGTCGCCATGCCTCTCCAGAGTCCCTAATCAAGAACATCTGATATAAATCTCGCTCTATATGAGCGAGGCAAGCTCGCTTCTCCGTCGCACAAGGCGCCGGGAAGCAATCCGAGACCGTCTGTAAGTGATGACTCCTAAAAGAAGATCCTCTGAAGCTGGGGTCTCATCTCTGTGCACTCCTCATCATACCAACTATTCTGGGGTATGCTCTCAGAATGTCGTCTCCTGCCCGGGTGAGTGTGTGGGTATGCCACTAATGCAGCACCATGCAGTGTCTCAGTCAGTAGAGTGGTGCACTCCTCCACTGAGAGGCCTATACCAGCTGTGCCTTCCCATATATGGTCCCAGATCTCCTCTGTATAAACGGAACCAGTCTCTGGTGTAAATGTATAACGGGTGTGTGACCTGCCTCCTGATGTCTGGGCTGTACTATATTGAAATGAAAGGGACATTGTCAAGAGAGCACGATCCACTGCTACGCCCACTAGCCTGGCTCCCATTGTGAAATCCTGAATGTAAGGGACAAAGCTCGGCTGTGTCATAACATAGTCCACTGTACTGGCCCCATATCTATGTGGAAAGCATGTGAAACCGGCTGCTCCAGGAAATCGCTGTAAGCCATTAAGTATGGCTAACCCATGTGTAGTCGTCATCTCCATGAGGTATCTCCCATACTCCGTCTGCTCTTTGTCATGTGAGTATCTGTCAAGTCCCAACTCACCCATATCCAGCTGTCTAAGCATCTTATCTGAAGTATCGTAGAAGACTGTCTGAGAGTTGCTCGTTCGGGCATTGAAGTCCCCTAGGAAAATGACATCACCATCCCTAGAAAACTCCCATATGTCATCGTCTACTATAGAGAAAGGCGACTGCCCTCTGGATGCAGCACATACTGACGTACTGGGAGGAAAGTAACATATGGCAATGTATAGAAATCGACCTGTGTCAGCTCTCAGTCTCACCGACATGTATCTAGTGTGCTCATCTCTTCGTACAATATGTAGTAGTGGCTGTAGCTCCTCTCTAAATAGCACTGCTACTCCTCTTGAACCTCTACTTCCATGCTCAGATCTCGTAGCTGTCCTGTGTGCTGTCTCCCATCTATATCCCACCACATGTGGCATCACCTGTCCAGGGGCCTGGTGAGTCTTTGAGAAGAATATAATGTCCCTGTCTCTGAAATTGTCCTCAAATGCACCAACGTCCAACCTCATAGACCCATTACAATTCCAAATAGAAATCTTCAGTGTGGTCCCATAGGTCTCGCACCGTTCTGCAACGCACCGCTCTACAATCACCACCCGACCATCTCTGTAGAAGGCTATCTTTCCCTTCTCCCTTGCCGCTGTAATCTCTGGCATTACCTCTCTCATATGTGCGAGCTGTGAGAGAGTAAGGTCATCGTCGAGGAAAATACGTGTCTTCTTGAGAGTAGGCCTCTTCCTCAAGAATTCCTTCTTCTCTTCCAAGGAGGGGAAGCGTAGTATGAGAGCTCTCTCCTTTGAAGACCGTCTCGGGCCATCTCTTTTCTTGCCTACTCTCCATGCCTTTGTGTGCAAAGGCTTCTCCACCCCCATCATGGATGTGAGGCTTGTGACCTCTTTCTCCACATTGTTTATGTCCTTGAGGCTGGTCACTCTCACATGTAGAGCCCACATCCGCCTTCTTTGTTCCTCTTCGAGGGTCATGTTGATAAGCGTCGGTGTACAAGGAGCTTCCTTACCTTTCCCTTTTTTGGCGACCTCAATCCATTTTTTGGCCTCGTCCGCCTTCTTCTGTGTCTTTGTTATCATATCCACCCATGAAGACGTCTTCGCCACATTCAATTTCTCTTTCTCTTTGATCATCCTTACCTGTTCCTTGATTGCCTTGATTTCCTCTATCATAGAGGGCTGAAATTCACCTTCCTCTAGTCCACTGCTTGCTCTGTCAACAAGCTCTCGTTTGAGAGCTGAGACTTCTTCTTTGAGTGTCTGTGAGTCCGCCTTGAGTGCTTGTATCTGTGCGTTTAGGTTCTCTTTCTCCTTCTTCCATTGTCTGCCTTTGTTGAAGTCCATCTGAAGGAGGTTGGCCTTCTCCTTCCACCATCCTTCCATCTCTGTTTTCCATTCCTTCATTTCCCTTTCCATTTGCGTCATCCGCTTGTTGGTGAGCATGAAGGTGGCCTTTGCTTGCGGCTTGCAAGTGGGTGAAACATTCATGGCTTCCGTGCCCTATGAAGGTGGAGCAGGGGAGATGGTTTCCATGTTCTGTGAGGGTGAAGCAATACCCAGCAAGACCATGGACATGTAGGCAGAGGGCAGCCCGCTGGTCCTTGCGAGGGGCGGCTCTAGCAGCCCCCAGCCCACAAGAGGGAGGTGGCGTAAACAGCCCCCAGCTCACTGCGTGAGCAGCTCATAGGGGCAGCAGCCCGCGATGAGCAGGGGCAACAGCCCGCAGGTAGAGAGAGAGAGGGAGCAGCCCACGCTGCAACCCACAGCCCACGCAGGTGAACCAGCACCCCACGCAGGAGAGAGAGAGGGGGAGAGAGAGAGCGCACATGGGCAGCAGCCCGCAGGAGAAATGAAATGAAATGTTATATTAATGTCTTCAAAAGGCCAAAATGACCTATGAGACCAATTTGTTAGAAAATAATGAATCTGATACCATGTCTGGGTACAAAAGAAACTAGAACATAATACTACTGCTACAAGCTGGAACCATGTGAATGTGAAACAATGACAGATGGAGAAATGGTGAGGATCCATCCTCATTTGCATTCCGGGTGTCGAGAGAGTATAGCTCGAATCCTCTACTGTAGTCTCCGTCTATGTTGTGTAGCTCCTCTCCTCAGTCGTGGCTGTCTGGATCTCCGTAGCTCCAGTGCTCGGTTGATAAGAGTGCCAGTAGTGGTCGAGTGAGTCTGGGCCGAGCTCTGCGGTGGTGGCTGCTCCTCTGGCTGTCCCATATCTAGTGAACTTGTACTATGCAGAAACGCAGTAACTTCCCATGCCAGCTGCTGTTTAACTCTTTGACAAAAAACAGTCAAGTAAGTCCCCTCTCTGCTGCACAAGACGCAGTCTTCACCTATGGGCAAGGCGACTTGTAGGTGAGAATCACAAAGCAGGTAGCTGTGGGTGCACGATAAGCCCAAGGCAGGCAGCCTATGGGTTCGCTCCCCTCACAGGGAGCGCTGCTTGCAAAAGGCCAAAATGACCTAAGACCAATCCGTTACAAGCTTGTGAATCTGGTACCGTGTCTGAGAATCTAGTTGGTAACAGATCTGGTACCGTGTCTGGATCGGAAACCGAGAGAGAGAGAATCTAACAAGAGAACACAGGTGGGCGAGAATTGCAAACAATGTAGCATACATGATACAAGACACCTCTTCTGTATACAATATTTTGTTGAATATGAGTTTAGCCATAATTGATACATGTACATTCCAATAGATGATTTCATTGTGAAATCCAGAAAGCTTCCCTGCACTTAACAAACTCTGATCTGAAATGAACCAAATGCAGTTCAGCATTTGATATACTTTGTTCCTTTTTGATGTTGCTAGGTGGTTTTCTAGATCTTGTTGTTCTTGATGATCAATTATCTATATTTATTTTAAATAAAGAAATTCTCTTCATGTGTAGGAAAGTGTTAGCAGAATCAACATCTTTGCAGAACACAAAAGCCTCATCGGAAGGTAAGTAATAATTTTAAAAAATGTCATTCAGTTTGTTTTTCATAGTGACACTTGTGCTTGGTTACTGAAGCAGACGATAAATTTGCACCAAGGTTGACAACAATCACGAATTTTCAGCCAGAGAAGGGGAGCGTAGGTGATAGTTTTGAAGAAAGATTGGAGGCTATTAAAAGGTAGTTCGGTTTCACCTTTTCCTTTTAATCTGAACGAGACGGTTCAGCTTTTGACTCCATCCTTTTTTTAACTAGCTGGAGTGAAAGTGTTTTCTCTTACATTTGCTTACTGCTAAAAGAAGGTAGAAGCTTCTTTGTTGGCCTCTCTGAAACCCATTGGAAATTGGCAATGTGCAGGAAATCTTACTCATGGGTAGCTGTCTCAGATATTTTGCTGAAAACTTATATATCATAAGATCATATCTTGTACTCTTCTGGTCTCCAGTCTTGCGTTACGTATAGCTCAGTTGCATATCACCCTGTTGCATCAAGAGAGGCGATCTCAAAGGTGGGGCAAGTGCTCTCAAAAAAGTCTGGACAAGGTTCTCTAGCATCATGGCTAGTATAAATCCCTCTTCAACTTGGCTACGAAGGCTCCTTTCATCTCCCTAATTAGCCATCTGAAAGAATTTGTGGCCACTTGAGTTGTAGATCAATGGTTATCCTCCCTGTAGAGACGAGCTCTCTCTGTTTGCAAACTGCTGACATGGGGTGAACTGTATTTAGAATTTTCTTTGTGGGAGGACATATAAGTATGAGGCCAGCGTGCCAGTTGTAACACAAATTGTAAGAGTGGTCTCTCCTAGCAAGACGTACACGGTATTGCTTGATATTAATTATAAGGTAAAGACAATTGTGCATTGTAATGCTGGATATCAATCAAAGATAAAGAAATACTTCTAGGTCTCTCTAATTCAGGAGTCAATTTGTGTTTGCGTGGAACTCTGTCCCTGTTTATCTCTGTGCACAGGTGTTTGGAGGTTCAACCTCTTTGTGTCTAGTGTGTTTGAAGTCTGCCAACAAGTTCACCACCCGTTCTTGAAGGTTGCAGCCGGTTTCAGGGGTATTAGAGAACAATTGATTGCTCTTTTGTGGGTTTTCAATCCAGTTTTGTGAATAGCTTCAAGCGGCATGGAGAATTTAAGGACAAAACAACCAGGAAGGGGTGGTGTTTTCATTCCTATGGCTTACACTCTCTTTTGAGTTAGGTATTCAACATGTGACCAGTCACGTTTTGAAGAAAGGACACTTCGTAAGACTGTGATCAAAATTTATTAAATACTAATCTCCCTGTTACTTCGTATATGTTGGCCCATGCTCAGGATGGGTATGCTCTTCTTGTTAGTGGGGATGTTCTAGTATCTAGTCGATTCTATACTTCTTTTGGGCCGTTTTCAAGTCTCCCATGACTCGGCGCGCTCGGGGTGGCTGAAGTGCTTGGTAGGCAATGAACTGACGGCGGACTGTGTCTGGAGCTTACGTGCCGACGAAAGTAAGCTTCTGCCTGGGCCTCGGTGTGATCAAGGAATGTGGTAGGCATTTTCCCCGCCACGAGCTATGTGGGCTTGTATTGATATGGTAGGTCCCAAACCCGTGTGCCTAGATGGGACTATATGGGCGACGGCTGATCCGACAGGCTTGGCCCGTGGGCGGTGCGATGTGTTGCCCTTGACGGGTAGGTGCTCGGTGGAGTCGGTGGCATTGCTATGGTGACAGCCTACGTCTCTCGCCCCGACCCGACCCGACCCGACCCTGGATGTTGCATGTAAGACGACGTGGACGATGTTGGAAGCCTCACAGCGGTGCTAGCCCGGTGTCGAAAGGTAGAGCCGCATCCATGGGGAGGCGAGCCGGGCTTCGGTTGTCAGGCTCATCAACCTGCTACCCATCGGATAGATAGCTCCATCGACAATTCCAAGCGTTTGCGAAGGCACAACAAATCTGCCAATCCATCTCCTCGAAGAAAACACAGCTATAGAAACCTGCTCCAGAAGTGTTGAAGAAGATCCTACTGCTGTCCAAACACTTCTCTCAGAAGAAGAAGGTTGGAAGTGAAATCCTTGCGGGAAGGCAAGGCAACAAAGCTCCATCTAAGAAAACCAGAACATCCTGATACACATCTTGAAACCTCCATCGGGTTCCCCTCGATGAAAAGAGGTTGGGGTAATCAAGGGTAAAGGACGGGGAAGGCGTAGATACCCAAATTTGCCCCGAACTGGAGAAAAACCAGGGAAAAACAAGCATCTTCTCTCTCAATCAATTCCAAAACGACACTGGATCAGCCAATATCGAGCATCCAAGGTGGTTGAGGGCTCTGATACCAGGTCAGAATAGGCAGTGGAATATGCAATAAAGACAAGAGCTGGTCTGTGATCCGGTGGACACCTCGACGCTAATCCGGCTTAGCTTTGATAAGATTCTGTGACACGAGAGAACACGTGCAATGCCACATGAATGAACAAGGCAACTATGGAGAGAGAGAGAGAGAGAGAGAGAGAGAGAGAGAGAGAGAGAGAGAGAAATGAAATGAAATGTTCTATTAATGTCTTCAAAAGGCCAAAATGACCTATGAGACCAAAAAGTTACAACTTGGTAAATCTACTACAATGTACTGAAAAAAGATACTATAAAATCCTAACTACTGAATGTGAGTATAGGCTAAAATGAGTAGGGGTGGATGTAGTGAGTGAAGACTGATACAAAAGCTGATACAAGGGCTGACATAAAAGTTGATACAAAAATGGGCAGTATGTATAATCCTCATTTGGATCACAGAATATCCATCATCGGTCGCTGGCGTATCTCATCAATCTCCTCCATGGTCAATAATCTGACCGGGCGTCATGCATGCCGGGCGAGGGTGATCCGAATTGTCTGATGTAGCCTCCGTCGATGATGTGTAGTCTCCGTAGTCGTGGGCGTCTGGATCTCCCTAGCTCGGTCACGTGATCAATCAGCGTGCCTCTGATGTGAGGAGTGTGTGAGCTCTGCTGTGGTATCTGCTCCTCCATCTGCCTGGTATCTGCTCTAAAGAAGTCAGTTATCCGTCACTGAGATTGGCTAGCCTCTCCCCTCATCAGGCTCTCTTTGTGTCGGCGCAGCTCGAGTAAAAACAATCCCAGACATCTTTGGTCCTCATACCTCATGACTCTAGAAAGTGGTCCAAAGCCCTCTTTGAATAGACAATGACAGCGACTTCATATCTCATAGTATATTGGGCTATGGCATATGTAGTGCAACTCTGTTTCATCAGGCTCCATATGGCATAGGGGACATGTCCTGGCCTCTGCTAGTACTCCTCTATATCTGCCAGTCTCCACCTGAAGCTGGTGTGAAGATGTGCGTATCTGGCCAATAGCACATCGTATTCCACGAGATAAGTGGGTGTCCATGTATTTGGGCCTCGCCACAAAACCATCCTCAGTGAGCTGGAGAAGATGATCTCTATAAAAATCCATCTTTGTGCCCAACTCCTGTGCCGGCTGTATCCAAGTCCTCCTAGTATCAAGCTGAATCAGGTCATGGCGGATGAGCCTGGTGATCTTAGATTGTGCAAGGGTCAAAGAGGGTACATTTAGTGAGTACTGAAAGGGGGGCAGTTTATCCATGCTGAATCCATGTAACTGAAACCATGATGTCATCTCCCCATACCAGCATGCTGTATCTCCCTGCATAGCTAGCTGTCTAGAGGACTCAAGTGCTAGGTGGGCATATCTATCTGTTGGAAGGTCCCATAGACGATGTATGAAGGAGAATGATCTGGTAATCGCCTCCACCAGTAGTGGGGGGGGGGGGGGCAGCTAGCTCTGCTCGAATGATGTCATGTGGTACTGAAGCCTTGGCTCTAATAAGCCGTGAGATCATAGAGACCAAAGGCCTCTCCATGCTTCTCCATCCATCAGTGCGATCCTTGCGATCCGACCTCCCATGATGTGTCATAAAATCTAATATCTAACTAACCCAAATGAGTTTCTCATATTAAATTGATCACTTAATATGGGAGAATAAACGGGAACAAGTGTTAAGATATAGGTGTGTGCTTATAGATCTATCTCAACACGGGGCCAATAGTAAAGGGGCCCAAAAGGGAGATGGTCTATCAAAGAGCAAGGCTAACCAATGGAGCATAATACCTTAGGGTTAGCTTCATTGAAGACCTCCAATAAATGTATGTAAAAAGTCCTTTGACCTTAAGTAAGCTAGGGCTGAGCTTGAGGTGGGAACCCGGCCCAAGCTCGAGGTGCTTGTCGTGCTTGAGGTGTTTGTCATGCTTGAGGTGTTTTTCATGCTTGAGGTGCTTGATTAAGATGCTTGAGGTGCTTGACTGGCTCCATGCTTGAGGTGCTTGACTTGCTGCATGATTAAGGTACTTGAGGTGCCTTGAGAAGCTTGCCTGAGATGCTTGTGGGAACACCCCCTACTTCAAGTGCTTTGTCATGCTTGATGAGTAAGGTGCTTGATCACCTAAAGTCAAAATCATTCCTACAAGAGGGGGGGCGAGCCCTTTTCCTAGGAGCTAGAGAGAGAACACCCACTCACACACACAAGGGAAGCCCCAACTTGAAGAGGCAGCAAGGACACATGTCAGGCCCCTACCCATGTTACCTTCATGTGTTGCTTGAAGCCTATTGGCTAAGCTTCAAAGGGGTCCAATGATAAATTACTTGAATTATCTAATTGATTTTTCATTTATCAAGTCCTCTCTCTCAAAGGGGAAAGGGGGACACTTGTCCCAAGGCTACCCATGTTGCTTGTAATGGCTCCTGCTTGTGATTGGCTAGGCCTGGAGGGGTCCAATGAGCTTCAAGCATGAGCTACAAGGGGGGGTCGACCCAAGCTAGCTAGGGCCTTGCTTGAGGGGTATACTCACCCACACACACTCACAATCACTCTCATTGTGTGCTATGCAAAGTGCAAGAGCTCCCTCTCCAAGCAAGTAGAGGTTGAGAGCCTACACCAACACTCTTGGCTAAAGCTTTCTTCAAGTTTACGTTATGTTTGTGGTGCATGAAGCCTTCCATTTTCATGGCATCACCTAGGTCACAAGGAACACAAAGACTGTATTGTAACAAGTCTCTCTTTATGGGAGAAATCATAATACAAATGCCTATTGGAGGGGGGACCGGCTCCACATAAATCCGGTCCTCAATTGTTGTCATGTTCTCTAAACTCTCTCTCTTGCAAAAGTATTGTCTATGCCAAGTTAACTAATTGCTATGATTATGTTGCTATCTTCAATTATGTCTACCCGCTATGCTCACAAAATCATTTCTTGAAAGTACTCTCATTAAATTCCGCTATTCTCAAATTGAATAGGCAAATTCCATTACATTGGTATCAGAGCATTTGGTTTCTCTTTTCTTGCTTAAGAAGAGAGGTCCTTAAGTAGCCTATAAATGGTTGATGTTGTTAATTATAATAGAGCAAGTGGAACTGGGATCTAATACCGGTTTTGTTAAGCCCACTATGTGGGGGATGGTGCACACCTCGGGAGCTTTGGACTTAATAATGGAGTCTTTTTAGACTTGCCTACGGCTTTACCATTATTGAGCCATAAGAAGTCCGAAAGGAGCTAGCCCTTGGCAACTCTGCTATGTTAGACCTACTCCTCTACTCTCTATAATTAACCACTTTGAGCCGTGGGTGTAGATACTTAAGAGCCGATTTTCAAAGGCTAAGAGGAGTGGCAACTAAGGTTTTGAATTGCCAAAGCATACACTAAGTACATACATAAAATTTTGTTAACATGGCTGACAATAATCAAGAGAGTAGAATGAACATTGATAGCTTTGATTTTGCACATGAAGGTGCTAATGATGATGCTCCCATGTTTGTGAATTATCTTGTGACTAGGTTGCAACAAGCTATGGGCAACCCTACCTTGCAAGCCGAAGTTACTCAACAACTTCGTGCCTATGGAATTTCCCTTCCTCTCCAAGAGGAGAGAGAGCTTAGGAGGCCTCTTGAAGAGACCCCCAAAAGAAGACTCTCTCCCATTCGAGAGGAGGAATCCAAAGAGAAAGAAAGCAATGAAAGTCTAAGTTCTTCTGAAGATGTGGCTCCACGAAGAAGGCGGTATAGACGATCGCCTACTCCTCCCAAGAGGAAAAGAGCAACCCATAGTCCTCCTCATCACTCTCAAAGGCAAGAGAGGAAACAAAGGAAGAAAAGGGCTAGGAAGAGGTCACCCTCTTCTCCTTCTTCTTCACCTTCCTTCTCTTCCGATGAAAGTTATGGCTATTCTCCTAAAGAATACAAGAGGGGAGGGCATCGCAAATCATTTCCTGCATGGCGAAGGTCACAAAAGCTAAAGAAGTTCAACGAGGGAGGAAAGAGTATCTCTTTTCTCACCTACGATGGCACCTTTGGTGCTACCGACAAAGTGTTGGCCTTCATACAGCAATTTGATGCGGCCTTTGGGGACGAGGGCTTCACAGAGTCCTCCAAGCTACGCCATGTAGCTATGCACTTCCAAAAATCAGCTCGTCAATGGTGGGCTAGCCTTCGTGGCAATGGAGAAGCCCCAAAGACATGGAAAACTCTACGAGTTTCCATCATGAAGCAATTTCTTCCAAGCGATACTAAAGATAAAGTTCTTACCGAATGGCGCGGCTTGAAGCTCCTCTCTCATGAGTCTATCAACAAATATGTAGATAAGTTTTGGGATTTACATCTCAAAGCTACTGTCTTTCAAAAGATAGACTTTGCAGAGCAAAGACAGCAATTCTGTGCGGGATTACCTGAAGAGATGGCCGAATATATCAATTCTCAACGGCCCGGTACTATTACCGAAGTAATCCACCACACCATGGTTGCTTCACGCATCAATTTCCATCAAGGGGCTAGACGTAATGTCAAGCCCATGGAAAACAAAGATAAAAATGATGCAAAGGGGAAATCCAATGCTCAAAATAATTCCCAAGGCACTTCCAACAACAACAACAACAACAATCGGTCCAAGGAGAAGGGAGTTTACAAAGGTAAAAACAAACTCTCTCCTGAAGAGCTTGAAGCTTTTCGCAAGGACCATAAGTGTTTCAAGTGTGGGGAGCAAGGACATGGCTATCGTTCTTGCCCCAAGAAGAATACTCGCAATGAGACTCCTAGGGCTTCCACCATCGAAGCTCCAAAAGAGGATGCTCATTGCAAAGGATCATCACTCTCCTATGCTTGGGGAAAGGTAAGAGAGCATGATGCCTTCATCTTGTTTGACCCTGGCTCTACTCTCAACTTCATATCAATAGAGTTGGCCACCAAGTTGGGCATTCAAGCTTTTGAGATGGGAGATATAGTAACAGCTGATGCAGCTTTCAAGGGACAACAAGCCTCCGTTACTCCCTTGATTGGGAAGTTGAGGCTTCATGTCCAAAGCTATGTCGACAAAGAAGACTTCTTCATCTCTCCCCTCCAACATCAGGATGTTATCCTAGGGGCACCATGGTTTGATCGCATGGCTGCCAACATGAAGTTCCCTGAAAGGAGAATTTACTTCACCTACAGGGGAAAGAACATGTATGTAGATGCTAGTGAGCGTGGTCGCACTATTCCACTTGTAAATCCTCTTTCTTTTGATAAATCAATGAAGAGCTCAGTTTCTGCGTACATGATTTATGTCAAAGAGTCTCTAAAAGCTAATAATGTTTCATCAAATGAAAATGATAGGAATCAAGAAGAGTTAGACTTGTCTACTTTTCTAAAAGGATTCCAAGATGTGTTCATCGATGATATCCCTATGGACCTACCTCCAAATTGAGGGGATGATGACCATCGTATTGAGCTCCTTCCAGGAAGCTCACCGCCTAATAAACCTCCTTATCGAGTCTCACAAGCTCAACAAGAGGAGATCATGAGGCAAGTACAAGAGCTGGTAGACAAAGGGATGGTGAGGCCTAGTTCCTCTCCCTTTTGTTCTCCAGTCCTTTTAGTGCAAAAGAAAGATGGTACATACCGTATGTGTGTGGACTATCGAGCACTAAACCATATCACTATCAAAAACAGATTTCCCGTACCTCGGGTAGAAGATCTGTTTGATAAGCTACAAGGCTCTACCTACTTCAGTAGGATTGACCTTAAGAGTGGCTATCATCAAATAAGGATAGTGGATGAGGATATCTTAAAGACCGCGTTTCGCACAACATTTGGTCTTTATGAATTTCTAGTCATGCCTTTTGGCTTGACTAATGCACCAGCTACGTTCAATCGTTTGATGGAGAAAATTTTTAGACCATATCGAAAATTCACTGGAGTGTTCTTCGATGATATCATCATCTACTCCAAGTCTTTGGAGGACATAAGCAACATCTCCAAGTGATTTTTCAAGCCTTGAGGGAGAACAAACTTTTTCTCAACCAAAAGAAAAGTGAATTCTTCCTTCAAGAGATTCAATATCTAGGCCATATTATCTCTCACGATGGTATTCGTATGGATCCATCAAAGTTAGAGGTAATAAAATCATGGCCTAACCCAAGGAATCTACATGAGCTAAGAAGCTTTATTGGTATGTGTGCATACTATAGACGCTTCGTAGCAAAATTCTCTCAAGTAGCAGGACCACTACACGACTTAACCAAGAAGAACGTTAAGTTTGTATGGACTGCTAAGGAGCAAAATGCTTTTGAAAAACTCAAAGAGAAGCTTACTTCCCAACCAGTCCTCGTGCTTCCGGATCTCTCAAAGCCATTTGAGGTCCAATGTGATGCTTGTGGTGATTGCCTTGGAGCGGTTTTGCTTCAAGAAGGGCATGCCATAGCATATGAGAGCCGAAGGCTCAATGGTGATGAACGAGTCTTGGGCATTTATGAGAAAGAGCTTTTAGCTGTTCTACATGCCCTAGACACATGGAAGCACTACCTATTGGGGACTCCATTTATCCTACGAACCGACCACCAAAGTCTCAAGTATTTCATGACGCAAACCAAGCTTTCCGACAAACAAATGAGGTGGGCAAATTTTCTTTCGCAATTTAATTTCCATATTGCTCACATAGCTGGTAAGCACAATCAAGTTGCCGATGCACTTTCACGACGACCAAAAGTTAATGCGGTGTCTATAGCTACTCACAATGATCTATCCTCTATGATAGATGAGTATGCTACTGACCCTGACTTTAGAGACATAATGTCAGCCCTTGCTTTGGGGAAGAAAGAGGAACCATTCACCTTGCAGGATGGTTATCTTCTCCACGGCAATAGGCTATGTGTTACCCATTCCCTTCGTGAAAAGGTTATGTATGAATCCCATGCTCCCCCATATGCAGGGCATAGAGGTATTCAACCTACTCTCCGAGGAGTAGAGATGTATTTCTATTGGCCTACCATGAAAGTGGACATACAAGAGTATGTTTCAAAATGTGTAGTATGCCAAAAGACCAAGTATGATAGAGGGAAGCAACCTGGATTACTCCAGCCATTGCCTATTCCAAATTCACCATGGGAGAGTATATCCATGGACTTCATCTTTGGATTACCCAAGTCTATCCATGGGAATACAGGAATATGGACAATAGTCGACAGGTTTAGCAAGCAAGCACATTTTATTCCTGTCAAAAAGACTATTAAGGCACATCAAATGGCAACTCTCTTCATATCTCAGATTTTCAAACACCATGGATTACCCACATCCATCGTGTCAGATAGAGATCCTAGAATGACCAGTAATTTCTGGAAAGGTCTCTTTGAAAATCTAGGAACAAGATTGAATTTCTCTTCGGCCTATCACCCACAAACGGATGGCCAAAGTGAGATAGCCAATCTTACGATACTCGATCTACTCAAGACTTATGTTACCGAAGTAGATCAACGCTCACAATGGGAAAAGTATTTACCGCTAGTAGAGTATGCCTACAATAATATTGTACATACTTCTACGGGCAAAGCACCTTTCGAGATCATAGAGGGAAGACCTAAAAGTCCCTTGCTACTGAAAGTACATGGGAAGATCTTCGCCGCCGATGAGTATAGCCGTGACCTACAAGAATCTTTTCAAAAGATTAGGGAGGCTATAGCCATCTCTCAACAAAGGCAAAAAGCTGCTGCTGATAAGCACAGAAGAGCCTTAATGTTCAAAGAAAATGATTGGGTCTTACTCAAGTTTCCTAAGGCTCGATTAAGGCAAACGACGGGCAAAAATCCTATGGGCCATCAAAAGTATTATGCTAAACTAGCAAAAAGATACTATGGTCCTTTCCAAATCTTGAAGCCTATCAATGAGACGGCTTATCAACTCAAGTTGCCCAACCATTGGCTTATACACAATGCCTTTCATGTAAGCTTACTTAAGCCCTACAAAGGAGAGCCACCAATTGAACCAATTATTGAAGACCCTCCCGAAGTTGAAGACCAAGAAGAGGTGCTACAACCCGAAGCTATCCTTCGGCATGAAGACAAGGTACTACGACATGGTAAGATTATCCGACGGTATCTTATTAAGTTCAAAAATTATCCTTTTGAAGATGCTAAATGGATGCAAGGAGTACAACTTAAGGATAGTATGAACCTTGTCAATGCTTACAATGCTACATTAGAGTAAGCAAATGTACAAATTTCTTTTAAATAACTCATGTTTTTGTCTTATATGACTAGTCCTCTTTTTAATTGTGCACAAATTTAACTAGTATGCATGCTTAGAATCATGTTTGTGATGACGACGTCTCTCAAACACCAAGTAGAATTTGTCACTCTACTATGGGAGAATGAAATGGACTAAAAGAGCAGACATGCTTGCGGCAGCTATGTCTCCCAAGCACCAAATGGATTAGTCATCCATCTTGGAAAGATGTCGTAGGGTAAAAAGGGATCCTTTACCCGCTAAGTACGATTGACTAATGACTAAGACTTTATCTATTCTACCTCATAGTCGAGGACGACTATGATTTCAAGAGAGAGGTAATGTCATAAAATCTAATATCTAACTAATCCAAATGAGTTTCTCATATTAAATTGATCACTTAATATGGGAGAATAAACGGGAACAAGTGTTAAGATATAGGTGTGTGCTTATAGATCTATCTCAACACGGGGCCAATAGTAAAGGGGCCCAAAAGGGAGATGGTCTATCAAAGAGCAAGGCTAACCAATGGAGCATAATACCTTAGGGTTAGCTTCATTGAAGACCTCCAATAAATGTATGTAAAAAGTCCTTTGACCTTAAGTAAGCTAGGGCTGAGCTTGAGGTGGGAACCCGGCCCAAGCTCGAGGTGCTTGTCGTGCTTGAGGTGTTTGTCATGCTTGAGGTGTTTTTCATGCTTGAGGTGCTTGATTAAGATGCTTGAGGTGCTTGACTGGCTCCATGCTTGAGGTGCTTGACTTGCTGCATGATTAAGGTACTTGAGGTGCCTTGAGAAGCTTGCCTGAGATGCTTGTGGGAACACCCCCTACTTCAAGTGCTTTGTCATGCTTGATGAGTAAGGTGCTTGATCACCTAAAGTCAAAATCATTCCTACAAGAGGGGGGGCGAGCCCTTTTCCTAGGAGCTAGAGAGAGAACACCCACTCACACACACAAGGGAAGCCCCAACTTGAAGAGGCAGCAAGGACACATGTCAGGCCCCTACCCATGTTACCTTCATGTGTTGCTTGAAGCCTATTGGCTAAGCTTCAAAGGGGTCCAATGATAAATTACTTGAATTATCTAATTGATTTTTCATTTATCAAGTCCTCTCTCTCAAAGGGGAAAGGGGGACACTTGTCCCAAGGCTACCCATGTTGCTTGTAATGGCTCCTGCTTGTGATTGGCTAGGCCTGGAGGGGTCCAATGAGCTTCAAGCATGAGCTACAAGGGGGGGTCGACCCAAGCTAGCTAGGGCCTTGCTTGAGGGGTATACTCACCCACACACACTCACAATCACTCTCATTGTGTGCTATGCAAAGTGCAAGAGCTCCCTCTCCAAGCAAGTAGAGGTTGAGAGCCTACACCAACACTCTTGGCTATGGAGTGCAAATCCAACCAAGAGCCATGCTTCAATGCTTAAGCTTGCCATCTCCTTCATCTTCATTACTATGCTATTATGTATGCTAGCAACAAGAGTATGATAAGTGAGGAACTAATTCTTTCTCCTACGAAATGTTTCTTCTTCCTCTTCCCTACCCTCATTCCCTGCTAGCTCTCTCCACCTTCGAAGGTGTTTGAGGTCTTGGGACTGAGGCTTGGGATAGTTAAAGCTTTCTTCAAGTTTACGTTATGTTTGTGGTGCATGAAGCCTTCCATTTTCATGGCATCACCTAGGTCACAAGGAACACAAAGACTGTATTGTAACAAGTCTCTCTTTATGGGAGAAATCATAATACAAATGCCTATTGGAGGGGGGACCGGCTCCACATAAATCCGGTCCTCAATTGTTGTCATGTTCTCTAAACTCTCTCTCTTGCAAAAGTATTGTCTATGCCAAGTTAACTAATTGCTATGATTATGTTGCTATCTTCAATTATGTCTACCCGCTATGCTCACAAAATCATTTCTTGAAAGTACTCTCATTAAATTCCGCTATTCTCAAATTGAATAGGCAAATTCCATTACATGATGATTCAATGAAGGCCCCCTTATCTGAACTCCATAGAGCAATGTTGAAGCTACTAGAGTGTCAAGAAGCCAGAGCTTCGTTTGAGGCTCTTGGAACTGAATCTGTGAACACATCCTCTCCAATCCCCTAATGCTGCATAAGCTCTTGTCAATCTAGTCTCTGCTGCTCTCCTCAATGAAAATGCTGGACCACTAAAGACCACTCCAAGGTATGTATAAGCATCTATATACTCCACTGTCTCCTGGCCGTATGTAAATGTAGGTGCTGATCTCCTGATCCATTATGGTGTGGTGTTAAATGCCATGACCTTGGTTTTGCCAAGGTTGATAGACAAACCACTGTCATGGGCAAATCTATGTAAAGCATCCAAGCAACGCTGCATCCCCTTCGGGGGGTCGGAATCAACACAATATTATCAACATATAACAAGAGTGGATCCATGTTTCTGCCAACTCTGCGCCTCTATCACCATCTCTCTCATTATAGTCAGAAACCTCATCCACATACATACCAAATAAAGTAGGAGAGAGCGGATAGCCCCCCAAACAGTTGTATGAGCAGTTTGTAACTTGTTATCGGCGTGGAGAGCGGGTGGAGTGTACCTCTTTTGGCTGCTCAGTTGGGCAAAGTGATATGTCCCCCAAACTTGGATACCAATTCTAATAGATTCTGTGTGCTCTGGGACACCGATAAACCGACGCCTATAAGAATCACGGTTGACTCTGGTGATCCAATAGTGGGCAAAAGACCATTTAAACTCAAATGGGGAAAATTTGCAGGTGCATGTTTTAGCTGTGGCAAATTTGGCCATATGCATTGTGAGTGCCCAGAACCTCTGTTGAAACGGCCACCTTCTGCTGTTCCTACGTTTGGAACTCATGCTCCCTCTCCCTCCTCTTCGTCTATAAAGGCAAAGATGGGAGATTCTAATGGAAACATGTAGTCTCACTAGGATACAGAGAAGTTAAGCATTTGGCTCATGTGCAGCCTAGTGCAAAGACTGATACAAAAGGTAAAGCAAAAATGGGTGATTCCACAGATGGTTGGTAGACTCCAAAGAGGGCGGTGAAATCTCGTGTTTCACCTGGCTCAAGAAACTATGTACCTGCTGTAGATGGGAGATACGGAAGCGTAAACTGACTTTTAATTGTACTTCAAATACTCAAGAGAATTAGAGAGGGAGAGAGAAAGCTTGATACTTCATTGGGAACCAGAAGATGGGCTGGTCCCTCCCTATAAAGAGATTATCTTTATTACTAAGGGAGAATCTTTACAAGCACAGGAACGGTGCAATAGCCCATCCTCTATTCTTTCTTTTCTGCTTCTGACTGAGAGAGTGCAAAAGCTACTCCCTGAATACTGAGAGGATTTTCCCTCTGCTATGAGATTTTGGGAAGCTCTCGAAAACGGGAATCTATCTTCCACAAAACTCAGCGGAAGCTCTCAATAATGAGAGTCTACCTTCCGCTAACCGTGTCCCTTTATGTATAATCATTTGTGCAATAAAAACAAGGAAGAAACACGCAAAATGCACGCACACATGCTTGCTGTAATTTTCTGCATATAACCTGAAAATGTTACCTGAGCACGTTCCAATGCCGAAATAGAGACCTTTTTCCCGATGGAATCACACCAAACTTTGTGTATGCGTAGTGTAGGTAGAGAAGAACTAGATTCTATGAGTGCTTTGCTGAAATTCACCCTAAAAGAGATGATTAGGGGCTGAAAACAGAGAATTTACAGCCACCTCACTCTATGGAGAGAGTGCTTGCTGCAACTTCTCGCGATGAATCTTCACCAAAAGTTGGCTATGTCTATGAGAACCCTTGTTGTAGACAATGGGATACGAGGCCATCACATGTGTCGCAAGGGGCTGCTCTCAAGCTTCCATGGAGGGCTCCAATGCCTAGAGCATACTCACAATAGGGGGGGTAGGAGCATTGCCAACACTGAGAATTGGGGGAGGGGGTGCTCTTATCAAGCCAGCCAGAGAAGGGGGCGCTAGGAAGAGAGACGGTGAGAGTGAGAGAGCTAGTTTGCATTGGTAAGTGTACCACTTGGCACAATTAATAACTTAAAGACCTTTCAACTTTCACATTTAAAAGTTCATAGGCTATTAATGAAATGTGCAAATTGAACCACAACTGCACACATGGATGCAACCAATGAAATGTTAGCTACTCCCAGCACAATGCTGTACCGGCACCGCTTTGGCATTACCTGTTCACACTTGTCCGACCATTTGGTCCAGCACAAACAATTTAAAATCATTTTAACTGACTTATCCTAAGGCCGTAAAAATAATTCAGGCCTTAGGGTTACTGTTCTAAGGATCCCATCTCATTCTTGTGCTTGCATTGATGCGTGTCATTTTCTGAGCCTGAAATCTGAGGCTACTATACCCCTTCATTGAAGACCCGATTTTCCAATCACGAGGGCTTCAGGGTATTTTCTGCTAGGATCTCCCTGAGGTGCTTTGACCCAAATTTGGGCGCATCTAAGGCCCTAGAACTGCTAGTTCTATTCTGATGTGCACACAACTAATTAGATATTATTTTTTCGTAAATAAATTAATTATTTACAAAGTCTGACATTGGTACATCCCTCTTGGTTCTAAACAGTTGACCTCAATTGTAGAGCGTCAACATAACTGTGCAAGATGTCTGGGTAGTCCTTGAGATCGAACTCAGTCATCCACTTTGCATCTAAAGGGGTGTAATTCGTGAACTTGACTAAATACTTTCGATGTAGGCTCCCGGACTTTAGTTGTCTCTCAGAGTGATGTATTATCTGGTGAGGTTGAAGGATTTTCTCAGTCTCTTTGACTTTTGGAGGATCTTCTTGTACTAGCGTCACTGGAGGAGGACCAACATATGGCCGGAGGAGACTTACATGAAAAGCATTATGGATGCGCCAATGAGAAGGCAAATCCAATCGAAAAGTCACTTCATTGACTTTATCTGTAATCTTGAAAGGGCCGTAAAATCTATGGGAAAGATTAACAACTTTCCCTTTTCCGCCCCGCTTTTTCAATCTAGCTTTCTCAAACTTAAGTAGGACATATTGTCCTTTCTCAAGATTGAGTTTCCTTCTGTGCTTCTCTGCTTTTCTCTTCTGCTGCTCTTGAGTACGAAGAATCGCTTGCTTGAATTGTTGGTAGGCAGTATCAATATTGCGCACAAATTCATCTGCGGCAAAGATGTTTTCTTTGGTAACCATAATAGGAAGTAAGAGCGGCTTCCCATAAATAATTTTGAAGGGAGCTTTACCAGTTGAGGAATGTATGGTATTATATACGCAAACTCAACTAACGGTAAGTACTGTTCCCATTCGGATTGTCTTTCCGAAATATAACACTTCGCAAGGAGGTCTAAAACAGTGGCATTAGCGATTTCGCTTTGACCATGTGTTTGAGGATGATAAGCTGATAAAAGATCAAGCTTAGTTTCCAACTTCTGGAACAATGCTTGCCAAAATAGACTAGTCGTGTGAGGATCTCTATCGCTGACAATAGTCTTTGGCAATCCATGGTGTTTAAAAATCTGAGCTAGAAATATTCTAGCCATGTGATCAGCTTTGATCGTTTTCTTAACTGGAAGGAAATGTGCTTGCTTACTGAATCTGTCTACTATAGTCCAGATTGCATCTTTTCTATTCTTGATCTAAGAAGATCCGTAATAAAATCCATGGCAATACTTTCGCATGGCGTGCTTTGCACAGGGAGTGGCTGAAGCTTGCCATAAACTTTATGTCTGTCATATTTCACTTTTTGGCATACTAAACACTCGCGTATATATTTTTCAATGTCCACCAGGAGTGTTGGCCAAAAGAAATATCTTTCGAGGACACTAGTGGTAGCAACAATTCCCCGATGCCCGGCATAGGGAGAATTATGTGCTTCATCCATCACCTTCTGTCGTAAGGACTGAGCTATGCATATTGCTTGTTGACGATATAGCGTATTGTCCCGAATGGAATAAGATGGCCTTGGGTTACCAGCTTGAAGATCTGCCCAAATTGTAGCGAAGTCTGGATCTTGAGGATACATCTCACTGAGAGATTCTAGTTCCTCATGATAAATTGTTGTCATTGCATTGATCTTTGGACGCCTGGAGAGAGCATCTGCAACTGCATTCTTTGTTCCAGAAGTGTGTAAAATCTAAAAATGGAACATTGAAAGAAAGTTGGCCCATCTCATCTGCTTTTCTGATAATTTTCTATGTGAGAAAGTAGCGAAGACTCTGATGATCTGTCCTGATTATAAAGTCAACTCCTAACAGATAATGTTTCCAAATGGAAAGGGCATGAATTACTGCCATTATCTCTTTCTCATGAATAGAAGCATGCAAGTCTGCATCTTTAAGGCGCCGCCTTTCGTAGGCTATGGCTTTTCAAAAGCTTGTTTTTGTCCAAGCCCCTAATGGAATGGAATCCGCTTCTTTGTCAAATCATGGAGAGGACCCGCTATGGCGGCAAAGGTTCGAATGAAACGCCGATAATAGGAACAGAGGCCGAGAAAACTTTGTACGTCATGTACTGTAGTTGGCGTAGGCCATTCTACAACTGCTTGAATTTTATCAGGGTCCATTCTCACTGGGTTGTGAGCTACTATATGGCCCAAGTAATGAATTTCTTTTAAAAGAACTCACTCTTCTTAGCATTCACAAATAATTTGTGTTTGCGTAATTCTTCAAACACTAATGCGGGATGCATATAGTGTTCTTCTTCCGTCTCTGAGAAGATTAAGACGTCATCGAAGAAAACTGCTATAAATCTTCTATATGAGTGAAAGATTCTATCCATCATTCTGTTGAATGTGGCCGGTACATTAGTGAGTCCAAAAGGAGTCACTAAGAATTCATACAACCTGAAGGTTGTTCTAAATGAAGTCTTATGCACATCCTGAGGAGCTATACGGATTTGATGATACTCGCTCTTCAAGTCTATACAACTAAAGACACTCGCTCCTTGTAACTTATCAAGAATGTCATCAATTCGAGGGATTGGGAATCAATTCTTGATTGTGATCTTATTTAAAGATCTGTAGTCTAGGCACATGCGGAATGTGCAATCCTTTTTCTGTACAAGCAAGACATGTGAACAATATGAAGATTATACTAGGCACATGTGGAATGTGCTATCCTTTTTCTGTACTATCTAGACAGGTGTGGCAATTAAAAGAGTAAAGGATGATACTAGGCAATGAACCACCAATAACATGTAGATGGCAAATGCCATGGTGAATCACTTTCAACGGGTTTTTGCAACTGCGAAGGTTCCCTCAAGTGAGGTTTTGCAAGCCAGACAATTATTGTTGTCGCATGCACATCCTATATTGACAATGGATGATGTAGATACCCCTAAGGCCAGCTTTACTGAAGACGAATTGCACGATAGTGTGTTACATCTTGGTCATTGGAAATCGCCTGGATGGGATGGTCTTACGGTTGAATTTTTCCTTCGCTTTGGGAATCCCTTAAGCAACAACTACTTTTCATGATGAATCATGCATGGACTACACAATCTTTGCCACAATCGTGGAAAGGACTGATGAAATTGTTGCGTAAACAAGCGTTATGTGAATCCTTCTTGCAGTGGTGTCCTATCACACTTATGTCGGTCATTTACAAATTGATGTCGAAAATGATAGCTACACGCATTAAAGATCATTTGTTTCCCGACATACATCCTGCCCAATATGGATTCATTCCTCGTCGACAAGTTATGGATAATATAGCTAATGCTTTTATCGGCATTGAATATGCGAAATATACTGAACAAGATGTACTTATCATGTAGGTGGATATAGAGAAAGCATTTGATACTGTTCATTGGGACTTCATTACAAAGATAATGGCAGCCTTGGGCTTTGGGTCCAGAATGGCGTAGTGTGGTCTATTTTCTTTATGAGCACAACCAATCTTCGGGAAGAATTGATGGTGAGCTCACAAAGTTTTGGGATCTTCAATCTTGGTCGTTCGGTCAGGCAAGGATGCCTATTAAGTGCTATATTGTATGCTATTGCGACGCATCCTTTATTGATGTACTTGGACTCTTTAACGGCATCTGGCCAATTACATGGATTGGAATTACCATCTGGTATTCATTTTGTGGTGCAAGCATATGTTGATGACTCCATGTTCTGGCCTAGAAATGAACCAAATGATGTTCGATGTATCATGGAAGCTCTACATCTTTATGGATTAGCTGCTCTTCTGCAGGTTAACTTCCGAAAGTCTAAACTTTTGCCATTGAACCTAATGGATTGGTTTTTCCATGTTATGGCCAGGAGAGATAGTGAAACCGGGCCAGATTGTGCGACATCTTGAATGCCCATTTGCGTGTTCAATAACCATTGCCAAATTCTTGGATTGGGTGGAGAATAAAATTAGGTCTAAATTGCATTATTGGAAACTGTTTACGTGGCTGTTACATGTAAGACTCAGAATAGTGCATTCCATTTTGGTGGCATACATGCAAACTTTTCTCCCATTATTGCATTGGCCACCTCGTCATCTTCGGACTTTCATGTCTACGATTTTGGAGCATTTCTAGACTACTTGCTCTCAGAAAAAAGGCCTGTGGTTGCTCGCTATGGATAAGCTATGTACTCCAAAGCATTGTGGTGGTCTGAATGTTCTACATTTGTGTTCTCATGTTATTACAAGGAAGGCCACTTTGTTATTAGTACTGGTACCAGCTTTTGGGCATTGGCAGCCTTCTTATTGGGATGGGTTTTTGGCAAATTTGAAGCCACAATACCTGGCTGCCCCCTTGCTTCTAGTCTTGCAGCTGACTGGAAAATAGTCACAAAGGAGTTGTCGTGGCATGGTCAAGATGATGTGATTGGCAATTCGATCAGAATGGAGAGTTTGCATTGGAGTCGGGTTTTTGATCAGACTCTTGTTCAACGGTTTCCCAGATAGGCTTATTTTCTCTCTCGGAAAGGCATTGAAAGCATATTGGATGTGATCGATGCTGATGGACAAGTGCTTTCGTTTAGGGCCTAGGCAAGTTGCTCTAACATTTGGTCTTGGTATGTATTATAGACATATGTGGCACACCATTAAGGATCTGGTTGATTCCATATCTCCTATTCCGTCGCTTGTTGTTGAGAATGGTATCTGTGATTGGCATTATGTTGATTCTTCGTTCCTCTCTATATCTTCGAAGCTATATGGTCATTTGCAGTCATCTTCTTGGATACAGGAACACTGTAATAAGGTATAAAATATCAACAAAGGGGCTGCATGGTGACGAGTTAAAGTTATGAAAGTGTGGCATGCTAAGCTTCCTCTAAAGGAGCGATTGTTTATGTGGCGATGCATCATTGGGGTCCTCCCAATTGGCGGGTTTCTGCACTCCAGAAGATTAGCTTCCTTGCGATGTGTTCGGTGTGGTGCCAACATTGAAAATATTCCACATTTACTGTGGTCTTGAGAATATTCCACATTTATTGTGCTCTTGTTCTCATACGAAATAGTTTGTAGACTATATCTCTACATCTCTTTGCGTGCGTTTCCTTGGAATACCTTTTAGTCGATATTTTTGGCGTTTTGGGGTGCTTCCGCTGTTGCTTAAGCCATATGCACACTTTTTCGAATGGGTTAGATTTTGGGTGCTATGGACAGTGTGGAGAGCAAGTAATTTCCTCATGTTTGAGCATATTCAAGTGGAGTATGTTCCCTTCTTCAAAACATCTCTTTGGTAGTCTCTCACAGTTGCCTATGACTTGGAGGAGCTCCCCTCTCTGCATTACGAGCTCTACTTTGGCTGTTTCTGATTTACCACTTGTAATATCTTCTATGAGTTTTCCTCGACCTGAGGTTTCCCATCAGTAATTCAATTCGACATTAATAAAAAAAAAAGAAGTGCTGTATGTGTGGTGCGTGAGTGTGTGCATTTGGGTGGGCCTGTGCGCGCCTCTCAGCACTATGCGACGTGCGCGAACTGCCTGTCTAGAGCGCAATCGCTTTGCAGCAGTTCGCACTCAGTGCAACAACTTGCCCCTGTGCAGTCAACCATCACTCGGGTTCTGATTTGGTGTGTGTGAGGGTGCGGATGAGAGTGCGAGTGCGAGTGTGTGTTTGTGTAGTGTGTGGTGTGCAAGAGAACTGTGATGGTGGTGCGAGCTGAAGCACCTGCACGAAAGGTGCCCCTGCGTGCCTTGGCTCGCAACGAGCTCTACGTTAGGGACCTCCTACATAATGTGTGCTGCTGTGCGGCCTGTGTTTCTGCGCAGTCTGCGTCGCTCAGCTACCTGCACCCTTGCAGGCTAGTTGGCGTCTGTACAGCTGTCCACCTTCTAAGTGTGTCCTTGTGTAGCTTTCGTCTCCTACTGCTGGGTTGCTTCGACGTGTGTGTGTGTGTGTGTGTGTGTGTGTGTGTGTAGTCTGCATCAAAGCTTTTTGGCAGTCATATCAGTGTGTGTAAATTCAGCTGTTTAAGTTTTCAAGTTAGTGACAATTTTTTGCTCTGTGTGCTAGCAATTGTACAAAAGGGAGGTTTCTTGTACACAACTGTGGGCAAGTGTGCAGCTTTCGGTTTGCTTGAATCCTTAGGGTGGATTTTGTACAAAGTTGTGAGAAAGTGTATAAATGCAAGGTTCCCTTTAGTGTATGTCGGATTTCGGTATGCCTATTGTTAGCTCTTACAAATGCAGGAAACAGACGGCCGCTGAGTCTTTGGAAATGGGTGAAATCTGGGCCTGTTTATTAGAGGATTTTGAAGGTGCACAGAATGCTTGGGAGGGTCAGGAACCCACTACTGAAGTGCTCATTCCTGTTCAAGCTCTCATGGACCCAGTGGCGCAGTATGCTCTAAATGCAGATATTCTGTTCTTCCGGGCAAGATGCCTACTACGCAAGACGTGGGTGAGTGGGTAGATTTCCTTCTTAAACACCAGGCAGTTCAAGGTGTTTACTTTGGCGCCAGAGGATTCTATGAAGTCTTGTTGGCAGACACCGACGCCCATTAGCCATTGTTTTTTGGTACTCAGATGGTACATGTATTGCCATGACCTCTTACCAAAGACTACCAAAGCCTCATCCGTCAAAAGTGCCTTGTATGGGTGGAATTAGTCGACTTTCCTCGCACCTGGTTACACTTTCTTCCTATGCTTGCTTCTCATTTGGGGAAAGTGATTTCTCCTCCTAAACTTTCCCCTTGTTTTCCATGTTTTTTTCTAAGTTTTTTGGCTGAACATCATGAGTTTTTGTGTAAGTCATGATTGGCATGGTTTTTGATGGGTTTGTGTGCACAGTTGGGAGCGACTTTGGAGCCCCCATCTTGCATATGCAAGGGCTGCTTACATGTTGCGAGGGTATGGTGTTTATGAACAAAACTGCAGAGAATTTCCTTGGTTTTTTGTTGGTCTTTTTCCCAAAATTTAGTGGTTTTTTTGCTTCTTTGAGTGCAATTGATCATATCTCGGGCTATGGCAGTGTAGAGGGAAGCTAGTCGAGTGTAGGCTGGATTTTGTGAGTGCAAGGGTGAGTGAATTTGTGAGTGGAGATCGGATCCCGTCCTCTTGTGAGAGCTACTTTACTTTTCCTCATAAATCTTGTGAAAATGGAGGTGTTATAGAGGCCACCCCCAAATCCTTCACAAAGTCTGGACTGAAATTCTGTACATCAGCCACGTGGCACTGTTGTACGGATTTTCGCTGGCTGAGTTGGCAGTTTTTGCGCAAGGCTTTTGGGTCAGAGCTTTCGAGAGTTTGTGCTTTGAATATGATGCTGTTGGGGCTGGGGGGATCCCTGTAGTTTAAAAGAGCTCAGAGAGCCACTCTTTTAAAGAGCATCTGGACGTAGAGTGTCGGAGAGAGGTGGACCTGCGGGAGTTGTACTTTGCGAAGAGAAATAATAAAGACATACCGAAAAGGGCGCCAGTATTTGGGACCAATGCGTCTTGGCTCGGAACTCGGCCGTGCTGTGTCGACTCTCCTTTTCTCTCTCTCTCTCTCTCTCTCTCTCTCTCTCTCTCTCTCTCTCTCTCTAAGTTCAATGATTTGGAATTTCTGTTCGTGAGTTGCTATTGATTTCTTGCTTAGAGTGTCCAAGCGTGTAACAGGAATGGAGGCCTAGTTTGAGGCACATTTTGTTTGCAATTGTGCTTGTTATAGTGATCTGAGCCTGATACCCCTCCTTGTTTGGTTGGACTTAGTTTTCTCTTGAGATTTGGTGTTGACATTGGAGAAGCGATGCTTGGGTCGCTGTTTAGTTGAGATGTACTGGCACTAAGAGCATCTATTACTGATGGGGAGTGGGCGAGATCATATTAGATAGAGTAGGATAAATTTTGTTATGCCCTACACATGTGAAATCCCATCAAGGTACTACAGCACAGTAGGGAGCCAGGCTTGGTAGAGCAAAGGAGATTAGAGCACGGCGGCGACAAAGAGCCCCTGGTTATAGACCACCACGGCAACACAGGCGGGCGACTGAGGCGAGCCAACATGAGAGACATCTCTGGGAGAGATGGCAGCGGAGGACTACTGATCATGTGGACATCATGTGCGTCTTTACAAAGGGCTCCCACATGTACACCATACTACACCCGCCCATCATCACAGGATGGAGCTGACTAGGCTTGCATTTTTCACGATGATGCTGTACCGAGGCATATAGACATGCATTGAGCCTTATAGGGAGTAGAGCTCCATGTAGCCCCATGTATTTCACCTAGGCCACTCTTATTCTTTTTGTACCATCCACAATCTTTGAGGAGACTCCTTCTTAAGGGATCGTGCATACTATGACACCAGGATGACATCGTTATTTTATACATGGTTTTGGCTCATAGGCCAGTTCTCTTTGGGCTCATGAGATTATTATATAATCTTTCTTTCTTTCTTTGTTCTGGCATGATTTTCTTTGTCTAGAATCTGCCATTCGAGCATTCTACCTCACCATCTTCTCCATCTCCCTTCATTCTCTTGTTCAAACCAGTTTATTTTAACGGTTTTAAAGTATTGAAGTTGGTTCAAGTATTGCAGATTTTGGTAGATCACTGTCTTTCTAACCGACCACATGCTCAGGGTGATCACAAAATAAGTAAGGCCAATATTTAATTTTGTTTCATTTGGGGGTTGAGGGGTGTAACATAGCTATCATCGGTCCAATTTAAGAGTATTAGAGGGAGTGGTGATCACCTCATGAATTACTGCCTACATTGTTGCAAATAGCACCAGTCCTCTCCACGGTGAAGAACTGCATGAGCCTTGCTCACTGCTCAGTCCTAAAGAAATAATTTTCTGGATCCTCTGCTGCAATTGGCACTTGTGTAATGGGGTACCTCTGAGCCTCAAGCATCTCAATCGACCCAATTGTGGAGCTCTTCCAACCAAGATGCACTGTCTATGAGGTGGATGGGTCTGGGGCTAGACTTCTCGGCAACAAAAGGAGTCTATGTCAGACCACCTACAATACTCTATTTTCTGCTACTCTGCTCCAAGAGTGCCTCCTTGAGCCTATGAGTCTTTACATTCCTGGGCATCTCCAGTGACCGGCCACCTCAAGAGTGTTCAAAAGCCCTGTCAGGAGAGGCAGTTCCAACTTCGCCAAATCTGACCACAAGCAGGGCATTGGCATATATAATGCTCCTCTTTCAGTTGCTTCATTCGACATATCTGGCATATGCGCTGCTCAGGAGGTGGACTACATGCTCTAGTTTTTTTTTTACAAGTCAGATAGCAATTAACAATGGATTGCATGCACATTTGATACACAACCACACACTCCCAGATGCTCTTAGGTTTTATCTCTGCTACTTAGATAGCAGCTGAGAGCTATGTGCAGTTCTTGTCGTGTCTAATAGCTTGTCATTAAAATTTGTGTGGTTCCACATATTAATATATACGTGCAATTCTGATTTTAGGAGTAATGAGAACAGATGGAAAATCAGGCCCTGGTTTTTTATTATGCCTTGCTGCTAGAATTCCTGAAAAAGTGTGCCATGTCAGATCTTTTATAGAAATGGTGTGTATTTCAAGGTCGGCAGAAGAGAAGAAAAAGCTAGAAGATCAGAGGATGTATGGGCGAATAGATTATGATGCTCCCGATACAGCAAAAGAGTCAAAAACTGTCAGCCTTCCTGTGAGAGTAAGTCCTTGTATTGATTTTGTGAACTGTATGACAGTGTCGAACTCCAACTTTCTTTTGGTAGTTAAGAATTTATTTGACAGGTTGGCATAGGTATTGCTGTTGCGGTTTTTGGATTGATCTTTGCTTTTGGTGACATTCTTCCATCAGTAGAGTAAGTGGCTGACAGTTTGATCTACAACAGTCAAAGAACTTGTTTTAAGCTGACAGATAGCTAGAAATAGATTCAGAGTCGTGCATTTCATAGTAGGTCTGCTGTAGTTAAACTTCTTTATGGATCCACTAACTTCTTTACAGAACAAATGTGCAGAATACAGGTGTAAGCTCCACAAAAGAGAAAGATCTGAAAGATTCTGCACAACTGAAGGTATTCTACCACATGGATTTTCTGCAATACTCACTCACCTTAATGGCCTTATAGAGTTTTGACATCGTCACACGATACAGAGTCTTGTTTCTTTAAGCCAATACATAAGAGTGTAATTGCACCATCTTTTCACATTGTGTCTTAGTCACACTAACATACTGAGATACCTTCTTCAGAGACAGCATGTGAAATAGGGGGAAAATCAAAGTGCCTAAATTCTAAGATGAACAATTTGAGAAGAATCATGTAGAGAAAAGCAGATCTGGTTCTGCTTTTCACTGTCATAGTTTCATAAATCGACAATGCATTCACAGTACATGTTGGGTTTTAATTTCTTTCTATCACTTGGGGCATCTCACTGTGTTTCAGAAAAGTGATGAAGAAGTCACACTATGTGATCCCATCCCACCCTTTGGGGAAAAATGTATGGGTATGAATTATTCCTGAAGGTAGAGTGTCTTGTGGAAGATCTTGAAAGCCATATGGCCATGGCTTTTGAGCGGAGGCATATGAATGGGTGCTAGGCTCACCATCATACTTAGCACTTACAGGTTGGCATCCAAGTGGCGCAAACTCAATTCAGTGTGGCAGTTGACATATACCTACAGGTCCGCTTCCAGTGGACAATTCGAAGTCACTGCTTCTCTTTCTTGTGCTTCTACCTCTGCGTAGTTTGCAGTTTTTTACAATTTGTGACTTGCGTGTTCCGTGGTGCATGCTGGAGTGGCAGAGGCTGGTTTCAAAGGTATTAGAGCCAGAAGTTTTCTTGCCCTGTGCAAGCAAGCTCAAGATCTTAATGCGATGGTTTTAGCATCATTGTAGGAGGTGATGTAAGAAGAGACGTTTCAACAAGGTAGGAGATATGAGAGAGATAAAAAGAGTTACGTAGGATTTCAGCATCTAGCTTTTGACATAACGTTGACTAAGATTGGCCTGGGCATATTTCAGAGAGCCTGTGCAAGGATGGAGAATGATCACCAAGGGAGTAAGATGACTAAATAAGCTCGTGTCTGCATTGACAAGCATTCACATTAGGCTTTTTGATTGCTTTTTACAGCTTGTCCAAGAAGCAAATACTGTACAAGATTTTAAGGTTTAATAAAGAAGTAAGGGTTTTAGCAAGAACATTCAGCATGTCTGATCTTCCATGATAGAATCTCAACATTTTCTGATTCCTGACTTGATAGTCTAGAGATGTGGCTTTTGAAGTATGGGCTACCGCTTTCAACCAAAAGGTTTTCCTTTCTATCATGAATTGAGAAAAAGAAAAGGCTATTTTCCAACCTATAGGTTAGGTTAGCAAAAAAGAGATAGAGAAGAAGTGGCATGCACGAAAGCAGAAAAGAAAGTGGTTTGGTTCGAGGGTTTGCCTTCAGACATTTTGTTCCACCTTCGCAATGGAAAATTGACCACTACACTAGGCATAGTTTCTTTGAGATGGTTTATTTACAAAGTTATGCATGAGATGGTGAATTTGAAGCACAATTTATGATTCTTTTTTCTTGGCAAGAAATGAAGGATATTTGAGCTTCTTTTGAATCTGACAAATCAGTCCCATTTAATGACATGGTTCGTGAGCGAACCTCACAAGGAGATTTCTGATAGTAGATAATTCATTCTTGCTGCTGCGACTCTTTTTTGGAGATGATGTTGGCTTCTACAAAGGCTTTTGGTAGGTGTTCTGTGATGATCTTTTGGGTACTGCAGGCACCTAAACCATGCATGTACACAGTAAATATACAGTCTATGGGAAGTGTCTCCAGTGGCCACGCATGGAGAACAATTGTGGTAGTTGGTGTGATTGAGGATGAGGAACAATTTGTCTGCAGATATAGAGCATATGAGAGTATGTATACATGCTTTTTCGACTAGGTTAGATTCTGGGTGCTTTGGACAGTTTGGAGCGCACACAATTTTTGCTTCTTCAAAACTTCCCTTCGACAGTCTCTTAAATTTGCCCATGACTTCGATGAGCTCTCTTCCCTTCATTACGAGCTCTACTTTGACTGTTTCTAAATTTCCGCATGTAATGTTTTTTATGGGTTTTCCTCGTTTTGAGGTTTCCCATTAGTATTTCAATCATGATATTAAAAAAAAAAAGTGTGTGTGTGTGTGTGTGTGTGTGAGAGAGAGAGAGAGAGAGAGAGAGAGAGAGAGAGAGAGAGAGAGAGAGAGAGAGAGAGAGAGAAATGAAATGAAATGAAATGTTATATTAACGTCTTCAAAAGGCCAAACTCACCTATGAGACCAGAAAGTTACAATGTGGTGGATTTGATACAAAGTCAGAGTAACAAGATGACAAAAATGAAATGACAAATGTCACAATAAAATACTATGGAATCCTAAACTACTAGGTGTGAACTAAGCAGCTAGCTGGGATACCTAGATCACAAGAGATCCAGCATCGGTCGCTGGCGGATCTCATCAATCTCCTCCATGGTCAGTAGTCTGACCGGGCGTCGTGCATGTCGAGCCAAAGTGATCTGAATCCTCTGATGCAGCCTCCGCCGATGCTGTGTAGTCCTCCGCAGTCGTGGGCGTCTGGATCTCCCCAGCTCAGTCGCTCGGTCGATGAGTGTGCCTCTTGTGTGAGATGACGAGCTCTGCTGTGGTAGTAGTTATCCTCCGGGTGTCTAGTGGCAGCTCTAAAGAAATCTGTGATCTGTCTCTGAGACTGGCTAGCCTCTCTTCTCATCAGGCTCTCTCTGTGTCTGCGTAGCTCGAGCAAAAACAAACCCAAGCATCTCTGATCCTCGTACTGCATGACTCTGGAGAATGGTCCAAAGCCCTCTCTGAACAAGCAATGGAAGCGGCCTCGTATCTCGTAGTACACGGGGCAGTGGCATGTGTAGTGCAACTTTGTCTCAGGCTCGATGTCACACAGGGGGCATGTCCTGGCCTCTGCTGGTACTCCGCTGTATCTCCCAGTCTTGATCCGCAGCTGGTGTGAAGATGTGCGTATCTGGCCGATAGCACATCGTACCCCATGAGACAAGTGGGTGTCCATGTATCTGGGCCTCGTCACAAAACCATCAACCGTAAGCTGGAGGAGATGCTCTCTGTAGAAAGCCATCTTCGTGCCCAGCTCCTCTGCTGGCTGTATCCATGTCCTCCTGGTGTCTAGCTGAGTCAAGTCCTGGCGGATGAGCTTGGTGATCTCGGCCTGTGTAAGAGTCAGAGAGGGTGCATCCAGTGAGTACTGGAAGGGAGGCAATCTGTCTATGCTGAACCCATGCGCCTGAAACCATGATGTCATCTCCCCATACCAGCATGCTGTATCTCCCTGCATGGCTAACTGTCGAGAGGACTCAAGTGCGAGGCGGGAATATCTGTCTATGGGAAGTTCCCACATGCGGTGTATGAAGGAGACAGATCTGGTGAGCGCCTCAACCACTAGTGGGGGGGCCGCTAGCTCTGCTCGAACAATAGCACGTGGTACTGAGGCCTTGGCTCTAATGAGCCACAAGATCATAGAGACCAGAGGCTTCTCCATGTCCCCCCATCCATCACTGCGGCCTGTCCTCCCGTGATGATCCAATGAAGGTCCCCAAATCTCAGCTCCATAAAGCAATGCAGAAGCCACCAGAGTGTCAAAGAGCCAGAGCTTCGTCCGAGGCTCCTGAAACTGAACCTGTGAACACATCCTTTCCAATCTACCCAATGCTGCATGGGCTCTGGTCAGTCTAGTCTCTGCTGCCCTCCTCAATGAGAATGCTGGCCCACTAAAAACCACTCCGAGGTAAGTGTACGCATTTGTATACTCCACAGTCTCCTGGCCGTATGTGAATGCTGGGGCTGACCTCCTGATCCACTGTGGGGTGGTATTAAATACCATGACCTTGGTTTTACCAACGTTGACGGACAAACCACTTTCCTGGGCAAACCTATTCAAAGCATCCAAGTGACGTTGCATCCCCTCCGGAGAGTCGGAGATCAACACTATCATCAGCATATAACAATAATGGAATCCATGTCCCTGCCAGCTGTGCACTTCTATCACCATCTCTCTCAATGTAGTCAGAAACCTCATCCACATACATACCAAATAGAGTAGGAGAGAGCGGGCAGCCCTGCTTCACCCCAATAGTGGAGTGAATCGGTGTGGATAGACCCTCTGATGTGCGTACCTGCTCCACTACTTACCTGTATAATGCCATGACCCCCCAAATGAGCTCTGTGGGTACTCCCATTTGCTGTAATCTGCGCATCGATCTAGCTCTAGGCACTGTGTCAAATGCTTTGCGGAAATCCACAAAGCTACAATAGATCCGTCTCCCACGCGATCTACCCTCCTCAATGATGGCTCTGAGTGTCAAGATATGGTCAAGAGTAGAAAAAACCCCTCCTGAACCCTGCCTACCCGGCTGCGCGTAACCCCTCCCTCTCTGCCCATCTACTCAGCTGCTGCTCAAGAATAGATGCGTACAACCGTGCCAATGTGTGTCCAATCATGATAGTGCGATAATTCCCAGGCTCCATAGGGTCTCCCGACTTGAAGATAGGTACAATAGTAGATAGGCTCCAAGTATCAGGCAAGCCCTCACACATGGCACGGTTAAACATCAGTGCTAGAAGCTCTGCTAGTAGATCGCTGGCATGCGTGAAATGCTCAGCCACTAAACCATCATGATCGTATTCTCTCCCAGTCCTCATCTTGTCAATGGCCTTCCTCACCATCTCCGCGGTGAAAAGAGCACATGTGTGTGGGCTTGGATCGGGAGGGTCGGGAAGGGGGGGCTGCTCAGGAACTGTGTACAGAGATGATGCGTACTGGCCCCAGTCCTCTGTAGAAGTGATGGCGGGGGGGGGGGGGGGGAGAGTGCTCCTGAAAGAGCCGCCATGCCTCACGTGAGTCATGACTCAAGAATAGCTGATATAGATCCGCTCTAGCCGAGCCAAAAATGCCCTCTTCTTCCGCCGCACTAGGCGTCGGAAGTCAATCTGTGACTGTCTGTGAATGATGTCCCCCAAAAGCACATCCCTCTGAAGTCTAGCTCTAGTGTCTCGGCATTCCTCATCATACCAACTGTTCTGGGGCATGCTCCCCGAACGGCGTCTCTGCTCAGGCTGGGTATGTGGGTATGCCTCTGCTGCTGCATCATGTAGTGTCTGTGTCAATATAGTAGTAAGCTCCTCCAGAGGTCGCCCTGGCTCCTCTGTGCATAGGCGTCTGTAGATCCCATCTATGTATACAGAGTCTGTCTCCCGCGTGAAGGTG
The DNA here is from genome assembly GCF_014529385.1 of Adiantum capillus-veneris. Taxonomy (NCBI): domain Eukaryota; kingdom Viridiplantae; phylum Streptophyta; class Polypodiopsida; order Polypodiales; family Pteridaceae; genus Adiantum; species Adiantum capillus-veneris. The sequence continues at coordinate 4,601,170 of NC_140950.1, read as the reverse complement.
TAGCGAGTAGGGGCTGCCGTCCGTAGCTTGTGTGCTACACTAAACTGAAAAGAGATGGTCATTGACACAAGAGCATGATCCACTGCCACACCAACAGGTCTGGGTCCAACCGTGAGATCCTGAATACTAGAGATGAGGCTCGGCTGTGCCATGACATAATCCACTGTGCTAGCTCCATGTTTGTGTGGAAAGCATGTAAAAACCCCTAAAGTGGGAAATCTCTGTAGGCCAATCCATGTGCAGTCCCCATGTCTATCAAGTGCCGTCCATACTCAGTGTGTCTCCATCTTGTGATAGTCTCGATAGGCCTCTGTCCGCAGCATCCAGCTCTCTCAACATCTCCTCTGAAGTATCATAAAATACTGCATGATGATGGGCAGTCCTAGCATTGAAATCCCCTAGAATGATGATGTCACCATCTCTAGAGAACTCCCATATATCATCATCCAAAATAGAGAAAGGGGACTGTCCTCTGGGTGGTGCATACACTGACGTGCTCGGGGGAAAGTAGCAAATAGCAATGTAAAGATATCTGTCTGTCTCTGCTCTCAGTCTCACCCACATGTACCTAGCTTGCTCATCTCTGCGGGCTATATGTATGAATGGCTGCAACTCCTCCCTGAATAACACTGCCACTCCTCCTGATCCCCGCCCTCTTTGCTCTGATCGTGTCTCCTGTCTATAGGCAGTCTCCCATCTATATCCACTAATGTGAGGCATAGACTGCCCAGGGGCTTGATGTGTCTCAGAGTAGAGGACGATGTCTCTTCCCCTGAAACTATCCTCAAAAGCGCCCACATCAAGCCGCATAGATCCATTACAATTCCACGTGGCAACTTTGAGTGTGGTTCCATGGGTCTTGCACCGTCATGTGGAGTGCCGCTCTACAATCACAACCCGGCCATCTCTGTAGAAGGCCGTCTTTCCCTTCTCCCTTGCCGCTTGAATCTCTGGCATTACCTCTCTCATATGCGCAAGCTGTGTGAGAGTGAGGTCATCTCCAAGGAATATGCCCATTTTCTTTAGTGTAGGACGCTTCTTCAAGAAGTCCTTCTTTGCCTCCATGGATGGGAAACGGATGATTAAAGCTCTCCCTTTTGAAGTCTCCCCATTGCCTTGTGTCTTCTTCCCCACCCTTCATGCCTCTGTATGAGTAGCCTCACTATCCATCATGTGGAGAAGTTCTTCAACTTCCCCTTCCACATCATCTCCGTCTTTTAGACCTGTTACTCTCATATGCAAAGCTCTAGTTTTCCTTCGCTGTTCTTCCTCTAGAGTCATGTTGATGATTGTAGGAGTGGGGACAGATGTGGTTTCTTTCCCTTTGCCTTTCTTAGCGACTTCTATCCACTTCTCGGCCTCATCCGCCTTCTTTTGCGTCTTCGTGATCACATCCATCCACGAAGACGTCTTTACATCTTTTGTTTCTCCTCCTCTTTGATCATCCGTACCTGTTCTTTGATGACCTTGATTTCCTCTACTACCGAAGGCTGGAATTCCCCCTCCTCTAGTCCACTGCTCGCTCTATCCGCAAGTTCTCGCTTGCGAGCTGAGACCTCTTCTTTAAGTGCTTTGGATTCCGCCGTAAGTGCTTGTAGCTCTGCGTGCAGGTCCTCTTTCTCTTTCTTCCACTGCGCGCCTTCGTTGAGAAACATTTGAAGAAGGTTGGCCTTCTCTTTCCACCATCCCTCCATATTTACTTTCCAGTCTTTCATCTCCCTCTCCATTTGTGTAATCCGCTTATTTGTAAGCACAAAGGTTGCCTTCGGATGGGGCTTACACACCGGCGAAGTAGTCATGACCTCCATCAAAAAATACAATCTGCACTTCTGCCACGTCAACCCACTATGTCCACATTACGCATACATCCCTGTCCCGCATAATGTATACATAGGGTTTCCCCAAATCAATCATACGTTCTTGATGTTTGCTTTTCTGCAGAGTTTTTGTCAAAGTTGTTTTGCCTTTTGTAAACCTGCAGGTTGTTGCACTTTCTTTCAAAAAATCTCCAACTGAAAATTTTCCTGTTTTTTTCCCTGTCACTCTGATTTTCTGGCTGTGGGGGGGTAATTTTTGACGCGCAAAAAAACCCTGTACCTGCTTTTGGGGGGGGGGGGGGGGGGGGGGGGGGGGGGGGGGGGGGGGGGGGGGGGGGGGGGGGGGGGGGGGGGGGCGGCAATGCAGGCAACAGCAGCGAGGGGCGGCGGCAGCAACAGCAGCAGTTTCAGAGACAGCAGGTGGGTGGCGCACGCGTGTGCGCGCGCGCGCGAGAGAGAGAGAGAGAGAGAGAGAGAGAGAGAGAGAGAGAGAGAGAGAGAGAGAGAGAGAGAGAGAGAGAGAAAGAAAGATTTTTAACGTCTATGTCAGGCCGAAATCGGCCTATGAGACAAATCAAATGTACATGGTGTGTATGTCATCCGTCTATCGGAAAGACAAATGAAACAAAACTGATACAAAACTGAATGTAGGTAGTGGAGTATCTGAGGTGGGATGGAGCTCTATCTCTAGGGGGTATATGCATGTCTATATGCTCAAGGTAGTACAATCATGAGAATGCATCAAGCTATCTAGCTCCATCCTGTACTAATGGGGGGATGTAAGATGTGGTACATGGGCGGGTCTGGTGCCAAGGCTACCCGGATGAAAGCTGTCGGGTCGGCCCTCATCTGAGCCACTCGCTCCTCAGTGGCACGGCGCTCCCGGGCTCGGATCTCCTCGATCTGTCGGTGGTGGGAGCTCGCGCCCCTGTAGCCTGTGACTCGTGGTCGTCGTCTAGCTCGGCTCACCTCCGCCTGTGGGAGTGTCACTCCCCTCTGAGTGTCTGGTGAGGGAGGGGCGGCAATCCTCTGAAAGAAGTCTGTGAGCTGCGACTGTCTCCCCTCTGTCTGTTAGCTGTGTGTGGCTGTAGTAGTGTGTCCCGATGGCTCTGTATCTCTAGTAAGAAACGTCCGAGCTGTCTCTGATCTCGAGAGTCCATGATCTCTCGGAGAGTGGGCTGTCCTCTGAATAAGGCCTCATACCTGCCTCTGATCTCAGTGTATGCTCTGCATCTACATACAAAGTGCTCCTCACTCTCCACCTCCTCTGTGCAGGCTCTGCAGACTCGCTCCTCCCTGGGAACACCAGTATGTCTCCCGATCTCAATCTCTAACCTGTGTGAAGCCACTCTCAGCTGACCAATCGCCACCCATGAGCTATGTGGCATATATGTGTCCATGTAGCGTGGTCTCTGTATGAACCCCCCACACAATATGGTGAGAAACTGCTCTCTGTAATCTGACATCCTCGTCCCCAAGCCAGGTGACTCCCAGACTCTCCTAGTGTATAGCTGCCACAGATCCTGTCTCAATACCAAGTTCCTCTCACTGCGAGAGAGGTGAACATATGGTGAGTGGGGGTCGTACTGGAATGGTGGTAGGCTCTCCATGTCAAGACCGTGTCCCTCAAACCATGCTCTGACCTGTGAGTACCATGCTCTCTCATGCCCACTCTCTGATAGCTGTATAGCTGCCTCAAATGCTCTATGAGTAAGTCTGTCAGGAGGTAGCTCTCTCATCCTCTGGATGAAGCAGACTGTCTGGAATAGTGCCTCTACAACCATAGGTGGTGTGGCGAGCTCGGCTCTAATAATGTCATGTGGCACTGTCTTCTTTCTGCGGAGCAAGCGTGAGATCATACATACCTGTGGCCTCTCAAGCTGCGTCCACTGGTCAGCTGTCAATCCTGGTGCCCATACTGCCGCCGAGTACATCAAGGCCGGGGTGACTAAGGTGTCGAAAAGCCACCCCTTCGTGCGGGGCTCTTGAAAGTGTGCCCGGTGGCATCTCCGCTCTAGCATGGCCAGAGCTGCATATCCTCGGGTGAGCCTGTCAGCAGCAGCCTGCCTCATAGTGAAGGGTCCTGGTAGGCTGGTGAATGTGATGCCAAGGTAGACATAGGAGGTGACTACATCAACCTGTCCTCCTGCTGCTGTGAAGGTGGCAGCGCTCCTCACTGCACTGGATGTGTGAAAGATCATAACCTTGGTTTTGCCAAGGTTCACAGTCAACCCCCTGTGTGTGCTGAATTCGTCCAAGGCCTCAAGATGGCGTTGCAAGCCCTCGGGTGACTCTGAAATCAACACAATATCATCAGCATATAACATGATGTGGACCGGAGTACCTGCCAAGTCGCTCCCCTCTCCCCCTGCTCGCAGTATGTAGTCGGAGATCTCGTCGATGTAGAGCCCAAAGAGTGTCGGGGAGAGTGGGCATCCTTGCTTAACACCAATGGTGCTAGCAATGGTCTCTGAAAAACCGCCTGGGCAACGAACCCGACCCGTCACCCTCTCGTAAGGAGCATATATGGCCCAAATCATCTCTGTTGGTACCCCAATGCTGTGAAGGCGCTGGAAGAGTCTCTCGCGTGGGACTGTGTCAAAGGCCTTGCGGAAATCCACAAAGCAGCAGTAAAGCCTCTTCTTCCGTGCCTTTGCCCCATCAATGAGGCAGCGCAGAACAAAGATGTGATCGGTGGTGGAGAAAGCTCGTCTGAAAGCTGCCTGGCCTGGAGCTCGTAAACCCTCGATCTCTGCGTAGCAGCTGAGCTGTGCCTCAAGTACTGCTCCATATAGCTTGGCCATCTTGTGGCCAATCATGATAGTCCTGTAGTTCCCTGGGTCCAGGGTGTCGCCAGATTTGTGGATAGGCACTATGGTGTGCTGTGTCCACTCCTCTGGGAAGCCCTCCCCTATAGCCCGGTTGAAGACATGTGCAATCAACGGGGCTATAGTGGAGGCCGCATAAATGATGTGCTCACTCTGTAATCCAGTATGGTCAGCTGATCGTCTGTGCTGCATGCGGCGTATGGCCCTCTCTACCATCTCTGCTGTAAAGAAGGAGGAGCACGTGGGGCGTGGCTCGTGTGGCTGCGGGATAGGAGGCTGCCCTGGCACCTCATAAAGTCGCTCTGCATAATCATGCCATATCTGTGGATCCTCAATAGCTGTAGTCGGACGTGGCTCGCGCAGGGTGCGCCATGCCGTCGCGCTATCCATGCTCATGAATAGGCGGTATAGCTCAAGCTCCTGTGCCTCTTCGAATGCTCGCCGTTTTTGGTGTGTCAGCGTCTTCGTATGCTGTCTGGCCTCTCTCTCTGTGATCTCTCCTAAGGCTCGCCGTGCACGGAGGCGCTCACACTGCTCACTGCGCGTACGAGCATCGAAGTCTCCCATAAGGAAGACTTCACCCAGTGTGGAGTACTCCATAATCTCCTCCGTGAGGCATGCGTACGGTGACTCCTGCTCAATAGGGGCGAATCTGGAGCCTGTGGGAGCAAAGTAGCAAAGGGCAATGTAGACGATCCTGTCTCGTGAGAGCTCGAGGCGAATCCACATGTAGCGGGCCTGTGGGTCCCGGGCAACAATCTGTAGTCTGCTGTGAAGCCCCTGTCTAAAGAGTATGGCCACTCCTCCTGAGCCGCGAGTGGTGTGCTGGCGCATACATCCCCGATGTAGAGACTCCCACTGGAATCCATGTATCCGTGGTAACCCTCTCTCTGGGCTCTCGTGTGTCTCTGTAAGTAGAATGATGTCTCGACCTCTCATCACCTCCTCAAGTCTCTCTGGGTGTGTCCATAGGTCTCCATTGCAGTTCCAAACCGTGACATGAATCTCCTCGTGTGTCCCACAGGCCGCGAGTCCCTATGCGATGGTCTTGCCATCAATGATAACCCTACCATCTCGATACACTGCCTTCTTCCCTTCTTTGCGGGCTTGGTGGACTCTAGGCATGCACGCGCGATGGTGATCTTGTTGCATCTTTGTGAGGTCATCATCAAGATAAATCGGGGGGCCTTCTAGCCCTCTCAAGATGACCCTCTTTCGGAGGAAAGAAGTTCGAGACTCCTCGGAGGCGAATTGGAGGATGAGAGCTCTCTTCTTTGGATCTTTGCCAGCTCTCCAAACTTTGGAGAAAGGGATCTCTTCTTTCTTGTATCCCACTTTCTTGCATAAAGCTTTCCCATCGCTCTCGGGTGTAGACCCTTCTTCTTCTTTGATGCCGGTCACTCGCACATTGAGATGGCGAGCTTATCGCATCTTCTCCTCCTCGATGGTTGTGTGTACGATGAGTACCTCATCTTTTTGGGCTTCCTCTCTTGCTACCTTCTTGATGTTCTTTTTGACCACTTCGACCCATCCTTCTTTGGTGGCCTCTAATTTGTCCTCAATGCTTGCGGTGAGGGCTTTGGTGATCTCCTCCTTGAGGGCTTCCTTAGCCTCCTCTTTAATCTCTCCTTCCTCGGGGGTGAGGGATGTGATGGAAGCATGAAGGAGATCGATTTGTGCCTTCATCTCTTCTTGCTCTTTCCTCCATCTCTCCCTCTCCTTCTCGTTCTCCTGTTCCCTTCTCTCCTTCTCCTCTCTGAGATTTTGGATTTCTGCTCTCATGTCCTCCTTCTCTTCGTTCCATAGCTTGATGAAGGTGGCTTTCTCCTCCCTCCATATTTCTCTCTCCATCCACCATTCTTTCATGTCCTTCTCCAATTGTGCAAGCCTCTTGTTCGTGAGCATGAAGGTTGTCTTCATTGTCGATGTCGGCGTCTTGATGATGGGGGAAGACATGGTTGTCTTCGTAACTACCCTCTCTTCATATTGTGAAGAAGAGGGGAGAAGGGGAAGAGAGGGTGTACGTGTGTGTATGCGTGTATGTGTGTAGTGTGTGTGTGGGTATGTATCCGTGTGTGTGTGTGTGTGTGTGTGAGAGAGAGAGAGAGAGAGAGAGAGAGAGAGAGAGAGAGGCTGCGTGAGAGAGAGAGAGAGAGAGGGTGCGCCAGTGAGTTGCTCCCTCTGCGTTTCTGCAGCCCTGCACGTTCAGCAGCTCATGCACGCTCAACAACCCCAGCCGCTCTGCTTCCCTAAGAGCCCATGCTCTGCTAGAAACCTGTGCGCTGTGGTGCTGAGGCTGAGAACTTGCGCGCTGTGGTGTTGAGGCTGAAATCTGCGCGCTGTGGTGCTGAGGCTGAGAACTTGCGCGCTGAGAGAGAGAGAGAGAGAGAGAGAGAGAGAGAGAGAGAGAGAGAGAGAGAGAGAGAGAGAGAGAGAGAGAAATGAAATGAAATGAAATGTTATATTAACGTCTTCAAAAGGCCAAAGTGACCTATGAGACAAGAAAGTTACAATGCGGTGTATCTGATACAAAGTCAGATTAACAAAATAAATAAATAAATTAAATTAAATAAATTAAACTAGGATAACAAAATATAAATACTGCGGGATCCTAAACTAAGCAGTACAATGTGAAGACAATATGGGAGGGGAGTAGAGATCCATCTTCATCTGCACTCTGGACGACGAAAGAGTATGGCTTGAATCCTTTGCCATAACCTCCTTCGAAATTGTGTAGCTGCTCTCCTCCTCGGGGTCGTCTAGATCTCCCTAGCTCCAATGCTCGTTCTATGAGAATGCCAGTAGTGCGGGTAGACCTCTCCACCGTCGCTGGTTGCTCCTCTGTCTGTTCTTCTGGGTGTACAATATCTAGTGTAAAGAAATCTGTGATCTGTCTCTGGGGATGTCTCTCTTCAACTCTTCTCAGTAAGGTTTCTCTATGCTTGTGTAACTCAAGTAGATAAAGCCCAAGACATCTTTGATCCTCACAACTCATGACCCTAGATAGAGGCCCAAAACCTTCTCTGAATAGACAGTGAAAACGACCTCGTATCTCATAGTACACTGTGCAATGACATATGTAATGTACTTCTGTCTCTGGCTCTAGATGGCATAAGCAGCATATTCTGTTATTTGCTGGTGTCCCTGAGAGAGAGAGAGAGAGAGAGAGAGAGAGAGAGAGAGAGAGAGAGAGAGAGAGAGAGAGAGAGAGAGAAATGAAATGAAATGTTATATGAACGTCTTCAAAAGGCCAAAGTGACCTATGAGACCAAAAAGTTACAATGTGGTGGATCTGATACAAAGTCAGAGTAACAAAATGACAAAATGACAAAACAAATATGCTATGGAATCCTGGACTGCTAGGTGTGAACGGGGCAGAGCAGCTAGCTGGGCTAGGTAAATCACAAGAGATCCAGCATCGGTCGCTGGCGGATCTCATCAATCTGCTCCATGGTTAGTAGTTTGACCGGGCGTCGTGCATGTCGGGCCAAAGTGATCCGAAGCCTCTGGTGCAGCCTTCTTCGATACTGTGTAGTCCTCCGCAGTCGTGGGCGTCTGGATCTCCCCAGCTCGGTCGCCCGGTCGATCAGTGTGCCTCTGGTGTGAGGCGACGGGCTCTGCTGTGGTAGTGTCTGCTCTAAAGAAGTTTGTGATGTGTCTCTGAGACTGGCTAGCCTCTCCTCTCATCAAGCTCTCTCTGTGTCGGTGCAGCTCGAGTAGAAACAAACCCAAGCATCTCTGATCCTCGTACTGCATGACTCTGGAGTGTGGTCCAAAGCCCTCTCTGAACAAGCAGTGGAAGCGGCCTGGTATCTTGTAGTAGACGGGGCAGTGGCATGTGTAGTGCAACTCTGTCTCTGGCTCCATGCTACACAGGGAGCATGTCCTGGCCTCTGCTGGTACTCCATTGTATCTCCCAGTCTCGATCCGCAGATGGTGTGAAGATGTGCGTATCTGGCCAATAGCACATCGTGTCCCATGAGACAAGTGAGTGTCCATGTATCTGGGCCTCGCCACAAAACCGTCCTCTGTAAGCTGGAGAAGATGCTCTCTGTAGAAAGCCATCTTCGTGCCCAGCTCCTGCGCTGGTTGTATCCATGTCTTCCTGATGTCTAGCTGAGCCAGGTCTTGTCGGATGAGCCTGGTGATCTCGGATTGTGTAAGAGTCAGAGAGGGTGCCTCTAATGAGTACTGGAAGGGGGGCAATCTGTCTATGCTGAACCCATGCGCCTGAAACCATGATGTCATTTCACCATACCAGCATGCTGTATCTCCCTGCATGGCTAACTGTCGAGAGGACTCAAGTGCAAGGTGGGCATATCTGTCTCTGGGAAGCTCCCACATGCGGTGTATGAAGGAGACAGATCTGGTAAGCGCCTCGACTACTAGTGGGGTGGCAGCAAGCTCTGCTCGGTTAATGGCACGTGGTACTGAAGCCTTGGCTCTAATTAGCCGTGAGATCATAGAGACCAAAGGGTTCTCCATGTCCCCCCACCCATCAGTGCGACCTGTCCTCCTGTGATGATCCAAAGAAGGCCCCCAAATCTCAGCTCCATAGAGCAATGCAGACGCCACTAAAGTGTCAAATAGCCAGAGCTTCGTCCGAGGCTCCTGAAACTGAACCTGTGAACACATTCTCTCCAAACTGCCCAATGCTGCATGGGCTCTGGTCAATCTAGTCTCTGCTGCTCTCCTCAGTGAAAATGCTGGTCCACTAAAAACCACTCCAAGGTAAGTGTAAGCATCTGTGTACTCCACCGTCTCCTGGCCGTATGTGAATGCGGGCGCTGACCTCCTGATCCACTGTGGGGTGGTATTAAATACCATGACCTTGGTTTTACCAAGGTTGACAGACAAACCACTTTGGTGGGCAAATCTATGCAGAGCATCCAAGTGACGTTGCATCCCCTCTGGAGAGTCGGAGATCAACACAATATCATCAGCATAGAGCAATAGTGGAATCCATGTCCTTGCCAGCTGTGCACCTCTATCTCCATCTCTCTCTCCAGCTGATGTGAGGATGTGCATATCTGACCAATGGCACACCGCAAACCATGAGACATATATGTGTCCGTGTAGCTGGGTCGAATCACAAACCCATCTCCTGTGAGGTGGAGAAGATGCTCTCTATAGAAAGCCATCTTCGTGCCCAACTCGTGTTGCGGCTCTATCCATGTCCTTCTGGTATCCAGCTGGATCAGGTCCTGACGAATGAGTCTAGTAATCTCCACCCGTGTAAGAGACATGGAGGGTGTTTGAAGAGAGTACAGCCTGTCCATAGTGAAGCCATGCATCTGAAACCATAATGTCATCTGTGCATACCAGCATGAAGTGTCCCTATGAAGAGCTAACTGTCTAGAAGACTCAAGGGCCAGTCTAGCATATTTATCTCTAGTAGTATCCCACAAGTTGTGCAGAAAGGAGACTGATCTGGTAAGCGCCTCAATCTCCATAGGAGGGGCAGCTAGCTTTGCTCAAATGATAGCATGGGGTACAGAGGCCTTGGCTCTGATCAGTCGAGAGATCATCGATACCAAGGGCCTCTCCATACGTCTCCAACCATCTTGGCCTACATAAGGTCCCCATATCTGCACCCCATACATCATTTGTGAGGCTACTAAAGTATTAAAGAGCCATAACTTTGTCCGAGGTTCTTGGAACTGAACCTGCGAACACATCCTCTCCAAGCCTCCCAAGGCCGCATAAGCTCTAGTCACTCTAGTCTCTGCTGCTCTCCCCAAAAAAAACCTTGGCCCAATGACGACAACCCCAGGTAAGTGTGCATCTGTATACTCTACAACCTCCTGACCATATGTGAAAGTTGGTGCTGATCTCCTGATCCATTTTGGTGTGGTGTTGAACACCATAACCTTGGTTTTACCAAGGTTTACAGACAATCCACTATCCTCTGCAAAACTGTGTAATGCATCCAACTGTCGCTGCATGGCCTTTGGTGAGTCAAAGATCAATACATTATTATCAGCATATAGCAACAATGGGATCCACGTCCCTGCCAGCTGAGCACCTCTATCACCCTCTCTGTCAATGTAATCAGACACCTCATCAATATACATACCAAATACAGTAGGAGACAATGGGCAACCCTGTTTCACCCCAATGGTGGAGTGAACTAAATCAGATATCCTCTCCGGGGCCTCCGGGGTGCGTACATGTCCCATCACTTATTTGTGGGGGTCGATCACTAAAAATGAGGCCTTGGGCTCCTTCTATAAAAGTGACCAACCACACTGGCCGGGTTTACACTACGTCCGTCTGGATATTGGACACCCATCCTGACAATGTCATAGACTAGATCACCTCTCTTATGAGCGGGAAATAACGCCCCACTTCATACTGTGGCTGCCTGCTGTCCCATCCTAGAGCTTCGCCCTGATTCCCACTTCTCCCAGCTTCAACCCTTTGGCTCTGAACAACTACCCCTCAGCATAGTTGTGTATGTTGTTGAATGTGTTTGTGTGGGCTTGAAAATCCGTGCGTAGACGTCTGTATGTTACGAATGTATGTCTGTGTGCGTGTTTGCGTGCTGTGTTTGTGTGTTGTGCGTGCATGCATGGCTTCATTGTGCGCTTCTAATTCTCTATCAAGCTAGAGCTCCCCGAGGCTGCTCGAATGGAGTTGTCATCTATTCATTTACGGGGTTTCTTCCTTCAAGAGTATGGGTCGTATGGCAGAGTGCTTATCGGATTTGGCCTCCTCGACATTGCCATATGTTCCTCCGACCTGTTAGTAGTTGTTTGATGGCACGCCTTGCCAAGCAATTCGCCGACTCCTCCCTACCTTGGCCTCTCTCTAGCTTGTGGTGTTGCAGCTCTCTTAAGTGTCTACATGTGCTTCTTCTTGCCCATCCTCCTACCTGCCGGTTCAGTTTCTTACTGGTTGCTTGGTGGTCTTGGGTAGTATAGTTGCCCCCTTGCCACTTACTTGAGGATTCTTCGCTCGACATCTATGAGGTGCCTATCTTCCAGAGGCATCTTTGCATGCCTTCTCCTCTCGGCTCTCCACCTAGTTCCCAGGGTACTTTTACCCTCATTGGCCCACCTAGTTTCTCATGGGCCTCATCTATTCACAGGTTTTATGCCTATGGGTAACGTTCTACTTTGCCTTAGGGTGGTTGTATCAGATTTACTTCCCGGTAGGTAGGCACGCCTACGGGGGGGGGGGGGGGGGGGGGGGAGTAACAGAGAATAAGAAATATGTTTCCTTCATGGAGAGAGAGAGAGAGAGAGAGAGAGAGAGAGAGAGAGAGAGAGAGAGAGATGAAATGAAATGAAATGTTATATTAACGTCTGCAAGAGGCCAAAATGACCCATGAGACCAAAAAGTTACAATTGGTGAATCTGATACCATGTCTGAGTACGGAAATTACAAAGTTACAAAGAACTAACACTAAGACACTAAAAAAACCCTTTTGAGGGGGGGGTTTGTGGGTTCAGATGAAATCTCTCATCGGTCGTTGTCGGATCGCATCGACCTCCTCCATGGTCAGTACTCTGGTTGGGCGTCTTGCATGTCGAGCTAGAGTGATCTGTATCTTCTGTTGCAGCCTTCATCGGTAGTGGGAGACCCCCCGAGGTCGTGGACATCTCGATTTGCCAAGCTCAGTGGCTCGGTCAAGTAGTGTACCTCTAGTATGAGTAGGTTCTGAGATCTGCTGTAATGACTGCTCCGTTGGCTCTCCTTTGGCTAGTGTAAAGAAATCTGTGATTCGTCTCTGAGGTTGTCTTTTCCCTGATGTCCTCAGCAAGCTCTCCCTAAGTCTACGTAGCTCTTGCAGGAACAATTCGAGACACCTCTGATCCTTGTATCTCATGACTCTAGAAAAAGGTCCGAACCCTTCTCTGAATAGGCAGTGAAAGCAGCCGCATATTTCATAGTATGTCGGACATTGACATGTGTAGTGCAACTCTGTCTCTGGCTCTAAGTTACATAGGTGACATATCTTGGCTTCTGCCGGTACCCTTCGAAATCGGCTAGTCTCGATCTGGAGCTGATGTGAGGATGTGCGTATCTGTCCAATAGCGCATCTTATGCCATGAGATAAGTGTGTATCCATGTATGCAGGCCTAGTTACAAAGCCGTCCTCTCTCTCTCTCTCTCTCTGAAATGAAATGGTATATTAACGTCTTCAAAAGGCCAAAATGACCTATGAGACCAAGCTGTTACAACATAGTGAATTTGATACCATGTCCGGAACAAAAAAGGATCTAAAACAAAATACAACTACTACAAGCTGGGACTCTATAGGTGTGCCAGCTAATACAAAAGGTACAAAAGGTGTGTTATAGTGGAAGAAGGGGGGGAAATGGTGACGATCCATCCTCATCTGTACTCTGGACGTCGAGAAAGTAGGGCTCGAATCCTCTGCTGTAGTCTCCGTCGATGCCATGTAGCTCCTCTCCTCACTCGTGGTCGTCTGCATCTCCCTAGTTCAGTGCTCTGTCTATGATAGTGCCAGTAGTTGTAGTGTGAGTGCGGACAGAGCTCTGCAATGGTCACTGCTCCTCTGGCTGTCCAATATCTAGTGTACAAAATATGTAATCTGTCTCTGAGACTGTCTCTCTTTAGCTCTCCTCAGTAAAGTGTCTCTATGCTTGTGTAACTGAAGTAGATACAGTCCAAGACATCTCTGATCCTCATAACTCAAGACCCTAGATAGAGGCCCAAACCCCTCTTTGAATAGACAATGGAAACGGCATCGTATCTCATAGTACACTGTGCAATGACATATGTAATGTAGCTCTGTCTCTAGCTCTAGATGACATAAGCGGCATATCCTGCTATCCGTTGGTATCCCTCTGAATCTACCAGTCTCAATCTCGAGCTGATGTGAGGATGTGCGTATCTGACCAATGGCACAACGCAGACCATGAGATAGGTATGTGTCCATATAGCTGGGTCGAATCACAAACCCATCTCCTGTGAGGTGGAGTCTATAGAAAGCCATCTTCGTGCCCAACTCGTGTGCCGGCTCTATCCATGTCCTCATGGTGTCAAGCTGAATGAGGTCCTGACGAATGAGCCTAGTAATCTCCGCCTGTGTCGCAGACATCGAGGGTGCCTGAAGAGAGTACTGGAAAGGAGGCCGCCTGTCCATGGTGAAGCCATGTGTTTGAAACCATGATGTCATCTGTGCATACCAATATGATGTGTCCCCTTGAAGAGCTAACTGTTTGGAAGACTCAAGGGCCAATCTAGCATATCTATCTCTACTAGTATCTCATAGGCTGTGTACAAAGGAGACTAATCTGGTAAGCGTCTTAGATATCGTGTGGTACGGAGGCCTTGGCTCTAATTAGTCGAGAGATCATAGATACTAAGGGCCTCTTCATACTTTTCCAACCATCCTGGCCTACAAAAGGTCCCCAAACCTGCACCCCATACAGCATAGTTGAGGCTACCAAAGTATCAAAGAGCCATAAGTTTGTCCGAGGTTCCTGGAACTGAACCTGGGAAAACATCCTCTCTAGGCCTCCGAGAGCCGCTTAAGCTCTAGTCAATCTAGTCTCTACTGCTCTCCTCAAAGAAAATCTCGGCCCAGTGAAGACTACAGCAAGGTAAGTGTATGCATCTGTATACTCTACAATCTCTTGACCATATGTCAGAGTAGGTGTTGATCTCTTGATCCACTGCGGTGTGGTGTTAAATACCATATCCTTGGTTTTACTAAGGTTTACAAACAATCTACTATCCTCTGCAAAACTATGTAGTGCATCAAATGTCGCTGCAAACCCTTTGGTGAGTCAGAGATCAACACAATATCATCAACATATAACAACAATGGGATCCACGTTCCTGCTAGCTGGGCACCTCTGTCACGCTCTCTGTCAATGTAATCAGACACCTCATCAACATACATACCAAATAGAGTAGGAGACAATGGGCAACTCTGTTTCACCCCAATGGTGGAGTGAACTAAATCAGATATCCCCTGCGGGGTGCGTACATGTCCCATCACTGGTGTATATGGAGCCATAATCTCCCAAATCAACACTATGGGCACCCCCATCTCCTGCAGTCTGCGCATCAGTCGAGCTCTCGCGACCATGTCAAATGCTTTGCAGAAATCCACAAAGCTGCAATAAATCCGTCTCCCATGTGACCTGCCTTCCTCAATGATGGCTCTGAGTGTCAAAATATGATTAAGAGTGGAGAAACCCCTCTTGAAACCGGCCTGACCTTTTGCTCGTACCCTCTCACCCTCTGCCCAATTATTCAAGTGCTGCTCAAGAATGGATGCATACAACCGTGCCAATGTGTGTCCAACCATAATAGTGCGGTAGTTCCCAGGCTCTGTAGGATTCCCTACCTTAAAGATAGGCACAATACTAGACAACCTCCAAGTCTCACGTAACCCCTCACACATGGCACGATCAAACAACACTGCAGAACCTCTACCAACATATCCCTAGCATGTATAAAATGCTCTACTACTAGACCATCATGATCACATGCCCTGCTGGTCCTCATCCTGTCATTGGCTCTCTTCACCATCTCAGTGGTAAAGAAGGTGCTTGTAGCTGGGCATGGCTCTGTAGGATTTGGAAGGGGGTCCTGTCCAGGAACCATATATAACGATGTTGCATACTGGTCCCACACATCCGGGGAAGTAATCACTGGGGAAGGGGAGTGCTCATGAAAGAGTCGCCATGCCTCTCCCGAGTCTCTACTCAAGAACAACTGATACAAGTCTCGCTCCATATGGGCCAGGAGCTGGCTTCTTGCGTCCAGGAACCAGGCTTGTTGATAGAGCAAACAGTGGACTAGAGGAAGGTGAATTCCAACCCTCGGTGATAGAGGAAATCAAGGCAATCAAGGAGCAGGTACGGATGATCAAAGAGGAAGAGAAATAGAATGTGGCAAAGACGACTTCGTGGATGGATGTGATTACGAAGACACAGAAGAAGGCGGATGAGGCCGAGAAATGGATAGAAGTCGCTAAGCAAGGGAAAGGGAAAGAAACCACATGTATCCCCACTCCTCAACATGACTTTAGAAGAGTAGCGAAGGAGGACTAGAGCTTTGCATGTACGAGTAACCGGTCTAGAAGACCGAGATGATGCGGAAGGGGAAGTCAAAGAACTGCACCCCATGATGGGTACTAAGGCTACTCACACAAAGGCATGGAGGGTAGGGAAGAAGACACAAGGAAATGGGGAGACTTCAAAGGAGAAAGCCTTAATCATGCGTTTCCCATCCATGGAGGCAAAGAAGGACTTCTTGAAGAGGCGTCCTACACTAAAGAAAACGGGCATATTCCTTGGAGATGATGTCACTCTCTCACAGCTTGCGCATGAGAGAGGTAGTGCCAGAGATTCAAGCGGCAAGGGAGAAGGGAAAGATGGCCTTCTACAGAGATGATCAGGTGGTGATTGGAGAGTGGCGCTCTACATGGCGGTGTGAGAGCTATGGGACCACATTGAAGATGGCTACTTGGAATTGTAATGGGTCTATGAGGTTGGACGTTGGTGCCTTTGAGGATAGTTTCAGAGACAGGGACATTGTATTCTTCTCAAAGACTCACGAGGCCCCTGGACAGTTGATGCCACATGCGGTGGGATATAGATGGGAGACGACCCACAAGACAGTCACGAGATCTAAGCATGGGAGTAGAGGTTCAAGAGGAGTAGCAGTGCTGTTTAGAAGGATCAACTGCAGATACTACATATTGTACAGAGAGATTACCATGCTAGATACATGTGGGTGAGACTGAGAGCCGACATAGGTCGATTTCTATACATTGCGATATGTTTCCCCCCCCCCCCCCCCCCCCCCCCTCGTACGTCAGTATATGCTACATCCAGAGTGTAGTCGCCTTTCTCTATACTAGATGATGATAAATGGGAGTTTTATTGGGATGGTGATATCATCCTCCTAGGGGACTTCAATGCCTGAACATGCAACTTTCAAACGGTCTTCTACGACACCTCAGATGAGATGCTTAGAGAACTTGATGTGGGTGAGTTGGGGCTTGACAAATGCTCACATGACAGAGAGCAGACGGAGTATGGGAGATACCTCATAGAGATGACGACTAAACATGGGCTAGCCATACTTAATGGCTTACAACGATTTCCTCGAGCAGCCGGTTTCACATCCTTTCCACACAGACAGGGGGCCAGTACAGTGGACTATGTTATGACACAGCCGAGCTTTATTCCTTGCATTCAAGATTTCACAATGGGAGCTAGACCAGTGGGCGTAGCAGTGGATCATGCTCTCTTGACAATGTCCGTCTCATTTCAGCATAGTACAGCCCAAACATCAAGAGGCAGGTCACATACCTGTTATACATTTACACCAGAGACTGACTCAGTTTATACAAAGGAGATCTAGAATCATCTATGTACAACTGGTCCAGGCCTCTCAGTGGAGGAGTGCACCTATTTATTGACCGAGACACTACATAGTGCTGCATCAGAGGCATACCCACACACTCAACCGGATCGGAGGCGACATTCTGGGAGGATGTCCCAGAATAGTTGGTATGATGAAGAGTGCAGAGAGATGAGAGCCAAGCTTCGGAGGGATCTCCTTATAGGAGTCATCACTTACAGACAATCTCGGATCATTTCCCGGCGCCTTGTCCGACAGAAGAAGCCAGCTTACCTGGCCCAGATGGAGCGAGACTTGTATCAGTTGTTCTTGAGTAGAGACTCGGGAGAGGCATGGCGACTCTTTCATGAACACTCCCCTCCCCCAGTGATTACTTCCCCTGATGCGTGGTACCAGTATCATACTCACAAGGGATGCATTCCGGGACGGAGAACGGGGGACAGGGGACGGGGCTCAAATGGATTTTTAGTGTAAAAAAGAGGGCGGGACGGCAAGTGGCGACGGAAAAGTGGGGATGGGAAGCTTGAAAAAGGGCATCCCTTGTTATTATGACCAGTATGCAACATCGTTATAGGGCTGAGACCTCTACTTTGAGTGCATGTGAATCCGCCTTAAGTGCTTGTATCTCTGCGTGCAAGTCCATTTCTCCTTCTTCCATTGCGCGCCTTCGTTGAGGAACATTTGAAGAAGGTTGGCTGAAACAAACTTCGACATCTTAAGTCAAGATTCTACCGCGACATAGCAGGTTCCGTGCCAATAGATATTGGCCCCAAAGACTGGCGTCCCTTTCAGTATATGTGTTTATATTAATCTGTGTGCAAAGTACAAAGAGCCCGCGGGTGCTCACTCTCAGTCTCTGCGTCCAGATGCCCAGAGAAGTGAGCCCCAAAAGCTTATTTATTCTTACAAGGGATGCCCAAAAGCAGAGCCCCAAAATCAATTAACTCAAAAGCAGTAATCTCCAAAAGCTTTTGGTCTTCAAAAGCTGCTAAAAATAGCCAGTGTAATTTAGGAAAATCCGTATAGTTGTCAGCGGCGCGAAAAGCGGGCCTGTCCGTACAACTTGCCAAGTCAGCTTGTCAGCAGAATATCCGGGTTTCCGTACAACTACCACGTCAGTATGTCATCTCATAAAGCGGACGTCTGTACAGTCTATCCGTACTGCTATGTCAACAATCAGCACGTGTGTTTGCGTTCGGACACTGCCACGTCGTTAGTTTGTGACATACCCCCCTCTTGCAAGAATTGTAATCGCCCTTGATTACGCGTGCAAAACAGACAGAGGCCATAAATTGTCTCTGTAGACACTGATTGTTAGTACCGACGCACTAGACACGACACATCTAGCACTCGTACAAAACGATAGTCACATCACAGGACATCACATGACAAATCACAGACAAATTCATTCGAAATCTCAGACCCTGACCATCGGCAACATATTTAATAATTGCATCGAGATCCATTTTGGACCTCACGGATGCCCGATTAACAAATAATTATTGCAATCATGTTGATGGAGATTTATGAGACGGAAATGTTGCAGTCATTTCGTCTTTCAATTCCCGCACTCAAACAAGTCAAGTACAAATCAAATATTTTCATTTTTGGGAATTCCTGTTATAAAGTCATACAGCAGAATACTACTCAGCCTATTAGTATCCTTGAAACCAAAAGGGGACATCAATGACTATTCAAAATCGGGGTAATCCGTTGACAAAGGAGCGGAGTGACTCCCCTCTTGTGCAAACCCGTTGCACTAGATTCACCCTCGCTGAAGTCGGGGTTCTATCGGAGTAGACTATGCTAAACCGAATGCTTCAAGGTAAAGTTTCAAAATCTGAGGAGTATCTGCTAGGTCCTCCTCCTCCATCCACTTCGCATCCAATGCAGGATAGTTCTTGAATTTAACCAAGAACCGCCTAATCACTTTACCTTTTATCTTTCTGTCCTTGTGTGCCAAAATTTGTTCTGGAACGACTATCTCCTTGCTTTCCTCCACTTCGGGTTGCTCATCTGGCTCCCCATCATCGGGCACATCGCCTTTAAAAGGCTTCAATAGACTCACATGAAATGCATTGTGAATCTTCCAAGTATCGGGTAGCTTGAGTCTAAAGGAGACACCATTTATCTTTTCTTTTATATGGAAAGAACCATAATACCTCATGCTAAGATTTGGGAAAAGCTGCTCCTTTCCCTTTTTCTTTCTTAGGCGTGCCTTTTCAAAACGTAAGAGCACCCAATCCTCTTCCTTTAATCTCAAATGTCGTCGATGTCAATCAGGTGCCTTTTTATGTTGTTCTTGAGATTTTGCTAAAGCCTCCAGGACGTTGGCAAAAGCAATGTCCAAGTCCTTCGTGTACTGGTTGGGTTCAAAAATCTTATCTTTCGTGCTAAGGAAGGGTGGAACCTTCGGAGCACCTTCAATGATCTCAAATGGTGCCTTCCCCATCGAAGAGTGGATTGTGTTATTGTAGGCAAATTCCACCAAGGGCAATTTTTTTTCCCATTGACTCTTCTGATCAGAAATGTAAATATATGGGTTGTTGGAGAGGAACTAGCCACTAGAAACGATCAGTTTTTCAAATTTTAAAAAAACCTTGCCGTTCCCGGGACGTGTTGAGTGCGTTCCCACTTGGCAGGCCATTTGCCGTCTTCCCCACCCGTTCCCACTCGTCCCCGACCCGGAACCGGGCGTCCCCCGTCTCTAGGCTCCGTCCCCTCCGTCCCCTGTAACTATGGGACAATGGCACTAAGTCGGAACCTTTTCCCTTAACAGCTGTGTGACACAGAACATTGTTTTCTTCATCAAGTAGCCATTGCGTATGGAATATTCCGCTACTACCTCCCCATTCTGTATTTGAGTGAATACATCGGAAAAATCCGGATTTGTGACGTCTGATCAACCATGTCCTTGAAGCTTCTATGATGAATCGCGGAAATATCCAACACTAACGGCTTCTGAGACAAAGTATCTACCACCAAGTCTTTCTATCCCTAAACATGGACAATCTAGAAGTGAAACTGTGAAAGATGTTAGCCCACCGCGTTTGCTTTTCCAAAAGCTGCTTCTGTGACAAGAAGTAGCGTAAACTCTGACGATCAGTGAAGACCGTAAAATCGGCTCCGAGTAGGTAATGTCACCACTGAGTAAGAGCATGGATCAGTGCCAACAACTCTTTCTCATATATCTGTGTTGTCAATTCTGGCCTTGAAAACAACTGGCTTTCATAGGCAATCACATGGCCTTCCTGCATTAAGACCGCTACAAGCATCACAATATACTTCAAATGACTTTTGCAAATCCGACAAAGTCAATACTGGTCTAGTAGTCAATTTCTCTTTCAGTGTCTGAAAGGCAGTCACCTCTGTGGGTCCCCACGAGGGACCCCTTTCTGTGTTAGAATGTGCAAAGGAGAAGCTACCTCTGCAAACTTTCGAATAAACCGCCGGTAGTAAGAACACAAGCCCAAGAAGCTTCTAACTTATGAATATTCTTCAAATCTAGAAAATCTCGTATAGTCTCAATCTTGGCCGGGTCCATCTGTACTGCTGCTGCTGCTGAGATGATGTGTCCCAAAAAGTGTATCTCTGGCAAGAAAAATTCACTCTTTTTGGCATTGATAACTATCTTGTGATCCCGCAATGCCTGAAAGACCTGAGCAGATGGTGTCTATGTTCTGCTTCATCTTTGAAGAAGACTATAATGTCATCAAAGAAAGTGCCGACAAATGATCTATACTCTCGGAAAATCCTATCCATCATTCGGTTGCAAGTCGTTGGAGCATTAGTAAGACCAAAATGCATCACCAAAAATTCATATAAACGGAAACTTGTACGAAATGCTGTCTTGTAGACATCTCCTGGAGCAGTTCTGATCTGATGATATCCGCTTTTCAAATCAATCCTGCTAAAACAAGAGGATCCCTGAAGTCAGTCAAGAATATCATCGATCCTTGGAATCGAAAATCTATTTTTAATAGTGATTTTATTGAGAGCTTTGTAATCAATGCACATTCTCCAAGATCCGTCTTTCTTTAATACCAACAACATCGGAGAGCAGTAGGGTGAAGTACTCGGCTGGATAAGACCCTTTTCAAGAAGGTCTTTCACTTGGTTTATGATCTCTTCATTTTGGGCTGGGCTAATAGGGTAAGGTGGCCGGTTTGGTGGTGTGCTTCTAGGAATCAGATCTATGGTGTGATCCTCAAGACGAGATGGGGGCAACTCGCTTGGCAAGCCCTCAGAGAAGCAATCAACATGTGTGTGGATAAAATCTTGGCGTTCTTTATCAAGGTCAGACATGTTCGTTCTGTGTTCATCATTTAACTCTTTCAAATAGATCGAGTAAACAAAGAGACCGGACTTCATTAATTTGGAAATGGCCGAAGCCGATACAATAGGGACGGACTCGCCCTTCAGTCTTACAGCAACTACAATTTTTCGGCCCTTTTCATTCGTCAAGGTTGCTTTCTTTGCGCGATAATCGACCACAACATTGTTCTTATAGTACGAAGGGACTCCTAGGAGGACGTCACAACCTTCCAAAGGCATGATGTAGAAGTCCTCGTGCCCTAAATACCCCTGACAATGCAACCGAAGTTTGCCAATGACAGGTGTAATGGCTATGTCCCGTCCGGGTGCTGCTAGAACTGCCTCTGCTGGTGGTCCCATCCTGTCGGGTGTAATCTCGAGCCGCGCCGCTAATTCAGGTGAAATGAAGTTGGCCTTGGCTCCTCCATCGAAGAAAATCAAGGCTTCTTGATCTTTTACTTTGCCCCAAGCTCGGCAAAGTTATGTACTTTCATCAATCAGGCTTGAGTCAGTACCCATGCAATCTGGTACCAGTCCTGCTTTCATCTTGCCTTTTCTACCACGTTCCTCTACTGCTACTCGTTGGCTTGTCTTCAGTCCGTTCTTGCTGTGCCTTTTTGGGGCACTTTGCGGAGATGTGTCCTTGTTCCCTACAACCAAAACACTTCCCTCTTTGATATAATTAGCTCTTTCTCAAAGAGTCGGTCTGGGTCGTGCATGCTTATCTTTCTTTTCTTGGGAACTCTTTCTCTTTCTACTTTCATTGTTGAAGGTTTGTCGGGTTCTTTAAGTCAAGATCTCATTAGTGCGGTAAGTCAAATTTCCTGAATGTATCGAGAAACCCCGTTTCGCATGACCCATTAGTTCTTTGATAGAATTTGACTTTTGCTCCAAGCATAGTCTTGGATCTCTGTAGGGAGTCCGCAACAAAACTGCTCAATGTGTTCCTTGAAAGAGACCTACTTAAATGAAGAGGTTGGTAGAAAAGAGTCCCAAAACCTCTCACAATAAGCGTCCAAAGAATCTCCCTTGGTCATCCGAAGATGGTTCCAAGCGGTTTGTATATCCCGTTCGTATTCCCGAGTCAGCCAAGAAGAAATAAAGAGCCTTTTTAATTTCAACCACTTGACTGGAGCTTCTTTCCTCAGAAGAAGAGTGGACTACCATGTTCGAACATTTCCTTTGAGAAAAGATGTAGCCCTCCTAATCTTGGAGTGCTCTGAGTAGTTCCCTCCAGAGTAGGCTATGTCAAACTGCTGGTTGAAGCCCTGGGAGCATCTCGGAACCCAGAAAAGGATTCAAATTTTATCGACTATCCACCTTTGAATTCTTTTGCTTTCTTGCTTTTGTCTTTGAGGAAGTCATATTGGTTGGCTCTGTAAAAGTGCTTCTTCTTTGCATAAAACATATGGTCATCGGAGTCCGAATTGTTAGAGGATGACTCCTCTGTAGAGCTATCAGAAACTGGGCGGAATCTAGGTTTCTTTGCCTTTTTCTTGCCCTTTCCAAAGCTTTTCTTTTCGCTTCGCTTTTTGCCGTTTCTATCCTCCTCGCTCGAGTTAGAAGAACTAGAAGAACTGTCCGAAGAAGAGGAAGAAGAAGAGCTGGATAGTCCTTCAAATCATAAATGCTTCTTTTGCTTTCTTGCAGATGCAAAAGAAGATTGACAGCCCAAATAACTAGGGTAATCAGTTCCCTTCTCGTGCTTTTTCGCTTGCTTTTAGGATTGATTGTTCGTGTCCATTAGCTGACTGATCTGGGTTGGAACCACCGCTTGCAGTTCTTGTTCTGTAAACATCCTCGGAGAAGGAGGTTTCTTGATTGCCGGTTTTGATGAATGGTTCGGTGGCTTTCTGCCACGGATTGTTGAGACAAAAATTCCGCAAACCGAGGATCTTTCGCAAATTTGATCATCTACTTTGTGCACTCGTCAACTTGCTGTTGACGTCCCATCTCTTGAAGTTCGTATTGAGTAGGCCGAGGTGACCCGTACTCTTCCTCTGCTAATTCGGTTGAATCTTCTTCGTGATCTCGTCCCGCAACAGCAGATGCAGAAGAAGTCGAATGATTCTTGTTGGAATCTATATGTGTCACAAAAAAGGGATTGGATTTCCGGTAGAAGAGAAATCGGTCGTGCTCTAATACCACCGAAACAAACTTAGACACCCCAAGTCAAGATTCTACCGCGACACTGTAAAGATTCACTTTAAAACAGTTCACAAAAGACGACACGGCCCGGCGTAGTTCCGAGCCAAGAGATATTGGCCCCAAAGACTAGCGCCCCTTTCGGTATTTGTTTTTGTATTAATCTGTGTGCAAAGTACAAAGAGCCCGCGGGTGCTCACTCTCAATCTCCCCGTCCAGATGCCCAGAGAAGTGAGCCCCAAAGGCGCAGCTCATGCAATGAATGAATGCTGATGGTACTACTGGTACTGCTGCCAGGAAACGCTGGTGGATTGCAGGCTTCGCTGGTCCGCTGCTACGCCAAGGCAATCCTGGAAACGCTGGCCGAACTGCGGGATGGTACTGCTGGTGCTGACTGCAGGTGCTGATGGCTGAAACACTGATGCTAATGCTCTGAAGCTGGACTAATGATGAACCAACGCTGGTGTACTGCTGAAAACTGGCGATGATGCTGATCGCAACGCTGGAGTTATTGAATGAATGAAGTCTGGGCTGAAACGCTGGAACTACTGCTGATTGCAATCACCCAAGGCTGGGATAGAGAGAGAGAGAGAGAGAGAGAGAGAGAGAGAGAGAGAGAGAGAGAGAAATGAAAAATGAAATGAAATGATATATTTACGTCTACAAAGGGCCAAAATGACCTATGAGACCAACTGATTACAATGATGAGTCTAGTACCAAGTCTGGGTACAAACAAAGAAAACTACAAACAAAGAACTGAGATAGGAGTGCTACCGACTCCTATGGGTGGCTGGTAGGCTGAGCAATGGTATCATGCCAAAAAGGTACAAAATGGGGATAAGTGTCACCATGGTATAATAAAGCAATAGCATGGAGCCTATCCTGGTCGACACTCTGGGTGTCGTGCTAGAATCCTGTGGATCCTCTGCCGCAATCTCCGCCGGTGCTGTGTGGCTCCCCTCCTCAGTTGCGGTCATCTCGATCTCCCCAACTCTATAGCTCGGTCAATGAGAGTACCGCTGGTGTGTGTATGGGTGGGAACCGAGCTCTGTGATGGTGGTGTCCCCTCTGCTTCTGTGGTACTCCGATTGAAGAAATCTGAGATGCGTCTTTGGGACTGTCTCTGTCTTTGCCCTCTCAATAGAGCGTCTCTATGTCTCTGTATCTCAAGTAGAAATAATCCGAGACACCTCTGATCCTGATATCTCATGACTCTATCTAATGAGTCAAAACCATCTCTGAATAAACAATGAAAGCGTCCCCGTATCTCATAGTAGACTGTGCAGTGACATATGTAGTGAAACTCTGTCTCTGGCTCTGCATGGCATAACTGACAAATCCTACTGTCTGCTGGTACACCTCTGAATCTACCTGTCTCAGCGTCCCCGTATCTCATAGTAGACTGTGCAGTGACATATGTAGTGAAACTCTGTCTCTGGCTCTGCATGGCATAACTGACAAATCCTACTGTCTGCTGGTACACCTCTGAATCTACCTGTCTCAGCGTCCCCGTATCTCATAGTAGACTGTGCAGTGACATATGTAGTGAAACTCTGTCTCTGGCTCTGCATGGCATAACTGACAAATCCTACTGTCTGCTGGTACACCCCAAGCTGGTGTGAAGATGTGCGAATCTGGCCTATGGCACATCGTAACCCATGAGATAGATGTGTGTCCATGTAGCTGGGCCGTGTGACAAATCCATCTGTCGTGAGTTGGAGAAGATGCTCTCTATAGAAGCCCTCTTCGTACCCAACTCCCGTGATGGCTCTATCCATGTCCTCTTGTTATCAAGCTGGATAAGATCCTGCCTAATGAGTCTAGCACTCTCCATCCGTGTAAGAGCCAAAGATGGTGCATCAAGAGAATGGGCAGCCTGTTCATGCTGAAACCATGCCTCTGAAACCATGAGCTCATCTGTGCATACCAACATGATGTATCTCCCTGCAATGCCAGCTATCTGGATGACTCAAGAGCAAGCCTAGCATACCTGTCCCTGGTGGTGTCCCATAAGCTGTGTACAAATGATACTGATCTGGTGAGTGCCTCAACCTCCATAGGTGGGGCAGCCAGCTCTGCTCGTATGATGTCATGTGGAACTGAGGCCTTGGCTCTAATCAGCCTAGAAATCATAAGTATCAAGGGTCTCTCCATATTACTCCATCCAGCACTGTCAACGGACGGTCCCCAAACCTGAACCCCGTAGTGCATAACTGGAGCGACCAAAGTGTTGAAGAACCAGAGCTTTGTTCGAGGTTCCTGGAACTGAACCTGCGAACAAATCCTCTCCAAACCGCCTAGGGCTGCATAGGCACAAGTCAATCTAGTGTCCGCTGCCCCTTTCAGTGTGAACCTCGGTCCACTAAAGACCACCCCAAGATATGTGTATGCATCAATGTACTCCATACTGTCCTGCCCATATGTGAATGTAGGTGCTGATCTCCTAACCCACTGTGGCGTGGTATTAAATACCATGACCTTGGTTTTACCAAGGTTGACAGACAATCCACTATCCGCTGCAAAACTATGCAATGCATCCAAATGTCTCTGCATACCCTCTGGTGAGTCTGATATCAACACGATATCGTCAGCATACAATAACAGAGGGATCCATGTCCCTGCAAGCTGAGCACCTCTATCTCCTCCTCTGTCAATATAATCAGAGACCTCATCAACATACATACCAAATAAAGTAGAGGACAATGGGCATCCTTGTTTCACTCCGATAGTGGAGTGAACTATGTCAGATATCCCCTCTGATGTGCGTACCTGACCCATCACTGAACTGTACAATGCCATAGTCCCCCATATCAGCTCTGTGGGTACCCCCAATTCCATAAGTCGGCGCATCAATCTGGCCCTCGGTATTGTGTCAAAAGCTTTGCGGAAGTCTACAAAGCTGCAATAAATCCGTCTACCATGTGCTCGACCCTCCTCAATGATAGCTCTGAGTGTAAAGACATGATCTAGTGTGGAGAAACCCCTCCTGAAACCAGCCTGCCTAGGTGCCCGTATGCCCATAATCTCTGCCCAACTGCTCAGCCTATGTTCAAGGATGGATGCATACAACCGTGCCAATGTGTGTCCTACCATGATAGTACGGTAATTCCTTGGCACTGTGGGGTCTCCTGTCTTGAAGATAGGTACAATAGTAGATAATCTCCAAGACTCAAGAAAGCCCTCACACATGACACGGTTGAATAACCGTGCAAGCATCTCTGCCAACAAATCCCCAGCATGTATAATGTGCTTTCCTACCAAACCCTCATGATCCTGTGCCCGTCTGGTCTTCATCCTGTCAATGGCCTCCTTTACCATCTCAGTGGTAAAGAAGGTGCTCGCAGCCGGACATGGTTGTGGTGGATCTGGTAGTGGTGTCTGTCCAGGTATAGTGTATAAGGATGTTGCATACTGCCCCAATATCTCTGTAGAAGTAATCACTGGTGGGGGAGACTGCTCATGGAATAGACGCCAAGCCTCTCCTGAATCTCTACTAAGGAAGAGCTGATATAAATCTTGCTCCATCTGGACCAAGAAAGCTCGCTTCTTCCGTCGCACTAGTCGTCGTGTAGCAATACGAGACTGTCTATAGGTGATAACTCCCAATGCAAGCTCCCACAGTATCTGAGCTCTCCTCTGTCGACACTCCTCATCATACCAGCTGTTCTGAGGCATGTGCCCAGAACGACGTCTCTGACCAGGCTGAGTGTGTGGGTATGCCTCTGTCGCTGCCCCATGCAATGTGACTGTCAGCATAGATGTGATCTCCTCCACTGTGTATACTGGCTCTGATGTGCATAAAAGCCTACGTATCTCCTCTGCATAGACTGAGTCAGTCTCTGGTGTAAAAGTATAGCGTGGATGTCTACCACTCCGTGAGGCCTGAGATGTATTGTACTCAAAGGAGACTGATAATGTCAAAAGTGCATGATCTACTGCAATCCCAACAGGCCTGGGCCCCACTGTGAAATCTTGAATGTGAGAGATAAAGCTCGGATGTGTCAGAACATAGTCTACAGTACTGGACCCATGTCTGTGTGGGAAACAAGTAAAACTTGTAGAAGATGGGAAAGTCGGTAAGCCATTCAGTATGGCTAAACTGTGAGTAGTCGTCATCTCCCTCAGGTGTCTCCCATACTCCGTATGCTCTCTGTCGTGTGAGCATCTCTCAAGCCCCATCTCCTCTGGCTCTAGCTTTTTGAGCATCTCCTCTGAGGTGTCATAGAAAACCGTCTGTGAGCTCCGTGTACGAGCATTGAAATCTCCCAAAAGTATGATGTCTCCATCCTTGGAGAATTCCCAGATATCATCATCAAGTACAGAGTAAGGAGACTGTCCTCTGGGTGAAGCATATACTGAAGTGCTGGGAGGAAAATAGCATATGGCGATGTACAAGAAACGTCCAGTCTCTGCCCTCAGCCTCACCCACAAGCATCTGGCCTGATCATCTCTCCGAACTATGTGCAGTAGTGGTTGGAGCTCCTCTCTGAAAAGAACTGCTACACCTCCTGATCCTCTAGTCCCATGCGCAGATCTGGTGCATGTCTGGTCTCCCATCTGTATCCTGATATATGCGGCATCAACTGTCCTGGAGCCTGATGAGTCTCTGAGTAGAAAACAATGTCTCTGTCTCTGAAGCTGTCCTCAAAGGCCCCCACATCAAGTCTATACGAACCATTACAGTTCCAAACCGCCATCCTGAGAGTGGTCCCATAGGTCTCGCACCGTCATGTAGAGCGGTGCTCTGTAATCACTACTCGTCCATTTCTGTAGAAGGCTAACTTTCCCTTCTCCCTTGCTGCTATAATCTCCGGCATGACCTCTCTCATATGTGCAAGCTGTGAGAGCGTAAGATCATCTCCTAAAAAGATACCTGTTTTCTTTAGGGTTGGCCTCTTCTTTAAAAAGCCTTTCTTTTCTTCCATGGAGGGAAAGCGCAAAATGAGAGCCCGTTCTTTTGAACTCTCCCCACTACCTTCACTCTTCTTGCCCACTCTCCAAGCTTGTGTGTGCGAGGGCTTCTCCACCCCCATCATTGACATGAGGCTCATCACCTCTTGGTCCACCTTATCTGAATCTTTTAGGCCAGTCACTCTCACGTGTAGAGCGCGTACCCTTCTTCGTTGTTCCTCTTCTAGTGTCTTGTTGATGATGTCGGGTGTAGTCGGAGTGTCCTTGGCCTTTCCCTTCTTGACAACTTCAATCCACTTTTCAGCCTCTTCCATCTTCTTTTGCGTTTTGGATAGAACCTTCACCCATGAGGTCTTCTTTTCTCCTTCCTCCTTTATTTCTTTGACTTGTGCTCGTATACTATTCAGCTCATCTATCATTGATGGTTGAATTTCTCCATCTTCAAGGCGTCCTCCCTCTTTGGTTTCGTCGAGTTCCTTCCAAAGGGTTGAGATGCTACCTTTTAGAGCTTGAATTTCATCCCGGAACTCCTTGTGCTCTAGTTCCCTCGCTTGTTCCTCCCTCTTTTTCCATTTAAGAATTAAGTTCTTCTCTTTCTTCCACTCATCCATGTGAGCCCTGCATTCTTTCAACTCCCTTTCAATGACTGTCATCCTCTTGCTTGTGACCATGTAGTGCGCTGCCATCTTTTTCTTACCTTATTTGTTTCACTTTCTAAGAGAGAGGAGAGACCAAACTACATTCACCGCATTATGCATACATGTGTTTCCACACTAAGCGTACATGGCATACATTGTCAATTTTGCAGTTTCTGTGAGTTCTGCAGTTTCCAATTTTCTTGTAAATTCCCTGTAAAATCCAAATGAAATTCTGAGATTATGTAATTTTGCAACTCTGTTTTCAAATTCTTGAAGGGCTGAGTCGAAGTCTGTAAATTCCCTGCACTTGCGGGGGGGCGCACGAAAGACTACCAGCGATGGGGTGAGCAGGGCGCCGTGAGCAGGGACAGCACGGAGAAAAACTGCCTACGATGGGGTGATAAATAGGGGCGGCGTGAGAAAACAGCGCGGAGGTGACTTAGGTGAGGTAGCGCGCAGAGAGAGAGAGAGAGAGAGAGAGAGAGAGAGAGAGAGAGAGAGAGAGAGAGAGAGAAGAAAAAAAGATTTTTAACGTCTATGTCAGGCCAAAATCGGCCTATGACACAAATCAAATGTACATGGTGTGTATGTCATCCGTCTATCGGAAAGACAAATGAAAAAAAACTGATACAAAACTGAACTGAATGTAGGTAGTGGAGTATCTGAGGAGGGATGGATGGAGCTCTATCTCTAGGGGTATATGCATGTCTATATGCTCAAGGTAGTACAATCATGAGAATGCATCAAGCTATCTAGCTCCATCCTGTACTAATGGGGGGATGTAAGATGTGGTACATGGGCGGGTCTGGTGCCAAGGCTACCCGGATGAAAGCTGTCGGGTCGGCCCTCATCTGAGCCACTCGCTCCTCAGTGGCACGGCGCTCCCGGGCTCGGATCTCCTCGATCTGTCGGTGGTGGGAGCTCGCGCCCCTGTAGCTTGTGACTCGTGGTCGTCGTCTAGCTCGGCTCACCTCCGCCTGTGGGAGTGTCACTCCTCTCTGAGTGTCTGGTGAGGGAGGGGCGGCAATCCTCTGAAAGAAGTCTGTGAGCTGCGACTGTCTCCCCTCTGTCTGTGTAGCTGTGTGTGGCTGTAGTAGTGTGTCCCGATGGCTCTGTATCTCTAGTAAGAAACGTCCGAGCTGTCTCTGATCTCGAGAGTCCATGATCTCTCGGAGAGTGGGCTGTCCTCTGAATAAGGCCTCGTACCTGCCTCTGATCTCAGTGTATGCTCTGCATCTACATACAAAGTGCTCCTCACTCTCCACCTCCTCTGTGCAGGCTCTGCAGACTTGCTCCTCCCTGGGAACACCAGTATGTCTCCCGATCTCAATCTCTAACCTGTGTGAAGCCACTCTCAGCTGACCAATCGCCACCCATGAGCTATGTGGCATATATGTGTCCATGTAGCGTGGTCTCTGTATGAACCCCCCACACAATATGGTGAGAAACTGCTCTCTGTAATCTGACATCCTCGTCCCCAAGCCAGGTGACTCCCAGACTCTCCTAGTGTATAGCTGCCACAGATCCTGTCTCAATACCAAGTTCCTCTCACTGCGAGAGAGGTGAATATATGGTGAGTGGGGGTCGTACTGGAATGGTGGTAGGCTCTCCATGTCAAGACCGTGTCCCTCAAACCATGCTCTGACCTGTGAGTACCATGCTCTCTCATGCCCACTCTCTGATAGCTGTATAGCTGCCTCAAATGCTCTATGAGTAAGTCTGTCAGGAGGTAGCTCTCTCATCCTCTGGATGAAGCAGACTGTCTGGAATAGTGCCTCTACAACCATAGGTGGTGTGGCGAGCTCGGCTCTAATAATGTCATGTGGCACTGTCTTCTTTCTGCGGAGCAAGCGTGAGATCATACATACCTATGGCCTCTCAAGTTGCGTCCACTGGTCAGCTGTTAATCCTGGTGCCCATACTGCCGCCGAGTACATCAAGGCCGGGGTGACTAAGGTGTCGAAAAGCCACCCCTTCGTGCGGGGCTCCTGAAAGTGTGCCCGGTGGCATCTCCGCTCTAGCATGGCCAGAGCTGCATATCCTCGGGTGAGCCTGTCAGCAGCAGCCTGCCTCATAGTGAAGGGTCCTGGTAGGCTGGTGAATGTGATGCCAAGGTAGACATAGGAGGTGACTACATCAACCTGTCCTCCTGCTGCTGTGAAGGTGGCAGCGCTCCTCACTGCACTGGATGTGTGAAAGATCATAACCTTGGTTTTGCCAAGGTTCACAGTCAACCCCCTGTGTGTGCTGAATTCGTCCAAGGCCTCAAGATGGCGTTGCAAGCCCTCGGGTGACTCTGAAATCAACACAATATCATCAGCATATAACATGATGTGGACCGGAGTACCTGCCAAGTCGCTCCCCTCTCCTCCTGCTCGCAGTATGTAGTCGGAGATCTCGTCGATGTAGAGCCCAAAGAGTGTCGGGGAGAGTGGGCATCCTTGCTTAACACCAATGGTGCTAGCAATGGTCTCTGAAAAACCGCCTGGGCAACGAACTCGACCCGTCACCCTCTCGTAGAGAGCATATATGGCCCAAATCATCTCTGTTGGTACCCCAATGCTGTGAAGGCGCTGGAAGAGTCTCTCGCGTGGGACTGTGTCAAAGGCCTTGCGGAAATCCACAAAGCAGCAGTAAAGCCTCTTCTTCCGCGCCTTTGCCCCATCAATGAGGCAACGCAGAACGAAGATGTGATCAGTGGTGGAGAAAGCTCGTCTGAAACCTGCCTGGCCTGGAGCTCGTAAACCCTCGATCTCTGCGTAGCAGCTGAGCTATGCCTCAAGTACTGCTCCATATAGCTTGGCCATCGTGTGGCCAATCATGATAGTCCTGTAGTTCCCTCGGTCCAGGGTGTCGCCAGATTTGTGGATAGGCACTATGGTGTGCTGTGTCCGTAGCAGCTGAGCTGTGCCTCAAGTACTGCTCCATATAGCTTGGCCATCGTGTGGCCAATCATGATAGTCCTGTAGTTCCCTGGGTCCAGGGTGTCGCCAGATTTGTGGATAGGCACTATGGTGTGCTGTGTCCACTCCTCTGGGAAGCCCTCCCCTATAGCCCGATTGAAGACTATAGTGGAGGCCGCATAAATGATGTGCTCACTCTGTAATCCAGTATGGTCAGCTGTTCGTATGTGCTGCATGCGGCGTATGGCCCTCTCTACCATCTCTGCTGTAAAGAAGGAGGAGCACGTGGGGCGTGGCTCGTGTGGCTGTGGGATAGGAGGCTTCCCTGGCACCTCATAAAGTTGCTCTGCATAATCATGCCATATCTGTGGATCCTGAATAGCTGTAGTCGGACGTGGCTCGCGCAGGGTGCGCCATGCCGTCGCGCTATCCATGCTCATGAATAGGCCGTATAGCTCAAGCTCCTGTGCCTCTTCGAATGCTTGCCGTTTTTGGCGTGTCAGCGTCTTCATATGCCGTCTGGCCTCTCTCTCTCTGATCTCTCCTAAGGCTCGCCGTGCACGGAGGCGTCGGTATAGCTCTCTGCACTCATCATCATACCAGCGGTTCTGAGGCATAGTCCTGGGGGGGGGAGTGCGTCCTGTGTGAGTGGTGTGTGGAAAAGAGCTAATAGCTGAAGTGTGGAGAACGGAAGAGATATGTGATGTGAGAACTGAGAGTGGTGTGGATGGGTGGAGGAGGCATAGGCCATGCTCGACCTCGGTCGAGTAAAGAGAGGCTAGCTCATGTGTGAAATGGATGGTGGTGTGTGGAGTGTGTGCTGTGGAGCTATGTGGGATGGTATCTCCGGTGATGGAGAAAGAGAGGTATGTGTGGTCGGCTCCGATGGGTATGGGTGGAATGGTGAAGGATGTGATAAGGTGTGTAGCCTCCCTGGGTCCCAGAATATAGTCGACTGTACTCCCCCCTCCCTCTGCAACTCCATGTGGCATACAAGTCAGGCCCCCTGAGGTGGGCCACTGGACCATCTCGTTATAAATAACGAGACGGTGCTGGGAGCCAAGTCGAAGTAGATGTCGTCCGTAGGCTGTGACTGGAGCTCTGTGTGCTGTATCTCTCATAGTAGCGTCCTCATCTAGAGTGTGTAGTGCCTCTGGGTCCTCGTGGTCATATGCCTTACACTGCTCACTGCGCGTACGAGCATCGAAGTCTCCTATAAGGAAGACTTCACCCAGGGTGGAGTACTCCATAATCTCCTCCGTGAGGCATGCGTACGGTGACTCCTGCTCAATAGGGGCGAATCTGGAGCCTGTGGGAGCAAAGTAGCAAAGGGCAATGTAGACGATCCTGTCTCGTGAGAGCTCGAGGCGAATCCACATGTAGCGGGCCTGTGGGTCCCGGGCAACAATCTGTAGTCTGCTGTGAAGCCCCTGTCTAAAGAGTATGGCCACTCCTCCTGAGCCGCGAGTGGTGTGCTGGCGCATACATCCCCGATGTAGAGACTTCCACTGGAATCCATGTATCCGTGGTAACCCTCTCTCTGGGCTCTCGTGTGTTTCTGTAAGTATAATGATGTCTCGACCTCTCATCACCTCCTCCAGTCTCTCTGGGTGTGTCCATAGGTCTCCATTGCAATTCCAAACCGTGACATGAATCTCCTCGTGTGTCCCACAGGCCGCGAGTCCCTATGCGATGGTCTTGCCATCAATGATAACCCTACCAACTCGATATACTGCCTTCTTCCCTTCTTTGCGGGCTTGGTGGACTCTAGGCATGCACGCGCGACGGTGATCTTGTTGCATCTTTGTGAGGTCATCATCAAGATAAATCGGGGGGCCTTCTAGCCCTCTCAAGATTACCCTCTTTCGGAGGAAAGAAGTTCGAGACTCCTCGGAGGCGAATTGGAGGATGAGAGCTCTCTTCTTTGGATCTTTGCCGGCTCTCCAAACTTTGGAGAAAGGGATCTCTTCTTCCTTGTATCCCACTTTCTTGCATAAAGCTTTCCCATCGCTCTCGGGTGTAGACCCTTCTTCTTCTTTGATGCCGGTCACTTGCACATTGAGACGGCGAGCTTGTCGCATCTTCTCCTCCTCGATGGTTGTGTGTACGATGAGTACCTCATCTTTTTGGGCTTCCTCTCTTGCTACCTTCTTGATGTTCTTTTTGACCACTTCGACCCATCCTTCTTTGGTGGCCTCTAATTTGTCCTCAATGCTTGCGGTGAGGGCTTTGGTGATCTCCTCCTTGAGGGCTTCCTTAGCCTCCTCTTTAATCTCTCCTTCCTCGAGGGTGAGGGATGTGATGGAAGCATGAAGGAGATCGATTTGTGCCTTCATCTCTTCTTGCTCTTTCCTCCATCTCTCCCTCTCCTTCTCGTTCTCCCGTTCCCTTCTCTCCTTCTCCTCTTTGAGATTTTGGATTTCCGCTCTCATGTCCTCCTCCTCTTCGTTCCATAGCTTGATGAAGGTGGCTTTCTCCTCCCTCCATATCTCTCTCTCCATCCACCATTCTTTCATGTCCTTCTCCAATTGTGCAAGCCTCTTGTTCGTGAGCATGAAGGTTGTCTTCATTGTCGACGTCGGCGTCTTGATGATGGGGGAAGACATGGTTGTCTTCGTAACTACCCTCTCTTCATATTGTGAAGAAGAGGGGAGAAGGGGAAGAGAGGGAGCACGTGTGTGTATGCGTGTATGTGTGTAGTGTGTGTGTGTGGGTATGTCTCCGTGTGTGTGTGTGTGTGTGAGAGAGAGAGAGAGAGAGAGAGAGAGAGAGAGAGAGAGAGAGAGAGGCTGCGTGAGAGAGAGAGAGAGATGGCTGTGTGATGGGGAGCGATGAGGGGCTGCGTGAGGGGGAGGCTGGAGGGGGGCTGCGAGGGAGGGGCTGCGTGAGAGGGAGGCTGTAGGCGAAGCGAGGGGGGGGCGGGGTTGCAGAGGCAGCGCAAGGGGAGGCGGCAGCGTAGGGGAGGGCAGCGAGCGGGAGCAGGGCAGCGAGCAGCGGCACAGCGCGGGCAGCAAGCAGGGCGCGAGGGCGAGCAGCAGCACAGCAGAGAGAGAGAGAGAGAGAGAGAGAGAGAGAGAGAGAGAGAGAGAGCTGGTGCAGGAGCAGCAAAACCCTGATCTAGTGCAACAACGAAACCCTTAAAAACCAGGCGAAACCCTAATTTGTGGCAGATCAACAAAGCCCTACTCTACAAGCGAAACCCTAAACTGTAGTACACGCGCGCGCGCACGCACGCATGCACACACACACACACACACACACACACACACACACAGAGACAGAGAGAGAGAGAGAGAGAGAGAGAGAGAGAGAGAGAGAGAGAGAGAGAGAGAGAGAGAGAGAGAGAGAGAGAGAGAGAGAGAGAGAAAGAAAGAAAGAAATGAAATGAAATGTTATATTAACGTCTTCAAAAGGCCAAAATGACCTATGAGACCAAAAAGTTACAATTGGTGAATCTGATACCATGTTTGAGTACGGAAAGTACAAAGAACTAACTAACTAACACAAAAACACTAAGGGGATGAATCTGAAGCTGATTCGGGATTGAAATGGGATAGAGGGAAGGAGGGGGGGGGTTTGGGTTTCGTGGGTTCAAATGAAATCTCTCATCGGTCGTTGTCGAATCTCATCAATATCCTCCATGGTCAGTACTCTGGTTGGGCGTCTTGCATGTCGAGCAAGAGTGATCTGAGAAAATGAAATGAAATGTTATATTGACGTCTTCAAAAGGCCAAAATGACCTATGAGACCAATCTGTTACAAAATAATGAATCCGATACCATGTCTGGGTACAAAAGAACTAGAACAAAATACTACTACTACTAGAATCCATCCTCATCTGCACAATGGATGTCGAGAGAGTATGGCTCGAGTCCTCTGCTGTAGTCTCCGTCAATGCTATGTAGCCCCTCTCCTCAATCGTGGCCGTGTGGATCTTCGTAACTCCAGTTCTCGGTCGATGAGGTAGTGGATGAATGAGTGTCGGCCGAGCTTTGCAGTGATGGCTGCTCCTCTGGTTGTCCCATATCTAGTGAAAAATCACTCCTCCCGCATAACCTAAAAATGTCCGGGCCGGGAGATATAGAGGCCTTTTACAACCAAACGCCCTCCGGACCGCAGCGTGTGTCGTTTGGAGGTGCTGAGAGTAACCACTGCTCAGACTTCTTAATACTCCTCCCGCATAACCATCGAGGTCCGGGCCGGGAGTCACAACAACAATAATTTTACAAGCGTACAACCAAACGCTCCCCAGGCATCGGCGTGCGTCGTTCGGAGGTTTTCAAACATACAACGAAATGCTCCCCAGGCATCGGCCTGCGTTGTTCCCTGGGACTGTCTCTCTCTAGCTCTCCCGAGTAAAGTGTCTCTATATCTGTGTAACTCAAGTAGATATAGCCCGAGACATCTCTGATCCTCATAACTCATAAAAACCTCTCTGAATAAGCAGTGGAAACGGCCGAATCTCATAGTACACTGTGCAATGACATAATGTAGCTCTGTCTCTGGTTCTAGCTGGCATAAGCGGCATATCCTGCTGTCTGCTCTGTATCTGCTAGTCTCAATCTCTAGCTGATGTGAGGATGTGCGTATTTGACCCATGGCACACCGCAAACCATGAGATATATGTGTGTCTATGTAGCTGGGTCAAATCACAAACCCATCTCCTGTGAGGTCGAGAAGATGCTCTCTATAGAAAGCCATCGGGGCTCTATCCATGTCCTCCTGGTATCTAGCTGGATCAGGTCCTGACGAACTAGTCTAGTAATCTCCACCCGTGTAAGAGACATGGAGGGTGTTTGAAGAGAATACTGGAAAGGGGGCAGCCTGTCCACAGTGAAGCCATGCATCTGAAACCATAATGTCATCTGTGCATACCAGCATGAAGTGTTCTCGTGAAGAGCTAATTGTCTGGAAGACTCAAGGGCCGATCTAGCATATCTATCTCTAGTAGTATCCCACAAGCTGTGCATAAAGGAGACTGATCTAGTAAGCGCCTCAATCTCCATAGGAGGGCAGCTAGCTCTACTCGAATGATAGCGTGGGGTACGGAGGCCTTGGCTTTGATCAGTCGAGAGATCATCGATACCAAGGGCCTCTCCATACGTCTCCAACCATCCTGGCCTACATAAGGTCCCCATATTTGCACCCCATACATCATTTGTGAGGCTACTAAAGTGTCAAAGAGCCATAACTTTGTCCGAGGTTCTTGGAACTGAACCTACGAACACATCCTCTCCAATCCTCCCAAGGCCGCAAAAAGCTCTAGTCAGTCTAGTCTCTGATGCTCTCCCCAAAGAAAACATCGGCCCAGTGAAGACAACCCCAAGGTAAGTGTATGCATCTATATACTCTACAATCTCCTGACCATATGTGAAAGTCAGTGCTGATCTCCTGATCCACTGTGGTGTGGTGTTAAACACCATAACCCTGGTTTTACCAAGGTTTATAGACAATCCACTATCCTCTACAAAACTGTGTAATGCATCCAACTGTCGCTGCATACCCTTCGGTGAGACAGTGATCAACACAATATCATTAGCATATAATAACAATGGGATACACGTCCCTGCCAGCTGGGCACCTCTATCACCCTCTGTGAATGTAATCAGACACCTCATCAACATACATACCAAATAGAGTAGGAGACAATGGGCAACCCTATTTCACCCCAATGGTGGAGTGAACTAAATCAGATATCCCCTGCGGGGTGCATACATGTCCTATCACTGATGTGTATGGAGCCATAATCCCCCAAATCAACACTATGGGCACCCCCACCTCCTGCAGTCTGTGCATCAATCGAGCTCTCGGTACTATGTCAAATGTTTTGCGGAAATCCCCAAAGCTACAATAAATCCGTCTCCCATGTGACCTGCCCTTCTCAATGATGGCTCTGAGTGTCAGAATATGATCAAGAGTGGAGAAACCCCTCCTAAAACAGGCCTGGCCCTTTGCGCGTACACCCTCACCCTCTGCCCAATTACTCAACTGCTGCTCAAGAATGGATGCATACAACCGTGCCAATGTGTGCCCAACCATAATAGTGCAGTAATTCCGAGGATCTATAGGATCACCTGCCTTGAAGATAGGCACAATAGTAGACAACCTCCAAGTCTCAGGTAAC
Source organism: Adiantum capillus-veneris (assembly GCF_014529385.1). Classification (NCBI taxonomy): domain Eukaryota; kingdom Viridiplantae; phylum Streptophyta; class Polypodiopsida; order Polypodiales; family Pteridaceae; genus Adiantum; species Adiantum capillus-veneris. The sequence goes on along the minus strand of NC_140950.1, from coordinate 4,563,136 downwards.
CTGTCACACATGGCACGATTGAACAACATTGCAAGAACCTCTACCAGTATATCTCTAGCATGTATAAAGTGCTTTGCTACTAGACCATCATGATCATATTCCCTGCAGGTCCTCATCCTGTCAATGGCTCTCTTTATCATCTCAATGGTAAAGATGGTGCTGGTAGGTGGGCATGGCTCTGTGGGATCTGGAAGGAAGTCCTGTCAAGGAACTGTATATAACAATGTTGCATTTTGGCCCCACACATCAAGAGAAGTAATCACTGGGGGAGGGGAGTGCTCATGAAAGAATCGCCATGCCTCTCCTGAGTCTCTACTCAAGAACAACTGGTACAAGTCTCCCTCCATCTGGGCCAAGTAAGCTCGTTTCTTCTGTCGCACAAGGTGCTGGGAATCTGAGACTATCTGTAAAAAGAGCTTGATCCACTGCTATGCTCACTGGTCTGGCTCCCACTATGAAATCCTGAATACAAGGAATAAAGCTCGGTTGTGCCACAACATAGTCCACTGTACTGGCCCCGTGTCTGTGTGGAAAGCATGTGAAAACCGGCTGCTCTTGGAAATTGTTGTAAGCCATTAATTATGGCTAACCCATGTGCGGTCGTCATCTCGGTGAGGTATCTCCCATACTTCGTCTGCTCTCTATCATGTGAGCATTTGTCAAGCCCCAAGTCACCCACATCCAGCTCTCTAAGCATCTTATCTGAAGTGTCGTAGAAGACTGTCTGAGAGTTGCCCGTTCGGGCATTGAAGTCCCCTAGGAGGATGATATCACCATCCCTAGAAAACTCCCATATATCATCATCTAGTATAGAGAAAGGCGATTGTCCTTTGGGTGGGGCATATACTGACGTACCGGGGGGGAAGTAACATATGACAATATATAGAAGTCGGCCTGTGTCAGCTCTCAGCCTCATCCACATGTATCTAGCATGATCATCTCTCCGTACAATATGTAGTAGTGGTTGTAACTCCTCCCTAAATAGCACTGCTACTCCTCCTGAACCTCTACTCCCATGCTCTGATCTCGCAACTGTCCTGTGGGCTGTCTCCCATCTGTATCCCCCCACATGTGGCATAAGCTGTTCAGGGGCCTGATGAGTCTTTGAGAAGAAAACAATGTCCCCGTCTCTGAAACTGTCCTCAAAGCCACCAACGTCAAACCTCATAGAGCCATTACAATTCCAAGTAGCCATCTTCAGTGTGGTCCCATAGGTCTCACTAGAGTGCCGCTCTACAATCACCACCCGACCATCTCTATAAAAGGCCGTCTTTCCCTTCTCCCTGACCGCTGTAATCTTTGGCATTACCTCTCTCATATGCGCAAGCTGTGAGAGAGTGAGATCATCACCGAGGAAAATACCCGTTTTCTTAAGAGTAGGCCTCTTTTTCAGAAATTTCTTCTTCTCTTCCAAGGAGGGAAAGTGTAGTATGAGAGCTCTCTTTTGAAGATTCTCCCAGGCCATCACTCTTCTTGCCCACTCTCCATGCCTGTGTGTGTGAAGGTCTGTCCATCCCCATCATGGATGTGAGGATTTTGACCTCTTTTACCACATTGTTTATGTCCTTGGGGCCTGTTACCCCCACATGTAGAGCCGGCATCCTCCTCCTTTGTTCCTCTTCGAGGGTCATGTTAATAAGAGTGGGTGTACAAGGAGCTTCCTTACCTTTCCCTTTCTTGGTGACCTCAATCCATTTTTCGGCCTCCTCTTCTCTCTTTTGTATTGCGGAGATGACCGCGGCCCATGAATTCTTCTCCTCATCTTCCTTGATAACCCGTATTTCTTCTCTCATGGTATTCAATTCTCCCATCATGGATGGCTGAATTTCGTCTTTTTCGAGCCGCCCACTTTTTGCTGCAAGAAGTTCACCTTGTAGAGTTCGGATTGTGGCTTCTTGTGAAGCCGCTTGCTCTTCGATGCGAGAAATCCTTTCGCATAGGTTCTTCTTCTCCTCTTTCCATTTCTCCATCTTTTGAAGAAAGGTTGCCTCCATCTCTTTCTTCCACTCCTTTACTTCTCTAGAATTACACCCCTTCAGATGCAAAGTGGATGATTGAGTCTGATCTAAGGATTACCTAGACATCTTGCACAATTATGTTGACGCTCTACAGTTGAGAACTGTTTAGAACCAAGAGGGATGTAACAATGTCAGACTTTGTAAATAATTAACTAATTTACGAGGAAACCCTAGTGATTGGGAATTCGGGTCTTGAATGAAGGGGTAGATAGTAGCCTCAGATTTAGGCTTAGAAAATTACGCGCGTCTTTGCAAGCACAGGAATGAGATGGGGTCCTTAGGACAGTAATCTTAAGGCTTGCATTATTTTTAAGGCCTTTGGATAAGTTAGTTAAAATATTTAAAATTGTTTGTGCCGGACCAAATGGCTGGACAAGTGCGAACAAGTAATGCCAAAGCAGTGCCGGCACGACATTGTGCTAGGGAGCAGCTAACATTTCATTAGTTGCATCTATGTGTGCAGTTTTGTGAGTTAATTTGCACATTTCATTAATAGCATAGGGACTTTTAAATGTGAAAGTTGATTGGTTTTAAAATTATTAAGTAAGTGTGCCACTTGGCACACTTACCAATGCCACTCTCACTCTCACCGTCTCTCTTCTTCTAGCGTCCCCTTCTTACTGGAGTCTATAAGAGTGTAGCCTCTCCCCCTCTTCTAAGTGCTGGCAGTGCTCCTACCCCCCTATTGTGAGTGTGCTCTACGCATTGGAGCTCTCCATGGAAGCTTGAGAGCAACCCCTTGCGACATATGTGGTGGCCTCGTGCTCCCATTGTCTAGAAAAAGGGTTCTCATAGCCATAGCTAGCTTTTGGTGAAGATTCGTTGCGAGAAGTTGCAGCAAGCACTCTCTCCGTAGAGTGTGGTGGCTGTAAATTTTTTGTTTTCAGTCTCTAATAATCTCTTTTAGGGTGAATTTCAGCAAAGTACTCATACAATCTAGTTCTTCTTTACCTTCACTACGCGTACACAAAGTTTGGTGCGATTCTTTTGCGAAAAAGGTCTCTATTTCGGCATTGGAACGTGCTCAGGTAACATTTTCAGGTTATGTGCAGAAAATTACAGCAAGCATGTGTGCGTACATTTTGCGTGTTTCTCCCTTGTTTTTATTGCAGGAATGATTATGCATAAAGGGACACAGTTAGGGGAAGGTAGACTCTCATTTTCGAGAGCTTCCGCTAAGTTTTGTGGAAGGTAGACTCTTGCTTCCGAGAGCTTTTCAAAATCTTACAGGTGCTTGTAAAGATTCTCCCTTAGTAATAAAGATAATCTCTTTATGAGGTGGGACCAACCCATCTTCTAGTCCCCAATGAAATGTCAAGCTCTCTCTCTCTCTCTCTCTCTCTCCAATTCGTTTGAGTATTTGAAGTACAATTAAAACCCAGTTTACGCTTCCGTATTTTTGTGACATAGATGAGAGCAAGGTCGTCTCTCTCTTTCTTAAGGGATCGACGACTCTTGGCAGACTGCAGAAATGGAAGAATGTGAGATAGAGTTCTCTATCCTTCAACATCAGGTGGCAGAGTCACAAAAAGCTCTCTCCCATCCAAAAGTCCAGAAGATTCTCCCTACCCTTGAGAAAGGGAAGGTGAAAGTGCCGATGGGGTTAGGAAAAATCGCGCAGAACCCAAAGACGCAAGAACCAAAGAAAGATCCTTTAATTGGAACCTCCCGTATGCACGAGAGAGAGAGAGAGAGGAACCTCATGTGCGGTTTAATCTAAAAGTTCAAGAGCAAGATCCTCCTGATTCGCCTCAGTTTTCTTTCATGAAGGATCTGGATGACATAGTCGCTCTAGAAGACATGTTTCTTGAAGATCCGTCGCAGCAGGAAGTGCATTCAAGGGAAAGGACTCCTCTCCACAAGGAGTCTAGGCACAGAAAGAAGGAGCACCATAAGAGGAAGCACCACAAGCAAAAAACATTCAAGTCAGGTGACAAAGATGTAAAATTCGACACCTACAATGGACGGTGTGATAATGACAAAGCTTTGGCTTTCATCCGCCAAATTTGAAGTTGCATTTGCGGAAGGGAACTTTAAAGAAAGATCCAAGTTTTGCCATGCCAGTATGTACATGGAAGGCACCGCCAATAGTTGGTGGTTAACCCTAATCCTAGAAAAACGCAAACCCTAATATTGGATTGCTTTCAAGAAGGAGTTCTATGCACAATTCCTTCCTCTAGACTATGGGAAGTTATAAAGGAAGAATGGAATCGACTCTCACAGTCAGAGAACGAAACTATTCCACGCTATGTGGATAGGTTTTGGGACGTTCTCTTGAAAGTCACCCCATTCAAAAAGATTGAAGATTCAGAGAAGATGCACAAGTTTGAAGCAGAATTGCATGAAGCCTTGCAAAAGGCTATGAAGCTTCACACTCGAGGTAACTTGCAGATACTTATGGAATCAGCTCGCATAGCTGATGGAATACATGACAAGGGTACTCCCAGGAAGATGGAGCAAAGCACCTATCATGCCAAGCAGAAGGCACTCCATGAACAACCTACCTCTACTTCTTCTCAAAAGAAGAAAAGAACCGCCTCCGATGCAGAAGCAAAGCCAAATCAGCCCAAGAAAGGGAAATATCTCTCTCCTGCTGAATTGAGAACCTACATCAGTGAAGGAAGATGCTTTAATTGTGGAAAAATTGGACATATGAAGGGTGATTGTCCTACCAAAACGTGGCAACCACCTTCTCCCAATGCAGTCCCAGATGTACAGGGGAATACAACCAAGGATGGAAAAGAAAGAGCTCTTCTCAAAGCATGGGGTAGCATCAACAACCAACGAGCTCTTATTCTGCTTGATCCTAGTAGTACAGACAACTTCATCTCACAAAGCTAGCTGATGACGTGAATTTACAACCCAATCGTTTTGGCGTTTCTATTCAAGCAGATACTGCTTTCGAAGAGCAGAACTCCAATTCTACTTAAATCGTAGGGAAGCAGAATTTAAAGATCGACAACTACAAAGATCAAGAGTCTTTCTTACTAGATTCACTTGAAGGTTGTGATGTCATCTTGGGAATGCCTTGGCACTACAAGATGCATCCCATTCCTCACTGTTCAGAAAACTTTATCCTTTGATCATAAAGGAAAGCAATATCTTGTACTTGCGGATGCAGGTGATTGGCGTATCCCCATCGCCAATCACATTGCAATCAGGAAAGTAATGAAAAAGTGTGTTTTCAGCGTACTTAATTTTTGCAAGAGAGAGAGATGTGTGTGCTTCACAACTTTCTTCCTCTTTAGAGAAAAAAAGAATTAAGTTATTAGAAACTTTTGAAGATTGTTTGCAGATGAACTTCCAAATGAACTCACACCTTCTCGACCTGAGGATCACGCAATTGATTTGATCCCAGGAAGCTCTCCTCCAAATTAGCCCTCTTATCGAGTTAGTCTAATGCAGCAAGAGAAAATCCTCAAGCAGGTTAACCAACTGTTGGAGAAGGGCTTAATAAGGCCTAGTACTTCTCCATATTGTTCACCTGTCTTGCTAATACAGAAAAAGGATGGCACATTCCGCATATGCATAGACTATAGATCTTCAAACAAGATCACAATCAAGAATCGATTCCCAATCTCTCGGATTGATGACATTCTTGATAAGTTACAAGGAGCAAGTGTCTTTAGTCGTATACACTTGAAGAGCGGGTATTATCAAATCCGCATAGCTCCTCAGGATGTGCATAAGACTTCATTTAGAACAGCCTTCGGGTTGTATGAATTCTTAGTGATGCCTTTTGGACTCGCTAATGCACCAACCATCTTCAATTGAATGATGGATAGAATCTTCCACTCGTATAGAAGATTTAGAGGAGTTTTCTTTGATGACGTCTTAATCTTCCCAGAGACTGAAGAAGAACACTACAAGCATCTCGCATTAGTGTTCAAAGAATTACGTAAACACAAATTAGTTGTGAATGCTAAGAAGACTGTGTTCTTTCACTACTTGGGCCATATAGTATCTCACAACTAGGTGAGAATGGACCCTGATAAGATTCAAGCAGTTGTAGAATGGCCTACGCTAACTACAGTACATGACGTACGAAGTTTTCTCGGCCTTTGTTCCTTATCGGCGTTTCATTCGAGCCTTTGCCGCCATAGCGGGTTCTCTCCATGATCTGACAAAGAAGCGGATTCCATTCCATTGGGGACCTGGACAAAAACAAGCTTTTCAAAAGCTTAAGTATCTATTTAGTCATGGACTTGTTCTCACCGTCCCTAATCTTCGCAAACCTTTCGATGTGTACTACGATGCATTTCGAGATTGTGTAGGAGCAGTTTTGAACCAAGAGGGTCACGCTATAGCCTACGAAAGTCGGCGCCTTAGAGATGCAGAGTTGCATGCTTTCATTTATGAGAAAGAGCTAATGGCAGTAATTCACGCTCTTTCCATTTGGAAACATTATCTGTTAGGAGCTGATTTTATGATCAAGACAGATCATCAGAGTCTTCGCTACTTTCTCACACAGAGAAAGTTATCAGAAAAGCAGATGAGATGGGCCAACTTTCTTTCAATGTTCCATTTTCAGATTTTACACACTTCCAGAACAAAGAATGCGGTTGCAGATGCTCCCTCTGGGCGTCCAAAGATCAACACAATGACAACAATTTATCATGAGGAACTAGAATCTCTCACTTAGATGTATCCTCAAGATCCAGACTTCGCTACAATTTGGGCAGATCTCCAAGCTAGTCACTCAAGGCCACCTTATTCCGTTCGGGATAGTACATTCGTCAACAAGCAATATGCATAGCTCAGCCCTTACGACAGAAGGTGATAGATGAAGCACATAATCCTCCCTATACCGGGCATCGGGGAATTGTTGCTGCCACTAGTGCCCTCGAAAGATATTTCTTTTGGCCAACACTCCTGGCGGACATCGAAAAATATGTACTCGAGTGTTTAGTATGCCAAAAAGTGAAATATGACAGACATAAAGTTTATGGCAAGCTTCAACCACTCCCTGTGCCTAACACGCCATGGGAAAGTATTGCCATGGATTTTATTACGGATCTTCCTAGATCCAAGAATGGAAATGATGCAATCTGGACTATAGTAGATAGATTCAGTAAGCAAGCACATTTCCTTCCAGTTAAGAAAACAATCAAAGCTGATCACATGGCTAGAATATTACTAACTCAGATTTTTAAACACCATGGATTGCCAAAAACTATTGTCAGCGATAGAGATCCTCACATGACTAGTCTATTTTGGCAAGCATTGTTCGAGAAGTTGGAAACTAAGCTTGATCTTTTATTAGCTTATCATCCTCAAACAGATGGTGAAAGCGAAATCGCTAATGCCACTGTTTTAAACCTCCTTAAGTGTTATATTTCGGAAAGACAATCCGAATGGGAACATTACTTACCGTTAGTTGAGTTTGCGTATAATAATGCCATACATTCCTCAACTGGGAAAGCTCCCTTCAAAATTATTTATGGGAAGCCGCTCTTACTTCCTATTATGGTTACCAAAGAAAACATCTTTGCCGCAGATGAATTTGTGCGCAATATTGATACTGCCTACCAACAATTAAAGCAAGCGATTCTTCGTACTCAAGAGCAGCAGAAGAGAAAAGCAAACAAGCACAGAAGGAGACTCAATCTTGAAAAAGGACAATATGTTCTACTTACGTTTGAGAAAGCTAGATTAAAAAAGTGGGCCGGAAAAGGGAAAGTTATTAAACTTTCCCATAAATTTTACGGCCCTTTCAAGATTGTAGATAAAGTCAATGAAGTGACTTTTAGATTGGATTTGCCTTCTCATTGGCGTATCCATAATGCTTTTCGTGTAAGTCTCCTCCGACCATATGTTGGACCTCCTCTGGTGGCGCCAGTAGAAGAAGATTCTCCGGAAGTCAAAGAGACTAAGGAAATCCCAACCTGAACAGGTAATACACCACTCTGAGAGACAACTAAAGTCCGGGAGCCTACATCGAAAGTATTTAGTCTAGTTCAAGAATTACACAGCTTTAGATGCAAAGTGGATGACTAAGTCCGATCTAAAGGAGTACCCAGACATCTTGCACAGTTATGTTGACGCTCTACAGTTGTGGTCAACTGTTTAGAACCAAGAGGGATGTAACAATGTCAGACTTTGTAAATAATTAATTTATTTACGAGAAAATAATTATCTAATTAGTTGTGTGCACATCAGATTAGACCTAGCTGTTCCAGGGTCCCAGTTGCGCCCAAATTTAAGCAAGAGCACCTCTAGGAGACCCTAGCAAAAAATTACCCTGAAGCCCTACTGATTGGGAAATCGGGTCTTCAATAAAGGGGTAGATAGTAGCCTCAGATTTCAGTCTCAGAAAATGACGCACCTCAGTGCAAGCAGAGGAATGAGATGGGGTCCTTAGGACAGTAATCTTAAGGCTTGCATTATTTATAAGGCCTTAGGATAAGTGAGTTAAAATACTTTAAATTGTTTGTGCCGGACCAAATGGCCGGACAAGTGCGAACAGGTAATGTCAGGGCAGTGTCGGTACGACATTGCGCTGGGGAGCAGCTAACATTTCATTAGTTGCATCTATGTGTGCAGTTGTGAGTTAATTTCCACATTTCATTAATAGCCTAGGGACTTTTAAATGTGAAAATTGAATGGTTTTAAAGTTATTAAGTAAGTGTGCCACTTGGCACACTTACCAATGCAAAGTGACTCTCTCACTCTCACTCTCACCCTCTCTCGCCTTCTCTCTTCTTCTAGCACCCCCTTCTTGCTGGAGTCTATAAGAGTGCAGCCTCTCTCCCTCTTCTCAGTGTTGGCAGTGCTCCTACCTCCCTATTATGAGTTTGCTCTACTTATTGGAGCTCTCCATGGAAGCTTGAGAGCAGCCCCGTGCGACATATGTGGTGGCCTCGTGCTCCCATTGTCTAGAACAAGGGTTCTCATAGCCATAACTAGCTTTTGTTGAAGATTCGTCGCGAGAAGTTGCAGCAGGCACTCTCTCCGTAGAGTGTGGTGGCTGTAAATTCTCTGTTTTCAGCCTCTAATAATCTCTTTTAGGGTGAATTTCAGCAAAGTACTCATAGAATCTAGTTCTTCTCTACCTTCACTACGCGTACACAAAGTTCGGTGCGATTCCTTCGCTAAAAAGGTCTCTATTTCGGCATTGGAACGTGCTCAGGTAACATTTTCAGGTTATGTGCAGAAAATTACAGCAAGCATGTGTGCGTGCATTTTGCGTGTTTCTCCCTTGTTTTTATTGCAGGAATGATTATGCGTAAAGGAACACAGTTAGCGGAAGGTAGAGACTCATTTTCGTTGAGTTTTGTGGAAGGTAGACTCTCGCTTCCGAGAGCTTTTCAAAATCTCACAGCAGAGGGAAAATCCTCTCAGTATTCAGAGAGTAGTTTTCTCACTCTCCGAGTCAGAAGCATAAAAGAAAGAATAGAGGACGGGATTTTGCCCCATTCTTGTGCTTGTAAAGATTCTCCCTTAGTAATAAAGATAATCTCTTAATGGGGGGGGGGGGACCAACCCATCTTCTGGTCCCCAATGAAGTGTCAAGCTCGCTCTCTCTCTCTCTCTCTCTCTCTCTCTCTCTCTCTCTCTCTCCAATTCTCTTGAGTATTTGAAGTACAATTAAAAGTCAGTTTACTCTTTCATATTTGTGTGACACTTGCACAGTCTGCCGATCTGCTCAACTCATGCTCAAATATAGATGCATGTAGCTTGGCCAATGAGTGACCAATCATGATAGTACCATAGCTAGTTGCCAAGGTCGGATCTCCAAACTTGAGTACTAGTACAATCGTAGACGTACTCCAAGTCTCAAGAAACCCTCCACACATGGCTCTCTTGAACATCAAGGCCAACAAACCATCAATATGATTTCTAGCATGTATGAAATGCTATGCCACTATACCATCATGATTCTGTGCCCTCTCTTTGTGCAATTTGTCAATGGCTTGCCTCACTATCTTTGCTATGAAGATAGTAGAAGTGGGAGGATAGGGGTTCCTGCGGGGCTTGCAATGGTACTTGTTTTGCGATTGTTACAGAGAGGATGCATTGTGTCCATGTCTCTATAGAAGTGATGATTGTAGAGGGCAACTGCTCTCTTAAGAGCTGCCAAGCCTCCCTAGAATCCTGACTCAAGAGTATCTAATAAATATCTCTCTCAAGTTGAGCCAAGAAAGCTCTCTTCTTTTGTTGTTTAAGGTGTCGGAAGAGTGTACGTGATTGCACATGTGTGATGTCTCCCAAATCCACCTCTGTCTAGAGTCGGGTTGTCGTCTCTCGGCACTCATCATCATACCAGCTATTTTGAGGCGTACTCCCACGCCGTGGTCTCCCATTAAGGTGAGAGTGGTAAATGTTGTGGTTGCTGCTACTTGGGATTATCTATTGCCACTTCAAAAGGTCTAGGCGAGAGCCATAAATCCACAGTGCTAACACCATGTCTATGAGGGAAGGAGTGAAGCTGCATGAACATAAGTATCTATCAAGGCCATTGAGAATGGCCCATCCATGTGTTGTGCCCATCTCAATCAAATATCTCCCACACTTTGCAAACTCCTCAGCATCCTCTGAGGTCCAAGAGACCCCATCTCTCGGGAGTCTAGCTCTCTCAATATCTCCTCGGAAGTGTCAAAGAAGGATGCCTGATGACATGTTGTCTAAGCATTGAAATCCCCAACTAGGATGACATCTCCGCTCGAGAACTCTTAAATTTCCTCATCTAGTATCTTGTATAGTGACTGCCCCTTAGGCGAACCATAATGAGATGTGCTAGGAGGGAAGTAACATACGGCAATGTAGTGGGCTCTGCTCTCCTTCGCTCGAACTTTGACCCACATAGAGCGAGCACTCTCATCTCTGCGAACCACCTCGATGATAGGGTGTAACTCCTCCCTAAATAGCATTTCTGCGCCTCCTTATTACAAGCTGCCTGTCTGCATGTGCTCTCTCATCTGTATCAAGTCACCCTTGGGAGTGTGCTCTTTGGGCTTTGATGCGTCTCTAAAAGAAAATGATGTCCCTCCCTCTAAAGGAATCCTCGAAGGGTTCGACATCCAATCGTAATGAGCCGTTGCAATTCCATACCGAAAGCTTTAGCTTGGTCCCATAGGTTGCGCACCGTTATGCGGTGCGTTTTTCAAGTACTATCACTTTGCCTCCTCTATAGAAGGCAAGTTTTCCCTTCTTGCTAGCAGCCAGGATGTCGGGCATGCATTCTTTCATGTGTGCTAGTTGGGAAAATGCAAGATCATCTCCCGAGGAAATCCTTGTTTGCTTTAGTGTAGGCCTCTTTATCTGAACTCTGCAGTAAGAGCTGTTCCTTGAGTTGTCCAGTGGCCAGTCTAAAGAAACCTGTAATCTGCCTCTGAGAATGGCTCTCCTGTGATCTCTTCAACAAGATTTCTCTGTGTGCACGCAACTCTAGTAGTATTTCATGACTCTAGAAAGTGGTCCAAAACCCTCTATGAGCAGGCAAAGAAAGAGGCGAAAAATCTCATAGTATATTGGGCAATGACATGTGTAGTGCAGCTCTCTTTCTGGTTTCAAATGGCATAATTGACATATCCTGGCCTTTGCTGGTACTCCTCCAAATCTACGAGTCTTAACTTGAAGCTGATCCGAAGATGTGTGTATCTGACCAATAGCACACCGTATCCCATGAGATAAGTGTGTATCCATGTATTTGGGCCTTTCGGTTGTATGCATGTCCTCCTGGTTAAGATGCATGGTTTCATCTAAAAGAACTTTGTATCATAGTTATGGCCATTTTTATGTTTTTGTTCCCGGTTCCCATCCCAACTTCCCATTCCGAATCCCCATTCCATGTTTTAGACATGAGTATCTGTAACAGGGAATGGCGATTCATGCCTGTTTTGGTTCCCCGTTCCCCATAACAAGGAGTTTTGAACGAGAGAACTCACTTGAAGAGGATAGAGGAGTTCTAATTTGAGCTCAGTTTGCGAGAGTTTTCACCTTATGGTTTTCTCTCCTTTGGGGGCCAAAGATGTTTACGAGGATGTAAACTTTGCTCCAGGAGGAGGCAACATCATGGCATCTACAGCCTCGGGGCCATGTAGCACGTATGGCTTACACGGATAGGTGCGCAGAGCACATTGTGTATGCAGAGTATGGGGGGGGGGGGAGTCCACGCGGGTTTGAGGAGGCTAGACGGCCACAAGGGTGTGTAGCCCGGCACACCGTAGGCACAGGCATTTCAAGGGGGGGTTTTTTTTTTGGATTGGGGAAGGGGGGAGATTTTTTTTATTAACTAATACTTTTTAGTTACATGTTAGCCATTATGTAGATGAGAATGTGCTGCAGAGTTACATGCACATTGGTCGTTTTCAAAATTGTAAAATACCTATATTATTGAGTAACTAATGTAATCTAATCGAAGGATAGTGTACAGGATCCATACGTAATGTACTTGTGTTGAGAGGTAGGATACAATATGCTTACTGAATATGCACCTAACATACTCAATGTAGCATAGAAGGTGTGTTGCATACTACTCTCCACTGCTTGTAGGCAAGGGTAGAGTACTAAAGCAACACCTTGGTGGCAATAACCACATAAGAAGAAGCAATGCGCTGGTGTGCTAGAAGGGCCCCAACAAGGATGGCACCTTTGCAGTGTCAGAATGCCAAATGAAACGTGTTTGAGAAACTATTTGCGCTTCCAAATTCTCTGTGGATACTTGTACACCAATGGATGGGTTTTAGTATGGTGTTGCACTTATGCTTAAGGATTTTTTCATGAGGTTAGGCAATGGCTGCAATATTGTTCCATCACTACAGTTTTGGAAACCCCTTCTGGATTTTTGGCCAATTGAATAAACCTTTACCAGAGGCAACTACGTTCTTTCTTGGGTGCTTTGGCTATTTATCATACACACAATCATCTTCAACAGGATTTTTTTGGGTCCGTAGTTCTCCAGCTTTATCCTACCCATACTTTCGTACTCGGCTCCTTTAGTGTCTTCATGATTGTTTCCCTTTGAAGACGTTTTACCTCAGCAGTTTGAGGTCTTCTATGAAAGTTTCTAGCCTTTTTGCATGGCTCCAACCAGTTTGGGTGGTTATTTCTTGTACATTATTGTAATTAATGCTAATTTAGATTCAACAAATACAAGCTCGTAGTCAATAGGGTTTGTGCATAAAAGCTTTGTTTTCTATGTGCATGTGTAGAGATCCTCAAAAGAAAGTTGGTTTGACGTATCTTGGATTGGGCTCCATTTTTACTATCAAAACGCATAGATGTGAGCGCCTTTGGAGTCTCTTTTGGTACATGTTGTCACAAATGTTTCATGAAAGCTATAGTGCATTATCTTGGTTCTTTCATCATTCTTGCTTTGTTCTCTTTAATAGTAACATTTTAGGTGTTTCTAGTGAATGTAGGCTTCACAATAGTTGCGCTTGTGCAATGTAAATAGATGTAGTATTTCAGCGTGGATAAGTATACAGTCACTGGAGCTTTTTGAGCAAGTGAACATCAAAGCATCTCTCTTTTTGTTTGTGGTATCCTCTAAGCTCTTCTGCAATCTTTCTGAGGAAGAAATTTGTCTTAGCCTTCAGGACCATGCTGTCAGAACGAATCTTGGTACTTTACTCAATGGAGTACTGAGGCAGGCTAATAATTGCTCAACTTTTTAAGACAATAAAAGTTATTGAATAGATTCACGTTCTGAAAATGTGCGTATTTCTGCACAAGAAGCACATACAGAGAAGTCTGCCTCATTTATGCACTGAAAGGCTTGTTTCTTAGTGAAGCACAAAGAACTCATTCAAATATATCTGCAAGTTGCCACAGTGGTTCCTGTTAGCTCAAAAACATACATCGTTCGTTTTAATGCTGCTTTGGATCCCAATCTGCTCACATTCTAGATTCCTTGAAGACAATAGAAGCTCTTGTTGATGACATTAAGACATGTATGTTTGAACAATGGTGCTGGTGATTATCTGAGTCTTTAGACGATTAAACACTTCTTTTTGGTTGAATGCTTTTAATGAGTAAAACATGCTATCTTGCAGGAACAGCTACAACAATTTTTAGCTGTTTTGAAGAATGATCCAGAGGACCTCAATGCCCTTGAGGTTTGACACGTTACCTATTTTTTCTTGGTGGGAAATTTCTATTTGCTGAATTTTTTAATTTCAGCATGCTTTTTTCTTTTTTGTTGGGTATTATGCCATACAGTCCGTTGTTCTAAACAGTTTCTAATTTCTTTCCCTGTACCAGTCTCCTCTATTCTTTAGGTTACCTGGACCAATTTCAGTTTTTTCCAACTCTAAGCAGGCCTTCCTGTCGGCCATTGCCAGCCACCCCTGCCAGTGCCATCTTGCCCTTTCCAATTGTACTGGCTCACGTGCTTAGACAAAGACACATTGACAGAATCTGGGTGGCACCGGCACATCCTTTGCCCGCCATCGTGCCCCATCAAGATAGCCTACTAGAGTCTACAGATCATTGTCTCTTGCCCACACATGAAAGCTGCATTCAACGCCCATCTTACATAGATTTATTCCTACCACGTAGCTTGAGGGTAGTGATTGGAAAGCTCAGAGGCTTTCTCATTCATTGGAGATTGGAGTGGGTAGAGCAGCTGGCATCCTGATAGGGGCCAGATTGTGCAGCCTATGCAAAAATGAGGTAGAGACTGAGGCACAGTGCACACATTGTATTTAGTTGCGCTTGTTATAGTGACATCCAAGCTCATTACCTTTCTTTATTTGGCAGGACATAAATGATCCATAATCAGAGTGGCTTTGGCCACTTCTTTTATCTTGCCTGAGATGGATCTGTATCGAGGGCACTTATTACAGACAAGGAGACCACATCAGACAGATCTGGCGCACGCTTAGATGACACTCACCAGGGTACAACAGCACAGCAGGAAATTGCCCTCAGTAGAGTAAAGAAGATTACAGCATGCTGGTGGCCAAGAGCTCATGCTTATAGACCATCACCTTGACATAGGAGGGCGATACAAGACATTAGAAGCATCTTCAAAAGAGATGGTAGTGGAGGATGTTGTAATAGACTTGGACACTCCAAGCCTAAGATCTACAACAACAGAGAAACTGGAAACAACTGAACATAACTTTTTTTGAGGGAGAGAGAAGAGGAGAGACGACATGGCATGGTAGAGTTCCACACCTAGGCGCAATGGCCCCAAAGATTGGCAACCCTTCTTGGTATTTCTTTATTCTTATGCTTCTCAAAGTACAATGTCCAAGGGTCCTCCTCCTCCCGGCACTCCCACCCAAAACTACGCAGAAGTGAGGTCCTGGGCACACTTACAAAGGCCCTTGGCCAAATTCAAAAGCAGTTACATGAAAAGCTGCTTTTCTAAAAGCATCTGGTTCCCAAAAGCAAGCGTCCCATGGGCTATCCGTATCTTTCACTAGGGTTTTGGCCTCTTTTGTCCGGGCTCTGTCCTATAGGACATGCCACGTCATAACTTTGTGACATAGCCCCCTCTTGAAATAAATTGTAATCGCCCTCGATTACGCCTGCAAAACAGACATAGGACAAAAATTAGTTCAGTAGACACTGACTCTAAGTACCAGTGTACTAGACCACATACATCCAACACTTGCACGAAGACGACGGTAACATCACATTCACATCACTATTCCCATCGAGATCTTAGATGAGAATCATGATCGTTGTAACTTATTTAGCAATCACATCCATACCGCGCTGATCTTTTCATGGATGTCTTGATCTACTAAATCTCGTTACTATCACATCCATATCACCCCTTGGGTGACCAAGACCAAAATGCTACAGTCATTTCGTACACACATTGGAGAACACATGGAACATATTTATTTTGGAATTTTCATGTAAAGTACTTCTTTACACAAAGTTATTCAGTAGAATACTGTCAGCCTATCAGTATCCCTGAAATCTCAAAAGAAATTAGTGACTATTCCATGGAGGTAACATGTGACCAAGGAGCGGAGTAACTCCCCTCTTGTGCAGTCCGCACCGCACCATATTGAACCTGCTTTCATTGGTAACTCTTGGAATAGTTGGTGCTAAACCAAAAGCTTCAAGGTAAAGCTCTACTATTTGAGGGGTATTTGCTAAGTCTTCCTCCTCCATCCACTTGGCATCAAGAGCCGGATAATTCCTGAACTTGACAAAATAGTGTTGTGTCAGCTTACCTTTCACTTTCCTTACCTTGTGAGCGAGAACTTGTTCGGGAATGAGTATCTCTTCTGTCTCTTCCACTTCGGGTTGCTCGTCTGGTTCCCTATCCACTGGCACTTCACCTTTGAAAGGTCTCAATAGACTCACATGCAACGCATTGTGAATCTTTCAAGTATCTGGTAACTTCAGTATGAAGAAGACATCATTGATCTTTTCCTGTATTTGGAAAGGTCCATAGCATAGCATACTTAGCTTTAGAAAAAGCCTCTACTTATCCTTCCGTTTTTGTAATCGTGCCTTCTCAAACCAGAGTAGCACCCAATCCTCCTTCAGCTGCAAGTCAAGTCGATGCTTGTCTGCTACCTTCTTATACCAGGCTTGAGAATTCTCCAAAGCCTCCCGTACCTTGGTAAAGTAGTGTCCAGATCATGTGTATTCTAATCTGCTTTAAACATCTTATCTTTGTGCTTTATTCCTTCACAAACCAGAGTAGCACCCAATCCTCCTTCAGCTGCAAGTCAAGTCGATGCTTGTCTGCTACCTTCTTATACCAGGCTTGAGAATTCTCCAAAGCCTCCCGTACCTTGGTAAAGTAGTGTCCAGATCATGTGTATTCTAATCTGCTTTAAACATCTTATCTTTGTGCTTTGAATGGGTGGAACCTTCCTGACACCTCGATAATCTCAAATGGTGCCTTCCCCGTAGGCGTATGAACTGTGTCATTGTAAGCAAGGTCCACCAAACAAGGGCCTTAATGTGGATTATCTGAAAATAAAAGTGTGACAAAAATATTTGCCCATCTCATCTGCTTATCTGAAAGCTGCTTCTGGGACAAGAATTACCTCAAACTCTGGTGATCGGTGAACATTATAAAGTCTCCTCTAAGTAGCAAGTGGGGCCACTAAGTAAGAGCATGTATGTCAATAGCTGCTTATCTGTGCAACCCGCTCTGATCGCGAGAACATTCTACTATCATAAGCTTCAACATGACCCAAAAGACTAGTGCCCCTTCTCGGTATTTTTTTTTTTTTAATGCTTATCAAGACTCAAAGTACAATGTCCGAGGGTCCTTCTGTAACAGACTTGGACACTCCAAGTCAAGAATCGATCACCACAACACCAAATAACCACTTCAAAACAATTCACAGATCACAATAGATTTGCACTCGCTTGACGGAGTTCCGTGCCTAGAGATATTGGCCCCAAAGACTGGCGCCCCTTTCGGTATTTCTTTATGTATTAAATCAGCGTCAAAGTACAAAGAGCGGTTAGGGGTTCACTCTCAGACTCTGCGTCGAGATGCTCTGCAGAGTGAGCCCTAAACCGTTTACTTAAAGGTTACAAGGGATGCCCAAAAGCAGAGCCCCAAAAGCTTCCAGTTCAAAAGCAATTTCTCTCTCTCTCTCTCTCAAGAGAGCAAAAATAAAGCAAATTCTCTCTCCCTCTCTCCAATTCCTCTTGCGTAGCAAAAAGCCTCCAAATTGCGTCGCTAGAAAGGAGAAAAAGCAGCCCCCGCGTTTTTCGGAAATCCGTATACTAGCCACGTGGCAATTTTAGGGTTTCAGCCAGAGATTAGGGTTAGGGTTTCCAAAAATTAGGGTTTTTGGCAAAAATTAGGGTTTGCAGGAATTTGAGGGTTTCTGGCAGAAATTAGGGTTTCTGTTGTCGGTAGCCACGTCATCACTTTGTGACATACCCCTCTCTTGAAAGCATTGTAATCGACCGCGATTACGCCTGCAAAACCGACAGAAGCCATAAACCGTCTTAGCAGACATTGACTGTTAGTACCTACGTACTAGGGACACACATCTAGCACATGTACCAAATCGACAGTCACATCACACGACATCAGAGGACATCACTAGACATCACAGGACATCACATGACATTCAACATTCATTCGGATCTTAGACCATGATTTATCGGCAATGTACATCTAGATCCAATCGGGACCTCATCGATGTCCGATTGACTAACCCCTATTGCAACCATGTCTATTCGAGATCAATCAGACCAAAATGCTGCAGTCATTTCGTCTATCAGTTCCTGCACTTAAAAGAAGTCAAGAACAAATCAGTGTCATAATCAGGAATTCCATTTCATAAAGTCATACAGCAGAATACTGTCAGCTTTCAGTATCTCTGAAGCTCAAAGAGACATCAGTGACTCTAGTATCTAAATCAAGGCATCTGTTGACAAAGGAGCGGAGTGACTCCCCTCTTGTGCATCCCACTGCACCAGATCTCCGGCCAAGCTGAATTTTGGGTTCCGTTTGGAGTAGACTATGGTAAACCAAAAGCATCGAAATAAAGTTTCACAATCTGAGGAGTATCTTCTAGGTCCTCCTCCTCCATCCACTTTGCATCCAATGCAGGATAGTTCTTGAACTTAACCAAGAACTGCCTTCGGACTTTACCTTTATTCTTGTATCCTTATGTGCCAAAATCTGTTCAGGAACAAGGATCTCCTCGTTTTCTTCCACCCCGGGTTGCTCATCAGGCTCCCCATCATCAAGCACATCACCCTTAAAAGGTTTCAAGAGACTCACATGGAATGCGTTGTGAATCCTCCAAGTATATGGCAGTTCCAATCGGAAGGAGACATCATTTATCTTTTCAGTGATCTGGAAAGGTCCGTAGTATCACATACTAAGCTTTGGAAAAAGCCTCTCCTTTTCCTTTTTCTTTCTAAGGCGTGCCTTCTCAAAACGTAAGAGCACCCAATTATCCTCCTTCAATTTCAAGTCGCGACGATGGCGATCCGCTGCCTTTTTCTGTCGTTCTTGAGACTTTTGCAAAGTCTCGCGAACCTTGGCAAAAGCCGTATCCAAACCTCGCGTATATTCATTTGCTTCAAAAATCTTATCTTTCGTGCTTAGGAAGGGTGGAACCTTCGTAGCACCTTCAACAATCTCAAATGGCGCCTTCCCCGTCGAAGAGTGTATCGTGTTATTGTAGGCAAATTCCACCAAAGGTAAGTACTTTTCCCACTGAGTCTTCTGAACTGAGATATAAGACTTCAATAAATCTAGAACCACTGAATTTGCAATCTCAGATTTCCCATCAGTCTGCGGGTGGAACGATGATGAGAACTGCAACCGCGTGCCAACGTTCTCCCAAACTGCCTTCCAAAACAAACTCGTAAATCTGGGGTCTCTGTCGGAGACAATCGTCTCAGGCATGCCATGTAATCTGAAGATCTGGGCCACAAAGACTCTCGCTAAGTGATCCGGCTTGACTGTTTCTTCACTGGAATGAAATGAGTCTATTTGCTAAATCTGTCAATAACAGTCCAGATACCATCGTGACCACTCTGTGTTCTCGCGAGATCAAAAATGAAATCCATTGCAATACTTTCCCAGGGGCGGATGGGTATGGGTAAAGGCTGTAACAATCCCTGTGCCATATGCCTGTCAAACTTGACCTTCTGGCATACTAAGCAACTGTGCACAAACTCTTCTAGATCCTTTTTGAGTCTCGGCCAAAAGAAGTATCTCTCTACCCCCTTCATGGTGGTAGCAATGCCGCGGTGACCCGTGAAAGGTGGTCAGTGGCATTCAGTCATAACCTTTTTCCTCAACGGCTGTGTAACGCACAACATGGTTTTTCTCATCAAGTAGCCTTCCCGAATGGATTATCCTGCCAGTGTCTCCCCATCCCGTATCCGTGTGAAAATATCTGCAGAATTTGTATCTGTGGCATACTGATCGACCATATCCTCGAAGCTCCTATGATGTATCGCGGAAATAGCCAGAACCAACGGCTTCCGAGACAAAGCATCTGCCAACACATTCTTCTGTCCCTGCACATGAACAATCTGGAAGTGAAACTGTGACAAGATGTTCGCCCACCTCATCTACTTTTCCGAAAGGTGCTTCTGTGACAAGAAGTAGCGCAAACTCTGATGGTCTGTAAAGACAGTAAAATCCGCTCCGAGTAGGTAATGCCGCCACTGAGTAAGAGCATGGATAACCGCCAAAAGCTCTTTCTCATAAATCTGTGCTGTCATCTCCGGCCTAAAGAACAATCGGCTCTCGTAAGAAATGACATGGCCTTCTTGCATTAAGACCGCACCTAGACTACGACCACAAGCATCACAATATACTTCAAATGACTTCTGCAAGTCCGACAAAGTCAAAATAGGTCTCGTAGTCAATTTCTCTTTCAAAGTCTGAAAGGCAGTCACCTCTGTGGATCCCCACGAGAAAGGGACCCCTTTCTGTGTCAAAATATGCAAAGGGGAAGCAACGTCTGCAAACTTTCGTATGAACCGCCTGTAGTACGAACACAGTCCCAAGAAGCTTCTAACTTCATGGACATTCTTCAATCGGGCCAATCACGTATAGTCTCTATCTTGGCCGGATCCATTATCACTCTTGCTTGCTGAGACAATGTGTCCCAAAAAGTGTATCTCTGGTAGGAAAAATTCACTTTTCTTTGCATTAATCACTAACTTGTGATCTCGTAATGCCTGAAAGACCCGAAGCAGATGATCTCTGTGTTCTGCCTCATTCTTGGAGAAAACAATGATGTCGTCAAAGAAAGTGCCAACAAATAGCTTGTACTCTCGAAAAATCCTGTCCATCATTCGGTTAAATGTCGCAGGAGCATTGGTTAAGCCAAAAGGCATCACCAAAAACTCAAATAACCCTAAAGTAGTCTGAAAGGCTGTCTTGTAGACGTCTCCCCGCGCGATTCGGATCTGATGATATCCACTCTTCAGGTCAATCCTGCTAAAGCACGAGGATCCCTATAACTTGTCGAGTATATCATCGATCCTAGGAATCGGAAATCTGTTCTTGATGGTGATTTTGTTGAGAGCTCTATAATCGATGCACATTCTCCAAGATCCATCTTTCTTCAAAACTAACAACACTGGAGAGCAATATGGTGAAGTACTAGGCTGGAAAAGACCCTTTTCCAAGAGGTCTTTCACTTGGTTCATAATCTCTTCATTCTGTGCTCGGCTCACACGGTAAGGTGGCCGGTTCGGTGGTGTGCTTCCAGGTATCAGATCAATGGTATGCTCTTCAGGACGAGCAGGTGGTAACTCGCCTGGTTGGCCTTCTGAGAAGCAATCGGCGTGAGAGTGGAGAAAATCTTGGCGTTCTTTATCAAGTTTAGACATATTTGTCCTATCCTTATCACTCAATTCTTCATAAAGATCGAGTAAACAAACAGACTGGATTTCATTAATTTTGAAATGGCCGAAGCCAATACAATAGGGACAGACTCGCCCTTCAGTTTAATATTCAAGTACAATGGTTGTGCCCTTCTCTGTAGTCAAAGTCGCTTTTCTCACCCGATAATCGACTACGGCGCTGTTCTTGTGGTACTAGGAAATCCCTAAGAGAATATCACAACCCTCCAAAGGCATTATGAAGAAGTCCTCATGTGCCAAATACCCCTGACAATGCAACGGAAGTTTGCCAATGACAGGTGTAATGGCTATGTCCCTGTCGGGTGCCGCTAGAATTGCCTCCGCAAGTGGTCCCATTCGATCAGGAGTGATCTCGAGCCGCGCCGCCAATTCCGGTGAAATGAAGTTGGCCTTGGCTCCTCCATCAAAGAAAATCAGGGCCTCTTGATCTTTCACTTTGCCCCAAGCTTGGCAAAGTTCTGTACTCTCGTCCATGGTGTCGGGATCGGTACCCACACAATCTGGAACCGGTCCTGTTTTCATCTTGCCTTTTCATCCACGTTCCTCAGCTGCTCTCAAACTCTCAGGCCTGTCGTCGTCCTTATCATTCTGTTCTTTCTATGCCTCTCTAGGGCAGTTCGCGGAGATATGTCCATGTTCCTCGCATCCAAAGCACTTCCCCTCCTTGATGAATTGAGCTTGCTCCTGAGGAGTAAGCTTGGGTCATGCATCCTTTTTCTCTTGGTTGCTCTTTCTTGTTCTACTTTCATTCCCAGAAGTCTGTTCGGCTCGTTGTGTCATGGCCTCATCTGTGGGATAGGTCAGACTACCAGAGTGAATGGCAAAACCCCACTTCGCATGACTCATCAACTCTTGAATAGAAGCTGACTTCTGCTCCAAGCAGTGATCTCGGATCTCTATAGGTAGACCCAAGGTAAACCGCTCAATCTGTTCTCTGAACGAGATCTTCTTGAATGAAGAGGCGGGTAGAAAAGAGCTCCAGAATCTTTCACAGTAAGCATTGATTGTATCTTTCTTGGTCATCCGAAGATGGTTCCAAGCAGCTCATATATCTCGTTCATACTCTTGCGTTAACCAAGAAGAAATAAAAATCTTCTTAAATTTCAGCCATTTAACTGGAGGAGTCTTGTTTAAAAGAAGCGTGGACCACCAAGTGCGAGCATTCCCCTTAAAGTAAGAGGCAGCTCTCCGAATCTTGGAGTGCTCTGAGTAGCGTCCTCCCGCGAAAGTGATTGGAAAGGAAACAAGATTGTCTATTGTGTGACAACAGATGTTGGTTGACACTAGTTATCTGCTTTTTGCAAGAATGAAAAGAAGGATCATTGGCTCATGTAAGCTAAGATATATCCATCAGTCTTGCAAGATGTTTTTCTGAATAACTTTGTTCAATCTTGCAAGGTGTTTTTCTAATAATTTTCTTAGCTTATGTAGAAAAGAAGCTTCACAATCTACTTAAAGTTGTGTTTGCATGTAGTCATCTTGCGTTCATACATGCTAGGCATTTGTTTCCATGAATGGTAGAGATTTAACCTCCGGTTACTGAAATTTTTTAGTTTTGAGTAATTGGCTGAAGAGCAAAATTCTTAGTAACTGAGGGTGGGTTGGTTGTCGAGAATCAATCGGCTACAGTTCTGAGAGTAACGAAAAGACTCCTGTTCATGACAAGTTACAGTGGTGCAGAAATCACCATAAAGGTAGGATCGATGTCAAGAAGCTATCTTATACAATGCATCTTTTTCGCATTGCAATTGATATTGGAGCAATATAATCACCATACTTGTTTTGAAAATTATGGAGACCAAATGGGCATCATTGCCCTACCTCATAGCTCTAATGTCATATAATTTAGCTAGTGATGTTGATACTTCAGAGTTTATTTCAAATCTGAGACTCTATCATGGAGTTGGAGTTCTTTGCGCATCTATCTCTATTTAAGTTTCGCTAGATTAGGAACAGGGTTTAAAATGCTACTACTCTTGAGTGCAGGGGGCGGCTGTCTCTTATGCTGAAGCTGGTGAGTTCAGCAAATCGGAGTCCATGTTGCTTCAACTTCTCAAGGTAAGGTAAGTCTCTTTAGAATTCCTAACATTGCTTGTGAGGTTTTTCAAATGTAATATTTTACCGTAAATGCACTATCCATGCTGCCCTTTGGAGCTAGATTAGTGCAAGATGGCTGTCCCGCAAAGCCCAACCAACTGTTGTTGCTTTTTAAAGCCCAAGAGTCAAGTTGACAGTTTATGTGCTCCTAGAGAGCTTATTTAGGTTTCAAAAAGAGTCTGCACTCACCTATGAGTATTGTCAATGCTTGTGGGATGAGAAGGATACCATAATGAGCATTTGCAATGTTTCATGATACATGACGACATTGTACCAATCATGTTGTGTTGGATGGAAAGTGAATTTTTATTACTACTGACATAAGCAAGGTAGAAAGCTTCTTTAGTATAAACAAGGTATATGGATCCTTGTTTGGCATGTAGACAACTGGCCAAATTATTTACTTGCTTATGGGTTGGTGCGCATGAGATCTCCTAAGAAGATTTGTGTGAAAATACTTGTTAACCACCATAGCCAAGGGATTGAGTTGGTCAATACAAAGGAGGGTCACTCGCTTTACTTTCTGACAAGGAGCAGCAGCGTGGATATGTAGGGAGGACGTGCTCATAGATATTGTTATAAAAGCAGCAGATTAAAAATTTTGTCTCTTTAATGTGCTTGGGGATTTGGCTAACAAAGCCTTAATATCCCACCTGGAGTACAATGTTCACAGAAACATTGTAATACTCTTTGTCCATTGATTGATGATGTGGCTACTTTAATGGTCAGATAGAGACGGTAAGGATGACTGGACAGAAGCTATATGGTTAGCAGATGACGTGGCAATGTCGATGTGTGTCCAGTTGTGTCGGATTCTGGGAGCGGTCTCTCCGGGCATATAGCAGGTGTAGAGTGTTCATCAATTAAAAAAGAAATATTGCCCCAGGGCCCCTACTTTAGGGGCCAACGCATCTGAAAGAGGCACTAACCTCTTTTGTCTCTGGTATCACTAGCTAGAGCTCAGCGAATTGTTCTTCTTTGGACAATCTAATCCAAATTCTGCAGCCCGTCAGCTGCATGGAAACAATCCTTGAACATAATCAGGAAGTGGAGGAGTACAAAGAGGTGGAAGTCCATGTGGAAGAGGAAGAGAGAGGAGGAGGAACAATTCCCAAGACTAAGGCAATATTAAAAGTCACAAAACCCTCCACCAGCAAGGATGTCAATTCTTTTTTTGCCATAGAAGATGCAGCAATAGCAGTTATTGTGTTAATAGATAGCCGGGACTATGCCTAAATAATCCTAGACAGGAAGAGCTCCCACCTTTACTGGGATGACAAGAAAGCAACGTCCATGGCTAGAACAAGGAAGTTATTAAGCTTTTGGGACCTCTATACTTGCAAATATGGGTGTTAGGTCTCATGCAGGGTAATGTCTTTCGGCCGAAAGTGTGGTGGTATATACAGAAGACAGATGGCGCAACCTTTCGTGGTCAAAACAAATTTACATTGCTTCGAGCCTCTCTTGTGATCAGCTTACTCCGGTGGAGGGCAGTGTTGTCAGGCCGATCAAAGCTAGCCTAATGGTAGGGTTGTGTGTGTTAAAACAGCAAAGCAAAAGGCCAAGGTTAAAGCTAGCATAAAATATTGGAAATGCTTCTTGTGATACTGCCATGAAAACTTTTTCAGCTGCTATTTTTGCTGAATGTATCAACAATGCCATCCTTAGGCCAATTCTCTTGCCAACCTGAGCTTTGGCGTCATCAAGAAGTTCCAAATTCTTGCTGAGAGGATTTTTCATGCACGTAGAAAGTAGTATGCAAAGTAGTGTCGGCTATTCAATAAGGCCCAATCTCTATTCAATAAAGTGCCTTTCTTTTTCAATCATTTCCATCTTTCATAGACTTTATATTACTTGACATCACATACTTGTTGACTTTTAGCAAAGAGGATTTCAAGGTATGTGGGCAATGTCTGGTGTCTATGAACAACAATCCTAGAGACTCGTATGAAATTTTGAGTTTTTGTGCACTGTTCTTGCTTTATCCATTGCTTTATGGTGTGGAACTATGAGGTAAAGTTTGCATAGGGATGATACCATTAGTCGTTGCACTGAAATATAACAGCGTTGCAGCTATTGGTAACCATGAAACAATTTGTGAGTAAGAAAGCTTGATGAAAGCTAGTTCCTCCACGTGGCAGCCATATAACAAATGCATATGGATACAAGGTTTTTAATAAGTAAGGTTGCTACTAATAGGATAGGTCAAGGAGACTGACCAACTATAAATCCAAAAAAGCCGAGTGTGGATTACTTATTGTTGAGGTAAGCTTTTAGCTTACACTCGATACATGACCAACCCGTAAAACCAAGCATACCAACCATGCACCATTATGTGCATGTATGCATCCCACTACATAGATATCTAATCATATGCTTCTTTATGGTCACATGCTATTCACTATAGCCACATGCTATTTCACCCTTTTCCCACATGTGATGAATATCACTTTCTAGCATTAAATGCCACCTTTCACTTTGAGCCTATATAAGGTCATGATGCTTAGCTTGTATTTTCTCCTTCGTCATCATAATCAATCAAGTCTACTTTCTATTTGCTCCTAATTGTGATGAAACTTCACTAGATGAATGCCTCGGTGGTCTATCCACCATAGGCATTACATGCGGTATCAAAGCCGATGGTTCACACCTAGCCCTATAAATCCGTTTATTTGATCATCGTCAGTAGTGTAATCAATTGCATTAGCACTTAGGTTTGCATTTAGCTTTTTTCGAATAAGCTCATTAATCGAGCCCTTAAAACTCATATCATTAGAGTGTATGTATGTTCTTGTTTTGCATTGATAGTCTCTCATATTATGTATAATATCACCTTCAATTAGATCCTCTCGACTTATCATTTTACATATTGGTTGGTGTGTGCATAGCTTCAATCCTCGGATTCAATTGTGCACTTTCCAGTGAGCATAACATAACACGAGTCAATTTACCTTGACGTGGAAGTCTCAGTTTTGAAGCAAAGCTGAGGGCTAAGGTAAACGCAGAATCATCGAGATCATTTCTGTTGGCTGGCCAGCAAAGTTGGAAGTAGCAACCTGCAGGGATTGTTCTGAATCCAACTGTTTCTAGCCTTCGGAGCCTCATAGTGCTCCGTGCTTTGTATCCCTTTCTTTTCGTGGGTTTTCCTCGCTTTGAGGTTTCCCACTTGTAAATTAATCAAAGCAGATTTACAACAAAAAAAAGATTGTTCTGAATCCTCAATCCATTTGGGTAGCACACAACAGAGGTTTTTTTTTGTTGCGCACCACATTTGACTTCGACCTTGTCCATAACTGGCCAAATTCGTTGGTGCTAAAGTCAACTCGGTGCCACCTAAAGCTTTCCCATCTATCGGGTCAGCTCCACATACAGTACACACACCATCACTCATGGCGTGCAGTTTTGTCGTCATTCACTGCTGCCCTACCCACGACCATTAGTGCTCTCCTCGAGATTCGAATCTCACACCTTTACTGCAGTTGAGGCCCCACGACCTTGTACCCACCGTTCGGCTGCCCTAGTCATCCTGCAATCGATGCACTGCCATTTCCAAAAAAAAAAAAGAGTGTGCAATCACCTTGCACTCGCACTACCTCGTTAGGTTTAATTAATAATACCTTTTGTTTATTTAAAATCAGCCCATTAAAGCCTGGGTTCCCACCGCTCACCCTTTGACCCTACACACCTCGGTCTTCAAACATTGCTTAGGTGGGCATTGTCATGCACCTAAGGGCCTTGATTTCCAAAGTCACACCAAATGCTCAAATTTAAAGGGGAGGTATCTCTTGTCGAGCACGCTTCTCACCACCTCGGGTCGGACCTGGGTACTTTTTATATGGTGCAGTGAGAGAGATAATGTATTATCAATATCTTTTTTCCAACATAATACCAACTCTCAAGGTGAAGTACAATGTAGGGAAAATAATGCCGATGTCCTTTTGCAAGTGCACTACTATGTATGCATTATCCAATTCAAAGGTTGTTGAAACCCAAGAAGCTCCAAGCCATGGATTTGCACACGTATTTTCACATTTTTTACAAATCTATTGCATCCGTATTGGCATGTATATAAGCACTATGTCCATGAATAAGCAGGGGCATACACCCAACCGGTGTTTCTTCAAAGATAATGCTAAGAATTCAAAGAATCCTAGAGATTCCAAAGGTAAAGTTCCCATTGTGGAAGAAGAAGAAGAAAAAAGGGGACGTCATCAATATCTGTATTGTGATGGGTTTTAGACACTACCCCAAACCCAAAGTTTGGAGGTAAGACCTACCCTCTTTTGCATTAGATTCACCTTATGAGCCATGTGACATTTAATGACCTAGTAACTTGTGTGTAGCGGAAAATAGCATAAACATAGTGAGCATTTCATTAGAATAGATTCCTAATGAGCATATCAAGAGTGCTTGGATGGAGAGAGCAACAAAAAGCATAACACCTAGTTAGATAAGCATGAACAATACTTCAAAAGAGAGAGAAATTAAGCTATTGACAACAGTTGAGGACCGGATTTACATGGAGCAGGTCCCTTCTCCAGAAGGCTTTCTATTATAGGTTTCCCCCATCAAGGGAGACATTTTACAATAGAATACTTTGTGTTCCTTCAATAACTTGTTGGTGCAATGAAGATGGAAACTTCAAGCACCATGCACATACTTATAAAACACAACATCAATTCCCTCACGGTCTCAGATCTAAGA
Source organism: Adiantum capillus-veneris (assembly GCF_014529385.1). Lineage (NCBI taxonomy): Eukaryota > Viridiplantae > Streptophyta > Polypodiopsida > Polypodiales > Pteridaceae > Adiantum > Adiantum capillus-veneris. The sequence goes on along the minus strand of NC_140950.1, from coordinate 4,535,033 downwards.
CCTCACACACCTTCGAAGATGGTGAGAGCTAGCGGGGTATGGGAGTAGATTGAGAGGAAGGAGTAGTCTTACGAGAAAGAAGTATATCTCCTCACATAATAACTCATAAAAGCTTAGCATAGCTTAGTAATTAGCATGGTAGAGGAGCATGAGCATGCATTGAAGCTTGGCTCTTGGTTGGATTTGCATCACAAAGCCAAGAGTTGTTGGTGTAGGCCTCCCTTCTCACCAGCTTGGAGTAGATGATGAGCTTTCCATTAAAGCTTGAGAAGGAGAGAGAGTCTTCTTTACCTCACACATGAGATTGTGTGAGTGTGTGTGTGATAATGCCTTGCCAAAATCAGCCCCCTCTCTCTCTTTTGGTCGACCCCTCTTGCATTTTACTCATGCTGGTACCCCATTGGACCCTGCAAAGCTTAGCCAATGTAATTGAGAAGCATAAGTGATAGCCTTTTGACATGTGTTCCCCTTTCTCCTTTTGTGAGAGCTTTAGGTGTTTAATTAATGCAATTAAACTCTCATTTGACCGCTTTGTCTTTTGGCCAATAGGAATCAGGCAAGCCATTGGGCTGCTGAATGCTCATTGGACCCCTTGGGAGACTGTCCAATAGTCTTTTAGAGAGCTTAAGTTCTATTGGTTCTTTTATCAAGTGTTTTAAAATAAATTAAGCTAAATGCACTCTAGCCTAATTCTCATTGGTCCACCTGTATGGCCATCCAGTAGGATTTGAATGCAGCTTGGGGGCAACTGGGCTAGGGAGCTGACATGTGTCCCGTATTCCCTTTGTGTAAAGAGAGCCTGTGAGTGTGTGTGTGTGTTTCTCTCTTATCCCCTACCTTTAGGGCTCGCCCCCTTTCATGTAGGGATCTAGGAAGACTTTGTGTATAATTACAAAGCATCCAATTTTACCTAGAGTTTGACCATTGGACTTTTCATTGAATTTTGGAACCTTAGCATTTCGGAAGCCTTAATGGGCTGAACTTTAGGGTCTTTGAAGCCCATCAATGCACATTGCTCTTTTGCAGATGGCCTCCCCTTTGGATCCCTATTTTCCCTCCTTTGGATCCCTACTGTGGCCGGTCTGCCAGCTTAACCAATATTCTAGCTTTTTCTCCCGTGGTACTTCCCCATATTAAATGATCAGTTTAACATGAGAAAATCATTTAGGAGAATTAGATATTAGTTATCTATTGTCAGCCATTCTAACAACTTTTAGGTGTAATATTTTTAGGTGTTCTTTGGCACTTCAAGTCCTAGTTGCTGCTCCTCTTAACCCCTTTGGAAAAGCGCTCAAGCTCCTGTACCCGTGGCTCCAATATCATAATTGCAAGGAATAGAAGAGAGGGTCTTTCAACACCAAAATAGTACCGGCTCTTGTCAAGCTTCTAATAGCTCAATAGTGGTTAAGCCATAGGCAAGCCTTGTAGGACTCCACTATTAAGACCATAGGTCTCGACGGTGATGCCCCGTTATCGGCACGAAGTAGAGGCACTGCAAGACTAAAAAATCCCTATTCTACTTACTCAATTGCAAGTAATAATACGAACCATTTATAGCTATCTTGTTAGGTGCAGCGGAATGAATGTCGTATTTTCTCAAGATTAGTGATCTTTATTTGCTCAAGGTTCCTTTTAGTTCTTAGGGAAGGAGAGAGCCTTCCGTCTTTATGGAGAGTGCTATGATCACGAACAAAGCGAGTGGATATTGTGCGTGCAAGTGTATGAGACTGAGAGAAGGAGAGAAAAGAGATACGACACCCGAGAGGTTGTAAAACCCTCCTCCGAAGGCCCCACTCTCGTCGGCGAGAGTGGTCTACTTTGATTGCACAAAGGTGTACAATGCGTATGCAATGGACTGATGCAATGGGACTATGTCGACGACGACGACGGTGATGACAACGACGACTTGATGGCTGAAATCTGTGATCTTCTAATCGCTGAATTTCGGGACTGCCTTGGTGGCTGAAAATGACTGTTTTGGCTGCGTTTTTTTTGGCTGTGGGTGAGCATTCTGCAACCAATCTGGGGCTAATCTGCTACTATTCTAAGGCTGAAAATTGTGTGTATCTGTTGTCGATTAGGGTTGAGAACAAAAACGCTGATGTACCTTTGCTGCTAGCCAAAAATGCCAGGCTGTTCTGGGTCAGAAAACCAAAAACGCTGATGTGCTCTGGTGCTTGCAAAACGCTAATGCTGATCTGGGGAAAAACGCTAGGGCTGAATGGTGCTGGGGGGCGATCATGCAAGGGACCTGCTGTTGCCGGCGGTAACTGCAATGGAAAGCGCTGGCTCGCGCATATGTCCAAAAATGCTACGAAGTTCTGGGGGTATGGCGAGGTTGGGAGTCCAAAAACGCCAAGGTGCTGAGGTACTGTTGAGAAGTTACCTGTTGAGCGGGAAGCTCCTGCTGCCTCTTTTGCCAGAAAGTGCTAACTTGGGTTTGCTTATATATTAACTTAGCAAAATTTCCCTACCTACTTTTGTTGGGAAGTCACTTAAAAATAATAAGTGAAAATACCAAAAATAGGAAAATAGGCTAAATGCACTGGAAAATTCTCCTGACTGAATCTGATGGATTCTGAAGGGAATACTCATGATCATGTTGTGTGCAACCAGAGGATATGCATCTATTGCCAAGTGATTGGGCATGCACGGTCTACGAATAGACTCACAAAAGTGCCAGATCACTGCTAATCTAAACTGACTGGACTGACTGAACCCTGTTGTGGTGTAGCTTGTCCATGGACACATAGGGTTGGGATGTGTCACGTGACATAGCTTGAGGACCTCCCTTCTTGAGCAAGAAAAGATGAACCTTGTGCTCTGATACCAATGTAACGTTTAATGACCTAGTAACTTGTGTGTAGCGGAAAATAGCATAAACATAGTGAGCATTTCATTAGAATAGATTCCTAATGAGCATAGCAAGAGTGCTTGGATGGAGAGAGCAACAAAAAGCATAACACCTAGATAGATAGGCTGAACAATACAGAGAGAAATTAAGCTATTGACAACAGTTGAGGACCGGATTTACATGGAGCCGGTCTCCCCTCCAGAAGGCTTTGTATTATAGGTTTCCCCCATGAAGGGAGACATTTTACAATACAATACTTTGTGTTCCTTCAATGACTTGTTGGTGCAATGAAGATGGAAGCTTCAAGCACCATGCACACACTTATAAAAGACAACATCAATTCCCTCACGGTTTCAGACCCAAGACCTCACACACCTTCAAAGATGGTGAGAGCTAGCGGGGTATGAGAGTAGATTGAGAGGAAGAAGGAGTAGTCTTACGAGAAAGAAGTATATCTCTGTATAGCAGGCTACAATGTCACTTTCATAGGACACACAGTTAGTACAGTTGGTCTGGTCTGGTCTGGTCCACACTGGACGGACTCTCTAGGCTAGGCAGTGACACGTGGCAAGGATACGGACGGTGGTCTAGTGGACGGCGTGGCTAGGTCACCACCACCACTCAGTTTGGAGATAGGCTTATGTGGCTGACATTTATGAGCCATTGGTGGATCATCTTCTTCATATATGGTCCAGCGTCGTCGTCTTGAGGGCGAGTCTATACACACAGCACGTCTTCACCATCCCTACACATCTGAGCCTCGACACCCCCATTGTACTTGTGAGTCCCTGGGCTGGAGCTGAGTGTGCTGCCACGCCAGAGTCTATATCGGTTCTTTGAGATAGTCGAGCCCTATGGACTATCTCTCTATGTTCTGGCCTGCTATTGTGTCTCTGTGAGATCAGTTGTTATCTATTGTTCCTTTGTTTTCAGTCTGTTTTGAGTGAGATTGTCGCGCACATTGCACTGAGTAGCACCCACTGTAGAGAGCACGACACGTTATCCGTGCTACAGGTGCTCTCTTTTTTGGCACACCGGGTGGGACCTCAACTGAAGTCTCACTCTCTGTTGAGGTACAAATCGAGGAGCTAGCTGGTTTTTACCTAGCTTCACCTACTTTGCCTTGCACTGTGAAGCCTGCTGGTCTGGTCCTCTCTCGCCCAGGTCCAACCAGCTCTCGTCCTGGCCTAGGGCTTCCTTGTCCCTGGTCTAGTCCTTCCTCGTCCCTGGTCTAGTCCCTCCTCGTCCCTGGTCTAGCCAAGTGGTCTAGTCACTTGTCCTGGTCTAGTAGAGTCTAGACCTGTGTTCAGCCAACTAAGGGTCTTCTTGCCCAAAGTTTGGTTGGGGTTGTGGTCACTGCATGACACATACAAGGCGGTCATTTGAGCGTCAAAGTGCACTACTAAGTCCTCTGAAGTACTACAACAGAAGGCGTCAATCCCTGGTACCTGGTAGAAGTCCACCAACCTCATCACCCATACCTCCACATATAGCCTCATCCATTCCTCCATCAGGTTCTACATCTGCTAGGTCACCTTCCCCAGTGAAGCTCTCCCCCATTTTGTTACAGCAAGCTATTAAGCAACAAGCTCCTGAGCAAGAGGCCATGGAGGTGTTGACCAGTGTGTTGGCCAAGGTAAACATCAAGTTTCCTACCTTCAAGGGACTCTCCTCAGAAGATGCAGATGACCATGCAAGGAGGTTTGTATCTCTCTGTAGAGGTTGTGGTCTTAACAGGGAAGATGCTTATTTGTACTCTTTCCATCTACCTTAGATGGCTTAGCAGATAAATGGTACAGTCAGTTTGCAGAGAACCATTTTGCAACTTGGGCAGCTTTAAGACAACAGTTCTGTGCAGCATTCAGGCCAGGTGACTACAGGAAAGGCTGTTGGATGAGTTGGCCAACATGGTGCTCCAGCCAGAGGAGACTTTTGTAGAACTCATGACTAAAACCAAGTCTCTGGTCGCCAAGCTTTCTCAACCACTAGGTGAGTTCATGGTCAAGAAATGGGTAGAGAAGGCGCTTCCAAAGACTTCTCAGTAGAAATTGAGAGAGAATCTCCGACCTGATGCCACCTTGGAGGAGTTTGTTGTGGCTGCTACTAGGATAGAGGGGGCAAGGAAGCTGTTTAGCAACTCTTCTCTGGTAGAGAGTGCCTCTGTACTCTTGGAGAGTCCGTCTGACCCTTTGACTTCCTTACGTAGGGAACTTGAAGCCCTAAAATTACAACACGCTCTTCAAGAGGAGAAATCAATCTCTCTTAGACAGGAGAAGCCCCCACATCACGAGGCTTTGGATCAAATCAAGAGAGAGCTAGAAGAGCTTCGGTCTTAGCAGGAGACTAAAGCTATGGTATGGTGCAGCTCGTGTCGCTCTCCAGGACACCCTCCACAGGACTGTCCCATTCGGGCTTATTGCCACTTCTGTGAAAAGTTTGGACATGAGGACAAGGACTGCTACTACCTCAAGGGATTGCGTTAAATTCAGTAAAGTCTTGGTCCTACTCTTCAACAAGGGCCAGCACCTGCATCCAACATGGTTTCTCCCTATGGCCATCCACACCATATGCCACCTTACCAACATGGTATACAAAGTACTTTTCCCTCTCAGAGCTTTTATCATACCCATACTCCCTCATCCCCTCAAAGTTTCTATGCTTCCATCTCCAACTCCATGCACCAGGAGCAAGGACCACCTTGCCCTTTGACTCGCCCATTGAATCGGCCCATTTTGTGCTACAAATGCGGAGAGTATGGTCATTACCAAAGCAAATGCCCTCTGCCCGAAGGGTCCCCTCCCTGCCGTCAGTGCCCTGAAACGAAGGATCACTGTCACCAGCGTGTGACTACTATCTATCCTTTTTGTTGATTTCTTTCTTATTATCTATTTACTTTCACTTTTTGGAAACACCCCTCGGGAAATCTAACTGCCTTGCATTGCATAGCTAGTGTGGAACTGTCCAGAGGGAGTCCAGGCCTGAGGGCAAGAGAGCACTAAGGTTGGACAAGGACTATGGTTAGCCAAGTGGGGTCATTGACTAGCCAAAGTGGAATCCTTTGCTACAGAGGCTACATTTCAGTTCTGGATGTGGTCGCAGTGTACAAAGAGGGTCGGATGACCTAGAAAGATACAATGGCAGCATCTCCTAAAATTTAGGGAACTGCTATTTTGGGACCTGAAAATGTCTTCGCGTCATTACGTGCAGTTTGACATGGGGATCATTTTGTTACTCTGTGGCCAAGTCAACAGAGGCTGCAGGTGAGATATTTTTAGACCTGAGGGTCTAAAGCGGGAAAATGCACAAATGAGTGACACTTGGCACTCTGAGGCCAGTTTACTACTTATAGAGAAGGCAAAAACGTGATTTATAGTTGGGAGGCTCATTTTGCAAGTCTCTGTCACAGGTTAAGAGCTATGGAGTGCTTGCTTTCCCTCTTATGCACAGTGCGGTGCCAGGAGTGATGCCCTGCACGCTACGCAGTGCCCTCTCTCTCCCCTTTGGCAGTATGTTATGCCCCTCTAGTGGGCTCTTCATTTGACCAATGTACAGTTGTGTGGGTTCATGCGCGATTGCCGAGGCAAGAGCCTCTTGTACAGGTACTGGATTAGCTAGTGGCTAATCCCCCCCGCAGGTACAGGTGAATTCGGAGAGGTTTCACGCCAGAAATCTCGTCCGATTCAAAGGGCAAGTAGCCCTACAGGTGCGGGAGCTCGAGGACTTGCTACGGATGCGACCGGCACGCGAAACGGAGCCCGAAACAGTGAATTACAGCCTGCTGTGTATTTTTGCAGGTTTAGGGTTTTAGCCCTAAACGGACCCTAATACCCCCAGGAGGTTCGGGGATGCAAGGGGACCGCTGTACAGGTGATCTGGCGCAATTTCGGGGCTGAAAACAGAGAATTCAGCGTGCTGCAGATTCTCGCCAGGTTTTGCAAAGTGCCCGTATGCGTCGGGAAAGTCATTCAATGCGTAGGAATACTGACTGTGAAGGGTTCTAGTACAGTTATGCTGCCGAAATCGGGCTGGAACAGTGGAAATTCAGTCGAGTTTGTGCGGGGCAGCTTGTAGGGAACCACAGCGTTTATTCCCTCTTTTGAACAATAAAGAAATACCGAAAGGGGCACCTAAGTTAGGGGCCAATCTGGTGTCTGTCTACTCATACAGGTGCAATCTAGCAGCCTGTATCCCTCTCCCCTTTGTTGTGTCTTGAAAGTACAGGTAAAATAGACGACTAATAATGGGTGAAAACTAAATCAAGGTTTGAAGTAAAGTCTACCGCCCTTTTTGGATTGAACAGGCCGGTTTCATGGTTCCATCGACGGGATTAAATCACTTTTTCCCATAGAAGTGAGCCTTGGTCAGTTTAGGCTTGAAGACACAGGGGATCATAGACTAAACACAGGGAATTGTAATTATGGCTGACAGACCAGATGATGTGACTGAAGAGGTTTCCTCTTCACAGGGTCAACAAACACATGAAGTGGGTGAGTCGTCAATACCACCACAGACAGATGACTATATATTCAGGACCGAGTTGGCTACTGCTGTGGCTATGTTCACACAAGTAATGCAGAACCCGAGGTTTTTAGCCTTTCTGCAACCTCCTGTTCCGTCTCAGCAAGTTGGGTCACTGGATCATATTCAAAAGCCTGTTAAGGCTCGAGCAGAGGTGATTCATACCGCACAGTCAATGGAAACACCTGTACACTTGACGGAGAACATGCAGTCTCCACAACCTATGCCTAAGGTGCAAGAACAGGTGGCTGAGATGCCAGTTTTTCACGCTGTACCAGTTCAGTCTGCCACCTTTCAGCAGCCTATAGCTGGTTCTAATGGACAGGGAAGCAACCTACAGGCTATGCAACAGGTCTTCCCACCACCTTCAGTACACCCTGGCTATTTTGGAGGTGGATCGGTATTCCAGAGCATGGCTGGTCATGCACCTGGAAATCAGTTTTACACGCCAGGAACAGTGTTTGGGGGTGCTCAAACGATGATGCCTAACCCCATGTATGGTGTCACGGGCATGCTACCAGGTTTTCAGAGCACTCAGGGTCAATTTGGGATGCCACAAGCAAATTTTGGTATGGCTGGAATTACAAATCAGCAGCCAAATATGGCATTTCCAGGTCAAGTTAATAGCGGCCAAGGAACACAGATGAACCCTAATAGTGTTCCCATGTTTCAGTCACTTCCATATGACAATTTAATGCCGCTGGAGAGGCCAACTCCGTACAAAGAAGGTGGCAAAGGTGTGTCATTCACGACCTTTACAGGGTTTGATGACAGGAAGAAGGCTCTCTCATTCCTCCAGCAGTTTGACAAGGCCTATGCAGGGGGAAACTTTACAGAGGCTTCAAAGGTCCGCAAGGCAGCCACTTTCTTGACAGGGAATGCGGGACAATGCTGGACAACTTTATTGCTTCAAGGGCAAGCTCCGTATACATGGATTTACTTCAAGCAGATTTTTGCAGCAGCATGGTTATCTGATGACTTTGAAGCAGATGTCATGACAGAATGGCACCAGCTTAATGCTGCCACTTGCAGAAATCTGGATGATTACAATCGGAAGTTTTGGAAAGCTCTACTTCCAGTAACTTCCTATAGATTTGTGCCATTGACAGAACAGATTGAAAAATACTGTTGTGGCCTACCCAAAGGATTGAGAAAATACTGCACGAAGACAAAAGTCACTACTTTGACGCAGCTCATCGAGGTAGCAAACACTGGCAATGGTTTGCTCAAGGGAGAAGATTGTGAATTTAACACTGGCGTCAAGGCAGGATCAGGCAAGAAAAATTCAGCCAAGAAGCACGTTCCCAATGAGGCTCCTAAAGGGACTCAGGAGTCAGCCAACGCAGGGAAAGATAAAGCTACGGCTGAATCAGAAAAGGAACCAGCGAAGAAATGGAAAAGACGTTTTCCTCGCAAGTCAGAAGAGCAAAAGAAGGTCCTGAGAACAGAAAACAAATGCTTTATATGTGAGCAGCCTGGCCACATTGCTTACAAGTGTCCTACAAAGAAAAGGCCAGCTGATTCTGAAGACAAGGAGGACAGGAAAGGAAAGAAGCCCATGGCTGGTCTAGTGCCAGATATGGTGGGCGACAAGCCAAATTCAGATGCAAGTGAGCTTTGCAGAGCATGGGGAAAGGTCAGGGATCAAACAATGCTTATCTTCTTTGATCCAGGTGCCAAAGCCAACTTCATTTCCCCAGAATTGGCTTCAAAGTTGGGAATCAGACCTGAAGAGATGGGGTATACAGCAGAGGCAGGTTTGGCATGTCCTGGCCATATAGAGGCTGTGACACCCATCATTGGAAAGTTGCGTCTACATATCCAGTCCTTTGTAGATGCTGAAGAATTTTACATCATGCCACTGGATGGATGTGATGTGTTGTTAGGTATTCCTTGGTTGTTTCGTGTACAGGGAATCATGGATGCCTACAACAAAAAGATCACTGTACAGAGCAGGGGAAAGACTCACATTCTGGATGTAAAGCTTAAAGGGGAGTCTATTCCTACTGTATCAGCTTCTGCTATTACTTCTGTAATGAAAAAGCATCTTTCTGCGTACTTGGTTTTTGCACGTGAAGTGTCAGATTGTGATGAATCAAATTTATCTGTGCTAGATAAAGAAAGGTCAATGTTTTTACAACAGTATAGTGACTGTTTTTCCGATTCATTACCGTCTCAATTACCGCCAGAGAGACCCGAGGACCATGCGATAGATTTGGTGCCAGGCAGTAGCCCACCAAATAAGCCTCCGTACAGGGTTAGTGCGGCTCAGCAGAAAGAGATAATGGGCCAAGTACAGGAGCTGTTAGAAAAGGGGCTGATTCAGCCCAGTTCATCTCCATTCTGTTCTCCAGTGTTATTGGTGCAGAAAAAGGATGGCTCATGGCGTATGTGCATCGACTACCGTGCACTGAACAAGAATACCATCAAGAATAGGTTCCCTATACCTAGAATTGATGATATTATGGACAAATTAGAAGGAGCAGCTATGTTTAGCAGGATAGATCTAAAGAGTGGGTACCATCAGATCCGCATTAGATCAGAGGATGTGCACAAGACTGCTTTTAGAACGACGTTTGGCCTTTACGAATTTTTAGTGATGCCCTTTGGTCTCACAAATGCTCCTGCTACGTTCAATAGGATGATGGACAGAATTTTCCGTCCACACCAGCAGTTTGTTGGTACATTCTTTGATGACATGATAGTCTACTCAAAGAATGAAGAGGAGCATAGGCATCACTTGGCCATTGTGTTCAAAGAGCTACGCAGTCATAGGTTGCTCATCAATGCAAAGAAAAGTGAGTTTTTTTTGGAAGAGATTCACTTTCTGAGACACATTGTCTCAAAGGATGGTGTCAGAATGGATCCTGCAAAAGTTGAAGCAATCAAGTCATGGCCAAATTTGAAGACGGTGCATGATGTCCGAAGCTTTTTGGGACTATGCTCCTATTACAGAAGGTTTATCCGAAATTTCGCTGAGATTGCTTCACCTTTACATGCTCTTCAAAAGAAAGCAGTCACCTTTAGATGGACACAGAAAGAGATTTCAGCTTTTAATCTCTTAAAGGAAAAGATGACTTCAGATCCAGTCATTGTGTTGCCAAATCTTAGGAAGTCATTTGTGGTCCAGTGTGACGCCTGCGGTAGTAGCATTGGTGCAGTGCTAATGCAAGATGGCAGGGTAGTAGCCTATGAGAGCAGAATTTTGCAAGGGCCAGAGATGACCATGCAGGTCTATGAGAAAGAGTTACTGGCTGTGATTCATGCGCTCTTAAGTTGGAAACACTACCTGCTAGGTGCAGACTTTGTTGTCCAAACGGACCATCAGACCTTGCGATACTTCTTGACACAGACAAAGTTATCTGAGAAGCCTATGCGATGGGCAAATATCTTGTCCATGTTCCATTTTCAGATTGTGCATGTGGAAGGCAAGAAGAACGTTGTGGTTGATGCCTTGTCAAGGAAGCCACAAATTTCAGCTGTGTCGATTCCTTATCATCATGAACTTGATGATATGAGAGAACAATATGCAAATGATGAAGATTTTGCAAGGGTCTTCGAGCAACTAATGGATGGACAACGTCATGAACACTATCTTCTTAAAGACGGGTTCATGATGATGCATGGCAGATTGTGTGTCACAAAGCCATTGCGACGCAAAGTCATGGAAGAGAGTCATGTCCCACCGTATGCAGGGCATCGTGGTATCGATGCTACAGTTAAAGCGGTTGAGACATTCTTCTATTGGCCTACATTGAGAAGGGATGTGGATGCCTTTGTGCGAGAATGCCTAATATGCCAAAAGGTCAAGTTTGACAGGCAAAAGGCACCAGGGTTATTGCAACCACTACCTATTCCAGATAAACCATGGGAAAGTATTGCTATGGATTTTATCTTTGATCTTCCGAGAACGCAGACAGGAAACGATGGTATTTGGACCATTATTTGCAGATTCAGCAAACATGCTCATTTTATTCCTGTCAGGAAGAAGATAAAGCCAGATCAGATGGCACGCTTGTTTATGAGCAATATTTTCAAGTATCATGGCATGCCACAGTCGATTGTTAGCGACCGTGATCCACGCATGACAAGTTTGTTCTGGAGAGGCTTGTTTGAGAATATGGGCACCACGCTCAAATTCTCTTCGTCATTTCATCCTCAAACAGATGGGCAGTCAGAAGAGGCAAATTCTACTGTCCTAGATCTGCTCAAGTGCTATGTGTCAGAGCATAAAGGAAAGTGGGAGCAGTATTTGCCATTGGTGGAGTATGCATACAATAATACAGTGCATTCATCAACTGGCAAGGCACCCTTTGAGATAGTTGAAGGTGGCAAGAAAGTTCCTCCCATACTGCATACAAAGGACAAGATATTTGAAGCAGATAAGTATGTTCAGGACATGGATGAAATGTACAAGAAGGTCAAAGTGGCCTTAGAAAGGACTCAGGCAAAGCAAAAGAAAGCAGCTGATCGTCACCGTCGTGAAGTGGTATATTCACTTGGTGATTGGGTGCTTTTACGCTTTGAAAAGGCAAGGTTAAAGAAGATGAAGGGCAAGGAAAGACTGTTTCCAAAGCTCAGCATGCGTTACTATGGGCCTTTTCAAGTATGCGACATAATCAGTGATGTTGCATATAGGCTGAAATTGCCTGACAGTTGGAAGATTCACAATGCGTTTCATGTGAGTCTTCTCAGACCCTATGTGGGTGATGTGCCAGAAGATATGCCAGCTGATCAGCCGGAAGTCGAGGAACTTGACGAGATCTTGGTCCCTGAACAGATTTTGGCACACAAAAAAAGGAAAGTGAAAGGCAAGGTTGCTAGGCGTTACTTGGTAAAGTTCAGAAACTATCCACCAATGGATGCCAAGTGGATGGAAGAAGGTGAACTTACAGAGTCACCAACTGTGTTATCACTTTACCTGGAAGCCTTCGATTTGCAACCTACCTTGACCCCTTGAGTTTCAAAGCTAAATGGATTGTCAGTGTGACAATGGCTTCTGAAACAAATGATGTACATGGTATTTAAAGTGAGCTCAAATCAAATACCTGTTACATGAATGTTAGAGCTGTACAGATTGTCAGTTTGGCAATTGCTCTTATGGAATGTCCAAAAGTTTGGTTAGTGCTATAGAAGTGAGTATTTCTTGTCAGTTTGTCAAGGATACAGTGATTGCTTCTATTGAAGAGTACATGTGTAACTGCATTCTTAAACTGTCGGTTTGGGTATGCTCGAAAGTGTTACGGGATCCAACGTGTACTATAAGACAGTGGCAAAATGTGCAGCTACCATTTTGTCATTGGAAAGTTAGTGACTCAAAGCAATGGCAGAGTGCGAAGCTACCACTATGTCATTGGGACAGGGTTCACACGCAGGCAATACATGAGTCGACAAGGTGTTGAATACACCAGGGTTGACAATGAGCATGTATGTGTCGTATATGTGTCGACAGGTGTTGAATACATCAGTGTTGACAGTAGGCATGTACGACATAGATGCAAACGAGGACGTTTGAGATTTCAAGAGGGGGGTATGTCACCAGCGTGTGACTACTATCTATCCTTTTTGTTGATTTCTTTCTTATTATCTATTTACTTTCACTTTTTGGAAACACCCCTCGGGAAATCTAACTGCCTTGCATTGCATAGCTAGTGTGGAACTGTCCAGAGGGAGTCCAGGCCTGAGGGCAAGAGAGCACTAAGGTTGGACAAGGACTATGGTTAGCCAAGTGGGGTCATTGACTAGCCAAAGTAAACTCTGAGGCCAGTTTACTACTTATAGAGAAGGCAAAAACGTGATTTATAGTTGGGAGGCTCATTTTGCAAGTCTCTGTCACAGGTTAAGAGCTATGGAGTGCTTGCTTTCCCTCTTATGCACAGTGCGGTGCCAGGAGTGATGCCCTGCACGCTACGCAGTGCCCTCTCTCTCCCCTTTGGCAGTATGTTATGCCCCTCTAGTGGGCTCTTCATTTAACCAATGTACAGTTGTGTGGGTTCATGCGCGATTGCCGAGGCAAGAGCCTCTTGTACAGGTACTGGATTAGCTAGCGGCTAATCCCCCCCGCAGGTACAGGTGAATTCGGAGAGGTTTCACGCCAGAAATCTCGTCCGATTCAAAGGGCAAGTAGCCCTACAGGTGCGGGAGCTCGAGGACTTGCTACGGATGCGACCGGCACGCGAAACGGAGCCCGAAACAGTGAATTACAGCCTGCTGTGTATTTTTGCAGGTTTAGGGTTTTGGCCCTAAACGGACCCTAATACCCCCAGGAGGTTCGGGGATGCAAGGGGACCGCTGTACAGGTGATCTGGCGCAATTTCGGGGCTGAAAACAGAGAATTCAGCGTGCTGCAGATTCTCGCCAGGTTTTGCAAAGTGCCCGTATGCGTCGGGAAAGTCATTCAATGCGTAGGAATACTGACTGTGAAGGGTTCTAGTACAGTTATGCTGCCGAAATCGGGCTGGAACAGTGGAAATTCAGTCGAGTTTGTGCGGGGCAGCTTGTAGGGAACCACAGCGTTTATTCCCTCTTTTGAACAATAAAGAAATACCGAAAGGGGCGCCTAAGTTAGGGGCCAATCTGGTGTCTGTCTACTCATACAAGTGCAATCTAGCAGCCTGTATCCCTCTCCCCTTTGTTGTGTCTTGAAAGTACAGGTAAAATAGACGACTAATAATGGGTGAAAGCTAAATCAAGGTTTGAAGTAAAGTCTACCGCCCTTTTTGGATTGAACAGGCCGGTTACAATCACTACAGTAAGGATTGCCCTAAACTTCGTGCATCCACGGCTTCGAACCCAAGTCAAAGTCAGGATGAGTTTACCTTTCCCAAGCTCAATCTGATAGTAGTTAGCACCGTTCCTCAGCCACCCCCTTCTACCCACGTGGTTACCCCTCAAAATAAGCTGCAGTTGGTAGAGGAGCCATTGCGTGTCCTCACACTCGGACCCAGAGAGCTGCTCTCGGTCTTAGTATTCCAACACGTTCAACTCCCCACACATTCTTCCAACAGTGGATACCCTACCTTCAGCTACTGACAAGCCATCACCCAGTGGCAAGTAAGAATCCAAATCTTTGCTCTCCGATCTTGATGAAGCTTTCTTGGAAGCAGTTTCCAATCTACAAAAGATCAAGGTACCAGAGAACCACTGGTAGAACAGGAAAAGCTTACAACAGAGATAGTCTTGAAGAACACCTTTCAACAACTGTCCCTCTATGACATGCTACGACTAGATGCGAGTTTTAGAAGTGACACCCTTGCTGTTATTCAGTCACTTTACCCCGGAGCAAGTCCTAGTGGCGGGCACCTCCCAGTGTGACCATCAGAGTCCTATATGATATCCAATCCCGCTGCTCCCCTCTCTGATCATAGAAGCCCTCGCCTGACAGTGTCCGTCTTGGGGTAGCAATTTTCAGGAGTAATTGTGGATGGTGGATCTGGCATCAATATGATGTCTCAGTTCACTATGATGGCTTTAGGCCTATAGCCTACTCAACCTGCCCCCTTCACAGTAACATTGGCCGACCAGAGGACAGTATACCCTATGAGCATATTGGAAAAGGTGCCTCTGCAGGTACAAGATTTCACTTTTAGTTTGGATTTTGTTGTGGTTTGTCTTCCACAAGTGGAGGGCGGATTTCCCTTGCTCATCGGTAGACCATGGCTGCGACACACTAAAGCACTTCATGATTGGGAAAACGATGCCATGTGGATATATACTCTTGGCTCCCCGATGCAACCAATTTGCCTAGAAGGAGGCATGGATCTCGTCGTGCAACATAGTTCTTTGTCCCTAGCAGCCAGCCTCGAATTGGAACAGCCTACTCCACCTAACGGGTCAGATGAGGATCTGTTGGAGTGGTTGGATGCTACCAAATCTATGCCTTGTGAGTCTCTATTCGCTCTTTGCTTGAAGTTACACCCTCTTCCAATGTTTCCACAGTAACTAAACCTAATGAGCCACCTGAGCCAGCTCAAAAGTTGAAGGTCACAGAGAATACTCCTGATGCGACCTTGGTGGAAGCCTTTGAATTTGTCGAGCCTATGAAGAAATATAGAAGCGGAAAGAAATCCCCTCTACAGGTTTTCACCCACCTTCACCATCAGCCCCAGTGTCTGATTCTCTGACCAGAAGAAAGCTCTCCTCTATTTCTAGTGAACTCCCTTCGCAGAGCTTCCTCAAGACGGGATACAACCAAAAAGATGTTGATTTCAAGCCTGATAAATTCCCTGTTCATGCTCATGATATCTCTCTGCTCCATGTCATTCCAGCCTCACCATTCACTACCCCTACCCACCCCCTCTCTTGCCCTCGCCCCTACCCATCCCTCTTACCCTCGCCCCTGCCCTCCCCCTACTCACCCCTACCCACCCCCTCCCTGCCCTTGCCCCCTACTCACCCATCACCCCCCTCCCTTTGCCCTCGCCCCTACCCACCCCTCTCTTACCCTCGCCCCTACCCACCCTCTACTCTCGTCCCTACCCACCCCTCTCTTGCCCTCGCCCCTGCCCTCCTCCTACTTGCTCCTACCCACCCCCCTCTTGCCCTCGCGCGTACCCTCCTCATTACCCTCGACCCCTACCCACCCCTCGCCCCTACCCAATTCGTCTCCCCCCCCCCCACGCCCCCTCGCCTCTATTTCCTTCCTTACCCACCCCTCGCCCCCCCTCACCAGCCCTCGCCCCTACCGTCCCCTCACACCTCCTCGCCCCTAGTCCCTCCCCCTTGTCCCCTGCTCTCTCACTCTCGCCCCCCCCTCACCAGCCCTCCCCCCTTTCCCACTACCCACCCCTCATCCCCCTGCTCTTTCACCCTCGCCCCCCTATACAGCTCTTGCCCCCCTAACTCACCCTCACCCCTATCTTCTCCCTCCCTATTCGCCCCTAGTCCCCCCCTCACTAGCCCTCGCCCCTGCCCACCCCTCGTCCCCCCCCCTCGCCCCTTTCCCCCTACCCACCCCTCGCCCCCCCTCACCTATCCTCGCCCCTACCTACCCCTCATCCCCCTCTCTCCCTCGCCCCCTACCTAGCCCTCGTCCCCCCTCTCTCTCCCTCGCCCCCCTACCTACCCCTCGTTCCCCCTCTCCCTCGCCCCCTACCTAGCCCTCGTCCCCCCTCTCTCTCCCTCGCCCCCCTACCTACCCCTCGTTCCCCCTCTCTCTCCCTCGCCCCTACCCAACCCCCTACTCACCCTCTCAGTACTGTCCAGTACGCATATCAAGTAACTTTTCTGTTTTGACTCGATTTGGCAAGCAGCTCATCTGTGTTCGTGCAAAGAAACCTCCTCCTCCAAGTATCGATTTCTCTCGCCAACTGCAATCATTTCTTGCAATCCGTGGTGTCGAGCTTCAACGAGTTGAATTTTTTCTTCCTTGCAAGTAATCAAAGCATGATTTACCTTCAAGTTTTTAGCCGCTAATGCCTGTTTTAGTTCCAAAGCTTTTGCCTTCACAAGCAAGTCAGAGACCTAAGACTTAGTTCAGTAATCTTCACTTCATCCTCACCTGATTCGGCAATCAGGACCTTTTCTCATTCTCTAATGCTGTGATCCTATTTTTCAATTCGATGGAGCTAGTTGCATCAACGTTGCACATGTCTTTACATCGGGGTGAGAACCATTTTCCTCTCACTATGGTTATGGAGGATAAAGATGCGAAGGATCCAAACCGAGCATATCTCTTTGCTGTGAAGCCTCATTCTGCTTTGCAAATTGGGATTCTTGGACTATGCAATCATACTGGTTCCTGCCTATTCAAAGGTTTACGGCGTTGGCAAGCATACAATGTTTTTAACTCCACTTATGAGGCATGTAAGGTCATGGTTGGGCCTAGAATCTGCTTGAAGCAAGATGTACAGATGCGGTACCTAGTGGTTTTCTTTGAAAGTTTTTTAGTATTTCCTCTCACGGAGACGGTGAGCGGTCTTGTCGCGGGCAACCTATAGCAGGCTACAGTGTCACTTTCACAGGACACACAGTTAGTACAGTTGGTCTGGTCTGGTCTGGTCCACACTGGACAGACTCTCTGGGCTGGGCAATGACACGTGGCAGGGATACGGACGGTGGTCTAGTGGACATCGTGACCAAGTCACCACCACCACTCAGTTTGGAGATAGGCTTAGGTGGCTGACATTTATGAGCCGTTGGTGGATCATCTTCTTCATATATGGTCCAGGGTCGTTGTCTTGAGGGCGAGTCTATACACAACACGTCTTCATCATCCTTGCACATTTGAGCCTCGACACCCCCATTGTACCTGTGAGTCCCTGGGCTGGAGCTGAGTGTGCTGCCACGCCAGAGTCTGTATCGGTTCTTTGAGATAGTCGAGCCATATGTTCTGGTCTGCTGTTGTGTCTTTGTGAGATCAGTTGTTATCTATTGTTCCTTTGTTTTCAGTCTGTTTTGAGTGAGATTGTCGCGTACATTGCACTAAGTAGCACCCACTATAGAGAGCACGGCACATTATCCGCGCTACAATCTCCTCACATAATCAGTCATAAAAGCTTAGCATAGCTTAGTAATTAGCATGGTAGAGGAGGTGAGCATGCATTGAAGCTTGGCTCTTGGTTGGATTTGCATCACAAAGCCAAGAGTTGTTGGTGTAGGCCTTCCTTCTCACCAGCTTGGAGTAGATGATGAGCTTTCCATTAAAGCTTGAGAAGGAGAGAGTCTTCTTTACTTCACACATGAGATTGTGGGAGTGTGTGTGATAATTCCTTGCCAAAATCAGCCCCCTCTCTCTTGGTCGACCCCTCTTGCATTTTACTCATGCTGGCACCCCATTGGACCCTGCAAAGCTTAGCCAATGATAATGAGAAGCATAAGGGATAGCCTTTTGACATGTGTCCCCCTTTCCCCTTTTGTGAGAGCTTTAGGTATTTAATTAATGCAATTAAACTCTCATTGGACCCCTTTGTCTTCTGGCCAATAGGAATCAGACAAGCCATTGGGCTGCTGAATGCTCATTGGACCCCTTGGGAGACTGTCCAATAGTCTTTTAGAGAGCTTAATTTTTATTGGTTCTTTTATCAAGTGTTTTAAAATCAAAGTTGAATGTACTCTAGCTTGCTTCTCATTGGTCCACCTCTATTGGCCATCCAATAGGATTTGAATGCACCTTGGGGGCAACTGGTCTAGGGAGCTGACATGTGTCTCCTATTCCCTTTGTGTAAAGAGAGCCTGTGAGTGTGCGTGTGTGTTTCTCTCTTATCCCCTACCTTGAGGCTCGCCCCCTCCCATCTAGGGATCTAGGAAGACTTTGTGTACAATTACAAAGCATCCAATTTTACCTAGAGTTTGACCATTGGACTTTTCATTGAATTTTGGAACCTTAGTATTTCGGAAGTCTTAATGGGCTGAACCTTAGGGTCTTTGAAGCCCATCAATGCACATTGCTCTTTTGCAGATGGCCTCCCCTTTGGATCCCTATTTTCCCTCCTTTGGATCCCTACTTTGGCCGGTCTGCTAGCTTAAGCAATATTCTAGCCTTTTCTCCCCTGGTACTTCCCCATATTAAATGATCAGTTTAACATGAGAAAATCATTTAGGAGAATTAGATATTAGTTATTATGACAAGCCATATGTAGTTACCCTAAAAGTAATCCATATTAGATTGCTCAATTAGAATCCATGCATATTTTGGAAGCTTTAGCTGATGGGGGCGTCTGTCGGGGTAAGCCTTTAGCTTACACTCGATACGTTGTGAAGGATTGGAGGGGCTGGCCTCTACAACACCTCAAACCAACACAAAAAGAAGAGGATGAAGAGAATAGCTCTCTCAAGATAATGTGCGTTGATCCTTGCTCGCAAATTTTGACAGCCTCACTCACTCAGGCTCAACCTCGACTAGCCCCGACTAGCTTCCCTCTACATTGGTACAACTCCCACTATGCTTGGATGCACTAAAGGAAGCAAAGGGATTAAAAAAATAAAGAAAAAAAGTGTCGAAAAATAATGAAAATCTTTGCACTTTTTCTTTTAAAGCCAAGGGCTTCACTTCTTTTCAAACACTCTTTCATGTGCTAGTAGAGACTCTATAGGTGCTCCCATATATACACATAGCTTGACCAAACCACATCCAAATCAAGTCCAATTTAAAAAACCACAAAGTTTGGCAAAAAAACTTAAAAAAAGTGATGGAAAACTAAGGGAAAAGCTTGCCCTTTTTTATATGTACAAGCAAGGAATTGCAGCTCATAGTCTACCGTCGATTAGCTGCACCAAAGGGAACTGCACACAACATAGCTGCCATACCTTAAACCAAGATGAAGAGAGGTCAATATGTAGAGCTAAGCACCCACTTTCATTAGCCCATTGAGGAGAGACACACTCTCAACTCACCATACCAGGCTCTCGCAAAGCAAGAGGGGCACCCCTACATCAAAACCCCCACCCTTCACCGTAGGCTGCAACATGAGCTTTCCTCTTCACAACTGAAAACAGCTCTTCGCTTACGACCCCAAGCTGATAAAAGTTTAGTTTTTTTAATATTTGTAAAGCACTTACTCAGTCTTTAACGTCTCAACGCTTTTATGTACAAAAACATCAAAACTATGTACCCCGCACAACTGGGCCGCATATGTAGAGACAGCTGGCACACATTGCCTTTGTACACTTTGTACAAGCATGCTTTATTTACATCCAAGGGTCCCGCACAACTATGTACCTTGCACAACTTGACCACATGCATAGAGACAAGTGGCACACACCGCCTTTGTACACTTTTTACAAGCATGCTTTATTATATCCAAGGGTCCCAAAAGCCTAAAAGAACACTCCTTGAAGGCTTTGGGGTGGATCGCATCATTCCTTAAAAACACGTCACAATGTGACCAACCCCTAAAGCCAAGCATACCAACCATGCACCATTATATGCATGTATGCATCCCACTACATAGATTTCCCTAATCATATGCTTCTTTATAGTCACATGCTATTCACTACAGCCACATGCTATTTGACCCTTTTCCCACATGTGATGAACATCACTTTCTAGCATATAATGCCACCTTTCACTATGAGCCTATGTAAGGCCATAATGCTTAGCTTGTAATCTGCTCCATCATCATCATAATCAATCAAGCAAGTCTATTTTCACTGCGTACACTTCTTTAATCTATTTGCTCCTAATTGTGATAAAACTCTCATTACGACGAATGCCTCGTTGGTCTATACACCATAGCCATTACACTTGCATGCATCTGCAGTTTACTTTGTCTTTTCATCGCTTTTCCTATTTTCCAAAAGCTGAAGGACTCCTCTGCTCCTCCCATGAGTTCCATCTTTTGAGACTTATCTCTCATATTCTTTACATTTGTGCTTTGAAATCTAGAGCTGCTCAATTGGCTTCTTCTGTTCCTCTTTCTTCATCACTGTCAGAAAGAGGTTCTTCTTCCTGGTCCTCTTCCACTTCTCTGATTTCCTCCTCCATTTCTTCATACTTGTCAAGTACTTGTCTTTCTCTGCATGTAGGGTTGTGCTCGTATGACGTACAAAACGTTCCGTACAAACCGTACTGCCTTGTTCCGTTTAGTGATTTCGTCCAGGTGCTGTTCATTCACTGCAGATTCCCAGTCAGCTTTTGAACATTGACTGCTAAAGCCGTTTTTTGGAGGGCTGTTTTCAGTCGCTTTGTGGGAGCAATGGATACCTTTTTTCTTGGGCTCCTTCAGAGCATAGGATGCTCTCATGGTCACTTTCAAGAATGAGGCTTTTGGGAGTGAGTGACATGACATGACCAAGAGTTCAAGACCCACAAGGGTCAACTCTCAACCAACTTGAGGGCACTTGGAGGCTTGCATGGGCCATGGCCCATGAATGAAAAGCCGGACACTTGTAGATATCAAAACTTAACTCTATACTCTAGGTTAAATGATGTATGCCGTTTTTTTGTCCTTGTCACGTCAATGTACGTCTTAATTTCATTTAGTACAAGTCTCGACTAGTACCGTACCCCACGTCTTCGTATGTGTACACATTGGACATACGGTACATGTCAACCCTGTCTGCATGGTCTAGTTTGCATTTGCCTCCATAATGCAAATGAGGATAGATGAAGGATTGGTGTGGTCTACTTGATAGGAAAACAAACAACCATGCTACCACTGAAATTAGCGGCTAGTCACACTGATAGGTGGTAAGATCTGAGAAGACTGAAATCAGCAGGAAAACTTGGACAGCTAGGAAAATTAACACTGTGAGGCATAGTTTCTCTTGGGGGAATATTGGCCTCAAAACTAGTGCCCCTTGTGATAGCTCTTTATTCTAACTGGAAAAAAAGGACCAGAGTGCAATCACAACAATCTCACAGTAGTGAGTATGGTTCTCATGCTGTAGATAGCCAGTCCCGGATACAAAGATGTTCCAGTTACCCAATTACATACACCCAGTTAAAAAAAGCAACCTATCCAAACAAAACCGGCCTGTCCAAACCAGCCCCACATGTGTGTTTCTAGACCCTCCAAGAGCAAATACTGTTATTCTCCACAATCTCTTTTTCTGACCATGTTGGTGTTCTTCTGGTCTGCTTTTTGTGCTTTTGGCATTGCCAAGCTGCTCTTCTGCCCTTCCTGCTCCTGGTCGCTGCTGCTGCCTCATGGCAGTGCCACATTGTCAGTCATATCGATAGCATCATACCATCATCAATGGTCAGCTACATCATTTGTGGCACATCATCTGCTGGTGACAGACTTTGATGGCTACTTGTGACACTCATAGAGAGCTAAGCCTTGGCTTGTGGGAAACATCTGATATCACATGGAAATCTATTGCGTGAGCACAAAGGGAATGGATATGGTGCGATGAGTGTCGAGACCAATTTGAGCACCTTACCTAGAAGGGGCTTCCAGGTAGCAACAAAAATATTAAACATTCAATGACTGTAAGACACATGGATATATGCTCATGCATTGTCTGTTTCTTTGCAGATAAAGGTATATCAGTAAGCCTGTGTGTCACTGACCTTTAGTTGAGATTTTTTGCTGTAACTTGTAGCTTGAATTTCAAGAAGCTGCTGTGTCATTAATGTATGTAGAAAAAACCTATGGATGTGGAGGCTCTTCGATTGCTAGGTGAAGTCGAGAATGCACTTGGAAAATTTGCAGAGAGTGCAAGTTCATATCGTAATGCTTTGAAGGTTAGTTTCTCTCTTCATATTTCATGCTTTACTTTTGGCGTCAGCTGCTTTGAAGAATAAATTTGCCAGAGTTTGTGAGAAGTTGTTCTCTTGTTTCATCACAAATACAGGCCTTGGATCTAAGAGCTATAATTTTTCTGGCATCTGCAAGTGTTCCCATAACCATCTTCAAGTTGAGCATGTGCACGCTAAGATATATGAACTGGAAGAGGCTACTTGTTCCTTAATTATGGTTGTTACTTAAAAAACATAGTGTTGCCAATTTTATGCTGTAACTACGCTAGAGTAACGTTACCTTTGCCTTTATCTGGAGAAGCATCTCTGGAAGGAATCTCTTTTCCATTTTAAGGTCGTTGCAGGTAGGTTGGTTGGCACCATTTAGACAGAATATTCAAATATGTCAAAATTTCTTGCAAATAAAACATACATCAGCAAGCACACCCCATGTCGAATCAAACTATGCGGGCCCCATAGAAACACCATCAACATGCACCATTATGGAACGAGGGGTGACATCTGTATCACAAAATCTTTCTGCATTGCCAATAGGCAGAGGTGGGCAAATCACCTTTCTACGTAGAAGCAGTTTGAGGCAATGACACCCAAACATTTAGGAAAAACGACAAACTCCACCCATATTGGGCACTTGTGCTGGATCAACTCTGGTTGTCCGTTGCAACCCATGTCATTTGTGTCCCAAAGTTTATCAGGGCTTGTTTCAAAAGCATTTTCTGAAATCAACGCCTTTAGCATGAGATCTCGTAAAACCCACGAGCAGCATGATAGACACCATTTCTATACCACATGCTCTTAATTGAGGATTGAGCCACTGACCCTCATCTCTTGGATTAGGTGTTTGACCAGGAAGATAATTAAAAACAGCATTCTCAGCGAATTTTGCACTGGAGACACAATATCAGGCAGAACAAGAGTCACTGCATGCTCAGGAGGAGGGTGAACTAAAGCGAGTGCCACATTCTTAGCAGGAGGGTGAACTTGCTGCTCAACATACCTGCTCTGTGGTTCCACAGGAGTATTGTGTCCACTTTGCTCCAAAGTCTGGCCGATATTAACTGATCAGAGGTCATGAGATGAGAATTTATGCTGCTGCTATCGTGCATGCACTGAGGCAAATCTGAAAAGGCAAGGGCAGTCAACGAGGCTCCCGACCTAGAGAAGGTGCATGGAAACGGAGGGCAAAGGCATAGAAAAGCAGGAGACTCCGGACAAAAAAGGGAAAGAATACATGAAAAGGGAGCAAGACTCACATGTGCATGTGCACGCACACACTCGCACATGCCCACACACACCCCTCTTATGTATATTCCGTGTACAAGCATGTATTTATGTACAACTTTTGTATAATTTTTTTAAAAAATTGAGCTCTAATAGGCTTTTTGAATGGCTCACAATCTAAGTTTTTTTCAAGTTGCATTTTGTCTTGATAGCATGGTCATAATGTTCTCTTTGTAACCTGATACAGATCTCGCCAAATAGCATCACACTCTGGAAGGCCCTTGCAGAAGTTATCATCTCACAGGGAAAGCCTGATTTGGTACTATGTCAGCTCTCATCATGATTTTTTAACTTTTTTGTTCCTGCTGTTAAGGACACTTTCAGAAAGAAGTTTAATGCTGCTAACCATCCTACTCTTGTTTAAGTGTTTGAGCTACAAACAAACTGTAGTGCCCTGGGACCTTTGCAAATGAAACATTTCTTGTATGCATGCACAAAATATTGAAGACATAAATGCAGGTTACCAATAGGTGCAAGATATATGTGGACCCTTGAAAATGTTGAAGCCTTTCGATGTGCTTTTTCATTGTTGAGGAGGCACTAACAAGATGAGCAAGGTATCATCGTTATGTAAAGCCAGCTCCACTGAAAGAGAGAATAACTTACTACATGCTTTGGATCTGCTTTTCACCTTTGTCAAGGGTTATGCCATAGGAACTTTTAGAACTTCATGTAATTTTTTAATAGGATAATATTTGAGGATTGGTGGCAAAAAGAAGAGTAATTTGTACGGGATCGTTGATCAAAAAAGTTTAATTCCTGGGCAGAACTTGGAATGTGTATTGAGCAATTTTGCTAGTAAATGCACAGGTTCCCTTTTGAGGAAGGTCAGACCAGCTTCTTAACTTGGTCTGCTTGGTTACACGATAACCCATGAGGACTCATAACATCATTTCAATATGGAGGCTCATGCTCCAAGCAAGATTTGACGGCTAGCATGAAGGATGGATGGCTTTCGCTTTGCAGTTAGCCCGGTGGATAGTACCAGATAGCATGCAGTAGACCACATTATGCTGGGGCATTTGGGCAGCAGGTGACTGTAAGCGAGTGGGCATCAGATTTTCTGCTTTGGGCTACAACTGCAAAGCAATAGTAGCTGTTATTAAGGTGTTGGCCACAGTGGTGTCGTACTGTCCAACCACACACTTGATCTGGGAGAGTGTGTGGTTTGTTTGAGCAGAGGTGCTCTTAATAGAGGGCAGCGACACTCATTGAGTATGGCCGCGGAAGTCCGGCCTCATGCACCAACTCTCTTGTGTTCCCTTTCTTT
Organism: Adiantum capillus-veneris; assembly: GCF_014529385.1. Classification (NCBI taxonomy): domain Eukaryota; kingdom Viridiplantae; phylum Streptophyta; class Polypodiopsida; order Polypodiales; family Pteridaceae; genus Adiantum; species Adiantum capillus-veneris. The sequence goes on along the minus strand of NC_140950.1, from coordinate 4,509,968 downwards.
GCTGTCTCTTAATCTCTCTCAATGCCTGCAGGACATGAGTCAATCCTTTGAGAAGATCGAGAGGTCCCAACCTTACTCCATATTCTCCTTTGAAATATCTTCAAAGAGGTGTAAGGGCTCATGACATAAACTAATGAGCAAAGTGAAATGAGAGAGACAAGTACCAAATTACATCCTTGTCTGAAGTCATCTCATCAGCAAGAAACTGAAAATAGCATCCTAAACTGAAGTGGTCAATTTCTCGAGCAGGAAGAAGAGTGGTGAGATCTTCAGGAAAGACATCAGCATACTCATGTAGCCAAGAAGGTTTTGAATCATTTGACTCTGGATTAACCTTATCTAAATTTGACCATAAATATCTGTTGTCCATCCCCCATCTTCTTGAGTAGGCGGTTTGCTTTAACTGATTGAACCTTGGAATCCCATTCTTCTCATGCACTTCAACTTTTTTTGCATGTTTGTTCTTATATGAAGATACAGCAGACAAGACATTTAGACAGATTCGTGACTTGCCTGCTTGTGGCTACTTGTTTAAGGGATTTGGTGAAATGTTACTTCCTCTATGATCTCCTGAAGCACTCCAATGCAACCCCGTAGGCTGTTAAAGAAGTGTCAGCAGAAAGAGATCGTCTCAGTTCTTCTGAGCCTCATGCAATGGATGATAAAACTCAAAATGCTGATCCAGATGAAGCTACCTTGGTGCAGGTGATAAATCTCTTTCACGCTTTAGTTTTCTTTCCAAGCGTTTTCAGGTGTATGGTCTCTGGTTTACTTTTCTCGTGATGTACTCAATGTATTGGCAGATTAATCTTTTACTTGGGAAGATATATGTTGAATGGGGTCACGTCAGCGATGCACTGGCTGTATACGATTCTATAATTCAGGGTTACCCGGAAGATTTTCGAGGTTATCTGGCAAAGGTAGATAGCATTTTGATCTTGATTGCTAGGAAACTCCACTGCAATCACCGTGCGAAAATTTTAAGCTCACTTTTTATAGTTTTTGCGAGTAACAATGTCTGTTTCCGTCTCTTTAGCCACTAAAAACAGGGGTCATTGAGTCTTTGAAAATGGTGGTAAAAAGCATGTTTTCAAATAAGGCGGCAAATGAAGAACAAAGAGCACATAGAGTAATTTTAGTGGGAGATGGAGAATGGGTCATGTAATGAAGGCATGGCTAGCACCAATGTGACCAGCCATCTTCAATTTTATGGGATGCCTGGCAAAGGTTTTGTGCTTCCCCTGGGGAACCTACATCCATCCAAAGTGCTGGGGCATGCTTATAATTGTTCCTTAGATATCAGGAGCCTGAGATTTTGGGGAAAAACCTTGCTGCCAGTGTCCCAACACTAAAGGCTCCCATCTTTTGTGCTTTGAATGTGTGGCTGTCTTTTTTTACAGAGCTGGAAATACTCGTGACATCCATCCAAAGTGCTGGGGCATGCTTATAATTGTTCCTTAGATATCAGGAGCCTGAGATTTTGGAAAAAATCTTGCTGCCAGTGTCCCAACACTAAAGGCTTCCATCTTTTGTGCTTTGAAATGTGTGGCTGTCTTCTTTCACAGAGCTGGAAATACTTGTGGTTTGGGTTGCATTGGCATATCCTCGTTAGATGAATACCTGTGTTTAGCTATGTAGAGGCTGTAGATGGCATGGAGATATCCATCTGAAGATTCTGACTTGGGCATATTTGCTGCAATTAGTCGGTATTATCATGCTTATGCATAGCCCAACTGTGCCGAGTTGCAGTTTATGACCTGAGAACTCATATCGTCATGTCAGAGATCCGCTGGTGTCACTAAATATCCAAACATTGGACCAGAAGTAACTGTTTCAGATTTCCCAAATAAGTAGCCATCTTAGAGTACTTCAAGCAGCCCATTTGTTCTGCTATGGTGAGAGTTTACATTGGTTGATCATCTTACCAAGTTCTTTGTATACCATCAGAACCTAGCTTGTGCTTTCTCCTTCAACCTTCATCTTGTAAGTTGAGAAAAACTGCCCATTGACTTTGCTTTAGCATAGAGAGTTCACCCAATTTCTTTCCTTGTGGCAACATCAGAATCATTTGCCCCTTTCGTTGCGAATGGGCTTTAACCTATGACCCTCTCATGAGATGATATGTATGATGTTTTCACATGAGTCCCCATGATGTATTCAGAAGGGGCCAAATCGGCCCCTACTTTCATGAGTCGATCCCTCTTCATAGGAGACTTTGGTGGAGGTATATGCACTCTTATTAAGTTGCACTAGCCCTGGATGCCTAGATCAAGGCTTTAAAGAGAGTCCCTCGGTACTTTCTCACGAATAATGCATTTCTGATTAGTGTTTGATTATCTCTCATATGTAATGGTGTACTCTTAATCATGAATACCTCTTTTCTCTATCCACCCTAACCCTAACAATTTGTATTAAAGGGTGAAGATTAAATCTTAGTTTAATCATCTAGCCTCTTGGTGTAATCAATATCTTTCTTCTAATTAATTGCCTAATCAGACATGTGTGAGCAAGGTCTTGGCAATACCTATGAGCCACTGCTCTCCATGTTTGATTAGGATTGATGGAAGCAATTTTAGGCTTTCATTAGTGCATTTAGATTTTCAATAATCCACTCACTAATCCTCCCATTCATGTGTATGACATTTGCTCATTGCATTAAGAAATTGCTTACAAGCCTTTGCCATAGCATCTCGATTGGTGTGTGCACATTGTGCATCTTGAGCACTCTTGGTTGAGGTTATATTTGCCCCATGTGAAAGCATCATTTACTTTATCTATTTGGCGGAAAATTTTCTTCCTTGTGCACAATTTTTGGTCGTTTTCACTAATCTTTCATTATCACCAACACCATAGAGTTTTTGTGCTTGAAACGCTCTACAGCAAGATTTCATTTCCGCCCCTAAACTTTGCCTTGGGATTCAATTAGTCCCCATAACTATCTTGTTATAAGGTGTGTGTGCAGGTTAGGGAATTCGGAAATCCTGCAAAGAGACCAGAGCCCGACTTCAGATGGAGGTACTTCTAGGAGTCATCACTCACAAGTAGTCATTGACTGCTTTTCGGCATTTGGTACGATGGAAGAAGAGGGCATTTCTAGCTGGACTAGAGCAGGATTTATACCAGTTGTTTTTGAGCCAGGATTCAGGCGAGGCATGGCCACTCTTCCATGGGCATTCTCCCCCACCAGTCATCACTTCTACGAAGGCATGGGGTCAATATGCATCATCTCTCTACACAGTCTCGGGGCAACCACCTCTTCCAAATCCGCCAGAGCCATGCCCACACACATGTGCATTCTTTACTGCCGAGATGGTAAAGAAATCCATTGATAGGATTAGGACTAGGGGAGCATATGATCACGATGGCCTAGTAGCAGAATATTTTATACATGCCAGAGATCTGCTTGCAGAGCTTCTAGCAGTGATGTTCAACCGTGCCATATGCGAGGGTCTACCTAATACTTGGAGTCTCTCTACTATCGTATCTATCTTCAAATCAAGGGACCCTATGGAGCCTGGGAACTACCGCACTATCATGATTGGACACACATTAGCACAATTGTACGCATCCATCCTTGAGCAGCAATTGAGTAGATAGGCAAAGAGAGAGGGTGTACGGGTAGCAGGATGGGCGGGATTCAAGAAAGGTTTCTCTACTCTTGATCATATTCTGACACTCAGAGCCATTATCGAGGAGGGGAGATCACGTGGGAGACGCTTCTATTGTTGCTTTGTGGATCTCCGCAAAGCCTTGGATATTGTGCCCACAACTAGATTGATGCGCAGACTACAGGAGACGGGGGTACCCACAGAGTTGATTTGGGGTATCATGGCTCTATAGAGGTTTTAAGGTGGGGCATGTACGCACTCGAGAGGGGATTTCTGATTTGGTTCACTCCACCTATGGGGGTGAAACAGGGCTGCCCGCTATCTCCTACACTATTTTCCATGTATGTGGATGAGATTGTTGACTACATTGAGAGGGATGGTGATAGAGCAACACTGTTGGCAGGGACATGGATCCCACTATTGTTATATGCTGATGATATTGTGTTGATTTCTGACTCTCCGGAGGGGACGCAACATCATTTAGATGCTTTGTACACATTTGCCCATGATAGTGGATTATCTGTTAACCTAGGGAAAACCAAGGTTATGGTGTTTAACATCAGGAGGTCAGCACCCACATTTACATATGGCCAGGAGATGGAGTATAGATTGGAAAAGATGTGTTTGCAGGTTCAGTTTCAGCTACCTCGAACAAAGCTGTGGCTTTTTGACACTTTAGTGGCTTTAGCTATGCTTTATGGGGTTCAGATTTGGGGACCCTCAGTGGACCACCATGGCAGATCTCGTAGCACTGATTGATGGAGTGCCACATGAGATTATTCGAGCCGAGTTGGCTGCCCCCCCTCTCATGGTCAAGGCTCTTACTAGATCAGTATTCTTCATGCATAATTTATGGGACCTACCCAGAGATAGATATGCTCGGCTAGCTATTGAGTCATCCCGACATCTAGCACTACAAGGGGAACATCATGCTGGTAAGGGCAGATGACAACATGGTTTCAGTCACATGGCTTCAACATGGATAGACTGCCTCCGTTTGAGTACTCCTTGGGCGGACCCTCCCTATCTCTCACACGGACAGAGATCACTAGACTTATATGTCAGGATTTGATTTAGCTGGATACCAGGAGCACATGGATGGATACAACAGATACAGGAGTTGGGCATGAAGATGGCTTTCTATAGAGAGCATCTTCTCCAACTAACAGAGGATGGATATGTGATCAAACTGGCCTATATGGACACTCATTTATTCCATGGGATATAATGTGCTATTGCACACATCATCGCATCTGAGACTGCAGATTTAGGAGAGTACCAACAGAGGCCAGGATATTCCAGTTGTGTCATACAGAGCCAGAGACAGAATTACATCACATTTGTCATTGTCCGGTATACTATGAGATACGAGGCCGCTTTCATTGTCTGTTTAGAGAGAGCTTTGGACAACTAGCTAGAGTCATGAGATATCAGGATCAAAGATGCCTCGGGTTGTTTTTGCTAGAGCTGCGCAAACACAGGGAGAGTCTCTTGAGGAGATCAGGCAGTGGGAGACATTCACAAAGGGAGATCTCTGACTTCTTTAGAGCAGGGACTGTCACAAGACGGGCACCACGTGCCAATAGAAAAGAACAAACTTTTAGCACTTCATTAACAACTGAAGTGAAAGAGAGAGACGACACGCGACACGGAGTGGCGGAATTCCACCCCAGAGAGTATTGGCCCCAAACCTTGGCGCCCCTTTCGGTATTTCTTTATATTGCATCAACACAGTACAAGCCGGTACTCCAGACTCTGCACCTTCTCCAGGAAGCATGCCAGAGAATGAGCCCTAACCTCATATTTAAAGGCCCTAGGCCCCAAAAGCAGTTTACAGTAAAAAGCCTTCAAACTTAAAAGCATCTGGTCCAAAAGCAAAGCCAAAAAGCTGCCAGCGTAAATCACGAAAATCCGTACAAGCCTGCCACGTCCTCAACCAGCGCAAAACACGAAAATCCGTACAGCGTGCCACATCATCATGTCAGCGCAATTTTCAGAAATCTGCCACGTCATCAGTTTTTTTTTTTGTGTGTGTGTGTGTGTGTGTGTGTGTGTGTGTGTGTGTGTGCAGGTCCTGCTTTATTTTAATCCTTTGTCACTAGGGGCCCCATCAAACGGGGTCCCCATAAGTTGGCAGGACTTCTTCTGTTACTTGTTCTTCTTAGGGTTTAGGCCCCTCGGCCGACATCTGCAAGTTGGCCCCCTTCTTCAGGGCTTTGACACGTCAACAGTTTGTTACAGGGACTCAGCAGTTAGATGAGCATGCTTCACAGTAGACTTTAAAGCCCACTTATACCAGAGGTATATTAGTTGAAACTTGATAGAGCCATTGAGCTCGGGAGAGCTAGACGCCCACGTCTATCAGGGGGACCACGACATCGACAGAGGCTTCATCAAAGAATTAGGACTATTCTAGCACGACATGCGAGACACCTAGTATGAGTATTTATAGAGGCAGACATTGATGAAGCTCTTCAGCAACCAATGCAATACTTTCTCGAACAACGCCCGATGCCAGGCATCCTTGGGCATTGATGAGGATGACGATGATGATTTTAGTTTTTCACTTTACTTCATTTCAATTTTTGTACCTAGACATTGTATTAGATCCACCAAGATCATTTTGGCCTTTTGAAGAGGTTAATATAACATCATTTTCTCTCTCTCGTCCAATTCAATGATTTTGCACTTTCTATTTGTGTGTTGCTATTGATTTTTCACTTGGAGTGACCAACCCTGTAAGAGTGATATTAGAGCTCAAAAAGATTCTTCTTATACGGAGGATCTGATCCCTTCTGCAGCACACATGGGTTCTCGCGGAGAATTTGACAGAGACAACACCCCTCTGCAAGGAGGTGAAGAAAAGCTGAAACCCAGCGTGGGAACTGAATAAACCAACGAAGATTTAGGCAAATTTCTAGTGGGGAATTTTGCGAGAGTGGAGTACAAACGTCAATTACAGCCGAATTATGGGAAGCATCTAAAGATTTACATGATGGATGAGATTTACTCGAGATGGCGAGAAATTATTGATTCTCCTCTCAGGTCAGGAAAGAAGCTGAAAGAAAAGCTGAGTGCAGAAAAGTGGAGACAGTATTCGCAGAAAGCGTTGGGCAGAGCTCTTGAAAAGAAGGTGAACCGGTTAATGAAAGACTTGAAGCACTCTCGGAAGAAAAGGAAATCACTGGGCTGGTTATTTGGGCCGAAAGTCGACTTTCGAGGTGGCAAGCAGATCCAAGAAGTGTGTTCGCTTTGAGGATGACCCAGATTTTTCTTCAGCTTCAGAGAGTTCAGACAATTCGTCGTGCTTTAGTTCTAGTGAGGATGAGAAAAGGCAGAAGAAGCGGAGAAAAAGTAAGAAAAGCAGGAACAACAAATTTTTGAAAAAGTCTAGAAGGCATGGGAGGCCATCTACCAGTTCAGAGGAGGAGAGCTCGTCCTGTTCTGACACTGAACAGATGAGCAAGAAGACGAAGGAGTTCAAGGATGGGGGTCAAGCAATCATGTTTGACATGTTTTTAGGCTATCAAGACAGTCATTGAGCTCTTATAGCAGTTTGACTTCGCCTTCTCGGGAGTTCGGTTCTTTGAGGTCGGCATCTTATTTAAAAGGAAGTGCACAGACATCGTGGTCTACTCTGTTGTTACGCAGAGAAGTACCTATGACGTGGGTAAACTTCAAGCCAATTTTCATGTCAACTTGAATATCCTACAAATATGAAGAAGGTGTCATCACAGCGTGGCATCATTTGAGAATGACTAAGAAACACACGTTGGATGACTACTGCGAGAGGTTTTGGGATAACTTTTTGCCAGTGTCCTCGTTTCGGAAGATCACTTTGAGGGACCAGATTGAGCTGTTTTGTTGTGGTTTGCCAAAAGAGATTTGACAGTAATTCTATTAAGAGACTTATGGGACATGCCAAGCAAGGTTTTGGAATGTATGCCGGCTCATTGACTTATCCTACGCACAAGTTAGTGTCTACCTCAATAGGGCAAGAGTCTTCCCATGATGAGAATGCATCAAGGAAGCCGGATGAAAGTTTATTAGAGGGTTCCAGAGAAGAAAGGGAATCAAATGTTATTGCATATGAGGGTTCCGACGAACCTAGGGAACCGCAAGTTCATCAAAGGATTCAGGAGAAGCAAGGGAATCGATGATAGCGCATCTGAGGGTTCCGAAGAAGTAGAGGAATCAACAGATGGTTCCTTAGGAATTCAAACGATTGAGATTGAGTGTCAGTGGACAGGGGAGGCTAGCAAGGCTACCAATACGTCCTAGAGCACAAGAAAATAACATAAAGGGAATCAGCTCGTAGATCAAAGAATTTTAAGGATCCAGTTTGAGGTGCCAAGGATAGGGAAGCCCAACAGGGCTACCAACAGGTCACAAGGCGCAAGAAAAGAACAAAAACTTAAGCTAGGTCCACTGGATAATTTGGTCAAGGGTACTTTTTGGCCCTCGATGCAAAGTGGATGAGGAAGAGAACATCATAAATTCTCTTCAAAGAGAGCTATACCTTGAAGCTTTTGGGTTATGAGTAGTGTCTATGCCAAAAGTTACTGATGAATCAGCAGGTTGAATCCGGAAGAGGTTGAATCCAGTGCGGTGCGGATTGCACAAGAGGGGAACCACTCCACTCCTTTGTCATAGATTGCCTAGATTGAATAAAGTCACTAATTTCTCTTTGAGACTTTAGGGGTATTGACGGGCTGACAATGTTTTGCAGAATGAATTTATGAACAAATGTACTATGAATAGGCAATAGTATCGACTTTTACCTTCTCTATATATTTCTCTCAAAACAGGGTGACATTAGTCCTTTCATCCCTCCTTTCAAAGGTAGCGTAATTGGAGTAGCAAGTTTGGAATAGTCCTTGATAAACTTGCGAAAGAATCCAATGAAACCTAAAAAGTATTTTACTTGTTGCATATTCTTTAGAATGGTTCAGTCTTGTAATTTGTCAAGCTTATCATTGATCAACATGAATTCTATCGTGAGTGATAATATGACCCTAGTAAAGAAGCTTCTTCTTTAACAGCTTGCACTTAGAGGCTTAAAAATTCTCGGCTCTCAATTTTTTGAGAACAATGCATATATGCGCAATGTGCTGAAATAGGTTGTAGTTGTAAATCAAGATATCATCGAGAAATACAACAATGAAACCGCCTCAATAGATCATTCATCATCCATTGAAAGGTAGCATGAGCATTAGACAAACAAAAAGGTAAGACTAAGTACTCACTGTGATCCTAACGCGTATGGGAACTTGTTTTAGGAACGTCTTGAAGTTTGTTCCGACGATGGGAATAGCCGACTTGCAGGTTCATCTTCGGAAAGTATAGCGCTCCATGGAGTCAATCTATCTGATCATCCATATGAGGGAGTGGGTGTTTATGCTTGATAGTGAGTTTGGGAAGACCTTTATAATCAAGGCAGAAAGTGTTATCTTTGTTTCGTGAAAGCAACTAATGTGCTCCCAATGGAGACTTATTGGGTCGAACAAACCCCTGTACGAATTGGTGTTGCAAAACCATTATCTATGGAAACTTTATATAAAGAGAGATTGATACGTGAGGCCTAATGCTATAGTATTGCAAGTGACGATGGGAGCGTGACAACACTAACAGATGTGAGAGAGGAGGCTTCGAAGAAGAAACAAAGATAGAGTTTTTAGAGTAAGTTTTCTCATGAAACTAGCTCTTTCGAACGATTTTTAACTTATTTGCAAGGTGTAACGAGAGGGCAACACGTGCCAACGGAAAAGAACAAACGAAACAAACTTTAAGCCATAGTTACCCGGAACGGGAACGGGGAATGGGAACAGCAGGGTGCGGAATGGGACGGGAACGGGAAGGGGGAGGGAACGGGAACGGGGCTGGAACGGTAGACCAAAGAAACTATATATATTATATGTATTATAGGCTCATATGCTAGTGACAATCTATAAGCTAAACTTTGGAATTGGACCATCCTAATTAGAGCCATATTTAGACATGTTTTACGATGACGGAGCTTGAGACAAGGATGGAGTTTGACGAGAGAGAGAGAGAGAGAGAGAGAGAGAGAGAGAGAGAGAGAGAGAGAGAGAGAGAGAGAGAGAGAGAGAGAGAGAGAGGGGAATGGAGCTTGAGACACGAGAGGGAGGGATGGAGCTTGAGAAAGAGAGGTAGAAGCCACATTTGTTCTTTAAGGGTGTTGTGTTAACTGCCAAAAAAGAACAGGAAGAAGCCAGCTCCATATCCAAGCTTAAAGCTTTAGCAAGGAGAGTAGCTCAGTAGAGATGTTGAGAGCTTGAGGAGGAGGTGAGACGAGCCTCCAAATAGCCCCAAACCAACCCTCCAAAAAGCCCCCAAACAGTCCCAAACATGCCCCCAAATGGCTAGTCAAAAAAGTTGACTTTTTGGCTTTCCCGTTCCGGATTCCCGTTTCGCCGTTTTGGGTGCCGTTCCCCCCCGTTCCGGGTAGCTGTTCCGGTCACACCCCGTTCCAGAACGGCGTTCTGTTCCCGACTCCGTTTCGGGAGCTTGACCCGTCCGGAACGCCATTTCGGAACATTTAGGGGCCATTCCGTCCGTTCCCTATTACTATGCTTTAAGCACTTCAAAACAACTAAACTGAAACAAATACACGACACACGAGACACGGAGTGGCGGAGTTCCATCCCAAGAGAGCACTAGCCCCAAGCTATGGCACCCCTTTTGGTATTTCTTGATATCGCTTCAACACAGTATAGCACCGGTGGTTGTGCTCTGCATCTACTCTCGCTACAATGCCAGAGAGAGAGCCCACTGTTTATACTCAAATTCTCAACCGTTGAAGAGATTTTTAGAGGCCTCTGTAACACGCGTCAAAAAGCATGTGCTTTTTAGGGCAAAAACGAACTCCTCCTTCATCGTCTCCTTCTCTTGTTTCTTCTTCATCCAACCCCATACCTCCATCTGTAGGCTCATTTTTCTCTTGAGAGAAGGGAAAAAATTTCTGCAAAATCTCGAAGCCCCGTCTTGCTCTGTCTGCTCTTGAAGAACTCGTATGCTTGAAGAAAAGCATATGACTTGAGCTCTGATACCACTGTAATGGGAGGGCACCATGTGGCAATAGAAAAGAATAGACAGAACAAACTTTAAGCACTTCAAAACAACTAATTTGAAAGAGATGCACGACACAGGAGACACGGAGTGGCGGAGTTCCACCCCAAGAGAGCACTGGCCCCAAATGATGGCGCCCCTTTCGGTATCTCTTTAAATTGCTTCAACACAGTATAGCACCGGCGGCTTTGCTTTGCATGAGCTCCAACTAGAATGCCAGAGAGAGAGCCCACTGTTCATATTTAAAGGCCCCAGGCCTTTTAAAAGTTGTTTACATGAAAAGCATTAAACTCAAAAGCATCTGGTCCAAAAGCTGGCATACAAAAGCTGCCAATGCAAATTACGAAAATCCATACAGCTGCCATCTCAGTAGCCACTGCAATTTCCAGGTGTGCGTACACTACCACATCAGCATGTCAATGTGAATTGCGGAAGATCCGTACAGCTTGCCACATCATCAGTTGGCTACACGATTTTTCTTTATGGGTGTGTGCTTTCTCTAGCCCCCGTCAAATGGGGTGCCATAAGTTGGGAAGTCTTTTAATAACTAGGCCCACTCGACGAGGACCTGTAAGGTTGTGAGAACTTAAGTCTTCTCCTTCTACTGCTGCTAGGGTTTACGCCCCTCGATCGGGATCTGCAAATTGACTAGGGTTAGGCTCGGGGAGCCCTAACCAATGAGGTCTTGAGTGGCTTGAGAGGTCAATAGTTTGTGACACAAGGTTTACATTAAATTGGCCCCCCTTTTTGACAAAAAAACTTCATTTAAACATGCTTCAAACATGATATGCACAAGGAATAGAAACCAACCATGCATGAAAATCTACAGTAGGTCGCATGGAGAAAAGAATACGAATTAGCAAAAGGAGGAATTTTCACATCATAGACAAGGTCTACATCGGAGGGTACAAAGCATTGTTGAGCAATAGCAAGCCCCCCCCCATCCCCAAAAGATCTGACTATGGAGGACATTGCGGCCACTGTAGAGACCCATGAATGATGAGAGAGTTCATGGGATGATCACCATTGTACGCCTCATAAGACCTCATGTAATTGTATCGCTCCCCTTGTGTTTTGAGATTATGTATTATGTGATGCTAATGATGATGGGGATGTAGAGTAGGCTTACATACCTACCTACTCTAGGTACCCTCATTTGTTATGTATCTTGATGTTCTCCAGACATTGAACTAGAGTCACACATGGATGTAACCTTTTGGTCTCATAGGTCGTTTTGACCTTTTGAAGAAGTTAATATAAATTTTGTTCATTTCATTTCATCTCTCTCTCTCTCTCTCTCTCTCTCTCTCTCTCTCTCTCTCTCTAGAGAGATTCTTTGCAGCAGGTGGTTTTACATGCTTTGCACATCGGCACGGCGCTAGTACAGTGGATTTTGTTATGGCTCGGCCAGGACTCATTCCTTCCTTTTAGGATTTCATGGTGGGAACTAGGCCGGTTGGGGTAGCAGTCGATCATGCTATCTTGTCTTTCACTCTATCGTTCCAATTCAACACAGCTCCACTAAGAGAGGCCTACACACATACTTGGTATACCTCGATGAGGGAGACGGATCCCGTGTACACTGATGAGATATACAGGCAGCTATGCACTCAAGAGCCAGGACGACCACTAGATGAGCTCACCCAAATTTTGACAAAGACGCTCCATGATGCAGCATGAGAGGCATATCCCCACAGCCAGCCTACAGGCAGACGATCCGGGAGCATGCCTAAGAACAATTGGTATGATGAGGAGTGTAGAGAGACGAGGATCAGATAACAGAGAGAGGTGCTCATGGGTACTACTACACATAGACAATCACGGATTATCTTTCGCCGCCTAGTGCGACGAAAGAAGAGGGCTTACCTATCTCAATTAGAGCGTGGTCTGTATCAGCTGTTTATGAGTCACCATTGTAGTGGTATGGAGGTTTTTCAACAAGCACTCTCCACCGCTAGCCATCACTTCCACAGAGACATGGGGGGAATATGCTACATTTCTCTATACATCATCGGGGTAGCCACCTTTGCCTGACCCTCCAGAGGCATGCCTAGAAACATGTTCTTTCTTTACTGCTGAGAGGGTAAGGAAAGCCATTGACAAGATGAAGACAAGAAGAGCACATGATCATGATGTTCTGGTAGCAGAGCACTTCCTCCATGCCAGAGATATGCTTGCAGAGCCTCTTGCTATGATGTTTAATAGAGCCATATATGAGGGTTTTCCTAAGACTTGGAGTATGTCCACGATTGTTCCTATCTTCAAGTCGGGAGATCCTATGCTTCCCGGGGATTACCGCACCATCATGGTTGGTCACACTCTGGGTAGGCTATATGCATCAATTCTTGAGCATGAGTTGAGTGGATGGGCAGAGAGAGGGCACACGGGTAGCAGGACAGGCAGGGTTCATGAGAGGTTTTCTCCACTCTTGACCAGATTTTGACATTCGGAGCCATTATTGAGGAGGGTAGACACCATGGCAGGAGGATATATTGTAGCTTTGTGGATTTCCGCAAAGCCTTTGATACAGTGCCACGAGCCAGACTCATACGCAGATTGCAGGACATGTGGGTGCCCACAGAGCTGATCTAGGGGATCTTAGCTTTATACAGGACAGCGCACTACTCAAGGCATGTCCGACATGGTTCACTCCACCATTTGGATAAAGCAGGGCTGTCCCCTATCTCCCACTCGCTTTGGGATATATGTAGATGAGTTTTCAGATTATGTACAGACAGAGGGTGATAGAGGTGCTCAACTTGCAGGGACATGGATTCTTTTGCTATTATATGCTGATGATATTGTGCTGATCTCAGATTCTCTAAAGGCGATGCATCATCATTTGGATGCATTGCATGTATTTGCATGGGATAGTGGATTGTCTGTGAACCTTGGTAAGATGGTGTTTAACACTACGGCGTTGTGGGTAAAGAGGTCCGGTCCCACTTTTACACATGATCGAGAGATTGTGGAGTATGCAGATACATACACTTATCTTGGGGTTGTTTTCAGTGGTCCAATATTTTCCTTGAGGCGTTCAGCAGATACGCGATTGACCAGAGCCTACGCAGCATTGGGGAGACTTGAGAGGATTTGTTCGTAGGTTTAGTTCCAGGAACCTCAGACAAAGCTTTCGCTCTTTGACACTTTGGTCACTTCGGCCATGCTTATGGAGTGGAGATATGGGGCCCCTCAGTTGATCATCATAGTAGAGCTGGTAGTACTGATGGATGCCGAGAGGATTTGTTCGCAGGTTCAATTCCAGGAACCTCGGACAAAGCTTTGGCTCTAAAGCTTTGGCTCTTTGACACTTTGGTCACTTCGGCCATGCTGTACGGAGTGGAGATATGGGGCCCCTTAGTTGATCATCATAGCAGAGCTGGCAGTACTGATGGATGGAAATGTATGGAGAGGCCCTTGGTGTCTATGATTTCTCGGATGATTAGAGCCAAGGCCGTCAGTACCGCATGACATTGTTAGGGTGGAGCTCGTTGCTCCTCCATTGGTAGTGGAGGCACTCACTCGATTAGTTTCATTTTTGCATAGCACCTGGGCTCTCCCTAAAGACAGATATACTCGATTAGCACTAGAGTCTTTGCGATAGCTGGCATTGCAGGGAGATAGATCATGTTGGTATGCAGAGATGGCATCTTGGTTTCAGTTACATGGCTGTAGTATGGATTGGCTACCCCCATTTCAGTACTCTCTGGATGCACCCTCCATCTCCCTCACTAGGGCAGAGATTACCAGGCTCATCAGACAGGACTTGATTCGGTTGGATACAAAGAGGACATGGATACAGCCTACACATGAGTTGGGTATGAAGATGACTTTATACAGAGAGTATCTTCTTCAGCTCACGGAGGAGTGTTTTGTGTTCAGACTAGGATACACGGATACTCATCTATCCCACGGGATACGATATGCTATGGGTCAAATACGCACATCCTTACATCAGCTTAAGATCGAGACAGGCAGATTTAGAGGAGTACCCGTTGAGTCCAAGATTTGTCGGGTGTGCCAGATAGAGCCCGAGACAGAGCTACATTAGAGATCTAGCGACAGCGAAAGATTACATATTTCTTTCACAGACAGAGGAGTTCGAGAAGCCCCCACGGCATAACAGCACCAGAGGCACCAGAGGCATACTGCTTGATCGGGCGATAGAGTTGGGGCGGTCCCGTCGGCCACGGATGAGGGGACCCTCTCGACATCGATGCAGATTGAGATAGAGGATCCATACCATATTGGCACGACATAGGAGTCGTCCCGCCAAAGTGCCTACCTTGGAGGACATTGAATCTCTATAGCCTTTTGGATACTGATGTATATGTATATGATGCCTCTACTGTCAGAGAGCTCCATTGTATCAACTCACCTTTTATATTCCCTTTGTATCAGCTTTTACCCCACCCCTACCCACTATTTTCTTTTCAGTTCATTGTACTTTTTGTACCCAGACCTGGCATTAGATTCACCACATGTAACCTTTTGGTCTCATAGGTCATTTTGGCCTTTTGCAGACGTTAATATTACATTTCATTTCTCTCTCTCTCTCTCTCTCTCTCTCTCTCTCTCTCTCTCTCTCTCTCTCTCTCTCTCTCTCTGACACAGGAGTTGGGCACGAAGATGGCTTTCTATAGATAGCATCTTCTTCCGACTCACAAGGGATGGTTTGTGATTCGACCGAGCTATATGGATACACAGCTACCCATGCCTTACGGTGTGCCATTGGTCAGATACACCGTACGGACATCTTCATACGAGCTTGAGATTGAGACTAGTAGATTCAAAGGGATATTAGCAGCTAGCAGGATATGCCGCGTATGCCATACAGATCCAGGGATAGAGATGCATTATATATGTCAGTCCACAATGTATAACGAGATACAAGGTCTCTCCACTGTCTATTCAGAGAGGGCTTCGGATCTTTCTCCATAGTCATGAGCTATTAGGACCAGAGATGTCTTGGAATGTATCTACTTGAGTTACACACACACAAAGATAGTTTACTGAGGAGATTTGTAGAGAGACAATCCGAGAGACAGATTACAAATTTCTTCACGCCAGACACTGGACAGATAGAGGAGCAGCCGCCAGTGCAAAGCTCAGCTTATACTCACACCCGCGGTATTCTCATTGACTGAGCATTGGAGCTAGGGAGATTGAGACGCCCAAGAGTGAGGAGAGGAGCCCTTCCAGACCCTACCAAGCCTTGCCCAGCTACGAGCACTTTCTTTACACGTGAGATGGTACAAAGGGCCATCGACAGGATGAAGACCGGGAAGGCATATGATCATGACGGTCTAGTAGCGGAGCACTTTATACATGCCAGGGATATGCTGATGGAGGTTCTCGTAGTGTTGTTCAATCGTGCCATGTGTGAGGGATTACCTGAGACTTGGAGATTGTCTAATATTGTGCCCATCTTCAAGGCTGGTGACCCTACAGAGCCTGGGAACTACCGCACTATTATGGTTGGACACACATTGGCACGGTTGTATGCATCTATCCTGGAGCAACACTTGAGTAATTGGGCAGAGGGCGAGGGTGTACGAGCAAAGGGTCAAGCCGGCTTCAGGAGGGGTTTCTCCACTCTTGATCATATTCTGACACTCAGGGCCATCATTGAGGAGGGCGAGCACATGGGAGACGGATCTATTGTAGCTTTGTGGATTTTCGTACAGCATTTGACATGGTACCAAAAGCTCGATTGATGCGTAGACTACAGGAGATGGGGGTGCCCATAGAGGTGATTTGGGGGATTATGGCTTTGTACAGATCAGTGATGGGACATGTACGCACTCCGGAAGGGGTATTTGATTTACTTCACTCTACTATTGGAGTGAAACAGGGCTGCCCATTGTCTCCTACTCTATTTGGTATGTATGTTGATGAGGTGTCTGATTACATCGACAGAGAGGGTGACAGAGGTGCACAGCTGGCAGGGACGTGGATCCCATTGTTGCTATATGCTGATGATATTGTGCTGATATTTGACTCGCCAGAAGGTATGCAACGACAGTTGGATGCACTACGCAGTTTTGCAGAGGATAGTGGATTGTGTGTAAACCTAGGTAAAACCAAGGTTATGGTGTTTAACACCACACCGCAATGGGTCAGGAGATCAGTACCTACTTTCAAATATGGTCAGGAAATTGTGGAGTATACAGATGCATACACTTACCTGGGGGTAGTCTTTACTAGGCCGAGATTTTCCTTGAGAAGAGCAGCAGAGACTAGACTAACTAGAGCTGGTGCGGCTCTGGGAGGAATGGAGAGGATGTGTTAGCAGGTCCAGTTCCACGAACCTAGGACAAAGTTATGGCTCTTTGATACTTTGGTTGCCTCTACTATGTTATATGGGGTGCAGGTTTGGGGACCTTCTGTAGGCTAGGAGGGTTGGAGGCGTATGGAGAAGCCCCTGGTATCTATGATCTCTCGGCTGATTAGAGCCAAGGCTTCCGTACCGCTTGATATCATTCAAGCGGAATTAGCTGCCCCCCCTATGGAGATTGAGGCGCTTACTAGATCAGTCTCCTTTGTACACAGTCTGTGGGATACTACCAGAGACAGATATGCCAGGGTGGCTCTAGAGTCCTCTAGACAATTAGCTCTTAATGGGGATACATCATGTTGGTATGCACAGATTGCATCATGGTTTCACACACATGGTTTCACCATGGATAGGTTGCCTCCTTTTCAAGACAATTAGCTTTTAATGGGGATACATCATGCTGGTATGCACAGATGGCATCATGGTTTCACACACATGGTTTCACCATGGACAGGTTGCCTCCTTTTCAATACTCTCTACAGGCACCCTTGAGGTCTTTGACGCGGGTAGAGATTAATAGACTCATTCGTCAGGATCTGATCCAGCTGGACACGAGGAGGACATGGATAGAGCCGATACAGGAGTTGGGCACAAAGATGGCTTTCTATAGAGAGCATTTTCTCCACCTCACGGGGGATGGCTTTGTGATTCGACCTAGCTATATGGACAGGCATCTTTCTCATGGTGTGCGATGTGCCATTGGCCAGATACGCACGTCCTCACATCAGCTTGAGATTGAGACTAGCAGATTCAGAGGGACACTAGCAGATAGCAGGATATGCCGCTTATGCCATCTAGAGCCAGAGACAGAGGTACATTACATATGTCATTGCACAATGTACTATGAGATACGAGGCCGTTTTCATTGTCTATTCAGAGAAGGTTTTGGTCCTCTATCTAGGGTCATGAGTTATGAGGATCAGAGATGTCTTGGGCTATATATACTTGAGCTACACAGGCATAGAGAAACTTTACTGAGGAGAGCTGAAGAGAGACAACCCCAGAGACAGATCACAAATTTCTTTACACTAGATATTGTACACCCAGAAGAACAGATAGAGGAGCAACAAACAGTGAAGAGGTCTACCCGCACTACTGGCATTCTCATAGACCGAGCATTGGAGCTAGGGAGATCTAGACGACCCCGATGGAGAAGAGGAGCTACATAGTTTCGAAGGAGGCTATAGCAAAGGATTCGAGCCATACTTTTTCGTCGTCCAGAGTGCAGATGAAGATGGATCTCTATGAAGATAGATCTCTACTTCCCTCCCAAATTTTCTACACATTGTATTGCTCAGTTCACACATTTCACGCCTTTCGCCTTTCACACCTATCCGCTTAGTTTAGGATTCCGCAGTATTTATAACTTGGTATCCCTAGTTTAAAAATTTATTTTGTTAATCTGACTTGGTATCAGATACACCGCATTGTAACTTCTTGGTCTCATAGGTCATTTTTGCCTTTTGAAGATGTTAATATAACATTTCATTTCTCTCTCTCTCTCTCTCTCTCTCTCTCTCTCTCTCTCTCTCTCTCTTTGTGGGAGACAATTGTGATGGATCTATGAGGTTGGACATTCGTGCCTTTGAGGACAGTTTCAGAGACAGGGACATTGTTTTCTTCTGAGAAACTCATCAGGCCTTTGGACATCTTATGCCACATGTGGTGGGATACAGATTGGAGACAGCCCACTGGACAGAGATGATCATGCTAGATACATGTGGGTGAGGCTGAGAGCTGACACATGCCGATTTCTATACATTGCCATATGTTACTTCCCCCTCAGTACATCAGTATATGCTGCACCCAAAGGACAATCGCCTTTCTCTAACTAGATGATGATATATGGGAGTTTTCTAGGGATGGTGATATCATTCTCCTAGGGGACTTCAATGCCCGAACGGGCAACTCTCGGACAGTCTTCTACGACACTTCAGATGAGATGCTTAGAGAGCTTGATGTGGGTGACTTGGGGCTTGACAGATGCTCACATGACAGAGAGCAGACGGAGTATGGGAGATACCTCACGGAGATGACGACCGCACATGGGTTAGCCATACTTAATGGCTTACGACGAATTGCTAGAGCAGCCGGTTTCACATGCTTTCCACATAGACAAGGGGCTAGTATAGTGGACTATGTTATGGCACAGCCGAGCTTTATTCCTTGTATTTAGGATTTCATAGAGGGAGCCAGACCAGTGGGCGTAGCAGTGGATCATGCTCTTTTTACATTGTTCGTTTCATTTCAGTATAGTACATCCCAGACATCAGAAGGGACGTGGATCCCATTATTGTTATATGCTGATGATATCGTGTTGATCTCTGACTCAGCAGAGGGTATGCAACACCAGTTGGATGCATTACACAGTTTTGCAGAGGATAGTGGATTGTCAGTAAACCTTGGTAAAACCAAGGTTATGGTGTTTAACACCACACCAGAGTGGATTAGGAGATCAGCACCGTTTTTCACAAATGGTCAGGAGATTGTAAAGTATACAGATGCATACACTTACCTTGGGGTTGTCTTCGCTGGACCAAGGTTTTGTTTGGGGAGAGCAGCAGAGACTAGACTAACTAGAGCTTATGCGGCCTTGGGAGGCTTGGAGAGGATGTGTTCGCAGGTTCAGTTCCAGGAACCTCGGACAAAGTTATGGCTCTTTTATACTTTAGTGGCCTCAGCTATGTTGTATGGGGTGCAGATATGGGGACCTTCTGTACGCAAGGATGGTTTGAGACGTATGGAGAGGCCCTTGGTATCTATGATCTCTCGATTGATCAGAGCCAAGGCCTCCGTACCCCACGCTATCATTCCACCGGAGCTAGCTGCCCCTCCTATGGAGATTGAGGCGCTTACCAAATCAGTCTCCTTTGTGCACAGCTTGTGGGATACTTCTAGAGACAGATATGCTAGACTGGCCCTTGAGTGTTCCAGAAAGTTAGCTCTTCAGTTAGAGATGTCTTGGGCTATATCTACTTGAGTTACACAGATATAGAGACACTTTTACTGGAGAGAGCTAGAGAGAGACAATCCCAGAGAGAGATTACAGCTTTCTTTTTACTAGATATGGGACAGCCAGAGTAGCAGCCATCATTGCAAAGCTCGGCCCACACTCATTCGACCACTACTCTCATCGACCGAGCACTGGAGCTACGGAGATCCAGACGGCCACGATTGAGGAGAGGGGCTACACAGCATCAATGGAGACTACAATAGAGGATTCGAGCCATACTCTCTCGACATCCGGAGTGCAGATAAGGATGGATTCTAGTAGTAGTAGTAGTATTTTTGTTCTAGTCTTTTTGTACCCAGACATGGTATCAAATTCACTATTCTGTAACAGATTGGTCTCATAGGTCATTTTGGCCTTTTGAAGACGTTAATATAACATTTCATTTCATTTCTCTCTCTCTCTCTCTCTCTCTCTCTCTCTCTCTCTCTCTCTCTCTCTCTCTCTCTCTCTCTCTCTCTCTCTCTCTCTCTCTCTCTCTCTCAGCAGCAAGGGAGAAACGAAAGATACATAAATCTTCGAGTGGTGATTGTAGAGTGACGCTCTACATGACAATTCGCGACCTATGGAACCATATTGAAGATGGCAGCGTGGGATTGTAATGGATCTTATAGGCTGGATGTGGACGCCTTTGAGGATAACTTTCGGGACAGAGACATTATATTCTTCTCAGAGACTCATCAAGCCCTTGGACAAATGATGCCACATGTGACGGGATATAGATGGAAGACAACTAGCCAGAGTGACACGAGATTTGAGCATGGGAGCAAAGGATTGTGGGGAGTAGGAGTGTTATTTAGAGAGGAGCTATAGCCACTTCTACACATTGTACAAAGAGATGATCATGCTAGAAACATGTGGGTGAGGTTGAGGGCAGACACGGGCCGATCTTTATACTTTGCCATATGCTACTTTCCCCCCACTTCATCAGTCTATGTTGGGCCTAAAGGGTAGTCACCTTTCTCTGTCCTAGACGATGACATATGGGAGTTTCCCAGGGATGGTGATATCATCCTCCTAGGGGACTTCAATGCCCAGACACACAATGCTCAGACATTCTTCTATGATACTTCAAAGGAGATGCTTAGAGAGCTAGATGCTGGAGATTTGGGGCTTGAGAGACATTCACAGGACGCAGAGCAGACAGAGTATGGGAGACATCTCATGGTGATGTCGACTACACATGGCCTGGCCATACTTAATGGCCTACAACATTTTCCTAGAGCAGCCGGTTTGACATTCTTTCCACACAGGCATGGAGGCACGGCATGGGGCCAGCATTGTGGACTATGTCATGGCAGTGGATCATGCTCTCTTGACACTTTCCGTCTCCTTTTAATACAGTACAACCCGGGTGTTAAGAGGGAGGACAGATACCCACTATATATTTACAACAGAGACCGACTCTGTTTATATAGAGGAGATCTATAGTCGTCTATTTATAGCAGCCAGGCCACGACTCTTAGTGGAGGGGATCGCCACTTTATTGACTGAGACGTTGCATGATGCAATAGTAGAGGCATACCCACTCAGCGTGATGAGAGACATCGTTCGGGGAGCATGCCTCATGAGGAGTGTAGAGAGACGAGAGCACAACTTGAGAGGGATCTTCTCCTAGGGGTCATCAATCACAGATAGTCCCGGATAGCCTTGCAGCGCCCTGTGCGATGGAAGAATCATGTGTTCCTAGCTCAGATGGAGCGAGGCTTATACGAGTTATTCTTGAGAAGAGACTCAGAAGAAGCATGGTGTTTCTTTCATGAGCACTCCCTTCCCTGAGTGATTACTTCCCTTGATGTGTGGGGTCGTATGCAACATCCTTATATACGGCCCCTGGACAGACACCCCTCTCAGATCCTCTTGAGCCATGCACATCTATGAGTATCTTCTTTACCACTGAGATAGTAAAGATGGCCATTGACAAGATTAGGATATGATCACGATGGTCTATTTCCGGAGCACTTTATGGTGGCAAAGGTTGTTGCAGTTCTGTCCAATTGTGTCATGTGTGAGGGTCTACCTGAGACTTGGAGATTGTCAACTATTGTGCCTATCTTCAAGGTAAGAGATCCTACGGAGCCTGGAAACTATTGTACTATTATGATTGGACACACATAGGCACGATTGTATACATCTATCCTTCAGCAGCAGTTGAGCAGATGCGCAGAGAGTGAGAGCATACGGGCAGCCAGATAGACGGGTTTCAGGAGAGGCTTCTCCACTCTTGGGTCTTGACCATATTCTAACACTCGAAGCCATCATTGAGGAGCGTAGGGCACATGGGAGATGGATTTGTGGATTTCCACAAAGCATTTGACATGGTGTCCAGAGCGAGATTGATGCGCAAACTACGGGGAGATGGGAGTGCCATTGAGTTGATTTGGGGGATCATGGCTTCATACAGATCAGTGGTGGGACATGTACGCACTCGAGAGGGGATATCTGATTTAGTTCACTAAACTATTGGAGTGAAACAAGGTTGCCCATTGTCTCCTACTCTATTTGATATGTATATAGATGAGGTTTTGGATTACATTGCAAGAGAGGGTGACAAAGGTGCCCAGCTGGTAGGGACATGGATTCTATTGTTGTTATATGCTGATGATATTGTGTTGATCTCTTACTCACCGGAGGGTATGTAGTGACATTTTGATGCATTACATAGATTTGGGGAAGATAGTGGATTGTCTGTAAACCTCGGTAAAACCAAGGTTATGGTGTTTAACACCACACTGCAGTGGATCAGGAGATCAACACATTGTGCCAAGGTTGTCTTTGAAAAGAGCAGCATAGACTAGATTGACTGGAGCGTATGCGGCCTTGGGAGGATTAGAAAGGATGCGTTTGCATGTTCAGTTCCAGGAACCCCAAACAAAGCTCTGGCTCTTTGATACCTTGGTAGCTTAGCTATGCTCTATGGGGTTCAGGTTTGGGGACCCTCTGTGGGTCAGGATGGGTGGAAGGGTATGGAGAGGCCCTTGGTATCTATGATCTCGCGGCTGATTAGAGTTAAGGCCTGCGTGCCACACGACATCATCAAAGCGGAGTAAGCAGCCGCGCCCTATGGAGATCAAGGCGCTTACCAGATCAAGTCTCCTTTATGCACAGCTTATGGGATACTATCAAAGACAGGTATGCCAAATTGGCCTTGAGTCCTCCAGATAGTTAGCTTTACAAGGGAACACATCATGCTGGTATGCGCAGATGTCATCACGGTTCCAGATACATGTCTTCACCATGGGCAGCTTGCCTCCCTTTCATTACTCCCTTGATGCACCATTGCTGTCTCTTACAGCAGTGCGTAGCCTGCAGGGCATCACTCCTGGCACCGTACTGTACATAAGGGGGAAAGGAAGCACTCCATAGCTCTTAACCTGTGGCAGATTGCAAATGAAGCCCCTTCCCTGCATAAAATTCAGCGCCATTTTTTTTGCATGAGGGTGGTTCATCAAAAAATGACACTTGGCGCGTTTACAAGCATTTGCTCGTTTCAGGTTTGCCGCTTAAAAATATCCCGACTGGTCGCCCAGTTGACTTCGCGGCAGAGTTGTAAAGTGTTCCCCTAGTCATACCGGAGGTAATGTCGCGAACATATTTCACGGCCCAAAATAACAGTTATTCCGTTGGGCTCCCTGTGGTCATCTGATCATCTATCCTCATTGGGACCGCATCCAAAAGTGCAATGTGGCCCAACTGTCAGATACTTTCTGTTGGTAGTCACACCTTGACTTTAGGCCTTTATTGAGTTCACTTCCTAGTATCCACCAACTTGCTAAGTGCAACGGGGGGACCTATATGATCTTGCTTTGAGCCTAGACATCCTCTTACCATACGAATTCCAGTGTCGACCACTTCCCGTCTGCGGGTGAAACCACCGTTCACATTGGCCATACAATGTCTGACCGTTTGCTACTTCAAGAAGAGGGTCTCAAAAATAAAACAAAGCCCATTGGAAAGAAACCAACAACTAAAGTTAGCAGCTGCCACGTCCTCGTGACATAGTTAACAGTTGCCACGTCCCCTTGACACAGTGGAAGTGAGTTCGAGCAATGAATACAGGTAAAGATTCCGAGGGCTAACCTTTTGTAATTTACCCTCTTAAAGAATAAAGAAATATCAAAAGGGGTGCCAATTTTGGGGCCAACATGTTGTCGACGTCTGCTCAAAGCATTCTAGCTTCCGAGCCGTGTGTGTGCTTTAAGTGACGAATCCCGTTACAGGTTCCTTCTACAAAGGTTTCTCTGTGTGTGAAAGCTAAAGTTAATTAAAGAATTTGGGTGAATGCCAAGGTCCACCATCCTACGGGCTGGTTTCAGGAACTGTGTGGGGTATGTGTGACCACTAATACAATGGGTGCCCAATACAAGAGAGTGATATAATGGGTGATAAATCCACCTTGTCTGTACTTTGAATATCAAGATAGTATGGCTCGACTCCTCTGTTGTAGTCTCCGTCGATGCTGTGAAGCTCCTCTCCCCAGTCGTGGGTATCTTGATCTCCATAGCTCCAATGCTCGGTCAATGAGAGTACTTGCGGGTGTGAGTATGAGCTGACCTTTGCAGTAGTGGCTGCTGCTCGTGTATCCGTCTAGTGTCTGGTGTGAAGAAATTAGTAAGATCTCTCCGGGATTGTCTCTCTCTATATCTGCTCAGTAAACTATCTCCCTGCGTCGGCTTCTATCCATGTCCTCCTCAGGTCCAATTGGGTGAGGTCCTGGTGAATGAGCCAGCAATCTCCACCCCTGCTCTCTCTCTCCCCTACGAGCAGTATGTTATGCCCCACTAGTGGGCTTTTCATTTGACCAATGTACAGTTATGTGGGTTCATGCGCGATTGCCGAGGGAAGAATCTCTTGCACAGGTACTGGATTAGCTAGCAGCTAATCCCCCGCAGGTACAGGTGAATTCGGAGAGGTTTCACGTCAGAAATCTCGTCCGATTCAAAGCGCAAGTAGCCCTACAGGCGCGGGAGCTTGAGGTCTTGCTACAGATGCGACCGGCACGTGAAACGGAGCCCAAAACAGGGAATTACAGCCTGCTGGGTATTTTTGCAGGTTTAGGGTTTTGGCCCTAAACGGACCCTAATACCCCCAGGAGGTTCGGGGACGCAAGGGGACCGCTATACAGGTGAACTGGCGCATTTTCGGGGTAGAAAACAGAGAATTCAGCGTGCTGCAGATTCTCGCCAGGTTTTGCAAAGTGTCCGTATGCGTCGGGAAAGTCACCTATTGCGTGGGGATACTGACTGTGAAGCGTCCTAGTACAGTTATGCTACCGAAATTGGGCCAGAACAGGTGTTTCTTAGCCTAGATTGTGCATGGCAGCTTATAGGAGATCACAGGTTTTATTCCCTCTGTTAAAGAATAAAGAAATACCGAAAGGGGCGCCAATTTTGGGACCTACAGGTTGTCGGCGTCTACTCGGAGCATTCTAGCTTCCGAGCTGTGTGTGTACTTAGGTGTTCATCGCCGTTTTACAAGTTACTTTTGCAAAGTACTCTGTGTGTGTCTAAAGTAAAGAATTTTGGGTGAAAGCCAACGCCTACCGCCCCACGGGCAGGTTTCATGGTTCCATTGCCGGGACATCAATCACTTTTTCCTTAAAGAGTGAGCCTGGATTGTTTTGGGTAAAGACACAGAGTGCAGGAACACGGGATTACACTATGACCGACAAGGGGAAGGGCATTATGGCAGAGGGTACATGCGCGATTGCCGAGGCAAGAGCCTCTTGCATAGGTACTGGATTAGCTAGCGGCTAATCCCCCGCAGGTACAGGTGATTCGGAGAGGTTTCATGTCAGAAATCTCGTCCGATTCAAAGGGCAAGTAGCCCTATAGGTGCGGGAGCTTGAGGTCTTGCTACAGATGCGATCGGCACGCAAAACGGAGCCCAAAACAGGGAATTACAGCCTGCTGTGTATTTTTGCAGGTTTAGGGTTTCGGCCCTAAACGGACCCTAATACCCCCAGGAGGTTCGGGGACGCGAGGGGACCGCTGTACAGGTAAACTGGCGCATTTTCGGGGTAGAAAACAGAGAATTCAGCGTGCTGCAGATTCTCGCCAGGTTTTGCTAAGTGTCCGTATGCGTCGGGAAAGTCACCTATTGCGTGGGGATACTGACTGTGAAGCGTCCTAGTATAGTTATGCTGCCGAAATCGGGCCAGAACAGGTGTTTCTTTGCCTAGATTGTGCGGGGCAGCTTGTAGGAGATCATAGGTTTTATTCCCTCTGTTAAAGAATAAAGAAATACCGAAAGGGGCGCCAATTTTGGGGCCTACAGGTTGTCGGCGTCTGCTCGGAGCATTCTAGCTTCCGAGCCATGTGTGTACTTAGGTTTTCATCCCCGTTACAGGTTACTTTTGCAAAGTACTCTGTGTGTGTCTAAAGTAAAGAATTTTGGGTGAAAGCCAATGCCTACCGCCCCACGGGCAAGTTTCATGGTTCCATTGCCGGGACATCAATCACTTTTTCCTTTAAGAGTGAGCCTGGATTGTTTTGGGTAAAGATACAGAGTGCAGGAACACAGGATTACACTATGACCGACAAGGGGAAGGGCATTATGGCAGAGGGTACCTCTTCAAAGGACAGGCATGAGATCCCTATGGTTTTCGAGATTGGCGAGAGCTCACGGCCACGTCAGTCGGTACCTCCTGTCAATGTGAATGTCCCTCCAATAGTACAGGGCTCTATGATTGGCAACTTGAGGATGATGCGTTCAAGACTCAGTTAGTTGCCGCGGTGAATGTCTTTTCGCAGCTGGTGCAGAATCCAAGGTTTATGGAGTTCTTGCAAGCGCCACCAGTGCAACAGCAAAATAGGCAACCTACGTGGCGTACGAAGCTTGTTGATGCTCAAGCCCAGGTACTTCATGCAGCTCAGGAGGAAAGGGAACACTCGCATGTTGCGGAGTCATGGGCTCCAAAACAGGTTCCTCCTGTGCTTGAACAGGTGGCTAGAACGCCTATTCCACAGGTTATGCCAGCTCAGGCCGCCACCTTCCAGAGCAAGCATGCTGTCTTGAATGGACAAGGAACTGGATACCAGGTTTTGCACTCAGTTTTTCCACCACCCACGATACATCCTGGGTATTTTGGGAGTGGACCAGTGTTCCAAAGTATGGCTGGTTATGCGCCTGGAAGTCAGCCGTCCATGCCAGGAACAGTGTTCGGGGGTATGCAAGGTATCATGCCAAACCCCATGTATGGTAGTATCGGCATGCAGCATGGTTTTCACTGCAACCAGGGCCAATTTGGGGTGCCATAGGGTCATTTTGGCATGGCTTTTTTTTCTGGACAGCAGCCAGATATCGCACCTCTGACGCAAAATGTGAATGGCCAAGATGTGCCGATCATACCTACTACAGTGCCCATGTTGCAGACCATCCCTTATCACAACTTGGGGGCACTAGAGAAGCCGAAGGCTTACAAAGAAGGTGGTGCAGCTGTAAAGTTCAGTACCTTCAGTGGTTTTGAGGATAAGACGAAGGCTCTTACCCTCCTCTAGCAGTTTGATACATCTTATGCGGGAGGGAATTTTACAGAGGCGTCGAAGGTCAGGAAAGCTGCCACTTTCTTAAAGGACAATGTGCTTACATGGTGGACGACATTGTTAATGCAAGGACAGGCACCCGCCACTTGGGTTTACTTGAAGCAAATGTTTGCATATGCTTGGCTGTCAAATGAATTTGAAGCCGGCGTCATGACAGATTGGCACCAGCTTACTTCAGCTTCGTGCAAGAGCTTGCTGGAGTACAATAGGAGGTTTTGTAAAGCGTTACTCTCAAGTGACCCCCTACAAATTTGTGCCATTGACAGAGCAGATAGAGAAGTAGTGTTGTGGGTTGCCTAAAGGGCTTCGCGATTACTGTACGAAGAACAGAGTGGCTACCCTCACTCAGCTAATGGAAGTTGCGAACACTGGTCTTGCCTTGTTGAAAGGAGAGGACAATGGATTTCCGAGCAGCGACAAAGGAGGGCAGCAAAAGAAAAATTCAGCGAAGAAGCCCTTTGTGAAAACGGCTCTTGATGCGTCACAGTGGTCAGAAAGGGCCACCAAAGACAAGGATTCAGCCGGGACTTCTGGAGCGCAGGCAAAGAAACAGAAAAGGAAGCCTTTTGTGCGCAAGTCGCTCGAGGAAGAGAAAGTCCTAATGGCTGAGAACAAATGATTTATATGCGAGCAGCCTGGTCACTTTTCTATCGATTCTCCACAAAGGAAAAGACCAGCTGACTCAGAGGATAAAGAAGACCGGAAAGGCAAGAAGCCTAAACCCACGGAAGGTTTAGTACCAGACATGGTGGGTGACAGACCCAGCACAGATGCCAGTGAGTTATGCAGGGCATGGGGTAAAGTTAGGGATCAGACGGTGCTTATCTTCTTTGGTCCAGGTGCCAAAGCCAACTTTATCTCACCAGAGTTAGCTATTAAGCTGGGCATCAAAGCTGAAGACATGGGGTACACTGCAGAGGCAGGGTTGGCATGTCCTGGCCACTCAGAGTGTGTTACTCCCATCATTGGAAAATTGTGTCTGCATATTCAGTCATATGTGGACACATAAGAGTTTTACATCATGCCGCTGGAAGGTTGTGACCCTTGTTGGGGATCCCGTGGATGTTCCGAGTGCATGGAGTCTTGGATGCCTACAACAAAAAGATCACTGTACACAGCATAGGGGCAAAACTCACATCTTGGATGTAAATCTTAAAGGAGAGTCAGTCCCTATTGTATCTGCTTTTGCTATCACTTCTGTAATAAAGAATCATCTTTCTGTGTACTTGATTTTTGCACGTGATGTCTCAGATAGTGATCAGTCAAATTTATCTTTGTTAGATAAAGAAAGGTCAACATTTTTGCAAAAGTTTAGTGACTGTTTTTCTGATTCATCATCGCCACAATTGCCGACAGAGAGACCTGAGGACCATTGGATAGATTTGGTGCCAGGGTGTAGCCCACCAAATAGACCTCGCTAGAGGGTTAGTGCGGCACAGCAGAAAGAGATTATGGGCCAGGTTGAGGAGTTATTAGAGAAGGGGCTGATTCAGCCTAGTTCTTCACCCTTTTGCTCCCTAGTGCTCCTAGTGTAGAAGAAGGATGGCTCATGGTGCATGTGTGTTGATTACCGTGCGTTGAATAAGAATACCATCAAGAATAGGTTTCCTATTCCTAGATTGATGATATTCTCGATCGTTTAGAGGTTGCTACAATTTTCAGCAGGATACACCTTAAGAGTGGGTACCATCAGATTCGTATAAGGCCAGAGGATGCGCACAAGATTGCATTTAGAACGACATTTGGTCTTTATGAGTTTCTAGTGATGCCGTTTGGGCTAACAAATGCTCCTGCCACGTTCAACAGAATGATGGACCAGATTTTCCGCTTGCATCAACAGTTTGTTGGGACGTTCTTCGATGACATGATCGTGTATTCGAAGAATGAAGAGGAGCATAGGCGTCACTTGACCATTGTGTTTGAAGAGCTGCGCAGTCTCACAGGTTACTTGTCAATCCTAAGAAAAGTGAATTCTTCCTCGAAGAGATCCACTTTCTTGGCCACATAGTCTCAAAGGATGGTGTTAGAATGGATCCCGCAAAGGTCCAAGCTATCAAGACATGGCCAGACTTGAAGACTGTGCACGATGTCAGAAGCTTCTTGGGATTGTGTTCCTACTATAGAAGGTTTATCAGAAATTTTGTAGAGAGAGCATCGCCTCTTCATGCTTTGCAAAAGAAAGAGGTCACTTTCAGATGGACCCAAAAAGAGATTTTAGCTTTTAGTCTCTGAAAGGAAAAGTTGACTTCAGATTCAGTTATTGTTTTGCCAGATCTTAGGAAGTCATTTGTGGTCCAGTGTGACGCGTGTGGTAGTAGCATCGGAGGAGTGCTAATGCAAGATGGACGGGTAGCAGCTTATGAAAGCCGAATTTTGCAAGGGTGAGAGAGGACTATGCAAGTCTATGAGAAAGAGCTCTTGGCCGTGATTCATGCGCTTTCTAGTTGGAAGCACTACCTCTTAGGTGCTGATTTTGTTGTCCAAACAGATCATCAGACCTTGCGATACTTCTTGACACAGTCAAAGTTATCCGAAAAGCATATGCGATGGGCAAACATTCTTTCCATGTTCCACTTCCAGATTATGCATGTGGAAGGCAAGAAGAATGTTGTGGCTGATGCGTTATCAAGAAAGCCACAACTTTCAGCTGTGTCAATTCCTTATCATCATGAGCTAGATGACTTGAAGGAACAGTATACTGCTGATGAAGATTTTGCAAGGATCTTTGAACAATTGCAAGAGGGGCAACATCATGAGCACTACCTCCTCAGAGATGGTTTTATGATGATGCATGGCAGACTTTGTGTCACTAGGCCACTGCGACATAAGGTTATGGAAGAGAGTCATGTCCCACCGTATGCAGGGCATCGTGGCATTGATGCAACAGTTAAAGCGGTAGAGACATTCTTCTATTGGCCTACCTTGAGGAGAGATGTGGATGCCTTTGTGCGAGCATGCATAGTTTTCCAAAAGGTCAAGTTTGACAGGCAAAAGGCACCAGGATTGTTACAACCACTGCCGATTCCGGATAAGCCATGGGAAAGCATTGCTATGGACTTTATCTTTGATCTTCCAAGAACGCCAACAAGGAATGATGGTATATGGACCATTATCTGCAGGTTTAGCAAGCAGGCCCATTTTATCCCTGTCAGGAAGAAGATAAAATTTGATCAGATAGCACGCTTGTTCATGTACAATGTGTTTAAGTACCATGGTATGCCACAATCGATTATCAGTGATCGTGATCCTCGCATGACCAATTTGTTCTGGAGAGGATTGTTTGAGAACACGGGCACTACGCTCAAGTTCTCGTCTTCGTTTCATCCACAAACTGTTGGACAGTCAGAATAGGCTAATTCTATTGTCTTAGATCTGCTGAAATGCTATGTGTCAGATAATAAGGGCAAGTGGGAACAATATTTGCCTATGCTCGAGTATGTGTACAATAATACGGTGCATTCGTCTACTGGCAAAGCACCTTTTGAGATTGTTGAAGGCGGCAAAAAGGTTCCTCCCATGTTGCATACAAAGGACAAGATCTTTGAGGCAGATCGATATGTTGAGAACATGGATGAGATGTATAAGAAGATTAAAGTTGCCTTGAAGACGACTCAGGCAAAGCAGAAAAAGGTTGTTGATCGTCACCGTCGTGAATTGCTGTTATCACCTGGTGATTGGTTTTTGTTAAGGTTCGAAAAAGCAAGGTTAAAGAAGATGAAGGGCAAGGAACGGTTGTTTCCTAAGCTCAGCATGCGTTAGTATGGGCCTTTTAAGTACTTGACAAGATCAACGATGTGGCTTACGGCTGAAATTGCCTGATGCATGGAAGATTCATAATGCGTTTCACGTGAGTCTTCTAAGACCCTTCGTGGGTGATGTGCCAGAAGATATGCCAGATGAGGATCAGCCAGAAGTTGAGGAACTTGATGAGATCCTGGTACCTGAGCAAGTTTTGGCACATAAGGACATAAAAGTTAAAGGACAAGTTGCAAGACGCTATTTGGTGAAGTTCAAGAACTATCCGCCTATGGATGCAAAGTGGATGGAAGAGCATGAACTGTCAGAGTCACCAAATGTATTGCAGCTTTACCTTGAAGCCTTTGGGTTACAGCCTACTTATGCCCCAACCCAACGTGTGCAAAGGAGGGGTAATGATAGAGCTAGTACATGAAATGTACATATGAATTCAGTGTAATAGATGGAAATGACAAAAGTATGAAGGTCTCATTAAGTCATTTGTATCTATGTGTTATGACCTTTCTTGCGGATACATGCGATGATAAAAGAGTGTGAACAACACAAAATCATCAGTGGCGTGTATTTATGGTATGCAATCGAGGACGTTTGCGATTTCAAGAGGGGGGTATGTCACGGGGACGTGGCAGCTATTAAACTATGTCACGAGGACGTGGCAACTGCTAACTTTAGTTGTTTGTTTCTTTCCAATGGGTTTTGTTTTATTTTTGAGACCCTCTTCTTGAAGTAGCAAACGGTCGGACATTGTATGGCCAATGTGAACGGTGGTTTCACCCGCAGACGGGAAGTGGTCTGCACTGGAATTCGTATGGTAAGAGGATGTCTAGGCTCAGAGCAAGATCATATAGGTCCCATTGTCGCACTTAGCAAGTTGGTGGATACTAGGAAGTGAACTCAATAAAGGCCTAACGTCAAGGTGTGACTACCAACAGAAAGTATCCGACAGTTGGGCCCCATTGCACTTTTGGATGCGGTCCCAATGAGGATAGATGGTCAGATGATTACAGGGAGCCCAACGGAATCATTTCCTAAAATTTAGGAAACTGCTATTTGGGGCCGTGAAATGTGTTTGCATCATTACCTCCGGTATGACTAGGGAAACACTTTACAACTCTGCCGCGAAGTCAATTGGGCGACCAGTCCGGATATTTTTAAGCGGCAAACCCGAATCGAGCAAATGCTTGTAAACACGCCAAGTGTCATTTTTTCATGAACCTGCCTCATGCAGAAAAAATGGCGCTGAATTTTATGCAGGGAAGGGGCTTCATTTGCAATCTGCCACACAAGTTAAGAGCTATGGAGTGCTTCCTTTCCCCCTTATGTACAGTACAGTGCCAGGAGTGATGCGCTGCACGCTACGCACTACTCTCTCTCTCCCCTACGAGCAATATGTTATGCCCCACTGGTGGGCTTTTCATTTAACCAATGTACAGTTATGTGGGTCCATGCGCGATTGCCGAGGCAAGACCCTCTTGCACAGGTACTAGATTAGCTAGCGGCTAATCCCCCGCAGGTACAGGTGATTCGGAGAGGTTTCACGTCAGAAATCTCGTCCGATTCAAAGGGCAAGTAGCCCTATAGGTGCGGGACCTTGAGGTCTTGCTACAGACGCGATCGGCACGTAAAACGGAGCCCAAAACAGGGAATTACAGCCTGCTGTGTATTTTTGCAGGTTTAGGGTTTCGGCCCTAAACGGACCCTAATACCCCCAGGAGGTTCGGGGACGCGAGGGGACTGCTGTACAGGTGAACTGGCGCATTTTCGGGGTAGAAAACAGAGAATTCAGCGTGCTGCAGATTCTCGCCAGGTTTTGCTAAGTGTCCGTATGCATCGGGAAAGTCACCTATTGCGTGGGGATACTGACTGTGAAGCGTCCTAGTATAGTTATGCTGCCGAAATCGGGCCAAAACAGGTGTTTCTTAGCCTAGATTGTGCGGGGCAGCTTGTAGGAGATCACAGGTTTTATTCCCTCTGTTAAAGAATAAAGAAATACCGAAAGGGGCGCCAATTTTGGGGCCTACAGGTTGTCGGCGTCTGCTCGGAGCATTCTAGCTTCCGAGCCGTGTGTGTACTTAGGTGTTCATCGCCGTTACAGGTTACTTTTGCAAAGTACTCTGTGTGTGTCTAAAGTAAAGAATTTTGGGTGAAAGCCAATGCCTACCGCCCCACGGGCAGGTTTCATGGTTCCATTGCCGGGACATCAATCACTTTTTCCTTAAAGAGTGAGCCTGGATTGTTTTGGGTAAAGACACAGAGTGCAGGAACATGGGATTACACTATGACCGACAAGGGGAAGGGCATTATGGCAGAGGGTACCTCTTCAAAGGACAGGCATGAGATCCCTATGGTTTTCGAGATTGGCGAGAGCTCACGGCCACGTCAGTCGGTACCTCCTGTCAATGTGAATGTCCCTCCAATAGTACAGGGCTCTATGATTGGCAACTTGAGGATGATGCGTTCAAGACTCAGTTAGTTGCCGCGGTGAATGTCTTTTCGCAACTGGTGCAGAATCCAAGGTTTATGGAGTTCTTGCAAGCGCCACCAGTGCAACAGCAAAATAGGCAACCTACGCGGCGTACGAAGCTTGTTGATGCTCAAGCCCAGGTACTTCATGCGGCTCAGGAGGAAAGGGAACACTCGCATGTTGCGGAGTCATGGGCTCCAAAACAGGTTCCTCCTGTGCTTAAACAGGTGGCTAGAACGCCTTTTCCACAGGTTATGCCAGTTCAGGCCACCACCTTTCAGAGCCAGCATGCTGTCTTGAATGGACAAGGAACTGGATACCAGGTTTTGCACTCAGTTTTTCCGCCACCCACGGTACATCCTGGGTATTTTGGGGGTGGATCAGTGTTCCAAAGTATGGCTGGTTATGCGCCTAGAAGTCAGCGTACATGCCAGGAACAGTGTTCAAGGGTATGCAAGGCACCATGCCAAACCCCATGTATGGTAGTATCGGCATGCAACAAGGTTTTCACTGCAACCAGGGCCAGTTTGGGGTGTCACAGGGTCATTTTGACATGGCTGGTTTTTTTGGACAGCAGCTAGATATCGCACCTCTGATGCAAAATGTGAATGGCCAAGATGTGCCGATCATGCCTACTACAATGCCCATGTTACAGACCATCCCTTATGACAACTTGGGGGCACTAGAGAAGCCGAAGGCTTACAAAGAAGGTGGTGCAGCTGTAAAGTTCAGTCCCTCTCTCGCCAAGCGACTCGTGGCAAAGGTGCTGCCAAGAGATCTCCTAGGAGCCGGGGATGTCCTTGTCCCTTGGGTCGACTGTGAAACTGGAGCGGGAGGGGGGGGAGGGGGGGGGGGGGGGGGGGGGGGGGGGTGTGGAGGAGCTCGAAGGGTGGCTCTACATGCGTGCTCTGTGTCTCTGCCTGTGGCTGTTGGCTGCCCTTGTAGGCTGGGGCTGAGTCTGTGGTGTAGGTCGAGGCCTCCTCCGTGGAGAGGCCTTCGCAAGATGGCCCATGTGTCGATAAATGAAGCACTGGTTCAGGAGGCCCGAATACTCCACGCTCTGTCTAAACCAACCCCCACTCACCCGAGGCAGGAGGATGACCTTCGGGAGAGTGTGAGTGTCTCTAACCAGAATGTGAACTGAGGTAATGCCGGCCGCCTTGGCAGCTAATGAGGCAACCGTGCGAGGTGTCTGCAGGACAGTCCCAATCATTGAGCCTATCTTGGACAAAAGTGGTAGGTACTCTCTCCGCAAACGAGGAAAGTAGACGGAGATGGGGATGTCTGCCTCCTCTACCAGAACATCTGAAGCAGGGTCAAAACCATGTCTTCACTGTCGAAAGTGGGCTCGATTTGCTCGGATGGTCAATGGACTCATGGCGGTGACCTTGGACGCCATCTCGGAGGTTCGAACTCGATTTGGTAGGAGCCTCGTCCAAGGATCTCAATGTCCAAGATCTTGTCCACCTCTGTGAGAAGGCGGGCTTGGAGAAGATCACGCAGCTCTCCTCTGCTGGGTCTGGTGTCGAGAATCTTGCAGATGACAGAAGTCGCCTGCATGCGCTCTACCTCTGCGGCTAGGCTCGCTTGCTCTATCGGTGAAAGAGCAAGTCGAATGGTGGGCTCAACGGGGTCAGACGAGGGGGCTTCATTGGAGTCCCTCTCCGGTGGAGCTTGAGCCTCCATTTGTGTCTACTGCTGTGAAGAAGAAACGAGTGGGGGAGGCTTCCGCTGGACCAAACACACCAAAGTGATTGGCGAGGCTCGACAAGCAGGGAAGGCTAAAAACTGAAAAAGCAGGCGGGAGGGGAAAGGGCAAAAAAGTTGCGGGCAGGAAGGAGGGTGGGCAAAAGGATGGGGGCGGGACAGGGCAACAGCGGGGTTGGTTGGGCGGGCAGGCTGAGTGAGCGGCGGGGTTGGTAGAGCGGGCAGTGGGGTGGGGTGGGGGGGTGGGGGGGGGAGGGGAGGCGGGGGGTAGGCGACGGGCAAGGGGAGGCAGCGGGGAAGGGCGGCGGGCAAGGTTGGGCGAAGCGGGGGTGACCAGCGCGAGGGTTGGGGGGAGGGGGGGGCAACGATGGCGAGGAGGGGAGGAGGGGGAGGGAGAAGCTATGGCGAGGGGGAGAGAGCGGGTAGCAGCAGTAGCGAGCTCATTTTCCTACAAAAATACACTTCAAATTCTTCTGTACTGAGTCATTATTACTTCTCATTGTAACTCTTAAGAGTAGTAAAAGTTTTTCAGAGCTAATTGTAACTCTTATGAGTAGTAAAAGGTTTTCAGAGCTATTTTTAGTTCTTCGTTTTCCGTTTTCATTCCAACTGTCCGTTTCGAATCCCCGTTCCGTGTTTTAGACGTGACTTCTAATTGTAACTCTTATGAGTAATAAATGGTTTTTAATGGTATTTTTAGCTATTTTTTTTCTCCTTTTTTTATTGGCATGATAGCTAAAGTGAAATGTATCATGGGTATACTAGATTTATTCTATAGGTCCATTCGGCCTCTGCCTTTGCATATTGGGTCAATCTGAATCAAGCCGCTTTGGTATGTCAGGAGTTACGGTTTATGAGGGACATAAAGTGGGTAAGCAAGAAGCTTCTCGTTTAGGAGAAAGACCAACCGTTTGCACTGTCAGATGAAACCAAGAGGAAGATTATTCTTGATAATAGTTGGATATATTGGTAAGGTACAAAATGTTTTGTATGTGAAGATTGCACTCTAATGCAACAAAATGTGTGTCGCAATGGATATGATGATAAGAATAAGAAAAACAAGGACATGTCTCATGAAGAAAACATGCTCAAGGAGAAATCAAGTCCATCGAGAAAATAGGAATGCGTGACCTATGAGATGGAGGTACGATTGGAATTGTAATGGATATCCATGGAATGTGGGGATTATCATAGATGAATCATGAACTAACTAGCAAAGCGGATGTTGTATCTCTTGTTGAAACTTTAGAGCATGATGCACACAGGATTAATGGCATAGTCACAAGGGACGCGTCAGGGAATGGGGAACGGGGATGAGGGATGGGGCTCAAATAGATTGTTAGTGTAAAAAAGGGGGCGGGACGGGAAGTGGAGACGGGAAGCTCAAAAATGGACGTCCCCTATGACCATGATTAATGGGCTAGAGAAATACAATGTACATTCATTGATGTGGTCAAAAAATCTCAAGCAAGGAAGAGGGCAAGGAGGAGTAGCATAGGATTAAGAAAGATTTTGTATCAATTGTAAAAGAGGACAATCACAAACGTTCTGTTTGGTTGAAAATTATAACACAAAAAATAATAGCCATTTTTGTAGCCATTTGCTACATTTCTCATTATGACTCCCCTTTTTATACTTCTATGGATAGAGATCAGCCATTTTTTATTTAGAGAACGACATTGCGTATTTTAAAGGCAAAGGTGATTTTATTGTCTTTGAGGGCATAAATGTCCATAGGAAAACATTGCAACATGCTACATAACAATTTGATATGCCATACATTACAAGGGAGTTGGAGCAAGATCGCTTGTATTATCCTACTTCAATAAATGAGAAAGAGTTAGATCACTTTGAAAAGCTACTTCTATACATGGTTAATAGTACGGATATGCTCATTGCAAATGGTTTATTTTTATGGATCGGAATTGATAGATTTAGAGGTAGAAAACACAATGGGGATAGTGGTGATTGACTATATGCTACTCTTGGAAGCCATCATGTATCGCATAAAGAGTTTTACACTTTACCAATGGAGCTCGGAATGCACCATTAGAAAATAATTGGAAAGCTTTCAAGAAAGTTATATGTTCTTGTGCCGAAGAATGCTTTGCTATAAAGCATGTCAAAGGTGCTAATAAAGGTAGATCACGCAAGAGGTGGTTTGACAAAAGTTCTGCTCGAGAGTCCTCGATAAATCTAGATGCATTTAAGGACAAATATAACTATCAAAGTCATTTTCATGCATACAAGGCACTGATTCAAAAGAAGAGAAGAAGATGGGAAGTCAATCCGAAATTTTATTAAGTTCAAGAAAAGGCACCTGCGTGTGGAAGTTTATGGAAACACCTAAAGGGTAAGCGGGTTTAGAGTTTTGGTAACTTGAGTCTTATGGATATGTATACGCATTGTAAGCAACTATATGAGGAACCTAATGGCGGAAAAATGCTTTACTATGGTTCCCTTCCATGAACGCCCTCTCTTTTTTAGCATTGGAGATGTACAGGGTAGGCTTAAAAAGTTGGCCACTCAGAAAGGAGAAGATCTTCAAGATATCAAGCTGGAAATTATTAAATGGACGGGAGAGGCATCCAACGATGTGATGCCTCTCCCATCCATTTATGTTCACCCTTGCACCTCAACATAGTATGCCTTGTGATTGGAGTACTAATTGGGTCAAGCCTTTGCCTTAAGAAGGGGATCTAAAGAATGCAAACAACTCCTGGACTATAATGATTATATCTCTTATGGCAAAGTTATTTGGGTGCATAATGGAGATAAAACTGAGTGAATGGATTGAAAAGAATGCCAAGCGTACAAAAGGACACGCGGGTTTCCTTTAAGGTTTTAATACCATTGATCATCTTAACACTATTTTTTTTCTCATGGAGAAAAGCAAGTTGAAAGGGGTAAGCGATTGTATTGTTGCTTAGTGGACTTCAAGAAAGCCTTTGATATGATTCCATGTAACAATTTGTGGAGAAGGAGAAAAGAACTCTGAGTACCAAGTGAGGTTATGCTTGTGGTTTCTCGCACCTATGAGAAGGTGGTATGTCAACTGTGCATGCCAAGCCAGCTTGAATAGAACACGAGGGAGGACCTCTCCGCTACCTGAACTACCTAAGGGCAGTTGTCGAATAAACCACCTGACCATAGCCACCATCCGGCAGCAGCACCTAGTTGAGGCCAGAGTCCAAGGACGTAAGCACACACCTGTAAGACCGAGCATCCCATACCACCCCGCCTCTTTCGCGGGGATGTGCCCTATGTGCCAAGAAAAAAGAACAGACTGAACAACTTTAAGCACCTCAAATAATATCTAAACTGAAAGAGATGCACGACACGAGAGACACGGAGTGACGGAGCTCCACCCCAAGAGAGCACTGGCCCCAAACCTTGGCACCCCTTTCGGTATTTCTTTATATTGCTTGAACTCAATACAATGCCGGTACTCACGCTCTGCACCTTCACCCGGAAGCGTGCCAGGCAATGAGCCCTTGGCTCATATCTCAAGGCCCTTGGCCTCAAAAGCAGTTACGTCAAAAGCTTCAAACTCAAAAGTATGCGTTCCAAAAGCACATGCTGAAAATCAGCTAGCACAATTTTTGAAATATCCGTACACCTGCCACATCAGCAACCAGCAACGTGAAATGCGGAGGTCTGTACAATCTGCCACGTGGCACTGTCAGCAACGCGGGCGTCCGTACAACTGCCACGTCATCAACAGTTTACGCCATCAGTGTGTGGATGTGTGGGTCTTGCTTTATTTGATCTCTTTAGGTCACTTGGGCCCCATCGGATGAGGTCCCATAACTTGGTGAGAACTTTGCTTTAAAAAAATAGGCCACTCGTCAAGACTTTGCATGTTGGTGAAACTTCTTCTGCTTCTTCTTCTCGTCCCGAGGAGTGGGGATGGGGGACAGGGCTCAAATGGATTTTTAGTGTAAAAAAGAGGGCGGGACAGCAAGTGGGGAGGGGAAGCCCAAAAATGGGTGTCCTCTGTGATTATTATTTTAGGATACCCCACTTTGCCAGAAGGAGCACTTCGAAGAAAGATGTCTGAAGGTATATAACTTCTGGTAAAAAAAAATCCTTGAAAACTGGCCAAGTCCTTGGAGTGTGTGGTTTGGTAGCTATAGACTTCCACCACTCCATGGCACTACCTCTAAGAAAAATAGTGGCTTGAAAATTCTTTGATCGTTCTCTTGCATGTGATCTTTATGGCTTATGCCTTGTAAGACAGAGCCATGAGAACGGGAGCGTGCCCGATGCGCAATGGAGTAAGGGTGAGAGTAGCTAATAAGTCTGGGGTGGGAACAGAAAGATTCTTTACTAATAAGT
Organism: Adiantum capillus-veneris; assembly: GCF_014529385.1. Taxonomy (NCBI): domain Eukaryota; kingdom Viridiplantae; phylum Streptophyta; class Polypodiopsida; order Polypodiales; family Pteridaceae; genus Adiantum; species Adiantum capillus-veneris. The sequence goes on along the minus strand of NC_140950.1, from coordinate 4,470,115 downwards.
TTGGGGTCGGGACACAAAGATATACTTTCGTGTGAACTTTGGAAGCGCCATCTTGCTCTGTCTGCTCTTTGGTAGGACCGGTCTGCCTTCTAAAAAGCACACGCCTGAAGCTTTGTTACCACTGTCGCGGGGACGAGCACCACGTGCCAACGAAAAAGAATAGACTGAACAACTTTAAGTACTTCAAATAACAACTGAACTGAAAGAGATGCAGGACACACGAGACACGGAGTGACGGAGTTCCATCCCAAAAGAACACCAGCCCCAAACCTTGGCGCCCCTTTCGGTGTTTCTTTATATTGCTTGAACTCAGTACAATGCCGGTACTCGCACTTTGCACCTTCACCGAGAAGCGTGCCAGAGAATGAGCCCTTCGCTTATACTTAAAGGCCCTTGGCCTCAAAAGCAATTACGTGAAAGCTTCAAACTCAAAAGCATGTAGCCCAAAAGCACATGCTGAAAATCAGCTAGCGCAATTTTAGGAAACCCGTACACCTGCCACGTCAACAGCAAGCAACGTGAAATGCGGAGGTCCGTACAATCTGCCACATGGCATTGTCAGCACAAAACACGGGCGTCCTTACAGATGCCATGTCATCAACAATTTACTCCAATCAGTGTGTGGGTGTGTGGGTCTTGCTTTATTTGATCTCTTTTAGGTCACTTTGGCCCCATTGGACGGGGTCCCATAAGTTGGTGGGAACTCTTCTTTAAAATAGTAGGCCACTCGTCAAGACTTTGCCTGTTGGTGAACTTCTTTTGCTGCTTCTTCTAGGGTTTAGGCTCCTCGATCGGGATGTGCAAGTCGGCTCCGTTCTTGAGTGGCTTGACACGTCAGCAGTTTGTGACAGCCTCACCTCCTCGAGATGACCCAGCGCATGCCTAGCATCACGGGCTAATATTGGCACTCCACCAGTGGAGATCGTCATCTACAATTTATAAGTGACCAGCCTCATTGGACGTCTCACACTACCCTTGCTCGGACACTAGTCCAAATCATCCACTTCTTTCATGGGTTGATTCCCCCTCCTAGGAGATCTTGGTGGAGGTACATGCACTCTTCATTAGGTTATAACTTGTATTACAGATTTGTACTAGCTTTAGATGCCTAGCTCAAGGCTTTGAAGAGAGCCTCTTTGTACTCTCTCATGAATAATGCATTTGATTATCTTTCTTAATCATCATTGCCTCTTTGCTCTATCCACTCCAACCCTAACACCTTGTCTGCTGCACGCTTTTGTCTTAGCCATTGCTTAAGGCTTTGTATGAATCATTCAGGAGTCGGTTTTTGCTTTGGCAAGTCTACTGAAAACTTACATTCATGGTTCTCCTTTACATTGTATGTGAAATATTCTGAATGTCTTGCATGGGAAGATGGTGCTTGAGAGTGCAGTTTTAGTTTGCACTTCAGTGCCCTTCCATTCAGTCTACAAAACCTAATGTTAGGTCTTACTTATAAAAAAGAAAAAGCTTGGAATTCCACACAACTACAGACTATGTTGTAATCGTCTGCACCAAATTTCATATATTGTCATGAATGTAGGGAAAAAACTACTGGTATACTAGGCTTACCATGATCTTGTCTGACCTAATAGTCCATCCACATGGATGAATTCCAATCGAAAATTCACATGCTTCGATAAGGAATTGACATACTTCTTTTGCCTTCTTGTATAAGGGTCTAGGATGTAAACCCAAATTGACATGCTCTGTCAAGAGAGAACACATAACCTCCATTGCAAGTGTGGTGAATACAGGCTTTTGTGAGGGGCATGTCCTTCAATATCTCACGAGCAATTGCATTGTAAACTGCACACAACTGTTGATTGCATAGATATCTTACATCCAATTCCCTTTAAGAGGACTTGCGAATTCCCATTTTAGCAGGGTAATGTCCCCGCACAGAAGTGATTCAAATATTGAAATGTTCGTACGCATGAACCCAGGCATGGGAGGAAGGTAAGAGAGCAATGTACGGTGATTTGTCGTGTCATAATTGCTGACAAGTTATTACACAGGGATACATGGCCTATGTGATGCAGACACTGCTTGCAGCATGGAACTGCAATGGGACATTATGGCCAGATCCTTGAATGGTGCAGTTGATAGGAGATAGAGATATAACTCTTTTGTGGGGTTTGCCCCACATGGAAGGATATGTGAAAGTAAATCTTTCAGTGGAAACATACAAAGAGAGGGATGCAATAGAGGGCTGAATGGGTTGGCTAGTTGTTTTAGACGAGAGCTTCAGCGGTTTACAACGATCATGGGCAAGACAAGACTGCATGTGTGTTATGGGTCTGCTTTCAGATTGACACATGCACCATACTTGCCTATTTTCTTCTTTCCCCTCGTATGGCTTGATTTATGCAAAAACCAGGCAAACTTAAGGGAGCAGGAGAAAGAGACAGGAGCATTGTCATGGAGTGCAGGGGAGTCGCCATATGCAGCAGTCTTATCCTTAGATACAAGAAGAATTGTTGCTTCTAAATTTCTTTGGAGTGGGCCTTGAATGAATTCATCTTGTGTGTATGTCTTTTTGGTAAATTATGAGATAGATTATCATTATATAAAATCAAATTAAAAGCTACAACATGACATTGAGAACTGCCTGTGAGCATGAGGAATGTGACTGGGAGTTCTGCTCTACACACAATGATGATGAGGTACGCTCATAAATACAAATAGGTTGATTAGCTTCAGAAACTAACATGGTCATACCAGGTTAAATCTTCCTTGAAGAATATTTTTTGTGAAATGCATTAGCATAGAACCTTCTTGCGGTCATCTAAGAGTATATAAATATATCTGAGAGTGTACAAACATCAGTGAGGGATCGAAATTGATATGTTGAGTGTGAAATCTTTGTTTTACACTGACAAGTCCATATGTTGGGGCAGGGCCTCTTATTAAAAGAACAAGGTCTGCAAGGGGAAGCAGAACGGATGTTCATACAGGTATCAGAGTCACAAATTTAAGTGATTGTTCTGCATTAACAGGTTTTCTTCTTATTAGCTACATCTGTGCTTTTGAAATGCAGGCTAATTTTTTCGCCCCGGAAAGCATGAAAGGGCTTGTGGATCGTTACACAAAGAGATGATGATTCTTCTTTGGTTAGAGAGAGAGAGAGAAATGAAATGAAATGAAATGTTATATTAACGTCTTCAAAAGGCCAAAGTGACCTATGAGACCAGAAAGTTACAATGCGGTGTATCTAATACAAAGTCAGATTAACAAAATAAATTAAACTAGGATAACAAAATATAAATATTGTGGGATCCTAAACTAAGCAGTACAATGTGAAGGCAATATGGGAGGGGAGTAGAGATCCATCTTCATAGGGATCCATCTTCATCTGCACTATGGACGACGAAAGAGTTTGGCTCGAATCCTTTGCTGTAGCCTCCTTCGAAACTGTGTAGCTCCTCTTCCCCATCGGGGTCGTCTAGATCTCCCTAGCTCCAATGCTCGGTCTATGAGAATGCCATTAGTGCGGGTAGACCTCTCCACTGTTGGCTGCTCCTTTGTCTGTTCTTCTGGGTGTACAATATCTAGTGTAAAGAAATCTGTGATCTTTCTCTGGGGTTGTCGCTCTTCAGCTCTTCTCAGTAAAGTTTCTCTATGCCTGTGTAACTCAAGTAGATATAGCCCAAGACATCTCTGATCCTCATAACTCATGACCCTAGATAGAGGCCCAAAACCTTCTCTGAATAGACAATGAAAACGGCCTCGTATCTCATAGTACACTGTGCAATGGCATATGTAATGTACTTCTGTCTCTGGCTCTAGATGGCATAGGCGGCATATCCTGCTATCTGCTGGTCCCTCTGAATCTGCCAGTCTCAATCTCGAGTTGATGTGATGACGTGCGTATCTGGCCAATGGCACAACGCAAACCATGAGAAAGATGCATGTCCATATAGCTCGTGAGGTGCAGAAGATGCTCTCTATAGAAAGCCATCTTTGTGCCCAACTCCTGTAACGGCTCTATCCATGTCCTCCTCGTGTCCAACTGGATCAGATCCTGACGAATAAGTCTATTAATCTCTACCCGTGTCAGAGACCTCAAGGGTGCCTGTAGAGAGTATTGAAAAGGAGGCAACCTGTCCATGGTGAAACCATGTGTCTGAAACCATGATGCCATCTGTGCAAACCAGCATGATGTATCCAGAGAGAGAGAGAGAGAGAGAGAGAGAGAGAGAGAGAGAGAGAAGATTAGTAGGGAGGCACACTATGTCACAGCAGGTTAGGAGAGAGAGCCCCATATTTGAGTGGGATCTATATGGACCTTGTCAGGTCTGCGCTCTCAGGATCTTTTATGTAAGTTGATGTCAAGTCTATTGTAGTGGTCTACTACTGGCTCCTAGCTCCACAAATGTCGAGAGGAGGAGGAAGGGAGGGGGGGGGGGGGGGGGGGGGGGGAATGTGGTCATGCTAGTTTTCTTCTCACGAGTCTGGTTAGACATCAATCCCCCATTGCATATACTGTATATTGGAATGGAAAAAGGCGTATTTATTATATTCAGATATCTACCTATGTACCTCTGTGCAGATTCTCTTGTGTGCACGGTTTGAGCAATGTGCTTAGCTTCTACCAGCTTGGGTGCTTTGAAGCTTGTATAATGGGTCATGAGGTTTTTATGGTGCTAAGATGTCCGTATTTTGATTTCTTGCATTTGTTTTGGATTACAACAAGGCCTAGGTCATTGGCGATTGCCTTGGCAATTCAGTTCGCGATTGCTTGTCACCCCATCTCATTTACTGCGCCCTTTAGGAAGCTTAGCAAAATAGATTCACATATGCAGGACTATTTCACTTGATTCCCAAACAGAATCTTTTCCTCCTCCCATTCCATTCAACTGGCTGTTTTGAACTGACTTATGCTGAGGCATGTGTCCCAAACGCTGAAGCCTCAATAAAACACGGGCAGCAAGAACAACAGGTGGATGCTGTGGTTAAGCACTAAGAGACATTCGATTGCACAACTTTTCATGCCAGTTGTGTGCGGTAATTGTGATTGAATGTTGTGGTTCCTACATGAATATGATGTTGGGTTAACAAATGATTGTATGATGTTGGGTTAACAAATGATTGTTAGCCAATGTTGTTAGATTAAAAATTTGGTTAACAATAGGTTGGTAACCTAATAGGACATAAAATTGTCTTTCTCAAGGTTTTGAATAAACTTCTTGATGTTCCTCATATACTTTTCAACCGCAAGCCTTTTTTCTGAGCATGTGTCCGCCAAAAATGGGACATAATGTTCGACATAAGAGAATCAAGACAACGACGAGGCCAGTGCATTAGTGGCAAAAAGATTTGAACATATGCCATCAAGATACTTTGAATAATTCGCAGACGAACATGTAATGCCCAAGTGGATAACTTCCAGTAGTGCAATTTGACATGCAAACGTTGCATAACCCAATCCACTTTCTGAAAGTGAGTGACATTCCATCCAATTGGATAACCCAAATGTCTAGTAATCACATTTGAAGAGACAATCTCGCCTGGCCACAATAGACTATGCCAATCACAAGAGCGAAGAGGCAGAAGTTTTGATTTACAAAAGTTGACTCTTAAGTCTACTCGCAATGCCAAACAATTTCAAGGCTTCCATGATCACTTCCACATCAGCCTGTTGATTACGAGTCATAAACAACAAGTCATCGGCGTAAGCCTAGCCAATGAAGCTACAACCCAAGGGTAACCGCAAACCATGAAGACGCTCAACAGAGGTCATGTGATCAAGATAAATCAAGAGGGGGTGAGTGGCAATAGCATATAGCAAAGCATTAAGGAGGCAACCTTGCCTGACCGAACAACCAAGAGACCAAGAGTCTGTTAATTCACCTTCCAGGATCCTTGAAGATGTACTACAAGCATACAATAAATAAACCACATTCGCCAATTTAGGACCAAACCCTAGGCACCTCATCTTGGCAGCAATGAAGTCCCACTGTACAATGTCAAAGGTCTTTTCAATATCAACTAGCATAACCAACACATCTTGTTGAGTGTACTTAGGATACTCCATGCCAATCATAACATTGGCAAGATTGTCCATAATCTGGCGACGTGGAATGAAACCATATTGAGTTTCATAGAGTCTTGTAAAAAGATGGTCCTTAATGCGGTGCATCAGCATCTTAGCCAATATCTTGTAAACCACTGGCATCAAAGTAACAGGGCGCCAGTGAGAGAATCGCTCGCAAAGTGCTTGCTTAGGCAACTCTTTAAGTAAACCTTCTGAAGAGACCAATCTTGTTTCTCGCAAGCTGTATTTATTATGAAAAGCAACGGTCGTTCAAGAGACTCCCAGAAGGAAAGGAAAAATTCCATAGTAAGCCCATCCCAGCCGGGAGACCGCCCACGGTCCCAATGCAAGCAATGCACTATGCAATTCTGAGTTAGTGAACGGTTCCTCAAGGCAACATGCATACTGCAAGGATATGATCAGATGAACAAAGGAAAGCATCAATTGACACACGTGACAAGCAATCGAAGATGCCTGAGAAGTAGCAGCAAACACCTGTCGATAATGCAAAACCATGGCATCAGCAAGCTCCTGCTTCGAGGAAGTCCAAACACCCGAGAGAAGCATAACCCGCTTAATTGCTTGTGAGACCCATGTATTATGCAAATGCTTAAAGAATTGCTTTGAAGAGCAGCCTTTATCTATAAAAGCGACAAAACACACACACATACACACACACACACAATGCATTAAATATGTCCACTACCTAGTCCATCACATAGGTGAACAAAGAATTGCATTAGCAAGCATCTTGATGGTCAATTATTGCAAAGAAGGGGATGTCTCCCTACGGGTTGATGTGTTGTGTTTATTGCCCTTGCACATGATGTGACCCCTACAAGGTAGTAGAGTAGTGCAAGCTAGGAGGAAGCCATTTTGGAAGCATAGAAGCCTTTTGCAAATGTTATGTGTGCAATGAAGTTGGCAAAGATAAGCAAGAATGTAGAGGAATTGAGATCTTAATCTACACAGGTTTTAATTGCAAAATTAGAAGACACTTTGGGGGCTCAAGATGTTTGGAAATGCAAAGCAAAGTCGTCGTATACTAGTTGGAGCTCAATCACAAAATCTTTAGAGATTGGGTTTTTGGTCTAACTTGATGGGTCATTCCTTCTCTTTGCAAAACTCTCCCATGACACCTCTAGATTGAAGTGGCTTTAATGTTTTCAATATTGCAGCCAAATTGAATTACTTTCCCAATTCTAATACCTCTACATCGTTTGAGAAAATTCTCAATGGCACTTTATATAGCTACGTGTCTTCCTTTGTAAAGAGCAATGTAGTATGTGAGAATTCTCATTTCACTTTGAGAGAGAGAGGTGAGATCATGCAACAGCTTTTTCATAATAGCAAAGGTCTTTTCTTGGCTAATTGAACAAGATAGCAATTTAAAGCAACCAACAATTACTTTATGCTTAAAGAAGGTTATAAAGATAACAATTATTTAATGCTTCAAGAAGGCTATAAGGATGAGTTAAACTCATTGACATGAGTGGTGGATTGTCTTTTTAGAGACTTTAGATGTCATCTCCTACATTGTTCTACAAGAGATGTCACCATTGACAGTTAGCTAGAGTTGCCTTATCATAGCTTTTAAGGATGATTTTATTTCATAATAAAATGGCCAAGAATATACTTGGAACTATCTTATCAATGTATAATGTTTGCACATGTTTCCTCCTTGGGAGGAGGGTGAGGGAGGAGAGTGCCACAGAGTTAGGTCTTGCTTCTTCTTATCTGTAGAAACGTGTGTTCATATACCAATGTATATATAAAGATAACAAAAACATGCTAAAACTTTCCAAAGGAGACAAGTAGAGGGCGATAGAACCAACTTTGCTTGAACATAGAGATCAAAATTTTGTCATATTGTCTATATTCACTTCGGCACATCTACTCTTGTTGCATGCCTCCAAAAAAATTACCACCTCAATGTACCAATCGTTAAAACATCTTTACACACACCTAAGCTTATTTAAGACATTTCAAAATATCATGGTGCAAAAAAAAAACATCTAGATGAAATCAAATCAGCTACGGAAACTCTTGTTTACCACTTAAATTAAGGATACAAACCACCACAATATTGTGCATGGTCTCTTCCCAAAAAAGCAAGCAAGCCTAGCATGATGTAAATGATATGTATTCTATCTCATGGTATACTCGAAAATATAAGATACCAACAGTTTAGAGCTCTTTTCTTGGAAGCTAAGCTTCTTCTTAGAGACTTGAAATTGCGCATTGAAATTTGTGTTCGTTAAATAAATAAAAAAACGGTCGCGAACGTGTGTGAACTTCTCTTTGCTTCACTTTATTCTTAGCTTGTGATTTTGGCCTTGAGAGTTTATATAAAGATCCCTCTCCTTTCACTTTGAAAACACACTCTCGGACATGGAAGCTCTCTTTCCTTGACGTCGGAGTTACCTTCTCTCTCTCAACCTCTTTCTCTCAAGCTGTTACCTTCAAGCAATCTCTCAGTTGCCGTCTGTTGTATCTACTACCGCAAGACTATACGTATCTATTATACGGAGTGGTACAAGCTCTTCATCACCATCTCCATAAAATCTTCTTTCTCTCTCGAGAAGAAGAATGATACTCTCTCTCTACTTGCTTATTATCTTCTATCTCGTTTCACGGTGTATGCGTTCTTTGGAAGTTTTCGTGACGTATACCTCTACGTAGCTCTCATCACCGCTCTCTTACGGCAAAGTAAAAAGCTTTTCGATAGCCCCTAATCGATTCTAAAGCACAGTGAGCAGTTCTAAATTCCATAGTCGTCATCATCTCTCTCTCTCTCTCTCTCATTCTCTCTCTCTCTCTCTCTGTTGTTTTTCTGCGTAGTTATCCTCTCAATGATTGTTTTTTCGTATACGAGTGCATGTATGGATCAAACAAGTACGTACGAAGTTGTCCCATGATTAATTAATCATGTTTAACACGTTGATTTATGCATATGATACATTTATGATTACGTGCGTGTATAAAAAACGTTTTTTGTTTCACATCATAGAAACAGTAGGAACACTGTTTTCATCATAAATCACAAACCGTTATGAATCAGTTCGAACCTTTTATACTAGAGAAAAAATACATCATTTAGAACATTTTCTCTCTTCGGTGTTATGCGAAAAACACACACGAGCTAAGAGATATGATTAAAAAAACCAATTTGTTGCCCACTATACTTGACCAGAATTTTTGACTCCAAGCTCCTTAGAGAACCACTATATAGATTCACCGGATGGGAAAACCCACTTAATTAATTAAAAAGCTTGATGAAACTTGATAATAAATGAATTTAGGTTTTCGTTATTATCTCGGGAATGCGAGTTATTAATCACTCTATAACCGGTTTTTATGTGTTATGGTTTATTTTGGTAATTTAATTTCAATTATTAGATGTCCATAAACTTATGTGGGAGTATATGATTAAACATCCCAAATCGCATAGGCAGATATGAATAAAGTGCTTTCTTTTGGGGTTAGCGTTTGTTGTGTAACTACCATATGATCAAAGTGATGTGATAGAGTGATATTTTACATGATGGAGTTGAACTTGATGCATTGGTTTGAGACCAAATACATTCAATTGCATGTTTTGCATACTCACGAAAATGCCAAAAAATTGTTTTTTGCATACGTGTAAAGTTATGGTTTATGGTTGACCTAAAGGTTGGAGTTGTTTTGCATCATGTTTATGGTGTTGAAATGTTATCATATGATGTTTGAGGACTCATGGATTGATGTGGATGTATCATATGCATCGTTATGACTGTTTTTCACCTTTCTAGTGCTAGAGAGGTAAAGTGCAGATGTGATGCATCAACTTTGCATTGTTGGATGTTGTCAAAATTGGGTTTTTATATCACGATTAGTTGTTGGTCGGACTCTCTTTATACATAAAAGAATTACTTCTTAAGGGTCACATGTGTGTAGACTTCGATTGATTTCAGGGGATTATGATTTACGGTCAAGGGCTGAGATTTCCTCATGAATTATGATTGAAATTTTATGGTGAAAGTCGGTGTGGCTCATGGTTTTTTTTTATAATTTGGTTATGTTGCGGAAATTTTTACAGCTATGTTATATTCTAAAGTGGTTATGCAAGATTGATCGTATCTCACCCAAGTAGGCTGGAGTGCTCACCCGTGTGATGTGATTGGATTATGGTCTATTGGTTTTTGGATTGGATCATAAAGTGATCAAGATGGTTTATGGTAGACATATAAGGATAGAGATCTTGTACAGTCTAGCTGCTTGGAAAGGATTGTTTGTGCATATGGAAAGTGCTATTGTGATTGGACTCATGTGTTATGTTTCTTATAGCAGTGTCGCTACAAGACTAGGATCAGCTACATCGCTTAGCCTTAAACTAAAGGATCATTGACTTGGGGCTTTTCTGATCGGGGTGGTTGCTTAGGTCTACTTCTTTTTGTTAGACTCGTCTACACGATTAGAGTGTCGGGGGTTGAATGGTCTACACGGCTAACACGTCGGGGATTTTTCATTGGCTTTGCCTAAACACCCATTGCTGGCATCGAAGAGATGTGGCGCTTAAACTGGTATGGTTGATGTTAATACCCTACTACCTAGTGGTATTTGGAATCCTTTCAAAGCTCAGGTTCATGGAGGGAGGCGAAGCGGCCTCAGCCTATGTTTAGGTCAAGTAGATTGGAGGTGTTTTGGCTCGCTCTCGACGAAGTGAAATTCTCTCTATCCATAGTAGAGCAGAAGTGGATTGGTGGACCGATCAATCCCTACACAAGGTTCGATGCTCTGCTAGTTGTTTTGTTGTAAACTTTCTAATGTTATGGTATACCCAGATTTTGTCATTGCATTAATACATGGTTGCATATTCCGTTTAGATGGGCATTTAAAGATTCTTTGTTGTCATCTTCTCATGTCTATGCATTTTATTTCACCCTCCACTATATTCTCTCTCTTTCGCAACGCGGTGTACAGATATATTCACCCTCCACAATGTAATATTTTTCTTGAGTACGTTTTCATTCATAACACCCATTTAGAGGTAGCACTAGTCACTAGGTACCTCTGGATGCAGTCCCAGCTCATAGCCTGAACTCCATGCTTAGTCGGACTTTGAGAACTTTCCTATGCAAATGTTTCCGCAACTCTGATGTATATTAAAAATTGTATAAAGGCGCAAATTGTATATTTTGTGTATAGACCCATAGGGAGGAGTATCTCTCACTTGGTATCAGAGCCAATGCTTAAGGTTATGGAGATAACCTAAAGCTTGATGCTAGTGGGGTTAGTTATGCATCATGCATGCATTCATGCATGCTATTTGAGAAAAGATATTGTATTCATGATGTATCTATAAGTGACATTGGTTGGTGGTACTTATTTGACTTGTGTACTTGAGTGACAGTGTTTGGTTTGATTTATGGTTTAAGTGTTTAAACAAGAACGTTGTAATACCTTTGAATGTTTGTTTTGTAGTAACAAATGGCTCCCAGAGTGACGGTTGAATGCTTCAGCCAAGAGAATGAGGTGTTTTCCATAATGTTCAAAATTTTTGTCATACCAGGAAGCATAACTTGTTGGAAGAGTGTTGACCGTAGTTACCTTATCTGTCACCAAAAATCTTCATCTATATTGATGATAGTCCAAGAGATTGGTTTGCCAACCTTAGACTCCTTCAACTCAGAATATGGTTAGGCCTAGAAGACATGTTCTACTACTTGATGATGCGTTCTCAAATGTTAAGGATTGTTGAAGTTGCTAAGAAGTTTGAAGCGCTTGCGGCCGTCATAGGAAGAGAAAACTAGAGGATAATTACAGACCACATTGTTGCGTGAGAGATCTGAGAGAATACCATGTTCTGAGAGTTAAAAGAATATTTAGAGAATTAGCTCCAAGACACCCATAATATTGTAATGAAATCATAAAAATCAAATTTTGATGAATAAAAGTAGCGTAGACTCAGTTTTGGTTCACATATGTACTAAGTTTTCTCTCTCTCATTGTCTTCTTTTAAGTGGATCTTCTTAATTTTCTAAATGAACTCCCGAGTGACTTTGCACAAAGAATCTTTTTCAATTATGCGGTTTAGAGATTACCTTATACCCAACACTTATGTAGCATGGGAGTTATATGTTGAAGCTAAGCCCGAACATCGAACACAAGTGCCTGATAGGTTCATGACCAACCCACATCTTTCGGTGAAAGAAAAGATCCAAGAAGGCGATGTTAAAGTGCAAGGATATGTTCTTTACCTTAACTTATGCTCTCTTTTGGACATACCGAGTCGTGACTCATACTTAGTATGAAGGCCCTTATGTTAAACCAAAGATACAATTTTTGTGAGAAGGTCATAATCAAAGTGTAGAAGAAGTCAAATGGCAGCAACCAATTCTATTATGTACTCCAGGATTGGTTCAATAGAGTCTATGGACCTATTCTCAAATACAACCCTCACAATGTTACCATTACTTTTGATGACTACGAGAAACCAAGGTGCATTAATGACTTTGTCCGAGCACAATCAATAGCAGTGAACTCAAGTAGATACTTCTACAGAAATGATATAAATGAATGACATGCTCATGTAAACTGCTTTATTGGATTATCACCCAAGGATGTATCATCGGGGGAAGAACGATACTAAAAGAAAGATGTGACTTTTAGTACACAAGTTGAAGTGCTAAAGTTTGACACTCGACATGTGAACAAATATAGGGGTAGAACTCAGTTGTAGGAACCAAGAATTGGTTCATAGGACCCTTTCGTATTTATGTATCTCTTTAGAAACACTATGTATCTTTTTGGTCTTCTGCGGTTATAAAAATTTTATTTTGATATAACACCTTGTTTTGAGGATATAATATTTGCATTTGAATTTTGGTTTTCATTTTTCTAACTAACATGAGTAAAGGGGTGTGTGTAGATGACTGACCGTTTACCTCGAGAGATATGGGCGGATACTCTCTCTCGCCTTATTGTGGAGGAGCATTTCCAAACTGGAGTGGAAGTACAAAGACTTGTCACTACCACGCATAACGGGGAAGAGAAGAAAAGGTTGATGTCTACGGATTTCATTGTATCAAATACCTTTCGAGCTTGGTATTATTATACTGCAGGGGGACCCTGAGTTTAGACCACCTCAGCATAAACCCTCGTCTGTTGGGAGTATCGAGTGGATACAATCTAAGTTGGAAATGGAGATTGTAGTCACTAATCAAATATTCTACATAAATACTTATGAAATTACCCTAAGACCGACAAAAGAAACATGGATGGCCAAAAACATACTTCCTTTAGTAATGGCTACAGGATGCTTTGACATTGTTATGTTTAATGTACGGGGACGAGAGTGCAAAAACAATGACCGATATTCCTATAGTCCAGTACCTTGGAAGTTACTCTTTGACTTATTTGGGAAGTCATTAATCTACAATTCTCGCAATGTAAAAATTTTATACAATGCCTACAACAGATCTTAGTGCCTTGCAGATTGTAAATATTCACAGCTCGGTAGGATGGGACACACCGGATGTGTTTCCAAAGGAATCTGCTATCTTCGATGACTACTTTGAGTACAGGAAGACGATTATTTTTACCAAAATAGAGATATCTGTAACAAAAAAATCTCTTACCCAAGAATGGTATGACTCACACGTCAATGAAGAAATGTTCCAACCAAAGATCGTAAAGGATTATTGGAGTCAACCATCAGACGTACTCAAGGAATGGGACAACTATACTCCATTGGTAGAAGGATGTCACAATGGATATTACCAAGTGCAGTATGTTAGAGCCATAAGGATTTATTAGAAACTTCAAGACACCTTGTGGACTTTCGAAAATCTAAAGTTTTTTGTGATATAGGAATTGGATTAATTTATTTATTATTCCTTCTCCTATTTTATTTCCATCTTATTCTTTAATGTCTATTCTATTTAATTTAAGGACTTCGAACGTGATAGAATATTTTACTAAGTGTGACCTTGGTTAATATGGTGCAATAAGTTACCGTGCCTCCTAGAGGAAATGTGGCTGCTACTAACGCAAATGCATCTATTGTTCCTCAATACACCATCATCGATAGAGACATCGATGCTATGCTTCACAAGTCTCAATCTGATAATTTTAGTGGGGAAGGCAAAAAGTTCTTGAAGATTCGATTGAGCACATAGATAACTACTTTGACTTGGCTCATTCGTCAAAGCTATCATCGTTAAGTTCAAACTAGAGAAAATAGCTAAGCGTTGGTGGAGAGATCATTACACAGAAAACAATGTTGATCCTAATGTTGCAATTTGGGATTATCTTAAGATCCAACTTAAGAATAACTATCATAACAAAGTTTATCATTCAGACCGTATGAATGAGTTTCTTGACTGTAATCAAGGAACCAGAGATTTGGAATCATACTACCAACATTTCTTAACCCTTGTCAAGTATGCTCCAACAGGGATGACTCAAGAGGTCAAGGTAGCTCGATTCGTGTGAGGGCTACATAATCCTAGGAAGACTAGACTTCAGAGTCTTCGTCTTACCAATTTTGCGGATGTCCTTGATGCATGCAAATCCATTGAAATAGAGTTATCTACTAGCGGAAAGACAAAACCAGAACCTGTTCCTGTTCATGAAATCAAAAGACCTCGTCCCAAGGAGGAACAAAGATCTGAAATTCCACAGCAAAGAAGAGAGAACTTATTACGTATGAAAGCTAAACAGAATCATTTATGCTACACTTTCTTGATCCTGGTCATCAATCCAGGGATTGTCTCTTTAACAATTCAAGCTTCACAAGATTGGTGGACAATTATGAACAAGAAACTTTAATCCGAATCGGAACTTCGAAAACTTTAGACCTAGACCATTGGCAGTTCAGAGGAACTTCAATCATCAAAACTTTAACTAAAACCAGAGACAACCTCAAAACTAGGGAAATTTTTAGACCATGCAATCCACCTTTTGTTCGAAATAGACCGCGTGTCAACAATAACAACAACGGGAATGTTAATCGTCAACTTCGTCCAGGAGGAGGAGAAAATCAAAGACCTCAAGAAATAACTCAAGGAACAGAGCTCAAGGGGCTAGAGGTGAAGGAAATCGGGCAAACACGTATGTTCATGCTTTAATTGAACATCATGGAGTTAATGAACAATTTTCAGTTATTCAAAATCTAATGGAGTATCAAGATAACCATTTTACCTTATTGATTGATTCAGGGGGTACACATTCTTTCACATCTCCTAAGTGTATCAGAAACTTCACTTTGCTTGAACACCCTCATATAGACCTTACAGAAGAATTAGCTACAGGTAGGAAGGTTAGATCTTCTACTTCAGTAGGTAACTTAAATTTTTTAATACTTATGCAATCTTGAGAGTCTTACCCATTGGAATCTACGATAGAATTCTAGGAATTGGTTGGCTTAAAGTCAATGATGCTCACATACATTGTAAAGACGCTTCATTGAACTTTCAAAATGATCAAAACTCTAGAGTTACAGTTATTGAGAAACGGGGAAAGCCTAAGCTCAAACTAGTGAACTTTACCAAACTTATGAACAGTTATAGAAAGAATGAGAAGATTTACGCAGTAAAGCTTAATCCTAAAGAGAAGAAGATAGATTCACCTGAACCCGAATGGATAACAAAATTTGATGATGTATTTTTTGAAAAACTTTTCTAGTTACCACGCAAGCATGATTTTGATCATGCAATAGAGCTTACTCCATGAGCTCAACCAGTTGCTCGTAGACCTTACAAAATGTGAATACATGAATCTACGAAACTCAAGAAGCAATTAACTCGACTTCTTGAACAAGGCTTCATTCGACCCAGCGTTTCTCCATGGAGTACTCTTGTTCTCTTTAATCAAAAGAAGGATGGTACTTTACGTCGTTGTATTGATTATCGTGGATTGAACCAGGTAACAGTCAAGAATAAGTATGCAATACCAAGGATTGATGAACTGCTTGACCGATTACATGGATCTTCTATGTTCACACAGATAGATCTTAAGTCAGGGTATTACCAAATCCAAATCAAGGAGGAGGATATACAAAAGATAGGATTTAATACTCTTTTTAGACATTATGAATTTACAGTTATGCCTTTTGGACTTACTAATGCTTCTGCAACTTTTGATCGTCTTGTGACCGACATATTTTGAGAGCATCTTGATGATTTTGTTCTTGTCTTCTTTGATGATATCTTGATTTACGCGACAAACAGAGAAGAACATGAACAACATGTGCGGAGAGTACTTGAACTTCTCCGTTAAAATCAACTTTATGCCAAACGTAGCAAGTGCACCTTCTTCACTGACAAGGTGGAATATTTGGGATTTATTGTATCCAATAATGGTCTTGGTGTTTCTACTGATCCAAGTAAGATCGAAACTATCAGAGCTTGGTCTACACCGAAATCAATACAAGAAGTATGTGGCTTTCTTGGTTTAATAGGATGGTATCGTACATTTATTGAAGGTTATGCTAAGATTGCATCTCCATTGACTAATACGCTTAAGAAGTCTAAAGTGTTTACTTGGAATGAACGTGATCAAGCTAGTTTTGAGAAACTCAAAGAAGCTTTGGTAAATGCTCACATACTCCAGACTTCTCAAAGACATTCATTGTGCTCGTTGATGCAAGTGGACAAGCAATTGCTGGCGTTTTATCTCAAGAGGGAAAACCATTAGCTTATAAATCTCCTAAGTTACGTATATATGAGTTAAATTTTCTTACACTTGTATTGAAATTATTGGCCATTGTGCATGCTCTTAAAGTATAGCGACATTATCTTCTTGGAAGAAGATTTAAACTACATACCGACCATAGAAGCCTGAAGTGGATCTACACCCAACCTGACCTTAATATGCGACAACGAAGATAGATTGAGTTGTTATGCGAATATGATTTTGGAATCGAATATGAACCCGGGAAGGAAAATCTTGTGGCCGATGCCTTAAGCAAGAAGAGTATTGTAATGCCTGTCATAACCTCTACTACTTCTTTAATTGACCTTATTCGAGAAGGTATGACTCAAGACCCGTGTTACTTAAAGATCTAGTACTTGATAAACCTAAATAATTGCACAAAGAAGCAGGAAAGACAAATCAAAGGCTTGAGATGACCTTTACTTCGATAACCGTGTTTGTATTCCAAATCAAGGTGGAATTAAACTCCAGATATTACAGGAAGCCCATGATATACCTATAGAGCAGGACATCCAGGATACACTAAGACTTACTCTAGTGTAAGAAAGAGTTTCTTGTGGTCACAGCTAAAGTGCAATGTGTTGAACTATGTTACAAGATGTTTAACATGTCAACGTATTAAAGCTGAACAAATTCGATATCCCGGTAAGCTTCAACCTATTGATGCTCCACAAATGAAATGGGAATGCATATCCATGGATTTCATTATAGGACTTCTTACATCTCTGAGATATGACTCTATTTTTGTGGTTGTTGATATGCTTACAAAAATGGCCCATTTATTTTCAGTCAAGACAACATTTACGATTAAGGATATAGCTTAGCTCTTCATGAAACGTGTTTTCATGTATCACAATTTACTTCGACGAATAATTTCTGATCGTGATGAAAAGTTCACCTCTAATTTTTGGAAAGCATTATTCTCAGTTACAGGAACCCAGTTAGCCTTTAGTACTACTTATCATCCTCAAACTGATGGGCAGACAAAAAGAACAAATCAAATCATTGAATACATGTTGAGAGCTTATTGTATGCATGAGCAAAGTAAATGGACTCGATATTTGTATTTGATTGAATTTGCGTATAATTCATCATTCCAACGCTCAATTGGAATGTCTCCTTTTCAAGCATTGTATGGACAAGAGTGTCTTACTCCACTCGAATGGACTGACTCTCTTATACGAGTTCAAGCATCCAAAGAACTGTTGGATGAAATGCAGATACAAACCGATTTTATATGGCAGGATATTAAAACTGCTCAAGATAGAAAGAAGAGTTATGCTGATCCAAAATGATCTACCAGACTTTTTGAAGAAGACGATATGGTATTTTGAGGATGAAACCCAAAAGTAGTTCTTTATCAATGGGTAAATGTAAAAAGCTAAGTGTCAGATATTGTTGACCTTTTGTAATCATAGAAAGGATTAATGATCAAGCTTACAGACTCTTGTTACCACCACACATAAAGGTATATGATGTTTTTCACGTTAGCTTACTCAAGAAGTATATACGTGATCCACAATATATTCTTGATGATTCTCTATTATCTACATCTACTGACGGAACTTTTGAAGCATATCCCGAAGCAATACTTCATAGCATAACCAAGCCTCTACGTAATCGGACTATTATTAAACATCTTATTAAATGGTCAATGTATCCTCAGGAAGATGCCACTTGGGAACGCGATGATCTAAAACTAAATTATCCAGATTTCATGTCGAGGTGAGGACACCTCAAATTTTTCAAGTGTGGGAGGATGTAAGATCCCCAGTTTTTGGGTATTTTCTAAAAATAAGAAAAATAACTTTCAATATCTATTTCGCCAAATTTTGATTTAAGATCCTCGATTGATAGTATTAGAAGGTTCTAAAGTGAAAAGCAAGGTCGTTTTCATATTTCAGTAGGTTAGACGGACGTTTGGTTTAGTTTTAGAAAAAATCGCTATTTTTAGTTTTTCATGCTTTTCGACGTTTTTGAAAAGCAATGTGCTTTTTATGATGACCTAAATATAAAATTATTGATTGTAGTATCCGTCGGATGTAAAAATGATCATCCGGAGCAAAAACGGGACCAAACAAGATTTTTACAAGAAATATTTTATAAAAAGCGGTGCCGTAAATATGTCGAGATAGTACAGAAAAGTCATAATTATGTCGGGATATTACGGTGTGGCCTAGTTTAGCTACGGTTTTCGTTAGTTGGTCAGATACTGCTCGGGTGGTTAATTTTACTGTAAAAATTGAATGGTAAGTAGGAGAGTTGACCACCAAAAGCAAAGGCTTGTTTTTAGGAAAGAAAGAGTCTTTTTAGAAAAGAGAGAGGAGGAGTTTAGTTGAGAGCTTCTTCTTGGAGTCTCAAAATCGTGCATCGAAATCTGTGTTTGCAACAAAAAAAAACAAAACAAAACAAAACCAGTCGCGAACGTGTGCGAGTTTATCTCTCTTTGCTTCACTCTATTCTTAACTTGTGATATTGTCCTTGAAAGCTCATATAAAGACCCCTCTCCCTTGAATTTGAAAACACACACACTCTCAAAGCTCTTGCCTTGACAACGGAGTTACCTTCTCTCCCTCAAGCTCTTATCTTCAAGCCATCTCGTAGCTGCAGTGTGTTGCATCTACTACCGCAAGACTATATGTATCTATTATACGGAGTGGTACAAGCTCTTCATCACCATCTCCATAAGCTCCTCTTGAGAAGAAGAAGAAGAAGGAAAAGAAGAAGAATGATATTCTCTCTCTATTTGTTTATTATCTTCTCTCTCGTTTCATGGTGTGCGCGCTCTCCGAAAGCTTTTGTGACGGATACCTCTATGTAGCTCTCATCACCGCTCTCTTGTGGCAAAGCAAGAAGCCTTTCGACAACCCCTAATCGATTCTAAAGCACGGTGAGAATCTCTAAATTCCATAGTCATTATCACTCTCTCTATGTCGTTCTGCGTAGTCATTCTCTCGATGATTGTTTTTTCGCATAGTGCATGTATGGATCAACCGAGTACATACTAAGTTATCCCATGATTAATTCATCATGTTTAACATGCTGATTTATGCACATGATGTGTTTATGATTACGTGCATGCATAAAAAGCGTTTTTTGTTTCACGTCATAGAAGTGGTAGGAACACTGTTTTGATCATAAATCACAAACCGTTATGAATCGACCCGAACTCTTTATACCAAAGATAAAACACATCATTTAAAATATTTTCTCTCTTTGGTGTCATGTGAAAAACACGCACGAGCTGAGAGCTATGGTAAAAAAAACCAGTTTGTTGTCCACTACACAACCAAATTGTTTGACTCCAGACTCCTTGGAGAACCACTATATAGATTCACCAGCTGGGCAACCTACTTAACCAATAGAAAGTCTTAATGAAACTTGGTGAAAAATGAATTTAGGTCTCTGTTATCACCTCGGGAATGTGAGTTATTAATCACTCTATAACCGGTTTTTACCTACACAAATAGGAGTACTACCAAGGAGGGGTACCATATGACGTCGTGAGTTAATCGAGTCATTTTTAATCCTTTATGGTTTGTTTTTGTGAGTTGATTTAAATTATTAGATGGCCATAAACTGATGTGGGAGTATATGGTTAAACATCCCGAACCGCATAGGCAGATATAAATAAAGGGACTTTCTTTTGGGGTTACCGTTTGTTGTGGGGTCAAAGTGATGTGATAGAGTGATAGTCTATATTATGGAGCTGAACTTGATGCATTGATTTGAGGCCAAATACTTTCGATTGCATGTTTTGCATACTCTCGAAATGCCAAAAATTTGTTTTTTGAGTTATGGTTTATGGTTGACCTAAAAGTCGGAGCTGTTTTGCATCATGTTTATGGTGTTGGAATGTTATCATTGGATGTCTGGGGACTCATGGATTGATGTGGATGCCTCATATGCATGGTTATGACTGCTTTCCACCTTTCTAGGTCAAAACTAGCTCTATGTGCTAGAGAGGTGAAGTGCAGATGTGATGCATCAACTTTGCATGGTTGGATGTTGTCAAAATTGGGTTTTTATATCATGATTAGTTGCTGGTCGGACTCTTTTTATGCATGAAAGAATCACTTCTTAAGGGTCACATGTGTATAGACTCCGATTGATAGTTGCAGAGGATGTGTTGAACTCCAAGTGTGGGAGTTGGTTCAATGTGATTATGATTTATGGTCAAGGGCTGAAATTCTCTCATGAATTATGGTTGAAATTTTATGGTAGAAGTCGGTGTGACTCATGGTTTTTTTTCTGGATTTGATTATGCTGCCAAAATTTTTGCAGCTATGCTATGTTCTAAAGTTGTTATGCAGGATTGGTCGTGCCTCACCCAAGTAGGATGGAGTCCTCGTCTCGTGTGATGTGATTGGATTATGGTCTATAGGGTTTTGGATTGGATCATAAAGTGATCAAGATGGTTTATGATAGATGTGTAAGGGTAGAGACCCTGTACAGTCTAGGTGCTTGGAAAGGATTGTTGGTGCATATGGAAAGTGCTATTGTGATTGGACTCATGTGTTATGTTTCTCATGGCAGCATCGCTACAAGACTAGGATCACCTACATCGTTTAGTCTTAGACTAAAGGGTCATTGACGTGGGGCTTTGCTAGATCGGCGGTGTTGCCTAGGTCTTCTTCTTTTTTGTTACGCTCATCTACACAGTTAGTGCATTGGGGGTTGAATGACCTACACGGCT
Organism: Adiantum capillus-veneris; assembly: GCF_014529385.1. Classification (NCBI taxonomy): domain Eukaryota; kingdom Viridiplantae; phylum Streptophyta; class Polypodiopsida; order Polypodiales; family Pteridaceae; genus Adiantum; species Adiantum capillus-veneris. Next base: position 4,448,687 of record NC_140950.1, on the reverse strand, counting down.
AACGCATCGGGGATTTTGCCTTGGCTTTGCCTAAACACCCGGTGCTGGGCATCGAAGAGGTGTGGTGCCTAAACTGGTATGGTTGGTGTTGATACCCTACCACCTACTGGTATTTGGAATCCCTTCAGAGCTCGGGTTCATGGAGAGAGGCGAAGCGGCCTCACCCTATGTCTGGCTCAGGTAAGTTGGAGGTGTTTTGGCTCGCTCCCGGCGAAGTGAAATTCTCTCTGTCCATAGTAGAGCGGAAGTGGATGGGTGGACCGATCGATCCCTACACAGGGTCCAGTGCTCTGCTAATTGTTTTGTTATAAACTTTCTTATGTTATGGTATAACCAGATTTTGTCATTGCATTAATACATGGTTTGATGTTCCATTTAGATGGGCATTCAAATATTCTTTGTTGTCATCTTCTCATGTCTCTGTGCACTCTATTTCACCCTCCACTATATTCTCTCTCTCTCTCTCTCTCTCTCTCTCTCTCTCTCTCTCTCTCTCTCTCTCTCTCTCTCTCTCTCTCTTTCCGCAATGCGCGGTGTACACATATATTCACTCTCTAGAATGTTATATTTTTCTTAAGTACGCTTTCATTCATAACACCCATTCAAGGGTAGCACTAGTCGCTAGGTACCTTTGGATGCAGTGCGGCTCATGGTCTAAACTCCATGCTTAGTTGGGTGCTGAGAACTCCTCCCCTATGCAAATGCTTCCGCAACTCTGATGTATATTGAAAATTTTATAAAGGTGTAAATTGTATATGTTGCGCATAGACCCCTGGGGGAGGGGTATCTCTCATCCTCATTTATGAAAGTCTCTTTTAAAAAATCATGGAGCATGTAGAAGGTAGTAGGGAGAAACTTTTATGCATATCCATGTATTTACGATTGCACACCACTATACATTACACCCTCTAGGGACAACAATGGGAACAACCTTCCCAATAGGGGAGGAGAAGATACCCAAGAGAAAGAACCCGTGAGCCTCAAACTCTCAACCTTGGGGTTATATCGCTAAGGTTTTACCAATTGAACTACGCTTGTTGGGTGAGAAAGGTGTGTTTACTTTAGAAATAAAACTCTTTCAAAGCCCAAAGTCATACTTCCTTCAAAGTGCTTAGTAACTATTAAATGTAGTGCCACTCATGAGTCCATTCAAATATATATTTTAGGTAGAAAGAGATGGATACATTAAAAAGAACAATAAATTCCTATGTTAGCGGATCGGAACAATAGACGTTTATAAAGCACTAACACACTCTATATCAATACTCACGGAAGCTGACACGATGGGGCATCTAGATGCATTGAATTTGTTAGATTCAATGGAGTTAGTGTGACAAGAGAAGCACTAGAGTGCAATCATGAAATCAACTTAGACAGTCTGTGACTAACACACACTCAATCCTAACTCCTACCATCAAATTGATGATCTTCTCAACCAAATGAGCTCTCAAAACGCCACAAAACATTAGGACAATATAGACAAGGACTCACAGAACCTATCTAGACTCAGTAAACTCATTTTTGAGAGGTACATAAATCATGAACAGAATTGATCTAATAGCATCACTTAGGCCCTAAGTCTAGTCTCTCGTCAAAATATCAACATTTACCCTTGATTATAGCATCAAAATACGGATTTACAATCACACATTGTAGCCTTGAACTTAAACAAAACTGACAATGCATAATTGACAATGCATATACTCAGATGAAAGAGCAAGAGGAGAGAAACAAAACACAATAGTTGAAACTTGATTTTGAATACCAATGAAGCAGATATGTTGATTACAAGCTTGCACAAAGTAGCCCTCTTCTCATACAGCACTATCTTCACGAAAGAACTTCCTCTTTTCTTTTACATATTGATCTTTATACCTAAGGCTACTCTAAAATGGCTTTAAGCTCTAATTCCATGGGATACAACTTCACAAAATGAGAGTTGGCTTTTACAAATTACATATCAGAAATGGGCTTTGGCAATTTTGATATTACATTGTGTCTTTTACAAATAAAACTAATTTAGAAGAGGTATCCATGGCGACATCTCCAAACTCCCTCTCTCTCCCCCCAAATGATGCTCACCTCGACATCATTTAAGCGCAATTTCAAAAGTTGTAGACGTCGAGCACATTGAGAGCACTTTGTATACCTTGTTGCCCTTGCTTTGGCTTTAGCTATATGTGCAATGTATTTCAAGGGATTTAGAACTACTTGCTTCTCAGAGTGATGTGCTTAGCTTGAAGATCCTTAGTTAGCATATGAAGATGGATGATTCAACTTCAAAGAACCCAATGATGAAGCCTTCTTCTAATGTTTTCAAGTAACGGCTAGGCACATGCCTAACATATAAGCCCATGATGATATTCTCTGACACTATGTTGGTGAGGTCACAACATAAGTCTTTTCTGCCTTCGATGAAAATGATCCATGGATGACCTGCTGCTTCCACATTTGAACACATCAATCGCATTGATCAAAATTTTGGCAGTCTTATACAACAATTGACACGGCAAGTCGGGTACATCCCTTAGCGATTCAAGTGTGGCCTTCAATGTGTTGAGCATGTAGGGTTTTGAGGGTATAGTATTCAATGGAGGGCTTTTCAAAACTACGTGGTTGAGTACAAGCTTCTTTCTCTCTTTGGCGAAGGCTGACCACGTTCTTATTTTAGGTATGGGACAATAAGTAGGATCAAGCCAAATGTGTGGAGTGGCAGATTCATCCCCTAGTCTCTTTGTTAGCTACTTTTTTCTCCATAGGGGTTGATTGTCCAAGATTTTTTTGGGCTTCTTCTTGAGTGATCACTACACCTTCATAGGTACCTTGAGCATTTGGCTCCACATTTGGTACCATCTTCTTTTACTAGAAATGTACTTTGTGCTTGAGCAGTGGTAGGGGTCACAGCTCATGCCCAATATTCTTTACTTGTTGATCTGGTTTTATGAATCGTAGGGCTGCTAACGACAGCTCTTTGTGCTCCCACTTCATGTATTCTTTGACGGACCCCTCGTTCATATCTTCTATCCACTTGGATAGCTCTTTTTTTTAGTCCACCAAGGTACCGTCATACTGGAATTCTAAAGGTGGCTCTATCCCCTATGTTTTGAGCAGCCTCAAGTTGTGTTGCGGGTAGCTCAAGTGGCTCAAATGACAGAAAAGTCTACTACAAATGTGCTTGGCACATTGTTTTTGGTTGTTTGTAGGTCTTTTATTTACCGATCCCTAGCACAACTCTAATCTTATTTCTCCTGCATATCATTCTTATGTTGTGTTTCCTGGAGCTCCATCTCCGCTTTTATCTTTGCTACATGCTTCTCCATTTCTTGAATTTTTGCTTCGTTGTGAGAGGTGGTGGTCATGATACCACTAACAAGCATTTGCTTTTGCATCCTTTCTTCTTCCAACTCTCTCTTGAGTTTTGACAGCTTCTTCATTCTGTTGTTGTGAGATTGAGGTGCCCACCATTGAGGAGTCCATCACTGCATTCATAAGCAGAGTTGTGAGAGTCGTCTTTACTGAATCATAGGAAGGTATGAGCTTCTCATATGATTTGTGTCATTCTGTATTGAGATCCTTGAGCCTTTGGATTTTTTCTTGACTATTTAGTTGTTCCATCGTCTGTTGTAGGTCAAATTTCTTTACCAATTTCAACTCTTTTTGAATAGATGTCTATCCAGATCATCCTTTTCCTCTTGCGTAAAGGTCGTTGAGGGTCCTGCTTTGTTTCTTTTGTTCTTGTGGGCCTTTGAGCATTGTCTTTTGGTGAAGATGTGCCTTGTTCTCTTGGGAGTGCATCCTGAGGCATTGTGGTATGCTTGAGCTCTGCTTTATCCATACCTTCTCCTTTTGATCTAGTGTGTTTGGCTTTGCCTCTTTCGGCTTGTGTTGAGCTTCCCCTTGGATGGTTTGTTGATCTTTTGGTTGTTTGGGTGTAGCTGTTGCTTTGGGATACTCGACAGTAGTGGTGGTCTGCTCTTTGTCAACAATTGGCTCCATTGATGTGTCTTTAGGCCGGATTTTCTCCTGAGTCTCCTACTCTTGTCTTGCATCAATTTCCCTAATGGGTGAAAGGGTTGGGCTGTTGAGGATACTTGCTTCATCTATTGTTTATTTTTAGCAACTTCTTATTGTGATTCTACTTTTTTTTGTAACTCCTCCTCGATTTGTTCAAGTAGGAGTTATTTGCTTCATCTATCGTTTTTTTTAAAAGGGTTGGGATATTGAGGATATTTGCTTCATCTATCATTTCTTTTAGCAGAGCTTCCTCTCATGAGTCATGATTTTGCTTTCCTTTGTAACTCCTCTCGTGATACCACTTTCCACTATAACTCCTCCTTGATTTGTTCTCTTTGCACATTCATTTGGTCCACTTCTTCTTGGACTTGCCTTCTCTCTTTTTGTCCTCTTTTGAGCTTGGCAGGCAGTCCCACAAAATCTTGGTCGTCATCTTCATCCATTAATATCTCTTGCGCTTTCTTATGTTCCAGTGTGGCTTTTCTTTTTTTAGCTCTCTTTAGAGAAGCTTTCATTTGTTGCATTTTTTAGGCAACTCCTCTTCGTCCTTTGATTTGGTGTCCTCATTTGTGCTCTCTTGGTGTTATGAGGGTATGTCATCTAGAGGCCCTTCATGAGACTCTTCATCAGAGGTGGGCTCCTTCTCATCATCTATGGGGGCTTGAGAGCTTGATACTCAAGTGACTTTCTTGACAAGGGTGGTGTCCAATACTTTACCTATCTTTGCATGGTGCTTGGTCTTTTGGATGAGCTCTAGTTGCATCAAGGTAGTTGTAACATCATCCCTAGTGCTTGCTATGCTATTCTGAGGAGCATATGCCCCGTATTCATGTAAGATTAGTATTTATCATTGCATTTTAAGTTATCTTTGATGATTCAATCAAGCAAGGACATATTGAAATCGCAATGGAACACTTTGTGCTCTGAGAGCCCTATGGTCATGAGCATGGCTATATGTTGTAGTGTCTAAGTGTATCAAGGAGGCTTAGGAATTTGGAAATGATGCGATATGAGATTTAGTGCCAACTCTATCTGAGGGAGCAATAGATCTCAGTAGGTGAAGGCCTACCACTTGCAGTCTTACAAATGCTCTATCATTGTCAGGCTTTATTAGTTTTGTCAGTAGATTATGGCTTCCTGCAAGGATATGAAGTGCCTCTGTAATGGTCTCTGATGTAATCTTCATCGACACTTTGGCTCTATCCTTGCCTATCAGGGTGGATTCTCCATTGTATTGAATAGGGTTCATGAGCTCATGTGCCCTTTGGAAGTCCGTTCTCCATGGTGGTAACTTGAATTATTTGTCAAGTTGTACTTATTCAACTTGGCTACTTTGACTACTTATTTTTGGTGGTGCAGTTGCCACAACTCTTGAGGGATCATAATGGCTTGGACTTTCTTTACATTTGCATCTTGAAACGACATTGGTTGGCAATTTCCGTAGCTCTTCTTCAAAGATGTGTGATTGCTCATGGGAGACAGATTTTGTAGGTTCATTAGGAGTAGCATCCTACTCTCTATAAGCATCAAGGCATCCTAAAAGTTTGAGTAAGAAAATATGAGTGAAAGGTCTGCAAAACCTGCCCGCAAAGTTGGTGATTGAAAATCATTTTTGGCGTCACTGTGACCATCACTTTACCATAACAGATTAAACATGACTATTGAATCCTTTATGCAAACTTGGCCAAAATTCACAATAGGCATGGACTTAGGATGATATTGTCCATAAGTGCAAGATTCAGCAGGTCAAAACAAGAAAAAGGTACATGGATCACGATTTTCAATAATTTTGGCCAACTTAACTTTTGATGGTATAAGTTCAATATGATGAATGGGTTTTAGGGTCACCACTTGTATGCGATTTGAATCCCTGATTGGAAATTCAAGCCCTTCAGTTTTGGCTAGGGTTTTGGATTTTAAACTCTGGAGAAATGGTGAAATTTTCAACTCATGTGTAGATTAGTTTTTGGGTTGAGGGTGGGGATCCAAGAATTTTAGGAGTTGTGGATAAGATGGAAAATTCAGTTTTGGCTAGGGTTTTGGCTTCTAAACTCTGGAGAGATGGTGAAATTTTCAACTCATGTGCAGATTAGTTTTTGGGTTGAGGGTGGGGATCCAAGAATTTTAGGAGTTGTGGATAGACTCATGTACTTACTTCTAGCAATCATCTTAAGACTACTAGAGAAGTTAGATGCAACTTTGAACTAAGAAATAAAAAATTAGTCCCATTTTTTGTGTTTTTGGCCATACTTCTATATTTTTGCACTAACTCTATTTATTAGCCTTCCTTTTCCCATGATTGGAGCACTTTCTAATTTCCTTTGTTGGGTTTTCTTGATACCTTTGTGTAGGTATGTTAGAGCTTTATTTGTACCAATTTTCAACTTTGCAATTGGACTCGTGAGTGCCAAAAAGCTAGTATATTATCCAAGAAAATATAATATGTGTCAGTGTTAGTATGGGTTTCTTTCATGACTTGGTGGCTTTCTTGGCCAATTGCACCTTGCTTGGACCAACTAGATCCCTTTCTCTTAATGATGGGCAGGTACATAAATCGGAGATTCATGTGATGGTAAAATATCAAAACTTCCCCAATTTGGCTAGAAAGAAAATAATCGCGATTATTAACTTTTCTACCAAAATCAACATTTTTTGGTACAATTTGGTTCTAGGCATTGTATAGACTATGTCCATAACCCAAAAATTGGCTTGCAAGGACTTCTTTGCGTTTTCTGGCAATTTTCCAAGTTATAGGTGCTCATTTTGGCTCATACTTGATTTTTGGCATGTAATAGGTGTGTACACATGAAAGGTGAGGTGATGATACAATTTCCAAGCAAAATTAGTGCAAAAGTAAATAATCGTGATTATTTACAACAGTCACAATTTTTTTACAAAACTTATAAATTTTGACCTAAACACATTCTATACACCTAAAACAAGTCCTAAATTGAATTTGATCAAGTTTGGTCTTGCCGGCATCACTTTGTGCTTTGTCAACTCTGAAATCACCGTTTCCTGTGACGACACTGCCTGTTGAGTTGGTCAGTCCATTTTGAGGCTTTGGACTTGTCCGCAACATAGTCGTGAAGCAACTCATCCGGAGTCAGTTTGACCCCGTATGTCGATTTTGACGCTTTGTAGCCTTTGAGCCGTTTTCTGCTTTTCGAGAGCTTTGCTGGATTGATTTCACTAAACCAATCATATACATTGTATATGAACCTCGTAGGCAAGCTATCTGTGGAGTTAGATTGGAATTCTAGCATTTGCCAAAAACCTAGCTTTTCTATTGGGGACCCTTCGACCCTTTCCGAATAGTCAACTGATGATAGAAAGGTTCTATTATGTTAGGGCATGCTACAGTTCAAATCCCATCTGATTTGGTCGAGCTGACAGGCCGCTATGGTCAGTTTTTTATCCTAGGTCTTCGTGCACTGCTCGGTTTCTAGGGTTTTTTCTAGGGGTTTAGACTAGCTACCGGCCGTACAAAATGGATCATTAACGAGTAAAGAACTTACCCCTCATGTTTCGTGTGAGACAGCGCTGAAAACGGACAATTGTAGACTCCGGAAAAGACGCACGAAAGAGGTCGGAAAGCGCTCTCTGCAAAGGCCACAAGTGGAAATGAGGTGGTTTTAGCCTACCTTGGATATCTATACCCGGACTTTCCGAACCAATTTTCCCTAGATTCCCTTGTTAGTCCTACTAAGCCGTGAAATCTATGCTAGACTGAAAAATTTCCTCGATCGGATTGCTGTAGCACATTCTGCAAGAATTTTGCAAAAGTAGGTCTGGCCGCCTAATTTAGGTTTCCCGCTTACATCTTCTGATTTCATTGAAAAGTTTTGTGCTTGTCCACCTTGTCTTTCTAATCACCATCGTGTCTTACGTTTTTCCATCTGAGCTTCCTTGTTATTTATTATTTATTTTTGACCTGTTTATTGAAAAAATCAAAGACAATAACAAAATGCTCTAAAAAAGTAAAATAAAAATCTAATAATTAAGAAAATCCATTGAAAAACACAGCTTTATTGTTTTTTGTTGAATTTTTCTATTTTTAAGTCTCATTATCAATAAAAATGATAAAAGACTATTTTTTGATGATTTTCTGATAGTATATATACTATTTACACTCATTGAGAAGATATTATCGGTGAATTTTTCCTTGAGGATGAATTATAAGGGCATTATTAGGTAATTTTGAAAAAAATCACACGTTAACATCAAACTTTTTCCTCTCTCTTCAAACATTGCCCTTAATTACTTAGTACTTAGTGTCCTTCCATCCCTCCTAGATGGCGTACTCCGGGACGACTATGTATGGTTGGATCTACCATGATTTGAAGATCAATGCAATTCAAACCACTATGCTGTGCAAGAGTGGGGTCTTGACTAATTAACTCAAGGGTTTTTGATGTCAAGGTTTGCTGCTAATGTCTTCCAAAGAGAAAATCTTGTAGCTTGTGTGCTCTCCGTTTGATTGTACCATCAGGATGCTTCAGCACACTGATTGCTTGAGTTGTTGATAGCACTTTTGATTGATGTCGAGCTTTTTCTCACCATTGGTAGCTTGGTCTGCTTGGTGCTGTATGGTGTAGTGGAGTCTTTTGAGACTTAACTCGCCATTGCTTGATTGGTTTTACGGTTTATGGAGAAGATAAGTGCTCCTTTTTCTTCCAAACCAAGGTCCTGTTAGGTTCCTTTCTCGGAGATGCTCGTCTCTGTGTTTAACCCTTGGAACCTTCTTTTGTTTTGTCGATGAAGTCTTAGGCACCCAGATCTGAATCGGCTTATCCTTAAGCTGTGCTTTTGGTACCCAAATTTGCCTAACTCCTTGCATGCTACTTGTAGCATTTTCTTGTCGAGGGGATGGAGAAGATTGATTACTACGTGGTTTGGTCTACTGATTTCTTCCTTTCCATTCCTCCTTGCTCGGTGCAATTGGAACAATGAGTTGCCCGCCTTTAGGTGATAGATTGAGCTGATTTGTATCCCAATCTGGTACTACTTTGTATGTCTGCATCCAGGGAATTCCAACAATCATCGTCTCATTCATGTGTTCAATTGATAAGCATACAAACTGATGAGGTAACATTTATGTACTATCACGTTCAAATTGACTACTCCCAATGTTGGGATTGGGTTCTTGTTGCATCCTTTGATTGTCGCTATTCGTGTTGTCAATGCTTGACTTGTCGCCTTCTTGTACATTGAATAACTGACTGCATTTACTCTAACTCCTGTGTCGACCAAAGCATTGGTGCTATGATTGTTGAGCTGTACTTTGATGCACAGGTCCATTCCGTCTAATCAGTCATCATCTGTTGAAACTACATCTTTAGGTAATTCCCATTATCGGTCATCTATTTCCAGAGTGTTGATGGGAATCGGTATCTGTTGATTTCTGAGAGCAGCTTTCCGTTTGAGTACCCAAAGCCGAGCTTCCTCTTGGGCTTCATCAATAACGTGTTGTCGTTTAATCTTCCTTTGTTTGGCTGCATGCATTCTTTCTAGCAATTCATTGGTTAGCGAAAAATTGTATTTCTTCAAACGACATCCACTAATCCAATTAGCCATTGGTTCACCATCTAGGGTGGAAAATTTTACAACTCCACTTGGAGATACATCTTCAATGATAAACGATGCGTTTCTTTTTTTCTTAAACTTGGAAATGTGTTGCTTAAGGGAATAGACTAAAACTAAGTCCCCTTTCCTGAAGATTTTTGTGATTAAGTAGAAATCAAAAAAGTGTTTTTTTGTTTCCGCTTTTGTGCATAGATGTGAGCTACAACAGTTAGACTTTACTCATCTAGCTTTTCCAAATCTTCAAGTCTTTCTGACAATTCATGTCCAGTCCACTCAAGATTCCGTGCTACCCTTAATGTACACAATAGAAATTCTATTGGTAGTATGGCATTAAGACCATAAACAATGTTAAAGGATGTAGCATTTAAAGCTGTTTTGAATGAAACTCAATAAGCCCATAGAGCAGCATGGAGATTCATTTCCCAGTCTGTCCTTCCTGAACTAACCACTTCAGTCAACACCGAGCTAAGAATTTTATTCGTATGCTTAGCTTGTCCGTTTTGTTGTGGATGATAGGGAGTGATTTGTTATGGATGACCATAAACTCATTAAGCAAATACTCGATTACCTTATTGAGGAAATGAGTTCCCCGATCATTGATAATTTCTATTGGCAGTCCATATCTCATGAATACATACGTATATAACAATGCAACAGTGGTTCTGGCATCATTCTTTTGAGTTGCTTTAGCCTCGGTCCACTTGGTCAAATAGTCCGTAGCTACAATGATATATTGAGCTTGGGTTCTATAAGCAGGTGGTTGTATTGGCCCCACAAAATCTATACCCTATTTTGCAAAAGCTCTAGCCCCTATCATTGGTCTTAAGGGCATGCTATCTACACATGTTGGAATTTTAGCTTGTTGACACGCATCACACCTTCAAACATATGCTTTGGCATCTGCAAAAAGTGTTGGCCACCATATGCCTGCCATCAAGATTGCTCTTGCGGTGGTCTCACTAGAAAAGTGACCTCTAGCTAATCCAGCATGTGCTTGTTCTATAATTAGAATATATTCGTCTTCATTTGCACAAAGACGCAAATGTTGATCTTTATCTTTCCGATACAATTGGTTCCCAATAAGAGCATAGTCTCTTGCTTCAGTTTCAATTGCTCTTTGTCAGTGTTTTACTCATATCCTCAGAAAATGTTCGACTTGATAAGTAAATAACTAGATAGTTACTCAACTTAGGAACATGTGACATTTGAAACAATGTTACATGACGTATGGGTGTTTGTTTTTGACATTGAGGACAATCCTTTACAAAAGATCGAACATTGCTCCTCATAGTCAGCCAAAATACTCCAAGTCTCAAGATTCATTGCATAGTTTGTTCTTCCGCAAAGTGAAGTCCTACTATGGTAACATGTGTTTGACTTATGTACTATTTTTTTTCTTCAGGATTAATGCATAAGAGCAATATTCTATCTCAATTTCTTTTGTATAGCCTACCAACTAGTAATTGATACATAGTCGATTGCTCGATTAATCTGATCGTAAATGAAGTGGTATCTGTGAATCCACTTGAGCTATTGTCATCAATGACACAATTTTTTCCAACCATCGTGGTATCATCTCCACGGAGAACAAATAGGTATCTGCTAGATCATCGTCTACCCCGTTAGGTGATTCTCTTGAAACAATCCTTGACAAATGATCTGCTCGTTGATGTGTAGCGCCCTTTTTTACAACCACAGTGAAATCAAATTCCAGAAGAATGATGAACCATCTCACTATTCTTCCTGTGCTGCATGGCTTGTTGACCAAGTACAACAAAGCTTGGTGGTCTACAAAGAACACAAACTTGTTGGCTAATAGGTAATGTCTATACTTTTTAACGGCATAGATCATTCCTAATCCTACCCTTTCAGTGGTGGTGTAAATCTTTTCCGCCATGTTCAACTGTCGGCTAGCATAAGAAATAGGAAAGTCAATTTTCCCGTCTCCTGGTTGAGCTAGTATACAACCGATAGCAAAACTGGAAGCATCTACATGTACGTGGAATATTTTATTCCAATCTAGTGCTTTCAATATCGGAGCTGAGGTGAGAGCTTGCTTAAGCTTCATGAAGGATTCTTCACATGCCTCAGTCCACTCAAATTGTTTAATCAAGCTATACATGGGTTTTGCAATTATAGCGTACATGTAGATGAACCGTCTGTAATATCCACAAAGGCTTGTACCCCCTTGACTGTTGTTGATCTAGGCAAATCAGCAATGACATGAATTTTTTCAGTATCAGTAGCTATGCCATTTTTAGACACTATATGTCCAAGAATGTTTCCTTATCTTCCCACGAATGTGCACTTTTTAGAATTTAAGCAAATCCTATAAAGTCTACATTTTTCAAATACCTATTTGAGGTGTTCAAAATGATCAGTCCGGATTGATGAATGTACGCATAGATCATCCATATATACTTCTAAGAATTTCCTAAGATATTCTTTAAAATCATGGCTCATCATTCTTTGAAATGTGGCTGGAGTATTAGTTAACCCAAACGGCATAACCCGATAAGCAAAAACACCCCATTCTGTTGCAAAAGCAATTTTATGATGATCTTTTGGGTCAACCAAAATTTGATTGTATCCCGAAAATCCATCTAAGAAGCTGTAAGCTTCTTTTTCTGCAACTCGTTCTAAAACATGCTCAATGATTGGAAGAGGAAAGTTGTCTCTAATGATAGATGCATTTTACCTTTTTGAGATTAACACATACTCGTAATTTTTCATTATTCTTGGGTACTACCACAATTAGAGACACCCAATCTGTGTGTTCAATTTTGTAAATGAATTCGGATTCCTTTAGTTTTTCAATCTCTTCTTTTATCTTGCTGGAAAATGTGACCTTTGTCTACTTGGTTTCGCATCATCTCTCATGGGTATGGTATGTTGACATATTTCTGGATCAACACCCTTGAGATCCTTGTAAGACCAAGCAAAGATATCTCGGTATTCCTTTAACAAGCTCAACAAGAGCTCTTCTTCTTCTTCTGTTAGGTCATTTGCAATATAAGCCGATCTAAGCTCTTCTCCTGGTTCAGCCAGGTCTCTCTTCCTAGCGTTTTCAGGCCCTTCTTAGGACTCACCCTGTATACGTAGTTCCCTAACAGGTTGTTTGACTATGATTTTTCGATCTTGAAGTGTATACTTTTTGTAATGGGATGGAACACTCATTACATCCTTACCATCCTCTTCCGTGGTTTCCATTTCGGTCGTATATATCTCCTTTAGAGTTTTTTTCAACTCTTGATATTTCTTTTTCCGCTCGACTCAAGTCATGAGTGGTTTCTTATCGTGTGGGTTTGCTTGAGCACCTTTCTTGATTTTCTCGATGTTTTAGACATTTCTGAGTTTTTGTTTGAAGGATATTTGCTAGTGATTTTGTCCTTAATACAATCATTTACATCTTTTTGCATCAGGAATCGTGTTCTACTGGAGACTGATGGCATAGGTCGTGTTTTCACGTTTTTGGTGTCTGTTTTTCATCTATACCATTTTTGTCTTCTTGATTTTTGGTTGGGAAAGTCAAAAAACTTTTCCTCCCCTCCTTTCAAGAGTAGCTTAGCTCTCATATGTTTTTTTTCTGACCCCGAATCTTCTGAGGTAGCTGAGTGTTTATCGAACTCATCAGTTACATCGTAGTAGAGGTTTGAAAAGACTTATTGAGCTTTCATCAAGTCCTTGGGTTCCTCATTTTCATCTTTAATATTGAGGGTTGAAATGATTTGGATGGGAATTATGTCACAGCCATCCTCATTGCAAAATTGAGTAGGTAAATACGTATTCACACACACATTCATTGTCGCTAAAATTTGAGCCACTTGAATGGCTCAAACAAATGCTTTGGGTTCAAGTACATAGGCTTTGTCTGTGCAGTCCCTTTCTACGATACATTCTTCTCGTCTTAAACTTTCGTTTTCAGAAGCTCCACACATCCAAATAGGAGTGTCCTTGTTTAACCAAGATGGGAGCTTAATTTCAGCCGAAGAGACTGAATCAAACTCTTGTATGTGTGTTTTCAAAACATTTCTATAAGTGTGATCTTTTAGATTTACTCTTGTTATAGATCCCACTTGCTTCAAGTACATATAATTGTTTTCCCAATCTTGGATAAGCTGTACCTGTCGCATGAAAGGTCTTTCCAATATGATTTCATAATTGAGTTTTTTTCCAAAGTCTACTATGGCAAAAGTGTGTTGATATTCAATTCCACATGAATTGACTATCACCTTTTCAAGCAACCCTAATGGTCTTTCAATGTGTCCGTCAGCCAATTTCAATTTCATTCGAGTTTGTCTAATGGCTGGTTGTCCCCAAGATTCCCATATTGCTTTCGTGGCTATGGCTATGGCTATGCCTCCTCCACTATCCAGTATTGCCATGGTTTCAATGTCATTGTATTTCACTGGAAGGGTGGTGTTTCCTTCTTCCCCTTCGTAATATTCTCCGACTTTGTTCATGGAAACATATCAAATCTCTTTATTGTCCATTTTGTTTTTCAATTTTCTCAGATTTTCTGAGATTAGCCCCATTATCCCCACCTTCTCTAGGGTTTTCTGTAGATCATTCCATAAATATGGTCTGAGTTTTAATAGTTCTCCCAAGGTAAGAGTGCATTGGATGGGTATAGACATGATTGAATGAATGTTGTTTACTTCTAGGGTCTGTTCAGCTCTTTTTACTTGAGTGGTCTTACACACTATGGATTCATCTTCGTTATCTCCCAAGTAAGAGGGTAATGTTTTCAAGGTCAATGGTTTTGACATTCCTGAAGCTTCAGATCCGAAATCTCCGTACAAGGATTGTAGATCCATATTCATATCAGAAGGTAGGTTATCCAACCAGACTTCTTCTATAGAAGCTGACTTTAGAGTTAGGCTCCTATCATTGATTATTTGAACTTTTTCCCATAAGTGTCCTGGCCAGTCTTCCTCTACGAATGGAATTTCGTCTAAGGCATCTTCGCTGTCCGGCACTATTTCTGGTTCTTTTGTTTCAAGGTGGGGTTCTGCCACCACATCGGGTTTTTCTCTCGTTTCTCTTGACACAAGCTCCTCAGGTTTTGTGATACTTTCAAGCTTGGGTTTTTGTTTTTCCAGCATTTCTTGCGTGATTCTTACCAAATTTTGACAAGCTTCCAGCTTGTTGGCTGCTTCCATGTCTGGAGAAGGATAGTTTTTCCATTTGTTTTCCACGTTTTGGCCTGCTTTAAGTCCTGCTTGGTAGACTTCCAAGGCAGCATTAATAGGCTCAAAAATTTTATCAACCAGAATGGATCCTCCATATTTCACGGTTGTTTCCTTGATTTCACTTCCAGTTTCTTTCAACTTTCCTGGAATAGCTTTTTTGCTTTCTCCTCGATTTCAACCCGTTGTTTTTGTTTTCTCATCTCATATCTTTTGCTTCTGCTTCTTTTGATTATTTGAGAGGGAACTTTCGTATTTTTTGAATCATCAGAGGAGTTGTGTTTCTTTTTCTTGGCATGGGCTCTGGTGATTACCTTGATTGGAACAATCGGTTCACTCTCTGATGAGCTACTTCACTTGGACTACGTTTACTACCGTTTTACCCTTGTTTAAAGGATTTTTAGGACAATCTTCCGGAAAGTGTCCTCCCTTTTTGCAACATTGTATGCAATTGGCTTCAACTGGCTTGAGGTTTTTGTTAGGCTCTGGACATTCATTTTTCTAATGATCATCGGCACCACAGTTGTGACAGTTTCTTGTTCTTGGCTTAATCATGGGTCTTACCATGGGAGGTCTGACACCTTGATTAGCTACACAATACATTGGTGCGAGCTCTAGTGGAGCATAAGTCACGGTTTCTTCCATTGGTGGTGGATGTGAATTATACCAATCTCCTTCTACCAATACTGTAGATGGATTAGGCTCTGCATAGGGTGTAACAAGCACTAATGCTTGTTCATCTATGACTCCTTCGAAGTGCATGTACTTTACAGACACTGCATTATGTCCTGGGTATGGAGGTTGTTGACCCAACACAGGTTGAGGTCTTTCCATACCCATTGGTGGTCTTTGAGCTTGGGCCATATTAGACTGGTATCTGTACAGGGGTTTCCCATGTGGCCTCATGGGCACGTACTGAACATTCCCATCATACTTTGGTCTCAAGTAGCACTCGTGGGTCTCATGGTTGGTCCATTTACCCTCAATTGCACACCATTTTTGTAGCCTAATTGGTTGTCCCTGTTGAGGTATCCCTTGTCCTGGTCCCCTCAAAGGTGCTTTTTGCATGTCGTTCATCCTTTTGAGTATATCCTCTATGGCTGAAAGTGGTAATACAGCAGTCGTTCCCACTTGTGCTGGTTTAGTGGATGTTGTTTTCTTACTTTGATTATCCTTACGGACATCTTCTCCGTTAAAATATCACAATTGTCTCCTAAGTCAATAGCATCTGACACACACTCTTCTAGGGTTGTATGCTTTTTACTATAGAGTATAACATGAAGTTATTTGTTTAGCAGTCCCTCTAGAAACAATGATACGAGTCGTTCTTCTGCAGGTATCTCTAGCCCTGGGCATCTGGCAATGTATTGTTTCATTTGAGTTGCACAATCTCTAATAGACTCACCATGTTTTTGTTTAAAGCTGTAGATTTGAGCTACTGTATTATATTTTATCCCCGTTTTGGAACAAGCAGCTACAAATCCTTGAGCTAATGTGTTCAAGTCCATGATTGATCTTGGTGGAATATTTTGGAACCATGTCAATGCTTTTCCTTTTAATTTCATTCCAAACCCCTCGAATTGAGTATGAAAATCGAATATACGTTCTGCTCTTAGCACTTGTTTAAAGCTTGCTAAGTGATCGTATGGATCCACTGTATTTTCTGACCCATTTCTGAAAATCAGCTAGTTTGACGTGTCTGTTTGGTTCAACTTCCGAGGGTCTCATGGTAGTTGGTCCTGTTCCGAGTCCTCCAAACTAGTCTGTTAGAAATAGTGACTCATGTAGCCGTGGACTGGCCTTAGTGTCACCCTATTTTCTAAGTGATGAGGTGGTTTCTAATTTCTTAACATTACTCTTAGATGATCTCTCAGGGTATTCATATCTCGGAATTGTTTCTGGTCCTTGTCCCAATATTTAATCCCTTATGGAATACCCTTGGTATTTGGTTTGTTCTACTTCCTCAAGAGTCATCATAACAAAGTTGTTGTTATGACAATCCCTAAACACGTAGGTTGATAGGTCTGATGATCCCTTATCTTTGATCTTGAAGATATAAATGATCTTCATGGCCGTTAGTGGTCCTGATTTGGTATGCGAAGTCCACAGAAGATCTTTTATGTTCCTATCCTCCCAACAATAGACTCCGATCCTAGGATTATCCGTACTAAGCCATTTCACAGGCTTCAAATCTACTTGATCGTATCCCTCGAATTCTAAAGTTGGAGGTCCTTCTTTTGCTGACATATCTGGGATTATGGTGTTTACTTCTAACCCCCATTTGTCTACCACATCAGGGTTTTTGACTTGTACATACTGAGTTCTATTTCTATCCATGTACATTTTTTCTTGTTTGTTTTTCTTAATTTCTTCTTCGAACTCAATACCATGGTCCAAGTAAACCTGGGCTACATGGCGGTTAGTCTTATAAAAAGAGAGTATATGCTTATAGCGCATACTACTCGTTAGGGTCCAAGTAAACTTGGGCTCCATGGCGGTTAGTCTTATAAAAAGAGAGTATATGCTTATAGCGCATTGTCGTTCCGGTTTCCGAGTGAGTCGAGTAAGAAGACATTTCAGATGTTGAATATGAAAAAGTGTCTGAGACTTCTTCAAGAATTGTGTGCAAGGAATTTCTTGATTCACGCTATCTTCGGTGGATACTCTACTGGAGGTTTCTCCGAGTATGCCTTGATTTTCTAGTACACGACCAGATCTAAGGTTCATAAAGACTTATGAAGCCCTGGATAGAGTACTTACCTTTGGATTGACCTGTCGTCAATTTCCACTTGATTCTATTTGCAACTTTCTGTCAAGCTACTGATTCTTCGTCTGCAACCTGATTCCTATATAAATTTGATCAAGTTAGCGATTCTTCTATAAAGGCAATAGAGTTTTTGCTAATTGTCATGATTGGTCTATGTGTATCACTTCAAATCGAGCTATGGGAGTCAAACTGACTTTCAGATTTGACTTTAGCAAAAAATTCAAAGGTTTAATCTGCAACCTAGAAACTGAGTGAACATGTACCAATTCGGATCCGACTGAACCCAAAATTGCCCGGTGGCTTTGTATTATGTTGGTCTAACACTGTACAAGCTCAAAAGTCAAAATTGATGTCCCTAGGTAGTAGTAGTAAATAATCGTGATTATTTACTTTTGCTAGTTTTTTGCACTTTTTGGCTTGGCTTTGCAAGTATACAACTGGTTAAAGTCCCTGGACAAGTTCAACAAGTTTGGACAAAATCTGATCAAGTTTATCAATTGTTTTGTGTCCGCAGACTCTGATTTCAAGAATCTGGCTTAAGTCTCACTTTTGTGAACCAAATTTTACCAGATTGATTTGTGAGGTCTATTTTACATACTACTACTGGGAGGATGTTAAAAAAAATCAATTAGGCCAAAGATGCTTTGGAATCTCCCCCAATCCCATCTCTCCACAAAAACCTGGGCGTCACCTCTTCCCTTGCCTGCATTCTAAATTTCACCAGATTGATTTGTGAGGTCTATTTTACATACTTCTACTGAGAGGATGTTAAAAAAAATCAATTAGGCCAAAGATGCTTTGGAATTTCCCCCAATCCCATCTCTCCACAAAAACCTGGGCGTCACCTCTTCCCTTGCCTGCATTCTAACAGAACCCGGTTTCACACCCCCACCCCACGCTCCCCTAACGAGACCCCACTCGACTCTCTCCTCTCTATGCAAATATTGATTGATCGCTGAAACGGGAGAAGAGAGGAGGGCGTGCTGTTCCAAACAAGCTCCACCACTCGAGGGAAAGACCAAAGGGCAAGAACTGGCAGCACCCCATCCTTGGACAGGTGCTCCAGCCCCATCATAGGCAGCTCGGCTTCCTTAGGCGACCATGCACTCATCTTGTGGTGACACCTGCCACACCGCAAGCTACCAAGCATCTTCTGGTGCATGCACAACCTCTAATGTACATGCGCAGAGTCAAAGTAGAGAGAGAGAGAGAGAGAGAGAGAGAGAGAGAGAGAGAGAGAGAGAGAGAGAGAGATGCAAAACAGACAAAGGAGTTTAGAGAGAAGTGAGAGAATTCGTAACGTACATGCACAGAGCCAAAGTAACGAGAGAGAGAGAGAGAGAGAGAGAGAGAGAGAGTCGCCCAACAAACTGAGAATCGCATGCAGAGAGAGACATATGCAAACAAGATAGAGGAGTTTAGAAAGAAATGAGTGATCGATTTTGAATTAAAACAGCTACTATCCCTACTTGATATGCTTGACCTTGTGGTATACTCAAATGTGCAAAATGTTCAAGTTTTAAAGCAGATGTAAATAATCACGATTATTTACTCCAGCTAAATTTTTGTAAATTTTTGTCCCAACTTTGACACAGATCTGTTAAGCACCTCAAGTTAAGGTCACTAGCCAAGTTTCATCAAGTTTGGACAATTTTTGGTCAAATGGTCATCAATTTTCTGTCCGCATACTAACTTTGCAAATTTGGTCACAATTTCCAATCCAGTGATCCAAATCTTACCAAATTTGATTTGTGAGCTTATTACAACATGGTAAAACTAGTGGTATGCTGACTTGATAAAAAAAGTTGCAAAATGGGGCAGATGTAAATAATCACGATTATTTACAACTGGCAACTTTTTGCATCTTTTTGGTCAACTGAGCATGTACACATGTTTATCACATCAATATAAGCCTATGAATCAAATTTCAACAAGTTTGGGCAAATGTTTTTCCAATTTACGCTCAAGATTTAAAAAGTCAGTACAAACTTTAGTTTTTACCCAGTTTTTTGCTAGTTTGGCGATCCAAATCTTTTTGGCCTTTACGAAAGTTGTTTGTACACATGCAATGAGTCAATGGTATGAATCTTGGCCATTTGGAGCAGAAAGTTAATTATCGTGATTATTAACTTCAGGCTTGAGATAAACACTTTTTTGCAATTTTTTCAAAGACAGTCTTTACATGAGCTATTTTAAGCCTATGAATCAAGTCAAAACTTAATTTGGCCTAAAATGTCAAGAAAAAGTAAATAATCTGAGTTTTGGCCAACTCTTGAAATTTTTACCTCGAAGTGTCCTTGAGCTTACCAACTGGTTCAGATAACTTTTAAGCTTACTCTCCAGTCGGATTGAGTGCTTTTGAATCTTTTCGTGCTATTACTAGCCGTAGACCTGAAATTCTGCAACTTCCAATAATAACTCATACTTGATTCTTTGAGAGAGAGCAATGTTCTGAAATCCACCTCGGATCCTACTTATCCTACTCCTAGATTCTCATGCACTGGGGTTGTGTAAAGTGTCCACAAACACTTGTTTTCTTGTCTTTTATGGTTTTCTAAGCCTTGATCTTAAGACTTGTCTAGTCTAACAATCATCCTCAAAATCCTAATCTATTTCAACAATCCTAAAGGCACTCAGCAAGTACGATTACTTCCAAGCTACCTCTACACAGCAAAAGATGACAATCTTAAGCTATGCGGTTTCTAAAAGAAAGTTTTGAACTCTAGGCGATCCTAGAGGAAGTTAAAAGATAACTTCACAAAACGCTCATGTTTTTCCCTAGTTTAGGTCTCTTCATCTCCGAGAACGGTGCCAAATGTGGGACGCATGTCTAACCTCACCATCTTATCTTATTGCAGTATTAGCGAGAACCACGATTAAATTGTCAATCCATGGGACAAAGCAGACTCCACTAGTGCATAGAGGCTACAAGAGGTTGTCAATCTCTCAGAAAACAACTAACAACTCGCATTTAATCTCAAGCTACACTCAAGTGACTGAAATCACCAAAAGCCAATCGCTCATCGGCAAACAAATCACATTCGTTACAGCATCAAATGACATCCAAACGTAACGAAACTTCTAGGACATGTTTATAAGACCTAAGCACATATGCTTATGGACTCAAACCCCACTTTAGGTCAAGTTCCAAAATCGTGCTTATTAACAACAATGGATTTTTGACATAGTTGTTTTCGACCTAGAATGCATCTAAATGCTTAGCAATGATGCCCCAATACCCCGCTTATGCTTAGTTTTTGATTTGAAAGTGTAAATTTCTAGTTATGATGAAATTAGGCCGCGGGTTGGCGATGCCAAAATCTACAAATTACTGTGAACAGCTTATGTCAATGCGTAGAGCTCTTACCTATGGTTGCAATGCAACAAACACAAATGCAATGTGACAACCGGGGAGGGAGTAGGAAGCGCAAGAAGAAGAGGAGTGAGTGCCATTAGCTCATGTTGTTTATTTCATTATCCAAAAACTTAAAAATAACTTACAAAAATTCGTTTTTATGCCTTAGCCAAGGTTTTTGGTGGTCAAAACTAATAATCTGGGAGTTCTACCAAAGATGGGTAATGACAGGCTTATACAATCTAAAAGCTTGTAGCCCCGGCTCATTAATTACAGAGTTTAGCCGAGAAAATAGGAGTTACAATATTCTCAATTTATCAAAATAATAAGTGTTTTACAAAGAGAACTCCGAAAATGGTATCCGTATTAGCTTGCTGCTAACAAACTCCCAAGTGCTGCCCTCCCCCAAGTGTTGGAAGTTCCCAAGTGCTGCCAAGTGCTCCTCCCCCCAAGTGTTGATAGTGACCTCTCAGTTTTCTTTTATAGGTGTAGGCTGCATTTGTTTAGGATAATTTGATTAGGTTAGGGCCCTAATCAGGAGAGACAAAGCAAGGATCCGGGTCCCAAATGATTGACCCTTGCTTTGTTTTAGGAGAACTTTAAAATGATATCTCCTAGGTGGACCTTTGTGACATCACTTAGAGAGAGGTGGCAATATACAATTGGTTTTTTATACAAGGTTTTTGTCTTGAAAACGTAAAAGTAGATTACCCTACGGATGTTTACTGTGGAGATGCATCGTGGATGAGATGCCGATGAATGGAGGGCTTTGCTGGTGTGTTGGTGTAGCACGTTTGTCACTTTTGAGGCCGTCGATCGGGACATACCTTCAGTGTCATTTCTTGATTCATTGTTGCCTTCACGTGATTTGGTCGTTTGTGTTCGTTTCTTTGGGCGTCGCTGTTGAGTTTCGTATGGTTTTTCTTCTTGTATGTGCGTATGGTGTGTGTGTGCTTGCTTGAATGTGTGTGTGCGTATGTGCATGTTTGTGTATGTAAGTGTGTGAGCGTGTAGGTGCTTGTAAGTGTGAGTGTGTTTGTGCATGGTAAAACAGAGAGGGAGATTCTACTTGCTGTGTGGGAGTGTGTGTGTGTGTGTGTGTGTGTGTGTGTGTTAGGTGTGTATATGTGTCAGCAAGCGTGTGAGTGGGAACGAGAGAGAGAGAGAGAGAGAGAGAGAGAGAGAGAGAGAGAGAGAGAGAGATTTTATTACATACTGGCTCGACAGACAACGAGGAAGAGAGAGGGAGGTTGAACGAGAGAGGGAGGGAGAGTGTGTGTGTATGTGTGTGTGTGTGTGGGGCGGGTGTTAAGAGAGAGAGAAAGAGCGACTTCAGGCTGATGCTGTCGAGGAAGAAAGAGAGAGATAGGACGTGAGAGGGGGAGGGAGATAGTGAGCGAGAGATGGGGAGAGAGGGAGGGAGAGTGTGAGTGTGTATGTATGTGTGTGTAGCAGTTCTAAATCTATATATATACGCAAACGAACACTAATTGTTCACAGACCAACAATTCTAGAAAAGTACAATGGATTTGTACAGTAATCTATTTGCAGCTGAAAATAAATTTTGTACAAGGTAATGAAGATAACAGAATATAGCTCAAGAATCCGCAAACCCAAAGTCTAGGAAATTTTGCATCACAATAAGAGATCCACCATTTGTTAAGAACAGAACATTTTAATCAAGGAAGGTAGCCCTCACCTGCACCCATAGCCACAAGAAAACAGTTCGTTAGCACGTGACTGTACGCAGGTGATGCTGGGCATCCCAGTTGTTATCCATGTCACCATAAAAAAAACATAAAGTTCTTAACTTGTATTATGTTGTTTTTTTTTTATAAAAATCTCGGCTTTTTTGCCACACTACAAGAGGTTGTGTGCTCTTGTGACGCTGTTAGCGACGGAAATACATTGGGTTTTTATAACCCCCGGCGTCGCTAAAACCGTCGCTACGAGCGTCGCTACGAGAGCGTCGCTATAGGCGTCGCTATCAGCGTCGCTATATAGCGACGCATATAGCGACGCTTATAGCGACGGTTATAGCGACGCTCTCACAGAAGACTATAGCGACGCCCGAGAGAATATTTTTTTGGTGGCAGGGCATTGAATGCCCTGCCACCCATCAACCATATTGTACTTGATTCACTTTTTAAAAAAAGTGCAAAGGTAGATAATAGACCCAAAATAGTCACCCACAAGACGCATTGTTTGCAAAATTGACAATTGTACACATCATAGGCAAAATGAATTGATTGGCAAATGTAATAATGACAATTGTACAACATCATAGGCATAAAGAATTGATTGGCAAAAGGAACTGCGGTGACAAATGTAATAATATACATGGTTCAAAAAGACGTATAAAATCCGTCTCATGATACATAAGCTATGAGAAACCCTAAACTAATGCTATCTAGCTACGGCTAAACTGACGTCGTCTAGTCAGACGTCTCATCGCGTCCAAGCGGCGTATCTGTCGGATTCTGCAAAAAAAGACAATAAGACAGTTTTCAGTAAATATAAACATATAACGACATTTATAAAACAATACAAAAAATAAAAAAGAGTAAACCCTAATACTAACCATGCCGCCGCGAGAACTGAGAATGTCCATCAGGGCGTTTAAGCCCTTCCTGCCTTCGTACTCGCGCTCGTACGGTGTGGGATCACGTCCTGTCATCGACCACTGTCAAAACATACAAAGATTTCATTATGTTAGAACTAAAAAACTCATAAACCCTAAACTATCGAACATGCATAAAGAGCAATGTGAAAAGACTTACAAAATCGGCCTCAAATGATGCCCATCCACCGCTCCCCAAGTGGTGCGAGCTCCCTGCCTCTACTCGCGCTCTGGCTGCATCCTTTTGTTGCTTCCACTTGTCGGGATTCTCGCGCGCTGCTTTCTTCGCATTCTTCCAATCTTCTTTGGCCAGCCAATCTGGCCTATTCCACCCATTCTTGATTGCTTTTTGCACTTCGGAACGCTTGTGTTTGCAGTATTCGCGCATTCGAATCTTCATCAGGTCTTCATTGAAGCGCTGATCCCGTGTTGGAACGGGAAACTCATCATGAAGTATGCTGATGACTCTGTTTTTTAAATCACTTGGTACTTCACTCCATTTGTTTAGTATATAGTGTCTAAACAGCTGAGAGCAAAGACCACGCATGCGCGAGATCACCTTCTTGCCGTCATCATCCATGATGATGCCGCCGCTGATGTCGACGGAGTAAGGCAAGCCCTCTGGCCGGTGACGCGTGAACCTGGGTGTCCCGGCAGGGGTCTCTAGCGGCGTGTCGATGGGGGTACGGACGTCAGGTGTCTCCACCGGTGTCTGGGCCCCGAAGCGAGGAGTGTCGAGTGGGGTGGCTCCTGGCGGAGTAGGTAGATCCATCAGACGCTGTTTGCGGCCAATATTGCTCCATACGATCCACATTTCTAAGGTCAACTCTGGCTCCCAAAGTATCTTTCTTGCCGGTCAAATGGTCCAATAGTAGATTACCCACATTCTTGAATATGTGCATTGGATCGAGCAAGTGATTGATCACGAGTCGGGGCCAGTATGGTAACTCGTACCATAGAGATAGTCTCTTCATCCCTGGAGGCAATCCGTCATCGCACATCTCCTTCTGCTCTAACCATGCTTGTGCAGACATCCTTGGTGGCTCTCTTCCCAAAAAGCCGTCGCGTAACACATGATTCTCTGGAAGATACGCTTGATGACCTTCGTAGATTTGCTTCTTCAGTGAGGGTGCCCTACGTGCATTCAGTCTAGGTCCACATGTGACACATGCTCTGTATCCGCTTGTTTGAAGCCCTGCATGTATACACATGATAATAGATCAACTATGGGAAAAAACAAGATTTACAGTGTCTGAGTGAGGAGTGTCAATAGATCACCTGAGCATTCTGTTAGCCCGGGATAGTCATGCATGGTCCACATTAGAATACCTCTGATCAAAGCATTCCGTCGTCCTATGTGTCGGCTCATATCCACCACCTCTATGCCAATCCACAATTGTTGTAGCTCTTCCAATAGTGGA
This sequence comes from Adiantum capillus-veneris, assembly GCF_014529385.1. NCBI lineage: Eukaryota > Viridiplantae > Streptophyta > Polypodiopsida > Polypodiales > Pteridaceae > Adiantum > Adiantum capillus-veneris. Next base: position 4,423,735 of record NC_140950.1, on the reverse strand, counting down.
CGAAGATACACATCCATATTCCCCACTTTATATCGCCCTGGCACAATCAAGCTTAGCCATAGGTGCCCCTTCTTCGTAGTCAACCATGGGGGAATGTTGTAGTTGACGATGACAACGGGCCATACACTGTAAGATGTTGATCTTTGACCAAATGGATTTACGCCATCCATAGCCAGGCCTAAGCGCAAATTTCGAGCTTCCCTGGCAAAATCCAACCATGTTCCATCTATATGTTTCCAGGCTGCGCAATCTGTAGGAATTCGTAGCACACCATCCGAAGATTTATTCTCCTCATGCCATGATGCTAGGGCGGCCATGGACTTACATTCGAAGAAATGCTTGATGCGAGGAAGCAAAGGAAAATGTCGCAAAACCTTTTGTGGAATTTTGTCCCGTGGAGATCTACTCGATATCTTTCGGAATCACATTTCGGACACTTCTCCATGTCTGTGTATTCCCCTCTGAAAAGAATGCAGTCATTAGGACAAGCGTGGATAGAATTGTAATCCATCCCCAAGTTTCACAAAATCTTTCTTGCTTCATCTCGGGAATCTGGCATCACATTGTTAGCTGGTAGTATGTGCTCTTTCAGCAATCTACACAACATAAAAATATGATACAGTCGTGTAAAAATCTATCAGATCATTATACATTTAGAGTTCTATTAAAGTAAACTAATTGTAATAGATCACCTGAAAAGCGCTGTGACGCTAGTGTCACTCCATCCAAACTTTGCCTGCATGTTGAGAAGAACCAGGAGTGCTTTCAATCTAGACATACGTGATCCATTATACAATGACGTATCGGCTTCACTTTTCATATCATCATAGATAAGCCTTTCTGAATCCATGATCGTCTCGATCATTTCATCAATCTCGGGCTCAAACATTGCCTCGTTGGGAATGTGTTCTGCATGATCATCCCCCGAGCTGTCAGAGGCTACATCTTGTGGCCTCACATATGCTGCTTGACCAAAGCGCCTGCGAACACGTCTATTGGGTTGCAAGATTGATGCTTGTTGGCCAGCGTCAGAGTCCGACGAGTTATAATTGGCAACAACTCGATCTATAATAGATGGATCGAACTCGCCAAATTCGCGAACGTGCTGCAAAGAAACACGTCTTGTCCGTCGCACAGCATGCTTGCATTGATTACAAGGACATAAGACCCTCGTTGAGAGATAGGTGTTTTGGTTGGACGGTCCCACATCCTCGTCGCTACTCATAATGAGGATAAAAAACTTATAACCTGGACAACAAATTTAATATTCTATTGGCATTCTTCGTCTTATCTCTCTCTCTCTCTCTCTCTCTCTCTCTCTCTCTCTCTCTCTCTCTCTCTCTCTCTCTCTCTCTCTTTACCTCACATTCTCTAGTCATGTCCAATCCCCGCACACCTCGGTCTAGAGGTGCACGGAGATCAGAACCACCGGGTTATAATCTCGTCTTTATTGGTCAATACCTATATTTGTGGGTACAAGAAATCTACACACCCACGTCTACATGATACTGCATGTAGTGGACAAAATCCCTTTGCCTCTTCTCTAGCTGTAGCACTTCACTTCATCTTAACATCTTTTCACAGTAGATCTTTTCACTGTTCGTCTAACTCTAAACCCTAAACCGTAAGTAATTCTTGCGTGGACTCGATCTAACGTAAATAAGCGTAAATCTAAATAAACGTAAATCTAACTAAAAATAAAGCTAAATCTAATTTAACGTAAGTCTAATGACTAGAGGTTGTCTAGATGGTCATTGTGTCGGGGATGTAGTGACTCTTGCCGCCCTGAAGATCCACCTTCTTCCCTATCTTCTGAAGACATTTCACCAGTACTTTTGGATCGACGGAGCCCACCATGAGTGAAGGCAGCAATACCCTATATTCCATTGAGGGCTTTCTTCACCCGCTTCATGCAGGCATCGCAGTCTATGGAGACCTAAATCTAATCTAATATAACGTAAATCTAAATCTAGCTTAAATAAACGTAAATCTAGTTAAAAATAAACCTAAATCTAATTTAATGTAAGTCTACATATAACCTAATCTTTAACGTCTTTTAAGATAGTTTCCTACGACGTTATAACTCTCTTCTTCTTGTGTGTGTGCGCGTGTGTGGATGTGTGTGCCAATAAAAAGAGATAAATGGTATAACCTTTCTATCACCCATGCCAAGTATGATAGATTGATTATGCCATTTCCCTCTTGAATAATAGGTCTTCAGTTCAACTCCTCGTCGGCTAGATCTTTAGGTCTTTTAATTTTAATTAGTTTCCTACGACGTTAAATTAGTTTCTCTCTCTTTCTCTCTCAATGTGTGTGCGTTTTTTTGGATCGTATGCATGTTTTCTCTCTCTTTTCCTCTCTCAATGTGTGCGTTTTTTGTTTATGCATGTTCTCTCTCTCTTTTCCTCTCTCAATGCGTGCGTTTTTTGTTTATGCATGCTCTCTCTCTCTTTTTCTCTCTCAATGTGTGTGTGCATTTTTTGTTTATGTATGTGTGTGTGCGTTTTTGTTTTTGTTTGTACTCTCTCTCTCTCTCTCTCAAAAACACTATGTGTGTGTGTGTATGTGTGTGTGTGAGAGAGAGAGAGAGGGAGAGAGAAAGATGGGAAGGGAACATGAGAATGAGGAGAGGGAAGGAGCATACCTGGCTCTCCTTCCTCTCCTCGTGTGTGTGTGTGTGTGTGTGTGTGGAGAAGAAAAAGAGAGAGAGAGAGAGAGAGAGTGAGGGAGAGCGTTACCTGCTCCTTGCTTGAGGGCGCCGAAAAACTCAGATCTGAGATCTGAGTTTTTGGGCGCGCTCGGTTATTTTTTTTACCCCAGCCGGCGTCGCTATGAGCGTCGCTATAAGCGTCGCTATGAGCGTCGCTATAAGCGTCGCTATGAGCGTCGCAAATTTATTTGTAAATTTGCGACGCTCATAGCGACGCTTATAGCGACGCTCATAGCGACGCCGGGAAATTTTTTTTTGAGCGTCGCTGTGTGAGCGTCGCTAATATGAAGAGCCTCTTGTAGTGCCAATTTTGAAAAAAGGAGAGTGAAAACCACATAGAGCAACCCTTATATCTGGTTAATTCTTGAATATACATATTTACTTCTATTAACCTCTTCTTTGGAGAAAATTTTCTCTATAGTGGTAGGCTCAAGAAATCTCGAGCCAGATCTTAGTTTGTTATGAACCATCTCTTCCTTATAATTTGAAGCCTAAAAAAACATCTTTTGGAACAGAACCTACTCCAAAATATCCTTTAGTAAACAAGCTGAAATATTAAAAAACTAAGAATTTACTAATTTACAAACCAAAGCTCCACCACTTTTTTTTTAAAAATTATACACACTTCCTTCTATCAAGAAAAAACTATGTTATTATGTCATGTCTGACATAATGTAGTCCAAGTCAGCTATACACTGTATTTCTTACCATAACACTATCAATGATTCAAAACCTAGAGCCAGCTCAGCCCTAGTTCGAGGCAGAAATAACATATGAGTAACAGCCCGGACCAGCTAAAGGAAAAAAAGGGAACTTTCCTCATAGTATCGATCACTTTTTTCAATTAATTAGAAGCTTTTAGTTGTATATACTTCAAGATTGTAGGAAAAGACTAGATCATATATCCTTGAGTGATACTAAGAAGTGAGTCGATGAAGGCCAACATAATTAATCGAATAGCCGAGGTTCAAACCAACCATGGCCAGCAGAAATTAGTCATATGCCGACTTGCTGATCATCTAACCGAAACTTTTCACTAAAACATCCTAGTATGTGATGTAACAAAAGATCAAATCAATTTGACACTAGATTTTCACTACCACATACAGTCTGTGATGCATCTCATTTTCTTCAAAATACCAAAGGGTAAGGTAACATATCCGAAGCCAGTATTTGGTGACTTCAAAACACGTATTTGCCAATTCAGTAAGATAGGCATCTGCAAAAAAGATTAATCTTTCTAGTAGGTGATGTAATCCGGTAAAAAAGATCTAATCAATCTGCAAAAAACAATATTTACTTCCACACTAGGTTATGTGATGCCACAACTACGCATGTTTACTGCAAAGATGCGTTGTGGAAAAGATGTCGATGAATGGCGAGCTTTGCTAATGAGTCGGTGTAGCACATTCGTCACTTTCGAGACTGGCCCAGACATGCCTTCGGTATCATTTCTTGATTTGTTGTTGCCTTCGCGTGATTTGATTGTTTGTCTTTGTTGCTTTGGGCGTCGCTGTCGACTTTTTTTTTGTTTTTATTCTTGTACGTGCGTATGGCGTACGTGTGAGTGTGTGCGTGCACGCATGCCTACATTGTACGTATTTGTGTGTATGTGAGTGTGTAGGTGCTTGTAAGTGTGTGAGTGTGTTTGTGCATGGTAAAAGAGAGAGGGAGATTCTACTCGCTATGTGGGAGTGTGTGTTTAGGTGTGTATATGTGTCGGCAAGTGTGTGTGTGTTGGACGGATACGCCACGACGGACGTCAGCACAGCGAGAACTCACCTAACAAGATTTGTTAGCTAAGGACGAAGCTCGACCCGCAGGCGTGTGGAAGCAGGCATAGGGTGTCAACCTATACTCGACCGACTCCTAACTAATTCCTACAGAGGTCTCTGCCCATTGTCTAAGCTACAGCCTTCCAGAGTACATAAGAGGAAACTTTCTACAACACTTTCTAGAGCCGAATACCCATCAAGCAATCTCGAAACGCCACAGAACTTGAAGGAGACCCTACTAACACCAATAGGTTGCTCTCCCTAAGGTCTATGAACCAAAATCCCAACCCAAAACACCTGGTGCAAAATCACGTAGGATGTCTGGCTGAAATTTGCAGGTCGTCGTTTTCGAAAACTAAAGTGCCTAATGTGTAGCTCTACTCAATGCAAACGCGTGGATATGCCGCAATGCAAAATCGAACAACGTATGCTCACCGAATCACCAGATGAAGCTCGTAGATGGAGCTCGCAAAACCGGACCGTACGCGCGCAATGTAGGTATTGGTGCGTAGCTCTCGTCGGGGGCAACACGCTGCACTTCTCCGCACTCGATTCCGACCACCGGTGCGCGCGTAGCGTCAAGATGAAGCTTTCACTCTCTCTCGTACACAGTACGCTCACTCACAGACTTCAAACTTTTAAAAAAATGACAAAAGGATCTTTCATTAAGGTCAAAAAGTGGTATAAATACCTTACAATTCTCAAACCCTAATGTTCCAATTTAACCATCTACTCAATCTAAATGTCAAAACTAGGATACAATCTGGAAACTTCTGTAAGCCCCAATATTTACAAGGTGAAATGTCGGGTTTTCTCAATAAATAAATAATTACAAAAAATAATAATCTGCCGAGCAGTCATTTTTCGTAGGGTGTGTCCAGCTTCTAACACTCCCCTCCTCCTTGCTCATGTCGTCCCCAACATGGCTATTGAGCTGCTTCTTCATCTTAGGCTTTCTCTCATCTTGAGCAGTGACTCATATCTTGCATGTTGAGCCAGTAATGTCGGGCCGAATATGTCAGTGCTGATTGTGAAGAAACCGGTGTAGAAAGCTTCTTCAAAGGCCTGGAGGTGATAGGATGGCAAAAACATGATCCTTTGATACAATGCATGTATCACCTCCTTGGAAGGCTGACCAGACAGATCGTATGCACATCTGTATGTATCTTGAAAGAAGAAGATATTGTCTGTCGCCTGGCCTGGTTTGAATGTCTCAAAGACTGCCAAAAGTGTTTTGCAAATCTTTCTCAAAATAATGCAAGATAGGTCAGGCGAGCCAGTGAACAATTTGATGGCGCCCGTTAGGGTTTTCACCATGTATTGAACACTTATTCTCTCACCTGCCTTCAAGCCTAGCAGCTTCGGATAGTTTAGCCAAGTAGGTTGGCTTCTTTGCAATAGCTCATGGGCCTTCCACGTCCGCATCCTTGGTAGAGGGCAGAAACTTAGGTTATCTCTCATGACCTTTGGTGCCTCTACCAGATGGATTAGATACTGTGGATACTTTGTTAGCCATGCCTTTCTCCACCTAGGTTGAGAGTCGACTATCAACTTTACCCCTTCAGGCTTGGAGATGTCTACTGTATACAGTGGCATTGTTGGCTCCTCTTTGATTCTTTTGTTGATTGTAGCAGCTTCGTACTTTAGCAGAGGATATGGGAGAGAGGGCTGTAGCCATTCACGTTGAAGGTTGCTGGCGTCTATCTTCTGAATAGTCATTGATTTAAAAACCCTCTGTTCCCATTCCAAGGCTTCTTTGGCCGTGTCTCTGATTTCTGCTTCTATGGCCTTTCGCAACTTCTCTTCTTCTTCTTGTGTCAGATCTTGTGGCTCTTGAGAGGGTCCTACAAGGATTTCCTCTTGCATGGGTGTGTCCACAGGATCTGCCACATTCTCTAAATCTATTCCTTCCATGGCTGCTAGCCCAGTGCTGAACTGCTCTTTTGTCTGCTGGCCTCTCATCTCTTCTAATTGCTTTTGGAATGTCTGCTTTTCTGCTTCAGCTTGCTCTCCCATAGGAGGTCATTCAAATCGGCATTTATCTTCTCCGTCTCCTTGAGCTTTCTCTTGATGGTTTCTAGCTCATTCTGCATTGTTTTGTGCTCTTCTTCCATGCAGGTTTGCATGACCACTGACCCCTCGGCCATCATCAGCCTCTGCTTTTTCTCTAAGGTTAACTCCTTTTGGAGCTCTTTCATTTGTTCTTCATAAAGTTGGCTCTCTGAAGTGGTGTGAGTAGAGCTAGTAGCTCTGACTCTGGCAGGAGATGCCCATAGTCGTTGGATGGTTTGATCTTTAACTTTAATCTGGTCTTTGAGCTCAATGACCTCATCCTGGCTAGCCTCCTGCTCTATCTTTGCCTTCTCTTTGGCATTCCACATGGCTTCCACTTCCTTGGACTCTTCAGCAAGTTGTAGGGTTAGGTTGTCCCTTTCCCTCTCTGTATCTGTCAATGATTTGCTGAGATTTCTATATTCTTCCTCAGCTCCTTGCAGTCTTTGAGCTGCTGCCTGATTCTCTCTTTCCATCTCCTGGCATCTTTGCAATGCCTTTGCCAGACTGGCTTGCAGCTTTGCTTCTCTCTCTATATGCCTTCGGATTTGTTTTTGTAGAGTGTCAACTTCAGACTTGATCTGAATTTCATTGGCTTTGAGATTAGCCATCTCACTTTATGTGGCCATTGATTGTGTCCTTAGCCCGGTTAGCTTGGTCATCACCACATCCTAATCATTGGTGGGTGGCTGCAGGTCCACTGTATCAGTGGCCATCTCTTTTAGCTCCACTAACCTCATGCTCCTCATCTGTTCTTTGGGCCCTGTGCTTGCCAAGTCAAATGCGACTGTGGCTGCCTCTTCTCTTGTATATCCCGCAGCTAGTAGATCAAGAAAAGTGTGAAACCGCGCTTCATCTGGCTCTGGCTGCTCATCTTTGGGCTTAGCTTCTTCTTTTTGCTCTTGCTCTTGGCTCTGTTCTTACCTTGAATCTTCTTGATCTTCAGATTTGTCTAGCTCCTCCTTTTGTTGAATTTGTGGAGGGCTACGAGGAGGTGGTGATGGCGGTGGGCTAGACTCCGGGTTGGACGGTGGAGTTGCCGGCTTTTTCTCGAAGTCCCTGTCCGCCTTTGTCTTTCTCTCTCTCTCTTGGCCTTCCTTCTCTTCTAGCAGTTGCCGTCGGACTTCATCCACTTCTGCTTCTGTAAATGGTACATTTGGGATATTTTCTGTCGTAGCATCCAGGATCTCAAATTTTTTGATATAATCTTCAAACCTATCTCTGTGAACCCTTCGGGATGATCCCGACATGGTTTCCAGTGATAGCTTCCATAGCTCGCTCAAATCTCCCTTGAGGGCTCTTTCGGCTCTGAAGCTTTCCATTAGCCGTTCTAGCCGTGCCGCTTTTTGTGATTTCGTCTCTTTGACCGGCACTTGGACCCTCTCTTTCTTTCCTTTCTTCAACTCTGGCTGCTCCTCTTGCACTGTCTCTAACCGACGTTTCAACCTTGTGGCAGCCCTTGGTGCTTTGGGCTGCTCCTCTTCCTTATCTTCCTTGAGCCTTAGCCAGTCATTTTGTGATGGAGGGTCAGGCCATCTTCCCTTGGCGTGCAATGCCCCATAAACCACTTTCGTGATCAGCTCACCCAGCACAATGTAGGTGTGGTTCTTGTTGCCCATATTCACCAGATTATCATGGATATAGGCTGCGTAGTTGATTACCTTCGGCTTGCTCTTGTGCATTGCCCAGGTGAAGGTTGTGGCAATTGCTCCAGGCGGCATTCTGTACTTCTGTGGCCGCTTTGTACACATGTGGAAATACTGGTTATACAGCTGGCTCATGATAGCCACTTTGGGGTTTGCAATGTCTTCAAAGGTGTAGTTGTTTTCCTTTTCAGAGTACACCTTTACTTCATCTCTTCTTTTGGTTACACTATCCCCTTTGTTGGAGAGTTCTAGTGTAGCTGCCACTACTTTCTCTGTGATTAATATCACAGTTTCCGGCTTGCTCTGCAGATCCGTAACTCTGGCCACTCCATCTTCTTGGATTGTAGTCACAAATTCCCATACTCTTTTTATGTCAATTCCAGCTGGCACAACTTCAAAATAATTGTGGAGATCTATCTTCTCCAGGTACTCTGCCATCTTGCTTCTGACAAACTCATTGAGCTCCCGCGATAGCATGGGTAGCTAGCTCTATTACATTTCCTTCTATATATTTGAACACGCCTTGGTAGATCTTCAGATCATTAGACTCTAGCAAGTCCTCTTGAGTCCACGTGCTGGTTGGCTTTAGAGTTCCTTCTGGGATGACAAACGGCTCCACTTCTTCCAAATAATCTTTTATGGTCATCCTCTTCTTCTTTGCCGGTGATTTGGCAGCTGCCATAGATCCTGTTGCACTCAGTAGTTCGAAGTTAGCGTTTTTTCCATATCAGCTGAGAAACTGAGTTTTAACTATCCAAATGACTTGAAAATTGAAAATAAAACTTAAAAGGAACTTGGAAAACTGTGCATGTGCTCACAATGTTATTCTGGCAAAAATTTATCATTTAGACATCCTACGCGTAGGATGTCTTTTTCATCAGTTTGTAGTGAAACTTGGCATGCTGGTGGTCCTTGGCTTGTGCAACATGGCTATGTGATTGGAATTGGGTTTGAGCATCAAAATGTGCATTTTTGGGTAGATTCAGGCTTTAGGCTCACAAATTGGGTAGGATGTCCACAACAAGCGGCAATTGATATCCAAATGGGTTGAAAATTGATATATGGGCTCCTTGCACCACAGTAATGACTCCCATGATGTCATTTTTTGCACAGAAGGTCAAAAACATACTGGAGACATCCTACGCGTAGGATGTCTATTTCATCAAAATTTCTTGGGATTTGTTCTGTGGGTAGCTCTTGGCCTGTGGAACATGGCCATGCTCTTGGATTTTGATTTGGACAAGAATTGATGTTGGTAAGACCATGTGTAGTGTTTTTGGGCTCAAAAAGTGTATCTTGGAGGTGTTTGGGGTCAAAAATGATTAGAATGGCTTGAAACTTGATATATGTGCTCTTGAAGGTGATATGAATAGATATGGAATTGTCAAACATCATCTGTGGGCCAAAAATGTCATTTAGACATCCTACGCGTAGGATGTCTACTTCATCATTTTTTACAAGTGACCACACAGATTGGTTGGCAATGTGTCCATGAATGTATTGTGCAAGTTTCATGTGATTTGGACAAGTTTTGGTAGGTCTATGGCCCATTATTGCCTCTATGCCCTGACTTTGCGTTTTTTCATGCATATGAGGTCAATTTTGGTCCAAATGTGATGAAACTTGGTGGCTAGCATGTAAAGGCTATTCAAACAATGTGTGTGATGAGAGTTGTTAGATTTGGTGCCTAGAAATGGCATTGAAACATCCTACGCGTAGGATGTCTCCTGATGAAATTTTTGTGGAGACTGCTACTGGTGCCTGCCCTTAGTCCCCCTGAGTCCCTTTTAAGCCTTATTTCAACAAAAAAGTCAAATAGATAGAAAGTAACTCCCTGTGTGGATTTCAGAGCCTCCGAGCCATTTTCTGACTTTTGGAGTGCTTTTCGGCGATGAAATTTCTTGATGTTGGTCTCCATCGCTTCCCGATCCCTTGGGGATCCTTGCCGTATGGTTTTTGTCGACTTTGGCTTCACTGGAGCTCCGTTTGGCAATTTGTCGCTCTAGAAGCACTCGTGGTTGTGTTTACATGTCTTTGATGACTTGTGGTGGTCTACCACCATAGGAGTTGGTTGTTGATGGTCTAGGAAAGTCGCTCGTGAAGTTTGGTGGCAAACGGACATATGGTTTGGCCGCGAGAGCTATGTCTGATGCCGTTTCTAAAGTTTAGTGTCGCTTCGGGTCACCTTTTGGTCATGTGGAATACATAGACTTGTCGAGCATGTCGAGATGCTCCTACCCATGAATTTTGGTAGCATTTGGGCGCCTCTCCGTCGATTTCCCATTTGGTGGACTCTTACGGGGATCTAGGAATTAGGGTTTTTCCCGATGGTTTTCTACTACCTTTGGGCATCCAAGACTGGTCTCCTATGCTAGGGTAAGCTGCCGATGAAGTCTCATTTCTTTTGGGTTAGCCGTTAGATGGCCTCTTCTACTTGTAGGTCTCTACTGCCCGCTTTCTGTGTGAACCCTACGCTAGTTTTCGCGACAAAACGACAAACATGCGCGAAAAGCTCAAGGTGGTGAGCCTACCTCTCATGTCTGAAGCCCGTCGGGTAGTCGTGTGCATTGTAGAAGCTGCTGGAAGTTCCGTTCGCTCTAGGTGGCAGGCGCTCTCTCTCAAAGGTCAATAGTGGAAATGAGCTTAAAATGAAGTGAAACATTCTTATAATGGGGATCCCTGAACCACTTTTTATGAAATTTGACATGTGCTCCCAACTTCTTGCGAGATGCGGTTTAAGTTCAAAAATTTCTTGATTTGGACTCCATTTGCACAATTTACAAGAAATTTGACGTTTCGATCAAAATCTGGCCAAAACACGCTTTCCGCTCCAGTCTCATAATTGCACCCCCACTGTACCATAGGTTGTCCTATAGTCACTGATCATCCCCATATTTTTGTAGACATTTAGTAGTGTTAGTGTGTATACGCGCTTCACCAGGGGCACTTTTCTCCCACTGGGTTTTTCCCCCTGGACATCTGGTGTGAAAGGACACCTTATCTCTTAGGGTCTCATATAAGCTTTGTAGCTCTGAGTTTGTATATACTCTATTATTCTAATATAGAGAGATAGACTACAGAGATCTCGTACGCAAGCTCTATGTCTTCTCCTTCTCCATCTTCTTCCTACTCTGAGTTGCTATCTTCCTTCTGTTTCCTGTTTCATCATCTTCAACAATTGGTATCAGAGCAAGGTGATTTCCAGAGCCTCTACTTGCGTTTTCGCGTCCGCGCGCGCAATCGCAATTTTCAGGCAGTTTTCGGAAAATTTGCTCGTGGGAGCATCCTCGACGTTCCGGGAGTATTCTGAGTAGGCGACCTGGGGTTTTACCCCCCTTTTGAAGCCGTTCGAGCCCTTAGAATTTTGTTCTGAGCAGCGTAGCAGAAGTTACTTTTCGGAGGTGTTTAGATCAAGAGGGTGTGCTTTTTGACAGATTTTCTTCAGTTAAACAATTCTTTTGGAAAGCAGCTTGTCTTAGCTTTGTGCTGAGATTTTGTGTAGAGTTTTGCTTACATTGGAGAGGAGATTTGTGAATCTCTTGGAGGTTCTTTTGCTCTCTTGTGTGCATCCACAGTATGGCTCAATCTACGGAGAAAGAGATTTTTGGTGCGTTTACATCCGAAGACAAATTGGATGGTACCAACTATTCTCTTTGGTCTTTTATGGCCAAAAATGTTTTGGTTGGTAAAGGATTGTGGGATTATGTATCTGGAGATGAAGTTCGTCCAGGTAGCATTGCACCTGCCACGCCTGGTCGTGGTGCAGCTGTTGGTGCCGGACCCTCACAAGTCACTCCAAAGCAAACGAAATGGGATACTAAAGATGCACAAGCTATGGCTGTGATTGCCTTAACCATAAAGAGGACAATCACACCACATATCAGATCTTTCAGAACTTCTGAGGATGCTTGGGACACTCTGCAAGCTATGTTTGGAGGAAGAAACGCTGCCAGAATAGAGTTTTTGAAGAAACAACTTGACAAAATACAGATGGACGAAGGTGACGATATCGTCGAGCATCTTACAAAAATCAGGGATCTTAAAGAGCAATTGCTTAGCATTGATGAAGTGATTCCAGAGAAGGACTTGGTTTCCAAAACACTCAATTCACTACCACCATCTTATTTGACTTTTCAGACTTCTTTGACTCTGTCTTTGCGAGCTAATCGTGAGCCTCTTCATTTTGAAGAGTTAGTGGCTTTGCTATTGCAGAAGGATCAATCACGTAAGAACAAGTCTTTATAGGTGGATGGTATGGATCATGCTCTTGTTGTACATAACAAAAACAAGGGTAAAGAGAGTGCTCATCACTCCAAGTCTGGTGCAGGACAGTCTTTAGAGAAGTCTAAAGGTGATTCCGACAAGTCCAAGAAGAAAGGTAAATGTCACTACTACTGCAAGAAACCTGGTCACTACATTAGTGAGTGTAAAAAGCGAATTGCTAAAGAAAAGAAGAAAGAGTCAAGTTTGGTTGTTTCAGCTTCTGGTGATTCTTCTACAGCTAAAGAAGAGTCTGCAAACTTTGTGCAGGATTCTTATGCTTTCTTAGTATATTCAGATTTTTTTGCTTAAAGTGTTGACGAGACACAAATGATTTGGTACTTTGATAGTGGTGCATCGAGGCATATTACTTCAAGGAAGGATTTGTTTTGTTCATTGGATGCAGCTCCAGCAGGAAAGAAGGTGACATGTGCAAATAATGCTTCTTATCCAATCAAAGGTGTTGGTAAGATTTTGATTACCATTTCAGATGGTTCAAATTTATGCTTGCCAGATGTCTTATATGTTCCAGGGATCAAGAAGAATTTGTTGTCTGTATCCTCTCTTGCAAAAAATGGTCTTCGGGTCATTTTTGAGGATGACAGATGTGTTGTACGAGATCGAGAGAATGGTTATTCTCTTATCACTACAGGTACGCTGGAAAATGGACTATTTGTGCTAGATCGTTATGAAAAGGAGATTCAGGTATGTATTGTAGAAACAAAGACTCAAGCCATGCAGGATGCTGAGTTGTGGCATGCTAGATTTGGGCATGTTGGTTATGGCAGTTTGATGACTTTACAACGTCATAATATGGTGCATGATTTGTCTTTATTGGAGATGCCACCAAGACATGTATGTGAAGGTTGCGTTCTTAGAAAGATACACAGATTTGCATTTTCGCAGGATGGTTCAGTTAGAGGGACACGAAAGTTGCAGCTTGTACACAGTGATGTATGTGGTCCTATGAGGATGCCATCTATAGGAAACAACCTTTATTTTGTGACCTTCATTTGATGACTTTTCCAGGTTTTGTTGGGTGTATCCACTCAAAGCAAAGTCAGATGTGTTTGCAATTTTTCAACATTATGTCGCCATGGTTGAAAATGAAACAGGTTGCAAAGTACAGACTCTTCGTACCGATCGAGGAGGTGAATACATGTCAGGTGCATTTAAGGATTTTTTGGGAAATAAAGGAATTAAACACCAATGCACTATGCCATACACACCACAACAGAATGGTTTTGCAGAAAGGAAGAACAGGTCTTTAATGGAGACGGCTAGATGTATGCTCAAGGCTAAGAGTTTGCCTCATAAGCTATGGATGGAGGCAGTTGCTTGTGCAGCACATGTTTTGAACAGGTGTCCTACTCGTGCCTTGAAGACCATTACTCCATATGAAGCTTGGTATGACAGAAAACCTTCAGTCAATTATCTTCGTGTTTTTGGTTGTCTTGCTTATGCTCACATCCCTCAGCAGTTACGTGGGAAGCTTGATGATAAGGCAATCAAACGTATATTTGTGGGGTACAATAGTGGAAGTAAAGGTTATAGACTTTACAATCCTACTACAAACAAGATTTTTGAAAGTCGTGATGTAATTTTTGCAGAAACTACTGCTCAACCTATGGTTGCTTTTGATGTACCTCATATGCAGACACATGATGTATTTGAAGGTTTGCTTCCTTCTTTTGTGGAGAATCAAGAATCACAACAGGTTGATAATCTTGATCAATATTTTGATCAGCATGTGACACCTCATGATGTAGAGGAAATTGTGCGTGAAGAGCAAGAAGTTCTCAGGGAAGAAAGAACCTTGCTAAATGGGTTCAAAAAACTTTGCAGGATAGCAAGTTGGATGCACTGTTGCCACGAAAAACACGTGCTAGTACTACTTTTGGCAGAGAGCAAGTCGATTGGCTTGCTTTAGCACTCTTTGTGATGCAGATGAGCCTGATTCATTTGAACAAGCTTTAGAGTGTGTTTAGTGGAAAGATGCTATGCAGCAAGAAATTGATTCTATTCATAAGAATCATACATGGGATCTAGTGGACTTGCCTACATGTAAAAAGCCTATTGGTACAAAGTGGGTTTTTAAGGTAAAAAGGAAACAAGATGGTACTGTTGACAGGTACAAAGCAAGGCTTGTGGCAAAAGGCCATGCGCAACAGAAAGGCATAGATTATGATGAAACCTTTGCTCCTACTTCTCGTGCGTCCACAGTTAGATCACTAGTTGCAATTGCTGCTCATCATGGTTGGAAAGTGCATCAGTTGGATATCAAAACTTCTTTTTTGAATGGTGATTTGCAGGAAGAAGTTTATGTAAGTCAACCAAGTGATTTTGTTGTAAAAGGTCAAGAGCAAAAGGTATGTAGATTGCGTAAAGCTTTGTATGGTATCAAACAGGCTCCAAGAGCATGGTATGAGAAGATACATACTTATTTGATTGGCCAGGGATTTCAGAATAGTCCAACAGAAAGTACTTTGTACGTCAAAAAGAGAGTTGGAGTTCTCATTGTGCTAACACTTTATGTGGATGATATGCTTCTTACAGGCAATACTGCAGATGAAATTGAAGCGTTTAAAGATGCTTTGAGAAAAACCTTTGAGATGTCTGATCTTGGTTTGCTACATTATTACTTGGGTATTCAGTTTGTGCAATCAAAGGATGGCATATACATGTTGCAGGCAAAATATTTGCATAAAATTTTGGACAAGTTTGGTATGCAAAATTGTAAACCAATCTCTACACCCGTAGAAACTGGATCAAAGTTGAGCATGCACGATGCTGGAGAAACTTTTGATGTGCATACTTATGCAGCAGCGGTTGGTTGCTTGATATATTAGGCAGGCAACACTCGTCAAGACATTCAATTTGGGGTTTCACAAGCAAGCAGATTTATGCATAGCCCAGGTATGCATCATTGGCACGTTGTGAAGCGCATACTTCGTTACCTTTCAGGTACCCCTAATCTTTCCATGTTCTTTCCAAGGGGGGATATGTATGGAAAGCACCGTTCTATGCAGCTTCTTGGTTATAGCAATTCAGATTGGGTTGGTGATTTCGACACACAACATTCCACAAGTGGGAATTGTTTTTTCTTGGGAAATGCATGTATATCTTGGCTAAGCAAGAAGCAACCCACCGTGGCTACATCAACTTGTGAAGCTGAGTACAGGGCAGCTTTCACGGCAACAGTTGATTGTGTATGGATACGTAGTTATTGGCAGATCTTTGTGAGTGTCAACAGGCACCCACTACAATTTTCACTGACAGTCAGAGTGCTATGGCAGTTGCAAGGAATCCAGTATTTCATGCAAGAACAAAGCACATAGAGGTTCACTACCACTATGTCAGGGAAAGGCTACATGCAGGGGAGATCACACTAACTTACTGTCCTACACAGGATAACATTGCAGATCTATTTACGAAGGCATTATCACGAGAAAAGTTTGAAGCTTTTCGAAAAGCTTTGGGCTTACTCTCATACAC
The DNA here is from genome assembly GCF_014529385.1 of Adiantum capillus-veneris. Classification (NCBI taxonomy): domain Eukaryota; kingdom Viridiplantae; phylum Streptophyta; class Polypodiopsida; order Polypodiales; family Pteridaceae; genus Adiantum; species Adiantum capillus-veneris. The sequence continues at coordinate 4,407,794 of NC_140950.1, read as the reverse complement.
ATGATGATCTGCTACCTTGTACGGATTCACACTATCACTACAGGGGGGATTTGTAGACATGTAGTCGTGTTAGTGTGTATACGTGCTTCACCAGGGGCACTTTTCTCCCACTGGGTTTTTCCCCCTGGACATCTGGTGTGAAATGACACCTTATCTCTTAGGGTCTCATATAAGCTTTGTAGCTCTGAGTTTGTATATACTCTATTATTCTAATACAGAGAGATAGACTACAGAGATCTCGTACGCAAGCTCTGTGTCTTCTCCTTCTCCATCTTCTTCCTACTCTGAGTTGCTATCTTCCTTCTGTTTCCTGTTTCATCATCTTCAACAATTTTTTGTTTTTCATTACGACCATTTTTCACCTGCTTTTTGTATTTTTGAAGTTTTTCTACCGAAAATTAGTAAAATTAAAAGGAAAATAGCAAATCAAACCCAAAAATTTTCCAAAAATCATAATAAATCAAAAATATCACCACAAAACATTATATACATTCACATGCAATTTTTATGGTCGGGTTTCTCCGTTTTATCAATATTTTGCTCGAAAAATGGCTATTTTTACTTATATACACACACCTAAGGGCTTGATTTGGCATTTTGCCCCATATACCTGTAGATTCATGCTGTATAAGGGCATATGTACTTGGGTTAGTCCAGAAAATTTTGCAATCAAACAACAACCCTTAAAAATAGTCAAAAAACATGCCCTTTTTTGCTCTTTCTGCTATTGGGTCCGCATTAGAGAATGCCTCACTCCCCTCCTAGCCGGAGTCCTCCCGGACGACAAGGTATCGCCTCGGTGTATGTGCCATGCACGGGTTGAAAAAAATTGTGCTAATGCTTGGTCGTGTAATGTGGCCCTATTTTATGCATACTCGGTCAATGCATGGAAAAATTAATATTGTGTAAGAGAAGGGTATAAGCAAGATGCTTACTGGCATTCCTCATCGAGGTTTCCTATTTTCTTTGTAAGTAAAAGGTGTAACTCTACTGCTCTTTGTTTGATTGTCTTTCTTGCAAAAGTCGCTTGCTTTGCCGCTACTGTTGATATGGCCATAGTTGTCTCCTTGGAGAGAATTTTCGTGGTGGAATTGGCTGTAGATCTTGTCTCTTTTTCTTTCCATTGGTAGCTTTTCTTTGGAGGTTTTTGTAGGTAATATAGCATTTAGGCCAAACACCATGTTGTACGGTGTCGTTCCTATCGATGTTTTGTAAGCTACCCTGTATGCCCATAGTGTTGAGTGTAACTGTTGATCCCAGTCTGTTCTTGACTCTGATACAATTTTAGTGAGAACCGTGCATAGTGTTTTATTTGTGGCCTCAGCTTGTCCATTTGCCTGTGGATGATATGGTGCAGATTTTCTATGTATGACCATGAATTCCTCTAGCAGATATTCAATGACTTCATTAAGAAAATGTGTTCCTCGATCACTGACAATTTCTATTGGTAAACCATATCGTACAAAAATATTCTCATACAAAAATTGTACAGTGGTTCGTGCATCTGCTTTTTGTGTTGCCTTGGCTTCCGCCCATTTCATGAGATAGTCCGTAGCCACAATGATATATTGGGTATGAGTGCGATATGCAGGGGGTGAAATAGGTCCCACAAAATCAATGCCCCATTTTGCAAATGCCCTTGCTCCCATCATTGGCCGTAGTGGCATCTCATCTCTCTTTATCGGCACCTTGGTGCACTGACATGCGTCACAACGCTTTACAAACTCTTTAGCATCCATATGCGATGTAGGCCACCAAATTCCTGCGGTTAAGATAACTTTTGTCGTCTTATTGCCTGAAAAATGGCCTCCACTTATGCCTCCATGTGCGTGTTCTAGAATCAGCAGGTATTCACTTTCACTTGCACAGATTGTAAGTTGATTGTCCTTTCCTCGCTTATAGAGTTGGTTCCCAATTAAGCTATAGTCGCGAGCCTCCAGCTCTATAGCCCTTTTCCGTGATTTTGTTATGTTTTCAGGAAACGTCCTTGTGGTTAAGAGATCAATGATATATTGACTCCATGCAGGTGCAATGTTTACCTGAAACAATGTCGCGTGATCCACTGGTTGTTTAGCATTACATATAGTACAATTGTTAACATAAGCATGTGTGTCCGCGTACATAGTTGGCCAATAAACCCCTAACTATTTCAGTCTTTGGTGTGTTTTTATTGTTGAACAGTGAAATGCACAATCCTGGACATGTGCTTCTTCAAGATAACACTCGAATTCCTCCAGATTTATACATAGTCGTAGAATTTGGTCCGATCCTAGATGATACAGCCGTCCTGCAATCAACTGGAAGTTTTTTGTTTGTAGAATTGTTTGTTGTTTGGATTTGTTTTCCTTGTTATCAAATCTACCACCAAAGGAAAGAATGCTAACAATTTCTTGAGACCATTTGGGTATCATTTCAATATTGAAAAGATAAGCATCTGGTATGTCATCATCTACTCCTTCAAGAGCTTCCCCGTTGTGTAGCCTTGAAAGATGATCCGCCCGTAGATGAGTTTTACCCTTTTTGACTACCACTGTGAAATCAAACTCTAGAAATATAATAAACCATCGTACAATTCTCCCTGTATTGCATGGTTTATTTACCAGATACAAAAGAGCTTGATGATCTGTGAAGAACACAAATTTGTTTGCGAGCAAATAATGCCGAAATTTCTTTGCAGCATAAATCATTCCTAACCCCTCTCTTTTGGTGGTTGTGTAGTTCTTTTCCGCACTATTTAACTGTCGGCTTGCATAACAAACTGGAAAATCCATTGTTCCGTCTCCAGGTTGAGCCAGAATACTCCCGATTGCATATGTAGATGCATCAATGTGAACATGGAATATCTTTTCCCAATCTGGTGCTTTAAGGACAAGTGCTGATACAAGGCTTTCCTTCAGCTTTTGGAATGAAGTTTCACACTCCTCAGTCCAGTCGAAACTGACTAACAAACGATACAGAGGTTGTGCGATGACTGCATACATATATATGAATCTTCGATAATACCCGCAGTGTCCCATGAAGGATTGCACTTGTTTCGCATTAGAAGGCCTGGGCAGGTCTACTATGACTTTGATTTTGTTTAGGTCAGTGGTTATGCCATTTCTTGAGACAATGTGTCCTAAGATGCGGCCTTGCCTAACTATAAAAATACACTTTTTCGGGTTAAGAAAGATTCGATATGTTTTGCATTTTTCAAATACCTTTTGCAAATGGTCAATATGTTCCTCTCGTAGAAGAGAGTGTACACAAATATCGTCCATGTATATTTCTAAGAATATTCTTATGTATTCTTTGAACGCGTGCGTCATTAACCTTTGAAAGGTAGATGGGGCATTAGTTAAGCCAAAAGGCATAACTCGATACGCATATATTCCCCATTCTATGGAAAACATTGTCTTGTGTTGATCCTCTATTGCAATTGCCAGTTGGTTGTATCTTGAAAACCCATCTAGAAAGGAATAAGCCCGTTTCCCGGCCACCCTCTCAAGTACATGTTATGTGATCGGCAAGGGATAATTATCCCTTATGGTGGCTTCATTTACCTTCTTGAGGTTTACACACACTCGCAGTTTTCTGTTCTTTTTGGGGACAACCACAATGGATGACACCCAATCTGTATGCTCGATTTCATAGATGAATTCAACATCCATCAGCTTGTCAATGTCCTCTTTGATTCATTTAGCAAATGTGTCATTATATGTATAAGGACGCTGTTTGCTACGTTTGGCATCTGATTTCAAAGGAACTGTATGTTGACATATCGATGGATCAACTCCTTTGAGGTCTTTGTAGGACCATGCAAACACATCTTTATACTTCTTGAGAAGTTGTGTTAGCAGTTCTTCTTCTTCAGGCTCTAAATCGGTTGCGATATAGACCGGCTGAGGCTTCTCACCTGGTTTAGCGAGGTCTATCCGTTTGGCATTTTCCGGCCCATCATAAGATTCTTGGTTTGTTCTTTCCCTGACTGGTGGTGTCATTATGATTTTTCTGTCCTGGATGGTGAATTTCCGATAGTGTGATGGTACATTCATGTTTCCATTTTTTGACTCCCCCTTACCATCACTATCTCCTTCAGTAGTCCATACCTCTCGTAAAGACCGTTTTAGTTCTTGATATTTCTGTTTACGCTCCAGTTTGGTCTACTCTAGGTCTTTTGTTGTTTCTTGTTCTGATTTTTGTGATTTTGTTTCTGTTTTAGCTTTCCATACTTGTCTTATTTCCTCTCGCGTTCCTTCCTTTTGAACTTTTGAGAATCTTCCTGATATTTGATCTTTTACACAATCCTCTGCTTTGACAAGCATTAGATAGTGAGTTTTATCTTTTATCATGGGCATCAGGTTCTCTCTCGCTTTGTTTTCTGCTCGTTTTCTCCTATAGCGTTCCTAGCGTCTAGGGTGTTGATTGACAAAATCATAGAACTTGATATTCTCTGTTTTCTCCCCAAGTTCACTTGAGTTGTCTGAACACTCGTTATCTGCATCGTTATTTACCTCTAGATGCTCAGAGGAGTTATAAAACCCTTCTTGTTCTGGTGGTTCTACCATCTCATCTCCTCCTGGTATAAGGCTTATCATGTAATAGGGTAGCACATCATAGCCATCCTTATCGCAAAATTTTGTCGTTGGGCTATCTGTAATGGTACAGACCTCCAATGTTGCTAGTATGTGTCCCCATTCCAGAGGTTCCAAGGCATCTTCAGGAAAAAGTTCCGGAATATAATCCTTGTCCTCAATCGCTCTTTCTTAGATACATTCCTCTCTTTTTAAGCTCCCACAATGTCAAGCTCTGCACATCCATAGCTCTTTTTGTTGCCCTAACCATGCTGGGAATTCCGACCCTGCTAATGTAGCTGAATCAAACTCTTCCACTGGTGTCTGGTTCACATCTTTGTAACTATGGTCTCTCAGGTGTATTTTGATTGTTGTCTCGCCATGTCTGAGGTATATGCGGTCGTAACCCCAATCCTGGATCATCTTTAATTGTTGCATGAATGGTCTTCACAAGATGATCTCGTAATTGTTCTTTTTGTCGAAATCGACTATTGCAAATGTATGCTCATACTCGATTCCGCATGAGGTGACAATCACTTTTTCTAAGAGTCCTAGAGGCTTCTCCATGAACCCATCTGCCAATTGTAATTTCATTTTGGTAGCTCTCAAAGCTGGTTTTCCCCATTTTTTTCCAGATTTCCTTGGTGGCGATAGCAACTCCTGCTCCACTGTCAAGAATAGCTTTGGAAACTACTCCTTGGAATTCTACTGGTAGCGTGGTGTTTCCATCTTCTCCCTCGCAATACTCTTCAAACTTGTTTAAAGGTACTGGCCTATTGTTTAGTTGAAGCCTGTCCAATTCTCTGATCCCTTCCTGAAGCTTCGAGGTGGGGTCTTTCACTCCAAATTTTTCTAGGAATTTGCCTACTGTGGTCCACATGTTTGGTCGTAACCTTAGGAGTTCAGCTAATGTGATTATGCATGCCACCGGGGTGGACAATAACTCAATCAACCCTTATGAATCCATCATTCTGTTAGAAATAAGTCTTTGAGATGGGATTGCTCTCACCTCAGACTTGGCTTCATAATCTCCTTTGTAAGAGGGTAGAGTTTTCAGCGAGTCTGGTTGGCTATGCCCCAAACTAATTGAACCCTGGTCTCCCCCTTGTGAATGTATATCCAAGTTCATTTGCGACCTTGCCTCAAATTCTTCAATAGGAGGTAAGGTCTCGTTTTTCTCTGCTCTTGTGCTATTCATGTGGTAACTCACCTTGTTAGCTTCGTTGGCCTCATGCATTTGCTTCCACAGGTCATCTAGATCGTTACAATCCTTACCCATTTCTACCAATGTTTTAGGCTGGAACCCGTCACTTGCCTCATCTGTTGTATTCGGCACTATGATAGGTTCTCCCCTAGACTCAGAAGCATTCGTGAGTCTTTCCTTCGTTTCTACTTGTTCCTGTAAAGCTGGTTTGATAGGGGTTGGAGCTGGTACTTCATGCCAATTTGCAGGTTTACCAAGCGTGTTTTCTATCAAAGATTGAGCTGTTTCAATCATCTTTCTACACATTTCCAACCTCTGTTTTTCTATTTCAGCATATGGATAAGTCATCCATCTTTGCTCTTGGGTTTGGTTCTTTTTGAGTTTGGCTTCGTAAGCTTTTAAGATTGCATCTAACTACTCATTTACCTTGTCTTCCGCAGTACTGATCCTCCTGATCTTGCACTTTTGGGTTCTCCTATTTCCTTGGGTGCTATGGTTGTCGCAGTGTGTGAGCTTAGGCTAGCTAGATCCTCTAACCGCTCTAATCTATCCTTTGTGTTTTTTAACTCCTCGGATAGAGCCATTTTCTCTCGTTCTTTCCTGGCTTTCATACGCGCCTTTCTAGCTTTCCAAGTGCTTTTTCGGATTTTTCGTTTTTGAACTTGGGGCATCGGTTTTTGGCTCTTCAATTACGGGTTCGTTCGTCATTCTTTGAGCTTGGGCTCGCATCACTGCCTGAATAGGTATTATTGTTTTGTTTTCTGACCCTCCACTGGAAGGCACTGCTTCCAGCATGTTCAAGGTAGTTTTTGCTCCTTTGCTTGGGTTCTTAGGGCAATCAGGAATCAAATGAGTAACTCCACACTCGGTGCAATATGCGTTGACTCTAATGATTTCATCATGAGAACAGTCTCTTAGCCAATGGTCTCCACCACACTTGTAGCAGGGTCCTTTAGGCTGTTGAGGTGCTACTTGAGCTCCTCTTTGTTGGTATGCATGTCTCTGTCCGCCCATGCCTCCGTTGGCTATGAACAACAATGTTCGTTCATCCAAGCTATATCTTCCTTCTCCTGTTGCCTATGCAGCTGTAGGTGGTCCTGCACCTCCCATCATGCTCCATGGTTCTTGTGTTGAGGGTTCTTCCGGTGGATAATAGACAGGATTTGCAGCATATCCATTGGGATCTTCATAATATTCATACATAGGCACCAAAGCCTTCTCTTCTAATTCGGTTATGGTTGGTGTGTATCTTATGCCAACTGGTCGTAATCCTGGTAGGGGTGGTTGTTACCCCAACACTGGTTGTGGTCTTTCTACACCTACAGGTCCTGGTAGGTTGCCTGCTTGATACCTAGGCATCGGTGGAACTTGAGGAGAAGCCACCTGAGCTTGGCGAGTGTAAGGTCTCTCTCTCACATATCCCTTGTTATAATAACATTCCTCCATCCCATGGTTTGTCCATTTTTGTTCAATAGCACACCACTTGGGCTGTTTAGCCTGGGGTTTGGCATACAAGTTAATCTTTTTTAGCACTTCCTCTACAAGCTGCTCTTGGTTTACAGCTACTTCTCCTTTCGGTGATGTCTTAGAAGACTTGATTCCACTTTGTTGTGAGGATGAATCGTCGTCAATATCCTTGAACTCACCCTCTTTGTAGACCGCACAATTGTCTACAAGGTAAAGAGCCTCCTTAGTTAACTCATTTAACGTCGTGCTCCTCTTCATATGTAAGTCCTTCTGGAGATCTGCATTCCTTAGTCCTTGGATAAAGATAAGCATAAGTCTGGACTGAGTTGGCAGTTCTTCCACAGGGTAGAACTTAACATATCTTTTTAGTCGTAGGGCTGACTTTTGCACAGATTCCCCTTCTTTTTATTTGAATTTATGGATTTGTGAGACTGTATTATGAGCTATCCACCTTTGTGAGAATTCCTCGATAAACTCGTCAGACACCTCCTCCATAGACTCAAAGTCTCTACGCTCCACAGAGTCGAACCAAGTAGCAGCGTCATCCTCTAGGGTTAGGCCAAACCCTGTAAATTGGGTAGGGAAGTCTAACACCTCTTCCGCTCTAATTACACGCACAAAGACTGCTACATGATCTCTAGGATCCCTGTTTCTCGTGTATTTCTTGTTTACCCATTTTTGCACTTGAGAAGGTCTAATTCTACGATGGTCTACAAATCTCATCATTGGATCTCCTCGTCCCAATCTATATATCTCCTTTGGTCTTCTGTATTAGGCTGGTTCTTCTCCCAGTGGTGCTCCTAAGCCATAATTTCTAACAGTTCTTGTAAATTCCTTAGCCCTCGTGCGGCTTGATAACCATCTCGATTTTGGTCTTTCTCTAATGTTGCACTCTGTAGAAGCCATGCCTGCAATGATGGCTGGGTTGCTGGTTGGTTTTGGTTGTTGAATGTCTACGGTCTGGTGGAATGTCAGGTCGTGTCATACTCTTCTGAAAAGGGATTTGTTGACTTGCTAGGGGTGTAGGTGGCTCTTGGCACTTCATCGGGGGCATATGTTGGTGGCTCTTGACACTTCATCGGGGGCATATGTTGGTGCTCCTAGAACTGTTGCCTTTTCTACCTCTTCTGGGAGAATACGTTGGTATTCTCGCCCGTACCTATCAACAAAAACGCTATCCTTCCCCATAGCAATTTCATAAGAGAATAAGTAAAGAACCTTGTCTTCGCTTAACTCGTTTGGGTATGGTTCTTTGCAGCGAAAGTAAGAGACTATTCCCTCGCTCTCATGTTTGTAAATTCCCACATTCTCATTATAAGTTGAAACCCTGGTTGTTTTCTTATCATACATAAAAATCGCTCCAGGTCGATCAATGTTTGGAGGCGGTTCTTGAGTTTCTGAAACCATTTTCCCCTTCGCCACGTTATCTCCATATCTGTTGTAATCCTCAGGGTTACTAACTATAAGATAGTGGTTCCCCTTTTTGTCTCAGAGTCTATCTCCATCATCATAAACTCGAATTATCTCCAGTCTCTAAGCCGGTCTTTCCTCAATACAAATACACTTTTGTCCTTGGTAGTCAGAATAAACTAGGGCTCCCCTCGAGTTTGTTCCTTCTAAGAAGATCACAGTGAACTTGAAATCATTCAAAGTATTTAGGGAGGTGCTTCCTCCTGGCATTGGTCCGTCATAGGTGAAACCTCCTGGCTGTTGACTACCCATCATGAAGAAGAATTTTTCTGATGAAGTGTCAGTATCACTACCCTCCTCAATAATCGGTGCTAGTGGATCTAGCCTTGCCTGAGTTACGCGCTCCTCGGTGGACACTAAGCTACCCTGGTCACCTGCCACCTTTTGGTCTCTAAAAATGTATCTTCCTGATCTTAAATTCATCAAACTTAGCAATGCAATTTATTACAAATCTAACCACTCACCTGGCAAAGGATTAGTCTCTGCACAACTTCTTGCTTTGCTGCTGAATATACTTGTACACAAGCGTTTAATATCAGCAATCGAATCAAAGCATCTAACCGCTAGAGGTGATCTTAGTAATGATTGGTATAATTGGAGAGTTAACCTCAACCACTACTGTATTTTATACACTGCTGATGTTCTGGATTAGGTCTGCTAATCTGGAACTGTACTTCCCTCGGGTGTTGGTCAATTTACCTGAAAAGTCTTAATTCTGTCTTTGCTTCGTCAAAAGGTCAAACATGGTCCAAATTCACTTCTGAAAGAAGTTCTGAAAACCTTAGGTCAAATGGAACCTCATTGTATAAGCTCAGTCAAAGTTTCTCTTCACTAAGCCCCAGTAGACATCCTATGCGTAGGATGTCTCCTGCTTTGTTTTGCCTGGATTTTTGCACTATGGATTCCCCTTGATGTTCTGAGTCCACAGTTGTTTTTACTTTTTGATTTGGACACCTATAAGTTGGTCAATGGATCAGAAATCTGTTCTGACAGCCTGATGTTGGTCTTGATCAGTCTAATCAACTCCAATTTGGACCAAAATTGACTAGGAGGCTTGCCTCAGGCTATGCCTACAGTCAATTTCTGGCTTCAATTTCTTGCTTTAGATATTCTACGCGTAGGATGTCTCTTTGCTCAAAATGGATTCAAAGGCAAAGCACAGACTCCTCTAGGGATGCAGATCACTTTGGTATGCTCAAAACTGAGTTTGGAGTGCAAAATCACACAGATGACATCCTACGCGTAGGATGTCTTTTTGGTCTGTTTGACCCTAGACTTGACCCACAGCTTCCCCTTGATGTCAGCAACCCAGTGGTATGCTTAGATTTTGGTTTGGATTTCAAAAGTCCCCAATTTTAGCTGTTCCAGCCTTTTTTAGTCAAAAGTGCTACAGTCTGCTTAGAACCCAATTTTCTCACCCAAATGAGATGAAACCTCTCTCAGTCACTCAATATATCATGTAGATCATGCTCATGCAGCCATCCTATGGTTTTGGTCTTAAAATAATGCCTTGGTACAATTTGGATAGGATGTCTTGCAATTTCTGTCTATCTGGCCTTATCCTGTTAAGATATGGTCAAATTTCCACTTTCCAGGTGAAAATAGGGTAAAACCAACCTTCCAGACACACTAGTCAACTCAAAATTCCAAAATTCCCACCAGATTAGCCTGTAGACATCCTACGTGTAGGATGTCTTCTGGCTTAAAATTATTTTTTTTCCTGACAAAAATGCTCTTGATGCTCTGCAGCTCTATCAAAAACACTCACAACAACTTTTGGACTTCACTTCAGCTTTCAAATACACTTTTGCCTCTTTTACAACTTTGTGATGAATCTAACAAGCAAGTATACATGCATGAAGTGCTCTAGATCCTGAATCACGATGTCCTATTTACTCTACTGTGACTTCTCATGTGAAATGGTGATAATGGTGTTTTGGTTTCTTTCTGGCCTCTCCGGACTCTCAAGCTCTCCTCTCACCGCTTCTACCACTCCAACTCCTACTCATCAACTCAACTAATACCTAAAACTATCTCAATCTACCTAAGTCGAAGGATCTAGACCAAACACACGCTCCCTAGACTCCCTCTAAGACCTAGAGAGTCCTCCACCCTCTGATCCTATCTAAATGTAAAACGAGCCTCTTGGCAAGCCAAAGAATCCCCATCCTCAAGGACTAGTCTTGGTCACCTACCTAGGGTTTTCGTCCCCGGCAGTGGCGCCAATGTTTGACGGATACGTCACGACGGACATCAGCACAGTGAGAACTCACCTAACAAGATTTGTCAGCTAAGGAAGAATCTCGACCCGCAGACGCGTGGAAGCAGGCATAGGGTGTCAACCTGCACTCGACCGACTTTCTTACAGAGGTCTCTGCCCATTGTCTAAGCTATAGCCTTCCAGAGTGCATAAGAGGAAACTTCCTACAACGCTTTCTAGAGCCGAATACCCATCAAGCAATCTCGAAATGTTGCAGAACTTGAAGGAGACCCTTCTAACACCAATAGGTTGCTCTCCCTAAGGTCTACGAACCAAAATCCCAACCCAAAACACTTGGTGCAAAATCACGTAGGATGTCTACCCGAAATTTACAGGTCGTCGTTTCCGAAAACTAAAGTGCCTAATGTGTAGCTCTACTCAATGCGAACGCGTGGATATGCCGCAATGCAAAATCGGACAACGTATACTCACCGAATCACCAGATGAAGCTCGTAGATGGAGCTCGCAAAACCGGACCGTACACGCGCAATGTAGGTATTGGTGCGTATCTCTCGTCGGGGACAACACGCTGCACTTCTTCGCACTCGATTCCGACCCCCGGTGCGTGCGTAGCATCAAGATGAAGCTCTCACTCTCTCTCGTACACAGTACGCTCACTCACAGACTTCAAACTTTTTAAAAAATGACAAAAGGGTCTTTCATTAAGGTCAAAAAGTGGTATAAATACCTTACAATTCTCAAACCTTAATGTTCCAATTTAACCATCTACTCAATCTAAATGTCAAAACTGGGATACAATCTGGAAACTTCTGTAAGCCCCAATATTTACAAGGTGAAATGTCGGGTTTTCTCAATAAATGAATAATTACAAAAAATAATAATTTGCCGAGCAGTCATTTTTCGTAGGGTGTGTCCAGCTTCTAACAGTGTGTGGGAACGAGAGAGAGAGAGAGAGAGAGAGAGAGAGAGAGAGAGAGAGAGAGAGAGAGAGAGAGAGAGAGATAATTTTTATTACATGTTGGCTCGACACAGAACGAGGAAGAGAGAGGGAGGCTGAACGAGAGAGGGAGAGAAGGAGTGAGCAAGAGATGGGGAGAGAGGGAGGGAGAGTGTGTGTGAGAGAGAGTGTATGTATGTGTGTGTGTGTGGTAGGTGTTAAGAGAGACAGAAAGAGCGACTTCGGGCTGATGCTGTTGAGGAAGAGAGAGAGAGATAGGGTGTGAGAGGGGGAGGGAGACAGTGAGCGAGAGATGGGGAGAGAGGTAGGGAGAGAGAGAGAGAGTGTGTGTGTGTGTGTGTGTGTGTGTAGGTGGGTGGGTGGGTGAGTGTGTGTGTGTGTGGGGGGGGGGGGGGGGGGGGGGGAGGGGGAACGAGAGGTAGAGAGATTTTTTCTGGCTAGCCTAGTTGTTGACATAGGGAGGAAAGAGAGAGAGATGAGTCAATGAGGGTGAGAGAGTGGGCCAGGGAGTGTGTGTCGGTGTGAATGAAAGAGAGAGGAAGAGTGCTTATCCCATGCATGGTGCCCTCCCCCTTGTTACCATATACATGTGGTAGTGATGTGTGTGAACACACTAGGACCGCCGGGGCATTTTTTCCCTCTTTAGGAGGTTTTTTCCCCCTTGCATTGTATATACGCCCATCACTCTAGGGCTATCTATCTTTCCATTGCACACTAAGTAAAACACTCTCTACTGTGTGCCTTGAGCTTCCTTCGTCTTCTCCAAGCTGTGTGTGTTTCTCTGCGACCCTAATTCCAACAATTGGTATCAGAGCAGGTCACGTCCTCCCGGGCTTAGTCGCCAGCTGCTCCAGCACACGCCTGCTCACTTTCTCCGATTTCAGTGAGCTTTGGCGAGCGTTCGCAGGTCGACCAAAAATTTTGGGAAAGCTCGAAGAGCCTGGTCTGCTCATAATTTTGATTTGGGCTCATTTCGGCCTCCATTTCCACTAAAGGCAGTACTGCACAGGCTATTTCGTCATTTTGTACAGAATTTCTGTCAGTGCCGTTTTTTGCATAACGGTTCCTTATAGTCTTCTACGGTTTGTGCTATATAGCACAGGTTGTTCCCGCTCTGTTTCTCCTATTTTCGGGCAGTTTTCACATCAAGTGCAGCATTTACCATGGCTGACAACAACAACACAGATGTGTTCAAGATGTTTGTTGCTGAGGACAGGTTGGATGGGGACAACTACCCTATGTGGGCTTATATGATGCAACATGTTCTTGTGTCAAAAGGTGTCTGGAATATTGTGTAGGGCATTGATGTACGTCCTGGTTCTGAGGATGTAGGCGATGTTGAGGATGTTGCAGGTCTTGCTGCAAGGATTGCAGCTGTTAGAGTTGTTTTGCCTACGGCAGAACAAGCTCGTTGCGATGTTAAGGATGCGCAGGCTCATGCATTGATTGCGTTGTCTGTGAAGCGCACCATTGTTCCTCACATCCGTTCAGCAAAATCTGCAAAACAGGCTTGGGATATTTTAGCAGGTCTTTATGCAAGCCACAATGAGGCTAAAATTTCTTTGCTGCGTAAAGAGCTGGAGTCAAAGATTATGCATGAGGAAGATGATATGGACACTTTCCTTGCTAGTGTCAAGGATATCAATGAGCAGCTTATTTCTGTAGGTGAAGTCATTTTAGACAATTCCCTTGTGCAGACTGTTCTTGATGCTTACCAGATTCCTACCAGACTTTTGCTAGTACTTGGAGACTGATGACCCAAGGAAATCCTGAAGTTGTCAAGTTTGATGCATTATGCACATTGCTGTTGCAAGAGTCACTTTCTAGAAAAAACAGGACTAGGCAGCGTGCAGTTGAACAGGCTTTTATTGCTTCTCAAAGAAAGGGTGGTAACAGTAATGCAGCCACTTCTTATGGTTCTGCTGCGAGTGGAAAAAACTATGTTCCTAATGCTTCTGCTGGCAGTACTTCGTCTTGTAATTCTGGTGATAAGGGCAAAAAGAAGATGCGTTACCATTATTGTAAAGCCAATGATTACTTGATCAAGTCGTGTCCTAAGTTGAAGGCCAAAGAGGCTAAGAAGAAAGAGGGTGGTTCCACTGCAAATGCTGGTTCCACTACAAATGCAGCCATTGTTGAGTCTTCTGTGAAAGGAGACTGTGTTGCTGATGTTGATGCAGAATGGGCTTTTAGCGCAGAGTGCACTTACAATCCTGTTGTCCATGATGCATGCTTGTCAGTTGCTGCAGATTCACATGTGTGGTATTTCGACAGTGGTGCTACAAAGCACATTACCTCACATCGTGAATTGTTTACCTCTCTCGAGTCTGTCCCTCATGGGAATTCAGTCACTTGTGCCAACAACGCCTCTTATCCAATTCACGGAGTTGGAAAGATTGTGCTCACTGCTTCTAATGGCAGTTCCTTCACACTTGTTGATGCACTTTATGTACCTGGGATCAAGAAGAATCTCTTGTCTGTATCCGCACTTGCTAGACTTGGACTTGTAGTCAAATTTGTGGATGACAGATGTACAGTTCATGATCTGAGTTTTGGTGATGAAATTGTTGCATCTGGCCTTTTTTTCCGTGGGCTGTATAAGCTCACTTTGTATGACAAGTGTGGAAAAAATTTTGCAAATGCTGTTGCAGATTCAAGGGCTATTTCAGATGCAAAACTTTGCCATGCACGTTTTGGTCATCTGAATTTTGCCACTTTGCTGCGTTTGCAGAAATCTGATATGGTTGCTTCTTTGCCACCTCTTGAAGCACCTGTCAAACATGTTTGTGAAGGCTGTATTTTGGATAAGATGCAGCGTTCTAAATTTCCAAAGGATGGTTCAGTTCGGGCCACATGCAGGTTGCAGCTTGTGCATAGTGATGTTTGTGGGCCCATGCAAACTCCGTCCTTGGGCAATTACCTGTACTTCGTGACTTTCATTGATGATTACTCCAGGCATGCATGGGTATTTCCGCTTAAAGCGAAGTCCGAAGTTTTTATGTGCTTCAAACAATTTCTGGCTATGGCTGAAAATGTCTCGAAATGTACTATGGGCACCCTCCGTTCTGATCGAGGGGGGGAGTATATGTCTCATGAATTTAATGCATTTCTGGCTAGTCGTTGGATAAAACACCAATGTACAATGCCTTATACGCCTCAACAAAATGGTGTTGTTGAGAGGAAAAACAGGTCACTGACGGAAATGGCACGATGTATGGTCAAAAGTCTAGCTTTACCGCATTCTTTTTGGCTTGAGGCCATCATGTGTGCCACTTATGTACTTAACAGGTGTCCTACGAAAGCTTTGTAGTCTATTACTCCATATGAAGCATGGCATGATAGAAAACCTTCTATTGAGCACATGCGTGTTTTTGGCTGTTTGGCATATGCTTTGGTGCCACAAGTGCAGCGCAGAAAATTGGATGATAAGGCTGTCAAATGTATTTTTGTTGGTTATAGTGCTGAAAGCAAAGGTTACAGGTTGTATCATCCGCAAACAAAACGTATTCTGGTTTCTCGGGATGTAGTGTTTGTGGAAGATTCTGTTCAGCCCTTGCTGTCATGTACTAGAGACAATAATGTAAGCTCACAGGACATTTATGACACTTTGTTGCCTCTTTTCAGTGGTGGAAATACAAATGTAAGTTCCAATGAGGCAAATGTACAACCTATGGGGGTTTCTGAAAATGTTTTAGATCAGCCTATTACTGATGCAGATGTACATGATGTACTTGATGAGGAAAGGGCTGAAAATGAGCAGGCTAGAGGTATGCCGAAATGGCTGGTGCACACTTTGCGTGACAGTAAATTGGATGCATCTTTGTCTAGTCGTACTCATTCAGGCTCTCGCCATGCATCTTATGCATCAGATTGTTATGCTTTGGCTGTGTCTAGCTTACATGATGTTGAGGAGCCTCTGTCTTTTGATGAAGCACAGAATTCAGAAAATTGGATGGCTGCCATGCAATCAGAATATGATGCACTTATAGAAAATAACACATGGACTTTATGTGATTTGCCTCGTGGCAAAAAGGCCATTGGTACGAAGTGGGTTTACAAGTTGAAATGCAAGCCGGATGGTGAGATCGATCGCCATAAGGCTCGACTTGTTGCAAAGGGTTATGCACAGCAAAAAGGCATAGATTATGAAGAGACTTTTGCTCCCACTTGTCGTATGACTACTGTGCGTTTTGTATGTGCATTGGCAACTCATTTTGGTTGGGATGTACATCAATCAGACATTGTTACTGCTTTCTTGAATGGTGACATATTTGAGGAAGTTTATGTAACGCAGCCTCGCGGTTTTGTCATAAAAGGACAAGAGGACAAAGTGTGCAAATGTAACAAGGCTTTGTATGGGTTGAAGCAATCTCCTCGTGCTTGGTATGAGAAAGCTGACACTCATTTGGTCAAACAAGGCTTTCGTAACAGTCCAACAGAAAGCACATTGTATGTAAAGCGTGAGGGTGATGTACTTCTCATTGTGGTTCTTTATGTTGATGATTTGCTGATCACTGGACCAAATGAGAGACATATTGCTGAATTTAAGGCTGATTTGAATGCTACTTTCAAGATGAAAGATTTGGGGCTGTTGCATCATTACTTGGGTATACAGTTTAAGCAGTGTGATGGTGGTATTGCCTTGTGTCAGAAAAGTTACATAGAGACATTGCTATGTAAGTTTGGACTTGAGGCTTGCAAACCTATTGCCACTCCCATGGAAACATGTTTGAAATTGAGTCTACATGATGCTGGCGATCTTGCTAATGTCACTCTTTACCAAAATGATGTTGGATGCCTCATTTATGTATGCAACACGAGGCCAGATATTCAGTTTGCAGTCTCACAGGTCAGCAGATTTATGCATAGCCCAGGGTCTAAGCATTGGCAGGCTGTCAAGGGGGGATTTGTTACCATATACATGTGGTAGTGATGTGTGAGAACACACTAGGACCGCCGGGGCATTTTTTCCCTCTTTAGGAGGTTTTTTCCCCCTTGCATTGTATATACGCCCATCACTGTAGGGCTATCTATCTTTCCGTTGCACACTAAGTAAAACACTCTCTATTGTGTGCCTTGAGCTTCCTTCATCTTCTCCAAGCTGTGTGTGTTTCTCTGCAACCCTAATTCCAACACCCCTCCCCCCCCCGGTTGACGAAAGAGAGAGAGAGAGAGAGAGAGAGAGAGAGAGAGAGAGAGAGAGAGAGAGAGAGAGAGAGAGAGAGAGAGAGAGAGAGAGAGAGAGAGAGAGAGAGAGGGATATTTTATGGCTGGCTCACGGCATAGGAAAGGAGAGAGAGAGGGGGAGCGTGAGAGAGAGAGAGAGAGAGAGAGAGAGAGAGAGAGAGAGAGAGAGAGAGAGAGAGAGAGAGAGAGAGAGAGAGAGAGAGAGAGAGAGAGAGAGAGAGAGAGAGAGAGAGAGAGAGAGAGATTCTGCACCCCACATGGGCTGATGACAAACAAGGGAGAGAGAGAGAGAGGGTTTTGGCTTGCAATGATAATGGAGGGGGCAGAGAGAGAGAGAGAGAGAGAGAGAGAGAGAAGGTGGATAATGGAGGAGAGGGGGGTAAGGGTGGTGCCAAGAGGGAGCGAGGCCCACTGCACACATGCGAGCAAGGGGAGAGAGAGGGTGGCGGTGGCGTTTGCAGGGAGATAAAACATTTTTTTAAAATTATCCTTTAGTTTCCCGGTTGGGGTTCGTTCTCGCGGCCGCGGCTTGTCAATGCCGGCCATCACCACGTAACTCGCGGAGTAACGTGGCAATGCCAACTTAGGAAAGCCATGTAACGCGGTGAGTTACATGGAAAAGCCTACTAGATTGTCACATAGGCATGCCATGTAACTTGGAGAGTCATGTGGATGCCTTCTTGGAAGAACTCTCGACAAAGACGTGGAATACACCTCAGATGTCCACATAACTCGGCAAGTTACGTGGTCGCCACATAACTCAGCAAGTTATGTGAACACGTCTCTGACCATTTGCATGCCATGCAACTCGACGAGTTACGTGGCACTCAATGAGACTTGCAGAGATGATTGAACATGGTCCCACATGCGTGGATGGAATTTTTGGACAAGAATCTTACTGAGTGTCTAGCTCAGAGAATGTCTGGATCAGACCTTTGTCACTCCTTGTCTCTTTTGAGACTCTTTTTCCCTCTCTTTCTCTTTCTCTCTCTCTCTCTCTCTCTCTCTCTCTCTCTCTCTCTCTCTCCCTCCTCATACAATGTGTATAAGAGTCTCTCCACCACATGATAAATATCATATCATTTTTTGTAAAATATATACAATTTCATATCCCCCTGGCGACAGAAAGAGAGAGAGAGAGAGAGAGAGAGAGAGAGAGAGAGAGAGAGAGAGAGAGAAGGAGAGATAAAGAAAGAGAGTTTTCTTTTTAAATTTTAGTTGATGAGAGTATAGTTGTCCATATAGACAATGAGCTAGTTGTCTAAGTATACACCAATCTGGTTGACCATATATGTCACAATAAAGATGATGATGTAGAAAATAATCTAATCTAGTTAACCATACAAAGAACCATTTAAAAGGGCTTGGAGAAATCATATAAACAATCATATCGATGACCATATAGAGGATCATACCATCAACCATATAGATGATTATATATATGAGCATATGTATCCCTATATAGAAGATCGTAGAACTGGCCATATAGACTCACCATATAGACTACCATATACATATGGTCTATGGAAAAAGGATAGCACTATATTTAGATGACCATATGGATGCCAACGTAGAAGAATATATAAATTTCCATGTAGATAGTCATAGAGACAACCATATAGAGTCCAATATAGATTTCCATAGAGCCACTATAAATACAATCATATCTAATCCATCATAGAAAGATAGCAATAGAGATGACCCTATTGATGACATTAGCCGATCATATTGTGATGATACATGTAGACAACCAATATTTACAAAGTTAACCATGTATATGTCCATGCAAACAATTGTATAGATGACCATAGAGACAACATTGTAGATAAACTTGTAGAGGACCATGTAAACACCCATATATAAACTATATAGACAAGCATGTCCTAATCCATTATAAAAGGATACCCATGTAAACGAACATATAAAGGTCCGCACATATGGCAATCAATCTGATCATATCGATGAAAATATAGACAACCATATAAAGACCCATGTGCATGGCCAAAGATCCAATAATACTAGATGATCATATCATAATCCATGATAGAAGGGCTAAAATGGGCTATATGAGCCATATGTGCAATTTTAGCACATAGGATGGCTGTGTGACTTTATAGGAGTGGATGAATGGTGCTCACACCCACTCATGCAAAGTCTCATGGTCATCCAATATGGTTTATCTGGTTTCAACCCATACTATGCGCTAAAATGGGTTATATGAGCCATATGTCCCATTTTAGCACATAGTATGTGCCTTGACTGTCCATACCATATTGGATGGTTGTGAAACTTTGTAGGGGTGGATAAGTGATACTCATATTTATCCGTAAAAAGTCTCATGGCCATCTAATATGGTTTGGACAGTCCCACACCATACTATGTGCTAAAATGGGCCATATGGCTCATACAACACATTTTAGCACATATTATGGGTCTTGACCGCCCATACTATATTGGATGGATATGAAAATTTTCAAGGGTGGTGAAATGGTGCTCACTCCCATCCATAAAAATTCTTGTGTCCATCCAATATGTTTGGGGTGGTCGTGAACCATACTATGTGCTCAAGTGGCCATACTACCCATTTTAGCACATAGTATGGGCCTTGACCACCCATACCAGTTTGGATGGCTATGTAACTTTTTGGGGGTGTGGGTGAGTACCATTTTACCACTTGTACAAAGTTTCAAATCCATCCTCTATAGTATGGGCGATAAAGGCCGATAATATGCGCTAAAATGGGTTGTATGAGCCAAACGGCCCATTTTAGCGCATAATATGGATTGGGATCACCCAAACCATATTGGATGGCTTAAAAAATTTGCAAGGGTGAGGATGAGTACCATTATCCTTCTTGTACAAAGTTTCATATCCATCCAAACTGGTATGGGCGGTCAAGGCCCATACTATGTGCTAAAATGGGTTGTATGGCCACTTGAGCACATAGTATGGTTCACGACCACCCCAAACATATTGGATGGACACAAGAATTTTTATAGAATACAAGAGGAGAGGACATTGCAAATCCTACCTTGCATGGCAAAGGTCCCAAAAGCTCAAGAAGTTCAAAGAGGGAGGAAAGAGTATCTCTTTTCTCACTTATGATGGCACCTTTGGTGCTACCGACAAAGTATTGGCCTTCATCCAACAATTTTTGTCCAACATTTTCAATTTTCAGCCCTCCTCCCCGCAACAGAATGGCTCGGAAACTACTCTCGCTTGTTTCTTATTGCAATCGGATACTTTGGCAGCCCATTGAGTCCTCACCTCTGCCATTACCTAGCCGTTATCTAGTGTTCCATTGTTGTCCATCATCGGCATCATCAAGATCTACGTTTCAGGCCTTAATTCCTCTTGTATTGGGAGTACAAATCAGCCCCTTGGTGGCCATCCACAATCCAACATCGAGAAGGATCCAAGGTGCATCAAATCAGCTCCAAAGGTGCCTCTTTTTGAGGAGTTACTGTGGCGATTGTCATCATTTGATTCAGTAGAGTTTGCATTGAGGTGTTGAGATGAGGGCTTCAAGGAGTCCTCTAAGCTATGCCATGTAGCTATGCACTTCCAAAGACCGGATCATCAATGGTGGGCTAGCCTTCGTGGCAATGACGAAGCCCCAAAGACATGGAAAACTCTATGAGTTTCCATCATGAAGCAATTCCTTGCAAGCGATGCAAAGGACAAAGTGCTTACCAAATGGCAGAGTTTGAAGCTTCTCTCCCACTAATCTATCCACAAGTATGTGGACAAGTTTTGGGATTTACATCTCAAGGTTGTTGTCTTTCAAAAGATAGACTTTGCCAAGCAAAAGCAAAAATTCTGTGTGAGATTACCTAAAGAGATGACCGAGTACGTTAACTCCCAACGATGTGGTTCTATTACCAAAGTAATCCACCACACTATAATTTCTTTGCGCATCAATTTCTAGCAAGGAGCTAAAAGGAATGCTAAGTTCATGGAAATCAAAGACAAAAGTGATGCAAAGGGGAAAAACAATGCCCAAAATTCTTCCCAAGGCAATCCCAACAACAACAACAATTGGTCCAAGGAGAAGGGAGTTTACAAAGGTAAAAATAAACTCTCTCATGAAGAGCTTGAAGCTTTTTGTAAGGACCACAAATGTTTTAAGTGTGGGGAGCAAGGACATGGCTACCGTTCTTGCCCCAAAAGAAATGCCTGCAATGAGACTCATAGAGCATCAACTATTGAAGCTCCAAAAGAGGATGCTCATTGCAAAGGATCACCTCTCTCCTATGATTTGGGAAAGGTAAGGGAGCATGATGACTTCATCTTGTTTGACCCTGGCTCTACTCACAACTTCATATCAACAGAGTTGGCCACCCACTAAGTTGGGCATTCAAGCTTTCGAGATGGGAGATACTGTAACTATTGATGGAGCTTTCAAGGAGCAGTAAGGCTCTGTTACTCCCTTGATTGGGAAGTTGAGGCTTCATGTCCAAAGCTCCATTGACAAAGAAGACTTTTCATCTCTCCTCTCCAACATGAGGATGTTATCCTAGGTGCACCATGGTTCAACCGCATGCTACCAACATGAAGTTCCCTGAAAGGAGACAAGAGCATGTATATAGACGCTAGTGAGTTCGGTTGTACTATACCACTTGTAAATTCTCCTGCTTTTGACAAATCAATGAAAAGCTCAGTTTCTGCGTACATGATTTTTGTCAGAGTCCCTAAAAGGGCCTAATGTTTCATCAAATGTAAATGGTAGGAAGCAAGAAGAGTTAGACTTGTCTAATTTTCTAAAGGGATTCCAAGATATGTTCATCGATGATATCCCTATGGACTTACCTCCAAAACAAGGGGATGATGGCCATCGAATTGAGATCCACCAAGAAGCTCACCACCACCTAACAAGCCTCATTATCGAGTTTCCCAAGCTCAACAAGAGAAGATCATGAGGCAAGTACAAGAATTGGTAGACAAAGTTATGGTGAGGCCTAATTCCTCTCCCTTTTGTTCTCCAGTCCTTTTAGTGCAAAAGAAAGATGGTACTGCATGTGTGTGGACTATCGAGTGCTAAACCATGTCACTATCAAAAATAGATTTCTCGTACCATGGGTAGAAGATATGTTTGATAGGCTACAAGGTTCAACCTACTTCAATAGGATTGACCTTAAAAGTGGCTAGCATCAAATAAGGACAGTGAATGAAGATATCCTAAAGACCGCATTCCATACACCATTTGGTCTTTATGAATATCTAGTCATGCCTTTTGGCTTGACTAATGCACCGGCCACATTCAATTGTTTGCTGGAGAAAATATTTAGACCCTACCACAAATTCCCTGGAGTGTTCTTTGATGATATCATCATCTACTCCAAGTCTTTGGAGGAGCACGAGAAACATCTCAAAGTGATTTTTCAAGCTTTGAGGGAGAACAAGCTTTTTATCAATCAAAAGAAGAGTGAATTTTTCCTTCAAGAGATTCAATACTTGGGTCATATTACATCTCAAGATGGTATCCGTATGGATCTATCAAAGTTGGAGGTAATAAAAGCATGGCTTAATCCAAGGAATCTACATGAGCTAAGAAGATTTATTGGCATGTGTGCATACTATAGACGCTTTATATTCAAATTCTCTCAAATAACGGGACCATTGCATGACTTAACAAAGAAGAACAGTAAACTTCCACACAACTTGCCATATATGAGGAACAATCTTTTTATGCAGCTGCAAGTATAAAAGTTTGTTATAAATTCTTGTTATGAAT